>NC_037685.1:83956362-84699229 GCF_003255815.1 Theropithecus gelada | reverse complement strand
TCCTTCCTTCCTTCCTTCCTTCCTTCCTTCCTTCCTTCCTTCCTTCCTTCCTTCCTTCCTTCCTTCCTTGTATTGTGTGTGGTGAATGAAGCCCAGTATTTTTAACAGTTCTCTCTCCCTGGCTTGCCAGGGCTACAGTTTCATGGCCCTTTGCAGACCTAACACTTGTGACTACCTTTATCATGGAGTGACACACTGACTTTAAGCAGGGCACTAGTCTTCTGAACAGTGCTTATATTGACTGACATAGGAATGTCTCTATTAGCACTGAGGAAATTGATTCATATTGTAACTGAAATACCTATTCAAGTATTGTGTAGGTACCAGAAATCTATAAATTTGTAAATCTGAACAACTATTCTTCAGGTTAATAGATAAGAATTATTTCTCCAGTTCTTTATCCAGCAAAGAAAATATCCTTAACAACATCTTTGGTCAATGACACAATAACCTTAGCAAAAAGTACTCTTTTACTTTCATAAATTGGAGATCAGACATTCTTAGGCTTCACATTCTGGAGAAAATAATAAAACATAAGAGTTTATGAGAACACAAAAGTAATGTGGCTTTCAATTCTTCTTCTTCAAAATGTATATATTCATGGATGCTTACTTTTTCTGTTTTCGTTTCTTTCTTTTTTATAATAGTGGATAGTCCTTTGATTAGATTTAATTCCACAATCCTAGGCAAAGAGAGTAAATAAATGAAATAAAAAAGTGTATTTTATATTGGAAGCTGTATTTTAGACTGATTCATTTCTGCTATGTGTTCATAGAAGTCTATTTGTCATTGAGCCACATGTTTCCCTTCGCATTTAAGCAAGCACCACATATGTAAATCTAGTCCCAGCACATTTAAAAGCACATATATTAAGAATGTTAAACATTCTCTATACATCAAAAAAATGCTACTGAGTGGCTCCCTGCAGAGCATATCTATCTCAAGCTAATGAGTTTTAATGTATGATTTTCTTGTAATTTGCCTTTCTTTACACATCAATCTGTTCATGGCATCTGTCATGCAAACAGTAACAGGGAAACCGCTGGGGCTGTCAAGAAAATGACACCTTTCTCCTTTACCAGAATCTGAAAATGATGCCCAGATTTCTCTGAAATTCTCCAGGCAAACTATGTCTTTCTTTCAAAACCAACACCATCTGCCCAGGCAGACATTTGTGAGCCAATTGTCACATAAAAGATTTTTGCTGATTTCTGATGCTCAGGCTTGTTACATTAGGGTATCAAGCTTTCATTTAACTAGATGGCATACCTTTCACATTTCAAATTGAAGATGGATATAATAGAATGCAATGTCATGCCTTAACCTTAGCCAAACACATACAATGGTCAAAGAAAAAAATGTAGCATTGAGCCAGGCACAGTGGCTCATGTCTGTAATCCCAGCACTTTGGGAGGCCGAGGTGGGCGGATCACAAGGTCAAGAGTTTGAGACCAGCCTGGCCAATATGGTGAAACCCCGTGTCTACTAAAAATACAAAAATTAGACAGATGTGGTGGTGGGTGCCTGTAGTCCCAGCTACTGGGGAGGCTGAGGCAGGAGAATAGCTTGAACCCGGGAGGCAGAGGTTGCAGTGAGCCAAGATCACACCACTGCACTCCAGCCTGGGCAACAGAGCAAGACTCTGTCTCAACAACAACAACAAAAAAAAGTAGCATTGGCTTATATCTAAAAATAAAGGCATTCATATTCATTTTAAATAAGTGAATATATACATTTTTAAAGCTTCTGTAATTTTTAATTTTTATGGGTACATCACACACATATACTAATATAGATGTACACACATATGTAAAAACAAACATATTAAGCATAAATATATATAAAAAGACCTTTTTTAACCTAATTCAGCTAGTTAATTTTATTCTTTTCCCTAATCCATAAACTTTCTCAAACATTGATTATCTTACAGAAAAAAATATGTAAATATATATAATTTTCATGAATATGTATACAGGTGTATATAAATGTACATTTCACATAACGTAATTTTTTCACTTATTAGCATAATTTTGTGTAAACAAATATGCACATGTACAAATTTTAATGGTGTCAAGAATTTAATTCTATGCGTGTATCATATGTGTAACCTTTTTGAAGTTGTATTCTTTTGCTATTGCAAAAATCTGTCTGATGAACATTCTTCTTTTTATTTATTTATTTTTTTTGAGACGGAGTTTCACTCTTGTTGCCCAGGCTGGATTGCAATGGCACGATCTCAGCTCACTGCCTCCACCTCTCGGGTTCAAGAAATTCTCCTGCCTCAGCCTCCCAAGTTGCTGAGATTACAAGCATGTGCCACCACACCCGGCTAATTTTGTATTTTTAGTAGAGATGGGGTTTCTTCACGTTGGTCAGGCTCATCTCCAACTCCCGACCTCAGGTGATCTGCCTGCCTCAGCCTCCCAAAGTGCTGGGATTACAGATGTGAGTCACTGTGCCAGGCCAAACATTCTTATATGTATGTTTTTATAAATGTGCACAATTCTGTTCATTTTCATTACTCTCAAAGAGTTGTGATTGATCATTAAGAGAGTATACATATTTGAAGGATTTTGATATATATTGCTATATTGTATAAAAATTATTAAATTAAACTTCCTGTAGCAGCACGTGAATGCTCTCATTTCACCATAGCTTTCCAACAGTAGACATTTCCATTGGTTACCTCCTGGTAATTGAGAAATGGTCTCATTCTTTCAATTGGTACTTTGATAACTAGTAGGATTTTAAATTTTTCAAGTTTCCAGAACATTCTATATACCCTTTTGTTATTTATATCCTTGGCCATTATTTCATAACAGTGTGGTATGGTTTGCCTGTGCTCCCACCCAAAACTCATCTTGAATTGTAGCTCCCATAATCCATGTGTCCTTGGAGTAACCCAGTGGAAGGTAATTAAATCACGAGGGTGGGCTTTTCCCATGCTGTTCTCCTGATAGTGAATAAGTCTCACAACATCAAATGGTTTGATAAAGGGCAGTTCCCCTGCACCCACTCTCATGGTTGCTACCATGTAAGACATGCCTTTGCTCCTCCTTCACCTTCTGCCATGACTGTGAAACCTGCCCAGCCATGTGGAACTGTGAATCCATTAACTTTTTTTTTTTTTAATAAATTACCCAGTCTCAGGTATTTCTTCGTAGCAGTATGAAAATGGACTAATATACAGTGTTAAGTATTTCATCATTCATTTGTAATAACTGTACATTCTTTAACAATGTAAATCCGTTTTATATGATATAAATTACATGGATTTCCCAGATTTCCACTTGCATTTAATAAGGCTTATGGTGACTATTTTACTTGCAAAGTTTGTTAATTATTTATGTCAATATTATCCTTTATGGTTTTTATCTTTGTTATCACCTTTACAAAATTTCTCTCTACTCTATGATTATTCAGATATTCAACCATATATTCTATTATAACTTTTGGAGGTCAAGTGCCATGGCTCAGGTCTGTAATCCCAGCACTTTGGAAGGCCTAGGCAGGTGGATTACCTGAGGTCAGGAGTTTGAGATCAGCCTGGCCAATGTGGTAAAACCCCCTCTCTCACTAAAAATACAAAAAATTCGCCAACTGTGGTGGTACACACCTGTAATCCCAGCTACTGCAGAGGCTGCGGCAGGAGAATTGCTTGAACTTGGGAGGCAGAGGTTGCAGTGAGTCGAGATAGTGCCACTGCACTCCAGCCTGAGTGACAGAGCAAGACTCTGTGTCAGGGAAAAAATAAAATAAAAATAAAAAATAAAATAAAAAATAAAAAAGGTTTTTTAGTTTGCTCGGTATGGAAAATATTCTAATATATATCATTTACTAATAAATTCACTAATGATTTGAAATATGTTTATCATATGCTATGCTTTTTACAAATGATGAAATATGCTTCTGCCTTATAACCTTTAACCTTTTTGTCTATTCCTGCACTAGTAGCATACCGTTTTAATTTTTTCATACATTGAAACACCTTTTAGGGTAAATTCCTTTTTCAATACTGTCTTCAACGCTATTATTTTTGTTTTTAGGAATTCTGTAATTATTTTCACATGTTGCTTATTCCAGGTCAATGTTAGAATAATTTAAGTTCTCAAAACAAAGCAAAAAACAAAAAGGATGTTACTTTTGTATCTGGATGTCATGAAAACCTCTAGACATCTCTCATTACTCATTTTTTCTCTTCTTCCATTTTCAATAGAAGCCCCAAAATGTTAGCTGAATCTTAGCTGCCTACCCTTGCAACTTATTGTGGCTATGTGATTAAATTAGTGCCAAGGAAACTGAGTGTAACTGGTGGGTACAACTCCTAAGTCATTTTTAAAAAATATATTTCCCTAGATCATTCTTCTTTGTATTAATACTTGAGGGAAATACAAACTTCTTTTTCATTTAAGATAGTATATGATTGAATATTTTTTTACCACCTTAGCCCCAAACCTTACAAATAGAATTCCATTCTGGAATATAATATACTGACAAAACACCTGGAATAAAAAGAATTGTCTCAAGAATTGCTTAAAAACTAGAAAGGACGCAGACATAATTATAGTCCTGAAACTTGGTCACCCATTTTATGACAAGGGAATATATCTGGCAGAACAGTTGCTGGCGATCACCTAGAAGTTAGATTCATTACTTGCCATGGCTGTAGTCTTACGGGAATTGACTGAGAAAATGCAGAATGTTAATTTCTGATGGCTGCTCCTCACTGCTTTTAGTAATATATAGTGAAGAGACATTCAGCCACAAATTAGCCAGTTTATAAGCAAAAATGGAAAGGAAATTAACTATGCTTAAGGGAGATCCTGTCCCTGGAAACGACCTGGAATTCTAACTGATTGAATGGCCAGAAATTTGAGGCATTAATAGGTTAAAAGTTACAACTGCGTCTGAATTCAAACAGCACGAATTAAGATTACTGCCAAAAGGCAGGCCAGAGGCAAAGACGAGATTAAGAGTGTTGCCTTACCACATACATTTATGGTTCCAGACGCCTGAAGGGAGTCTCCATTACAGGACATAGAGGGATAATGAACTAAGTTCAGAAGCCATCCAATCTAAGAAGAGATTGAACAAGTTTAGGCAAAAGAGCTCTTTGAGATTGTTTATTTCACATACAACCAGCTGGAAGCAAGTTGACCAAAGAGTACTGAATTTTGGAAGGAATAGTATTGGTCAGTAAATTACAAACCTAATAAGAGAAGCCTATGGTTGTTACAACTCCACAGCAGCTCTGGATTGTCAAACTTCCCATATTCTTGAATTTCTCCATTATTCACTGAAAGACTGACCATTAGTATAATGGTCAAGGAAGGATTTGCGAAGGCTCAAACAGGAGCCATGAAAGACTGTGAAAAGTAAGTTGCTTCTTGAGAGAACGACCAGGGTTGATGGCAACACAGGCTTAACCAATGAACTTACCCTCTCTGGGGTAAGGAGTCTTCTGCCAGGTAAGATTCGATATCTGTGATGGACAACTGAGTGTTTTCAAACCTTCACTTTTCCAAACAATAGTTTGCTTATTTATTTAAGCTTTTTAATTCTTAATCTTCCCTGAATAGACTGTGCTTTTCTTTGATATTATCATTTGTCCAATCCCTAAAACTCATTCTTGGAATTAATGCAAAGAAAGGAGCCTTACCCAAGAATTTGGGTCTTTGAACTGAATGCAAAAGGTGAGTGGAAGCTTGAATTAATTTTCAGAAAAGAGACAGAAAGAGAGAGAGAGAGAGAGAGACTGTGTGTGTGTGGGGGGGGGGGGTTTTTTCGTTTTTTGTTTTTTTTTTTTTTCGTATGGGGCCCAGGGTATATATTTACAGACTTAGAAAGTCAGAGGTGCATGGACAGAGACTGATAGACATTTCCCAACTTGTGTTCTCTCATTCTTCCTTTTAGAAAGCATGGCGATTTTCAAATATAACCCAATTTTTTTAATACTCTTCCATTAAAAGGTGCATTATATGCCTTCTCTTGAATCTGGTTGGCGTTTTCTGTATTGGCTGGTAGGATACATTGGAAATGACACAGGTGACGTCTGTAAGCCTCCTTACAGAACCATCTTAAGGCAATGAAGTTTGTGTCTCATTCCCTGTAATGAACACAACCCCATTCCTAGAGAGTCGGTTCTAAGGAGCCTGGACTTGCTTTGTAAGCAGTCCAGTTGCCCACGGACTGCCCTGCAGGAAGTAAACACCAACTGGTCCGTGTGAAGAGACCACATGGAAAAGTTTAAGGATAATAAGAGAAATGTCTGGCCAGCCACCAGCTGCTCCACTAATCTACAGCTCTATGCTACCTCCAGAGACCTTCTAACCACAACTGGAGAGAGGCTGAGCCAAAATCACCCAGCAAGAACCCTTCCTAAATCCCTGATCCTCTGAAAGATTGGAAATTAATAATATGATTGCTGATGTTTTGAGTTACTAAGTTTTGAGCTCATTTAGTTTTAAGCATTCCACCCTGTTTTTGAATAGCTACAGATTTCATTTCCTGGCCTCCCTGGCACCCAGGTGTGTCAGTGTGACTAAGTTCCTGCCTATGAGATGTGTGCAAATTGTAATGCATCTCATTAAATATTTCTTGCCCTGGCCTATTTCCTCCTTCTGACTTACTAGCAAATTACAAAAACTACAGCAAATTTGGAAGCTACATGCTAAAGTTAACAGAATCACCTTAACATCTCTGAGTCTCTCATCTCCCAACTGCTAGATTAAGGAGAAATAAACTTTCTTACTCAAGTCACTAGATGTTGATATTTGTTAGAGCACCTTAGCATATACTGAAATAAATGTGATAATATTGCAATAAGGTGGAGACATATGTTCAATACTGAAAAATGTAAACAATATATATTTTCCCGGAAAAATATGAATCGACCTCCATTTATTTGATGTAAATTTTCTTCTTCCAGGAATGTTTTATAGTTTACTTGTTCTTGTAGAGTTTTCATGTATCTCTTGGTCTGTTCCAGACTATTTTATATTTTGTAAGTGATTGAGTGAAACCTTTTGTTTTATAATTTGCTTGTTTTATGTAGTTTTTATGTATACCTTGGTTTGTTTATCCTAGAGTATTCTACATTTTTTGTGCTGCTTAGTAAAATATTTTGTTTTTGTATTTTCTAAGTAGTCACTGGTATGTTATAAGAACACAACTGATTTTTAGATCTTGATGTTGAATTAATCGGCCCTATTATTCTATCTCATTTTAAAATTGTTTCTTTTTGTTTTACATGCTTTTATCAATATAATGATATTGGTCACACTTGCTCTCTGATGACAGTAGCATTCAAATGCTGACTCTCCTTTTGATGTTTCACTTAGGATTTTCATGTATGCTTTGATTTTTTTCAGTAATGTATTACTGTGACATTCTGTAACTTCATTCACAACTAGAGAGATTTCTAGCAATTTCTCATATTTCTAATCTCATTTTGTTAGATTTTGTTCACAGTTAGAGTGATTTGGCAAAGGGGTTTCTTTCTTTCTTTTTGAATGTCAGGACACTTCAATGACAAAAGAAATGCCAGGTTTGGAGGGTTTGAATGAGAACATCTATGAAATATTCTTATTTTTCAGCACCAGGTACAATTCTGAACAATTTTGATACTTCCTTAATGTCTTTAGGTATAGAGAGTCATTAGGGTTTTCTCTATCCTCTTGAGCCATTTGAAGTCATATTTTTTTTCAAAAAGCCTCATTGCTATAAAATTTTTATCAAGAAAGTTTATTAAAAGAGGAAGTTATGGTCAATTTTTAAAAGAGTTTATGCAGGAAAACATCATAACAAATCATTTATAAAATGACTTATCAAAACATATGGGTAGTGGACAAAGGTGTAGTTAGAATAATATGAATAATTTTAAATGATTTTAATTTTTAAACACAAAAGAATGAGGATAAATTCATTTAATTTAAAACTTGAAAATCCAAATACAAGTAAAATAAATTAGGCTGATAAAAATGAAAATACATTCCAAAACAGAAAAATGAAAATAAAATATTTAAAGCTAATATTTTCAGAAGGAATGGCAAAATAAAAAGAACTTTATAATAGTAACAATAAGATTGACGCATGTATACCTTCAGGAATGAGAAAAATTTTTTAACTGTGTGTGTGTGGAGAGGGGTTTATAATTGTACATGGAATACTTTCATTTTTAGGAAAATTTGAAACTTACTTATTTTCAACTTGCCACAGCCTCTGAATTTCTCAATACCTATATGTCCTCAGCTGTGTGTTAACTTTTTATACTATCTCAATTTGTTATCATAGGGTATTTTAAAATATATCATACGTATGCTAATCTACTGTGCTGCCTTCTACAGTATTTTTGACAGATGGATGGCTAATGCTTTATACTTTGGTCACATAGTTTAAAAAGTAAATCATAGACCATGAAACCATTTAAGATCAGAGAGCACAAAGTAGCTACAAAGTTCATATGTGTACAATTGTTTAAAGTTATCTGAGTGATACTTTTTATTCTTTTTTTTTTTTTTTTTTTGAGACGGAGTCTGGCTCTGTCGCCCAGGCTGGAGTGCAGTGGCCGGATCTCAGCTCACTGCAAGCTCCGCCTCCCGGGTTCCCGCCATTCTCCTGCCTCAGCCTCCCGAGGAACTGGGACTATAGGCGCCGACCACCACACCCGGCTAGTTTTTTGTATTTTTTTTTTTTTTTTTTTTTTTTTAGTAGAGATGGGGTTTCACCGTGTTAGCCAGGATGATCTCGATCTCCTGACCTCGTGATCCGCCCGTCTCGGCCTCCCAAAGTGCTGGGATTACAGGCTTGAGCCACCGCGCCCGGCCAGCTTTTAATGCAGTTCTCAACATTATACCCTAAAAATTTCAAACTATAAAAGATATTTCTGGCTGGGCATGGTGACTCACACCTGTAATCCCAGCATTTTGGGAGGCTAAGGCAGGTGGATCACCTGAGTTCAGGACTTTGAGACCAGTCCAAGCAACATGGTGAAACTCTGTCTCTACTAAAATTACAAAATAAATAGATAAATAAATTAGCCGGGCATGGTGGTGTGCTCCTGTAATCCCAGCTACTTGGGAGGCTGGGTGACAGAGCAAGACAAAGTCTCAAAAAACAAACTAAAAACATATTTCTTACAATATTTAAAAATGTATATCAGAAATATAAGAGATATCAATGCCATAATAAAAGGAAAAAATTTACCTAAAGAAAATGATACTACTCCCTGTTTTTTTTTTTTTTTTTTTAAAGCAATTTTTACAACAATAAAAATTCAGAATCCTGTCAGTTCTTTTAAAGGATGTCTTTTTGGTGAAACATTGATTAACTGAGACATTTAAATAACATTAATTTTTTCTACAGTCTGCTTCTAAGAATTAGAAGCAAGCTACTAGAAAATAAACTAAAATGGGGGATTAAGAAGGGGGAAAACGCCCTCCAAATTATAGTCCAGGATTAATATACACTACTTCTAATCATCTTCTACAACTGAAACCTACTATATTACCTTGCTGGGATTATTGGTATAATCCCATCCCAAAACAATCTTTTTGAGAGCTAATTTTGTAAAATTTTTTAAAAGGAGAAGAGTTTAAAAGAATTTTTTAAGGGTCAAAGCAAAACTGGAGTTTGCTTTTAAATCTTTTTGCACAGTTGAAATCACAAAGTGTGAGAACTGTTTTGGGTGTGAGAGGTGAAGTTCTGTTTCTCATTTAACTTGGTAATTAGCTACTTAAAATATTTTGCTCATTTTAGAGCCCAATTGTTTGAACTGAAAGTTTCCTACAGCCAAGGAGAGGAGCCCTGAATAAAGGCACTGTTTGCCTTTGTTATTATTATTGTTTTTTACTTTAAATATATTGAAGCAAAGTTTACCTTAGTCTCCTAGATTTGTTTTCATGGGAACATTTGCTTTACATATGCAAAAGCATCTCCCTATGGCATTAATATGGCTTATTAATCTTCAAAGAAACCATACTATTTTATGAACTGTAACAGATGAGTCTAAAAATGAAAGCTTTCAAGTTTGTTGACTCTAGAACTGTTTTGATTTTTTTCTCCCCACACTGCAATAAATGCCCTTTTACTGATTTGACACTGGGAATAAAAAAAAAAGCAAATTGTGTCAGCATAAGCCACCCAAGGAACAATATCTGTGCTTGTCTTGCTCATAGTTTTTCTGCACCCTAGATATTCAGAATAACTGAACTTCCTGGACCCCTACCAGGTTATCTATATCTGACGGCTGCTGCGCTGTAAATTCGTACTGAAAACTATTATATTCTCCTGAAATGCTGCAGCTCCCCAGATAAAATGGTAACTTTTCTGCAGATTTTCCTGTCAACTTCAACCTGGAGGTAGGATTTAGGAAAGTTACATGCCTTCGTCCACTGACAGAGAGTGATTTCCTCACCGTCTTCAGAGCACCCTTCCTGGAGCCCAGCATGAAAAATAGCACACAAATATTGTAGCAATAAGGCTTTGCTATAACAGGTCCAGAAAGGTTGTCTTTAGGCACTTTCATTTTTAAAAGTCCTGATAAGTCGGCTCAGCAAGAACTCACAGTAGTTTCTTGTTAAGTAGCCTTCCAGCATGTTGTCGAGCAATTTGGCAGTTATCTTCTTGCAGATTCATTAGTTTATGCTCGAAGTCACTCATTTGCAGAGTTAAGTTTGAGTTTCTCAGGGTGAAAAATAGCTTCTACATTATAGCAGAGAAAGGCCAACAACTCTTTGAACTGATACTTCAAAGGATCTTGGCGAACGGGTATCGCAGTGTACTCTGAACCTATGCTCAATGCAGATGTTCAAAAACAAAATTTAACTGAGTTACTGATTGATTAAAATGTCTTGTACATTGGTTAGACTGTTATGAACTATGTAGAGGAAGGTAAAAACAGGGAAGAAAAAGGAAAAGAATGAGTACCCCAGTTTATTTAGAACTCAGGGGGTGTCCCTAAATGTGGGACTTTCAGTGATAAAACTAGAAAAGTCCCAGAAAACCAAAATGAGCTGGTTACCCTAATTCTTAAGTGTGCTCCTAGTTATCTCTATCGTTACCATGTAGAATCCACTTACAGAAAAAAATTATCATTTGACCCTTTAGCAAATAAACTGCCCAAAATGAAATAATATATTTCTTCTGTCAATTCTGCTAATTAACAGACACTGTTATAATCTGCTTGTCCCTTTTTAACATTTAAATATTCTCAAAATAACTATTTCAAATAAAATCGTGAAGTATGTGAAGAACATTCTAATTGATACTGTTTAAATTTGAACTCTGTTCCACCTGCCCTGGTATACCCATGCATCACAATCCAGGCTGACCATCTGTGTCCAGTCTACGAAGTTCCTAACTCCATGGTGGAGAAGATATGGATTGAATGTCACTTGAAGACCAAACAAACAAACAAACAAACAACTGGGTATTATACAGGCTATCAGTTTTGACATTGAAAAGTACAGATTTAACCCTCCCTGTTGTTGTTGCCTCAAGATACACTTGCAGAAAATAAAAATAGTTTCCACAGGTAAAGCTTAGGCAATAAAAAAGAAAGCAACATCTGTGTTAAGAGAGACTCTGAGAAAGTTAAGTCTGCATTGTTTGACCTAAAAACTACCATAGCTTGTTTGAATTACATAGCCACCTGTCACAACTGTGCTTGAGATTCTCTAAAACAGTAGGTGTTTATCACATAAATGGAATGCATAGGATTTAAATTATTGGAGACCCCTGAGGCCACCCCAATAAATGTGAAAGTTTTAAAACAGAAATAACATGGGTCCGTGTCTCCTAGGGTCATGCCATACTTACTGTTAATAGCTGCCCAGAATTCCTACAGTGATGTTAAACATTAAAATAAAAATATCATCATTGTACTTCTAAGTTAGCTTATCTTAGTCATTAAGATTAAATTTGTAAATATCTTCTTTGTAGATACATAAATCATTGCCAATGTTACATAAAGAGTGAGTCAATTTTCAAGGTGACGATAACAGGTGATTGACTAGATGATGCAATTTTGCCATAACCACTAATGGAAACTAAAATTTCACAATGTATGAAACTATCCCTTTATTCAAGGCTTCCCTCATCCTATGTTCCTCTTTCAAAACACCTAGAAAAGTGACACAGTCACCTACACGCAAGAGTGAATTGGTTAAGGAAAGTTTACTTTTTGGCTTTCCATTCTCTTTGCTGTCTTCTCAAACATCTCATGGTTTCTCCAGATGAAGAAACTAACAGCTAGGAGGGAGGACATAAGCAAGAAGGAAAAACTATGGAAGCAGAAAACTCTGTCTGAAAATCTTTGCGAAACTTCTGGTCACATTCTCTATCCATAACTCAACTGCTTTTCAAAGACACAGCACAACTTTCTTATCAAGACTCAGCTGTGACCTCTCCCATATTGGCCCTCTCACTCCCTAGTGTGTTACACATTGAACTTCTTGACTTGCCTTAAATAATGCACATTTCACTCTTTATCTTGACCTAGGCTTTTATTTCCTAAGATGCTCCTTTCTTTGTTTCTTTACCCCCTATTTTTTTTTTCAAGACCAAGCTCAGTGTCACCTGTGGTAGTTACTTCTTTCCAGTGTTCTCTTAGCTCTTTCATTGTACTTATTGACTCCTCTTTTGTTAAAAGTAATTAATTTTTCCAATCAGAATATGGAGAAATTTATTTCTAATATTTCTACATGTAAATATTATTATATACATCACTACACTACATGTAAATTTATTATATACATCATCTACATATAGAAACACAATTTGGAGTCACCTGTAAATTCACCACACAGGGAAAGTCACTATTTAACTTTGAGTTATACCCTCCCAACATGTATATGATTTTGCTTTTATGTTCCTTGACAGGCAGAGTTCAAGTTATTGTCAACACCCATTTAATCTATCTGTGCTTTGAGATACTTTGTAGCTCACATAAATCAGAGCTATATAAGGAGTCTGGGGAATAAAATAATCTACCTAACTTCTTTTACAGAAGAATAAGGTGAGGACAAGAGATACTTATTGCCTAAGTCTAGATCATACAGCTTGTATCAGAGTTTGACTTGATTTAGATAAGGCCAGTGTGTTCAGTTGCATAGATTGTGCAATATGCAGGAGAGCCTGTATATTTACCAAGCTGTGCACCAAGGCTCAGTTATGTAGCATCTGGAGAAAAGGACATGAGAGCCCCATACTGTGCGCGTGTAGGGCTTCAAGTGCTAGTAGGGAGAAAAAAAATGGAAGGGGGTTTATATTGTTTCCAAGTCAGTTGATAAAACTGAGTCCATTGAATCTAGAGATGGAGCTGAATCCAGGTGAATTATTAACCAAGATGATGCTTTTTTCTTGATTTCCCAATGCCTCCTTTCTAATACAATGTATTTTTAAAAATACTCCTTGTTGGATATTACTGTGTAGTTTTGAGATATTTGACTCTTATAGACATAAAAAAGAAATCCTCTCACCAATTCCATGATCATTAATGGTAATTAATTTCTCTAATCCCAATCTGAAAACATGGTGGAAGCAATATGCAATGAATTGAATTGATGCATTAGTGGAGCACACAGTTGGAAAGCAGGACTGACAGCAAGCCAATAATGAACCCTTAAAGATTTGGCCATGACTTCAGTCTATATATTGCCTCCTGAATATCCAGCAAATCACCTTTCATATAATAAGTGCTCTTGAAATATTTAAATAAATTAATAGAAATTACTATACCACAAAATGGGAAATGCCTGTATTTGAGGTAGCAATATTATAATTAGTTATATCTCATAATAATAAGAATTTTGATTAGCCAAGTTAGAATCTAAATTAGAGAAAATGATAGTTTGGGGTTCAAGATCATAGACCTGTTATTGAAAATTCTCTGTCCATTTCCATATTCTATTCATACTTACTAATTGTGTGATCCTGAGAAAATTCCTCATCTGTAAGATGGCTATGATAATAGTAACGTGGGTTGGCACAGTGGCTCACTCCTGTACCCTCAGCACTTTGGGAAGCCGAGGTGGGTGGATCACCTGAGGTCAGGAGTTCGAGACCAGCCTGGTCAACATAGCAAAACTCCGTCTCTACTAAAAACACAAAAATTAGCCAGATGTGGTGGTGTGTGCCTGTAATCCCAGCTACTCAGGAGGCTGAGGCAGGAGAATCGTTTGAACCCGGGAAGCAGGGGTTGCAGTGAGCCAAGATCATGCCACAGCACTCCAGTCTGGGTGACAGAGCGAGACTGTCTCAAAAAAAAAGATAATATTATTAGTAACTCATAGGGCTATTCTAAAAGTTAAAAAAAAGTATACACAGTCTGGCATATGTCAAGCATTCAATAATTATTAGCTATGATCATTGTTGAAGTCCTTTACTTATTAAATTGTATTTTTCTTATAAAACAAAAAATTTAATAATATCTAGGAGAGTAGTTTAAGGAGGTGCTTATAAGTAACCCAAAAGAAATGGTTTCTCCCAAAGTTATTCCAATAGGTTTTTTTATGTTTCCATTTGCATAGGCAATTGATTTAATCTTTTTTTTTGGGCAATTGTGAACTAGAGTATATCAGAAAATAGGAGAAATATATGTGTGTCTTCCAAATTAAAACCGGGATGTCTAATTTGAGATAGTGTTAAAATATAAATACCATCATGAAAATATCTCAAACTTTTTGTATCTCAAAATGGAATCAGTTATTCATTTTTCAGAAAAGCTGTATCGTCAGTTGAAACTGCATTTACTGTTCTCTTCTGTAGGAAGAAAAAAATTAGTAATTCATGTGGGTAGATTTCATTTGAGTTTGGGGGAGCTTCAACAAGCCACCTTAATGAGCTTAATTACTTTGTGAATAGGCAGAAAAAGTAATATGTAAGATGAGGAAAACTGTGCCATTCCTGAAGCAACAAGTTTAGAGGAGGAGACTGAGTATCCTCTCTCCTCCCCTAACCTAGCCCCAGGGAGTAGATGACCCCAGTGTGAGCATGAAACTGACTTTCTAGGGCTGATCAGCAAATTCATTTCACATCTTTTTTGAGGAGATGTGAGTTGAAAGGCTAGAGTGAAAAGTCACAAGTATTTCATTCATTGGACAAATACAATTATTGTACATTTATGAATGGTGTATGCTTCAGATTTCAAAGTGGGAGAAAACACTTCGTGTGATATTATGGAGTGATTTTTGCCAAGTGAAGAAAGCAAGGAGCAGAAGAGTTTTATGAAATGCTATTATTTGTCTAAAAGAGGGGGGATAAAAATTATAGGAGCATATTTGCTTATATAAACAGAAAATATTTCCAGAATAGCACACGAGAAATTGGTAACATTGGTTGTTTTTTGCAGATGGGACTTCAGTGGTTGAGGGCCAAGTGTGATATGGAGTGTTTTCAATGCAATCTTTTGAATTGTGAACCATGTGAAAGCTTGGCTTATTCAAAAATAAATAAAATTAAAGTAAAACTGAAAGATTTTTTTTTTCAACCATCGTCTTTTTTTGTTGTTGTGGCTGCTGCCTCTTTTCTCAGTTTTCTTCCAAATATCTTGCTAAGTGGCAATGTCTTACAGAATTGCTATACCACTGTTTTATGTAATAATTGCTCTTCCTAGTGAAAATGTCACATATCTTACTGAAGCCTCTGGAAGCTATATATAACTCAAGTATTAAACTTGCATCAACATTTTACATCAGTTTCCTAATATTTGCTTATACCTTCTGGTCTGATGTTTTATGAACTTCTTCCTTTTCTAAAGAAACAGAGCCAGGTCTTCACTTTGAACTGCGATTTATTTTCTTTATCCTAATTTGACCCACTTCTGCATCTTGAAGACTGCTAACTCTATTTCCTTGAAGATGAGAAAAAATAAATTCCTGCTGTTTCTTGGAATATAAATTATAAGAAAGTGAACAAGATAAGTGTGGTCTAGGAAATCGACTTCCCTTTGCTGGATGTAAACTTTCTGAAGTCTTCTGTTTGTTTTTTTCTAATTCAAGAATAAAAGAATTAAAAAATGGCGGCAACTTCTTAACTACTGTATTAACAGGTCCTTTTATAGCATTTTGGATAAAGATTTTAAGCTTTTATCACCAAAGTTCTGTTTAGAACCAAAGGGAACAAATTCATTCTCCAGGACATTTGAGAATATAAGAAAATTCCAGTTTTACACACACACACACACACACACGAGATATATATTAAATATGTAAAAATATATGTTATAAATATATTTAAATATATACATATAAATATATATATTTATATTTTTTATATATATTTGAGGTTTCATGGTTAAACTCTTATGACAGTTTTGTAATATACATCACAAGAATGTGTACTGGGGTTTTCTGATGGCTCTCCTTGGCCTGTGGCCTAAAATATTGTATACTTTAGTCACAAGAATTAACATATATTGGTCGGGAAATTATGGATTTATATTAGAAAACTGTAGCTACTGGCATACCACTTAATTTGCAAAATCCTTAGACATAATTTTCTCATCAGATGAAACCATACGTGAGGTAAGTAAAACCAACAGGCATTAGTCAGGGACTATTTACTTATCACCTACCCTGTGTTGGCTATTTTCCATTTGTTATCTAAGCCCTACAATAAATCTGATAAATCATTATTTGTGCTCTCATTTTATAGATTAAGAAATTAAAACCACAATAAGTAAGTCAGAATTACAATTTTGGGGACAGAAAATTTTATTGGTTTATTTGACCATCATGAATGAGGAATATACCCCTAGTCCAATTAAATGTAGGAATTTGGAGGCAAGACCCGGTATTACGCGATTGCTGGTTGCCATGGCTCAATTTGACAGGTAGTTTTCAGAAAAGGCAGGTGGGTGTGTGGGCTTGGTAGGTACCACAAAATGTTCAGTATGTCGTATAGAGTTGCACAGCTGTACCCTGAAATTTAAGTTCCATCATGGACTTATGAAGCCCCTCTCCATGGAGGCAGAAATGAGTATGGAGAAGATATCCATCAAGCAAAAGGAAGAGCACATGCTTCAGAACCAAGAGCATGTCAAAGATATGGAGCTGCTAGAGAATATGTTCAATAAGTGTTTGTTGAGTGAATGAATGCACTAAATAGATTGGTAATATGGAAATACAAGTGTGATTCAAGAAAGGCCAGTGTGGAAAGTGTATGGGAAATACAGAAAGGAGTTATTTGATTCAGGATTTTATATGAGTCTGACACAATGTTTGGGTGAAAGTCGATGGTGATGAGACCCATCCTTGGACTCTCAGCATGGCAAATAAAGGTTCAGATTTGTCTTTGGAAAGATTATTCTGAAATCAGTGCGGAAACTGGATTTCAGAGGGGGTAAGAGCAGGCAGAAAGATTATTTAGGAAGTTCCTAGATTAATTCAGACAGGAATTGTTGAGGATGTGCTAAGACAATCACAGCTGTAAAAAAGGAGAGTGACTCAGATACAAAAGCAGAGTTGGGAGGACTTGACAATCATATCTTCAAGAATGGAAAGAAGTTACTTAACTGCATAATAGACTATGTCCATCCCTCTTTGAACGGGGTAAAGGTATACAATTATCCCCTTAACAGAATGTAAATTCCTGATCCTACAAATGAATTGTCATTTGAGAAAGCTGTTTTCTTTTTTCATATTCAAACTGTTATTTTTTTATTAGAATTACTCGGTTTATCAATTCTGATCAGTTTTAAAGATAGATCATTTTTAATTTGTTCTCTCTAAAGGTTGAATTTAAAGTCATATCCATCTCCATTTATATCAAGAATAAATTTTTCTAAGTTTAATGTTGAAAAACAGTAAGTCAGCTCCTTTTGTTCCACAAGATAGATTTAAAAAGTGAGTTTTTTCCTAAGGTTGTCTAAGAGAAAAACAACTTCACAGATTAAATTATGCCTTCATTTAGATCTAAGAGGAAAGTTATGATAATTTGTCTCCATGGAGGCAGAGCACATCTCTGGGACTTAGGCTTTATTAGCTTGTTTGCCGGACTTTTTTTCCATCTGCTCATTGCTTTTTTGATTTTATTTATCTGTGAATAGATAATTATCCCCCACCCTTTTTGTCTCCTTACTGTTGATGTTCTGTTTTTATCAGACTTGTGTTCCTTTGATTGTTTTCTTAGAGCAATCATCATGCAAGAGAGTGATATATTTTTCATTTAATTATATTCTTTATTATGCAAATTTTAAGATTAATAACGGCACAAGCAGATAAGAAAAAGTCTCTTCAGAGTGTCTGTAGTTTTACCCGATAATGACAAATTATTTAGACCAAATCACTCAATTCTCTTACAGACACATTTGAAATCATTAGAAAGAGTTGAATTACCATTTTGGCTAATAATGAGTAGGAGCAAGCATTAATACCCAAGAGCCAAGCAGAAGTAAAGTTACTATTAAAATATTTACAATGGTTCAGTGAGATATATTTCTCTAGATAATTAAGACAAAAAATATTCATGTTTTGTCTGAGAAAAACACCTCTGTTGTCAAGATATCAATGATCATTAAATCAATTAATACTTCTAAAACCTATATTTTCCTTTTAAAGATTTCAGATATTAAAATTGTGGCTTCTGGGAACTAATAGATCTTTAAACTTTTTTTTCCTGAAAAACCTACTTTGGAGTGTCAAAAGTTTAAATAGAATAATTTAAATCTGGTGACAGAATGATCAACAAACATTTTTATTATATTTTACAGAAGAATATTTGGAAATCAGTTGAAAGAACCAGTTTTTAAACCATCAAAGATAAGGACATTGATTTTTTTTTTTTTTTTTTTTTTTTTTTTTGAGATGGAGTCTTTCCCTGTCACCCAAGCTGGAGTTCAGTGGCACAGTCTTGGCTCACGCAACCTCTGCCTCCTGAGTTCAAGCAGTTCTCCTGCCTCAGCCTCCCTAGTAGCTGGGACTATAGGCGCGTGCCACTGTGCTTGACTAATTTTTGTATTTTTAGTTGAGACGGGGTTTCACCATGTTGGCCAAGCTGGTCTCAAACTCCTGACCTTGTAATCCACCTGCTTTGGCCTCCCAAAGTGCTGGGATTACAGGCGTGAGGACATTGATTTTGAAAGTTGTTAATTTAGCTATTAAATGAAGCTGTTAAAATAGCTTATCTATATGCCATACTGTTCATGCAGAGAATGTATGCTATCATTTATGGAGATCTTCATGATATAGAAAAATATAAACATTGCATTCACAAGCATAATGCTATATTATATGAAGCACATTGAATTAATTTTCTAATGCTGATATAACGAATTACCACAAATTGAGTAGCATAAAACAAATATATATTATTTTACATTTCCACAGGTTAGAGGTCCAATAAGGGCCTCACTGAACTAAAATCGAGGTGTCAGCAGGACTGTATTTCTTTCTGGAGACAAGAAAGAAGCATGCATTCTATTGCTTTTTCCAGTTTCTGGAGACTGTCCACTTCTCCTTGGTTCCTGGCCTCCTCCTTTGTGTTCAAAACCAGCAATAGCAGGTTGAGTCTTTCTCCAAGTGCCTCATTTTGACTCTGTCACCCTCTACAGCTTTTAACGAACCTTGGGATTATACTGGGCCTAACAGCAGAATACAGGATATTCTTCCTGCTTAATGTCAACTGATTCACAAACATCCCCCTTTGCCACATCACTAAACATATTCCCAGGTTCCAGGGATTAAGCCATGGGCATCTTTAGGGAGCCATTATTCTGTGTGACACACATACATTGTATGTATTTGCCAATTTGTAATTACCTGTAAATTACATAAAAAGTCATTTAATTTCTTACCAAGTTACAAAGCATTTCCAATTTATATAAATTTAGTTTTCTTTGAGTAAGTAAATGTTATAGGATTAAATGCAAATTGCTGAATTCATAAAACAGTAATAATAAAGAGGTATAATGCAGAGAGCAGAGACTTAAGGCAGAACAGGGCAGTGAATACTGAGGTCCACTAGGTGCCCAAGGCCCCTCTTTTGAAACTGTCCTTCCCTCAAGACTCTAGCATTGTGGGTCTGTGATAGACACGGCAAGCCTGCAAGCTCATCAAATGCCTTCATGGTCAATCTCCCATTGTCTTGATCTAGCTTCCTTCTATTGATAATTTCCTTATCACATGACCACTTGGCCACACCCTTGGTTTTTCTCTCCTAAGCTTGCTTGCATGCTTCCTTTCCTTCCTCTCCCTCTCCCTCTCCCTCTCCCTCTCCCTCTCCCTCTCCTTCTCCCTCTCCCTTCCTTCCCTCTCTCTCTTTCTTTCTCTCTCTTTGTCTCTTTCTTTCTTTCTTTCTTTCTTTCTTTTCTTTCTTTTCTTTCTTTCTTTCTTTCTTTCTTTCTTTCTTTCTTTCTTTCTTTCTTTCTTTCTTTCTTTCCTTCCTTCCTTCCTTCCTTCCTTCTTTCTTTCTTTCTCTTTCTCTCTTTCTTTCCCTTTCTTTCTTTCTTTCTTTCTTTCTTTCTTTCTTTCTTTCTTTCTTTCTTTCTTTCTTTCTTTCTTTCTCTTTTCTTCCTTTCCCTCCCTCCCTCCCTCCCTCCCTCCTTCCCTCCTTCCTTCCTTCCTTCCTTCCTTCCTTCCTTCCTTCCTTCCTTCCTTCCTTCCTTCTTTCCTTGTCTTTCTGTCTGTCTTTTCATGAGACAGGGTCTCATTCTGTCACCCAGGCTGTAGTGCAGTGATATGACTGCAGCTCACTGCAATCTTGACCTCACAGATTCAAGTAATCCTCCCCTCTCAACCTCCAGAGTAGCTGGGACTAAAGGTGCATTCCACCACACCTGGCTAATTTTTTGTTGTTGTTGTTGTTGTTGTTGTTGTTGTTGAAGACAGGTTCTCTCTGTGTTGCCCAGGCTGGTCTTGAACTCCTGGACTCAAGCAAACCTTCTGCTTCAGCCTCCCAAAGTTCTGGGATTACCAGCATAAACCACCACACCCAGCACTAAGCATGCTTTTTTATTCTTTCCATAGCGAAGCTGAAAATTTTAAAATATCTTTATCTTATTTCCATTTTGATTATAAATTCTGCCTTTACATCATTTATCTTATAGTAGTTTACTGTAAACAGTTAAAAGAAATCATGCAGAACCCTGAACACTTTGCTGAGAGATTTCTGCTGCCAAATATCCTAGTTTATTGCTAAGGATATTGTGGAATTCTGCCTTCCACAAAACAATAGGGTATAGATACAATTCATCCACAGTCCTTGCCACTTTATAACAAGAATGACTTTTCCTCCAGTTTCCAATACCTTGTTCCTCATTTACGTCTAAGACTGCATCAGAAGCATTTTTATTGTCTATATTTCTACCAGCATTCTGATCATGACAACTTGGATAATTAAGGTGACTGAGGCTCTCTCCACAGCTCTTCCGTTTTTCTGAGGCCTTAATAGAATAGCCTTTAATGCTCTGTTCTTGGCAATCTATGTGTGTTTTTTTTCTTTTTTCCCAGTATGCACCTCCAAACTTTTCCAGCCTCTATCCATTACCAAGTTACAAAGCCACTTCTACATTTTCAGATCTTTGCTAAAGCAAAAATCCCACTTTTGTGTACCAAATTTTGTCTTAGTTCCTTTGTGCTGCTATAACAAAACACCACAGACTAAGTTTAAAAGAATAGAAATCTATTTCTCTTGGTTCTGGAGGCTGGGAAGTCCAAGATCAAGGTGTTTGTAGGATTGATTAGTGTCTAATCAGGACTTTCTTCTTTTTCTTCCGTCGTGCCTTCTTCCTGAATCCTCCAGGTAGGAGGAGGAAATCTGTGTCCTCACATGGTGAAGAAGACCCAGGGCAAGAGAATGCTTTCTTTAGCCTAATATCATTTGTAAGGGCAGAGCCCTCATATTTTAATCATCTCTCAAAGGTCATACTACTTAATTCTGTTGCACTGAGGATTATGGCTTAAACATGAATTTCAAAGGGGGTACCATCATTCAAACCATAGCAGATGGAAAAAAAAAAAGATGCTTGGGAAAAATCATTTGGGCTTTCATACTGTCATTATCAGTTTGCAGTTTTCACCTAGTTTCCCAATCATTTAGCAATATGGTTTGTATCTGTGTCCCCACAAAATCTCATGTCAAATCCCAGGTGTTGGAGATGGGGCCTGGTAGGAGGTGATTGGATGAAGGCAGAGTTCTCATGAATGAGTTAGCACCATCCCCATAGTGCTGTGATTGCACTCATGATTGTGAAAGAGTGAATTATCATGAGTGTTTAAAAGTGTGTAGACCTTCCCCTCTTTCTCTCTTCCATCTGGCCTGGCCATGTGAAGTGCCTCACTCCCCCTTTGCCCTCTGCCATGATTGCAAGCTTCCTGAGGCCTCCCCAGAAACAGAAACCACAATGCTTCCTGTGCAATGTGCAGAACCATGAGCCAATTAAACGTATTTTCTTTATAAGTTACCCAGTCTTAGGTATTTCTTTATAGCAATGTGAGAATGGACTACTACATTAAATTTATGTAAGCTACATAATTGGAGAAGATTATATCATGAAGATTAGCACCTTTATAGTCATCTCTTAATTTTAATCATTGTGGTTTTAATATAACTAATGTATTTGGCTAAGTAGTTACACAGAAAAATAGTAGATGATTTCTTCAAAAAAATTAATAGTTGGAGTGACATTGTCAGTGAGTCATTTGCAAATATCGAGGGGCGTTACTATACAACAGGGTTATTATGAGCTGCATCTACATTGCCAGTACAATAAGACCTAGAACAATTGAGACAAGCTATAGATTTGTAGTTTTATAGTTGTATTGATTTATAGAAATTTTGATGAGGATATTTTTGAGGTTATTCCCCAGAATAATCTTTATGAAAAGCCCTAGGTTTTATTCCTTTAATTCTTAGTGCCAGATAAAGCTTTGCCTCTCATGAGTCCCTGGCATATTTTTCTTTTACTGACATTGAATCTTGTGGCTATTCAAGTTTTCTTCTTCCTTAGCTGCCAGGGATCAGAGAATCAAATTTGATGTTGACCTCTAGCAACTGAATAAAACATTATGTTATGAATCTTTCTGTCCTAACTTATTCTGGTTTCGTTAACTCGCATTATTTTCTCCTTTTTTATTTTTATATCATACCACATTATTTATACATATATCTATATAAGTCACATCAAATTATTTGAAGAATAAATATATTAAGACAGCGTGTAGAATTAAATGTTGTGACAACTAAGTTGAAACAATTAAAGGTGAATTAAGTGTATAAATGTTAAAATGTCAAGATTTTTGTCTCGATTAGCTATGAAGGTCTTCTAAACAATAAATTTAGGGGCAATTTTCCATATCTGCAAGCAAAGTAGGAATGACAAAGTATATGAATTCTCTTTGCTATAGAATCTAAAAATGTGATGGTCATGATATTCTGACTTAATATAGCACATACATAAAATTATTGATTGTATTAAATACATTGGATAAAGGGATCTAATAAATTTTTTAAATTACCTTTTCTTTATTGTGACTCTTTACTGATCTGGTAGTTGTATTAGTGGAATAGCTCACTACTTTTGTGAACGTGCATTTTATATTCCACTCCCAATTATGTATTGACATCCTAGAAAATTATACACCTTTTAAATAACAAATAAGAAATTATAACAGAATTGGGTGGAGATGAAAGAAATAGGCAATCTAATGCATATGTGTGGCTTATCACATTATTTGCCTTTATTACATGAATATTAATCCTGGAGGATGATATTTTAAAATACTGGCTAGTAGAGGATAATGATTAATTAAAAAACACTTAAGGATACTGTGAGGTTTAGTAGTTAAGCTTTTCCTGTTGGAAGAACTCTGTATTACTCTTAACCACATTATTGGCTGGTGGATCTAGCATTAACAATAAATCTTGAACGACAGCCTCACCAGACCTTCGTTGGGTACCCACAGGGAAATCATCTCCCTCACTGTGTCTTGGCTTTAAAAATCCCTAAATATGCATTAGCCAGATACACGTTTTTCAAAGAAATATGTGCAGCAGAGAAAAACAAGATATAAAACATATGATCAGACATCAAAAAATGTATTGATGCTACCATATGGTGAAAATAAATACTAGTTCTAAAACTCTCAAAAGACGAGTTTGAATGCCTCATCAAGGTCAAAGAAAGTCAACAGATTGTCACTTCATAAACTGACAGGTGATCAGGTTTCTCCATCACTGAATAGGCTTAAGACCAAAGTATATGCCGATTTTCCCTCTATTTTTTAAATTTAATTGTATCAGAATTGGTTAAAAAGCTAAATTATTCCATATTTGTTTAGTCATATTCAAGGAGCTGTCTTGGAGAACTTTATCAATTATAACTCCTCCAAAAATGTCAAAGCCTCAACACAATAAAACATACAAAAGAAAACCTTGCTTAGCATATTTTTCTCTTTTAATGTAAATTGAATGGGCCAAATTTTATGGCCTAATTTGATTCTTCCACGCTCTTATAGACACAGTCACAGTCTCAAAAGAGTTTCATCACATTGAATTAGTGCAAAGCAACGTGCATTAAACGATAGGCATAGCAGAAGTCCTTCTTCAGATAAAAACAGCATTTTCAATAAAAGGATATCTACTTTTCTGCCTAGTATGTTCACAGAGAGACAAATAGTAGGTTTTTGGCATTACACCTTAAGGTCTTAAAGTCAAAAGCTCTATTCTTGTTCAGTGATAGGTTTTAAAATGAAAGAAGAGGATTTTTGTTTTCAATGACAATAGTCAAGGGATATTAAAGGGCCTTGAAAATCCAGAGATAGGCACCCTTACCTGTCTTGTAACATAACACAACTAGCATTAGATCTAATAACTCAGGCTTTAGCTCAAGGCTTTGTGACTACTGTCACAAGGATCCCTATTGAAAATCTTTTAGGCAAGAACATCTACATCCTGGTTAGTACCTAGTAGGATATTAAAATAGAAAATATTAAAATAATAAGCAAAGCTGTGTTTGCAAGGGAAAACCAGATAACAATGTAACAGAAAGCTGAGTGGAGTCTATGGCAGAGACGGGTCAGGTGGACCGAGGTTAGATAACCACAAACCTTTCACTATTTTTATTTTTCTATTTTTATATGGAACTTTTTTCATGGTATAAGATCAAACATTAATTTTATTTTTCTCATACCGATAATTATGAGTTAATCAGCATCTCTATTTTTCCAAATGTAAGAATTTTAACAGATTTTTATTTACTTAAAATGATCCCTTTACACTATTATTTTCTACTGATTATAATGTTATGAAATTATTATTTATATGTATATATATATAGGTTAAATTTTCAAGTGTGATCTATTGATTCTTGCATGAACTAATTTCTTCTAAGTTTTTTAAGAAGTACATATTGTAGTAGTTCTTTCATCTAAAATCTATGTTTGACAAAGTTTATAAATTATTGTATGCCTGAGGGCATATTTATTCCACATTTACTTTTGAATAGTATTTGTGGCTAAAGAACTTCCAGCTAATTTTTTTCCTTGGTACTTTGGAGACACTATTTTGTATGTCTTTTTGCATCTATTGTTTCTGATATCATTTTGTTTCTCATTTCTTTCTGGTAATTTACTGCGCTTTTGTTGGGGTCCACGTGTTTCCTAAACAAAGGAATGAACACACAAGACAACACAAGACAAGACAAACACGGTGGCCGCCTCAAATGGCGTGCTCTGCTTTATTTTATACAGTCGTTTGTGGAATGTTGCCAAGTCACAAGACACATTGTTGTTTTTCTGACCTTTCCCTGACTTTCTGGGTTTTCAAGATGTTTACACATAAACAAGCCCCCAACGCCCTGCTTCGTTTGCAAGAGCAGGACTTATCAGGAACGCCCTGCTTCGTTTGCAAGAGCAGGACTTATCGGAACATCTCATTTGCGAGCACGTAGTCCTCTACAACTTTGATGCTTTTTAGCATTTTGTCTTTATCTTTGATGCATTCAAGTTTCATCAAGCTGTGGTTAGTGTGTGGATTTTCTTTTATTGATCCTGCTTTTGAACTCATGTTTTTGTTATATTCCTATAATTATTTGTACTAATTTTGTCACATATAGCATTTTATCCTTTCTCTTTAGTTCTTTGGATCTCTGAAATATTTGTAATAATGGAAAGTATTCTCTATACTCTGTAGTTCTATTTTATATTTCTATCTTAGCTCCTGGTCTGGAAAGTGAACTAAACAGATAGGAAAATCTTCTCTTCCACTACATGCAAGATGGAGTATTTGAAGATATGGAAGAGGAAAATAACTCTTCTCATTCCAGAAGCAAAGAATAAACATTTAGATAAAGTTATGGGCAGGAGTTATAGCCGCACATCTCACAGGATTGACAAGGCTGTTATATCCTACTTCTAAGGTTTTAATGCCTATATCGTGTTGCAGTTGCAAGAAGAGTAGAAAATTGTAAGTGGCACCCTACATAAACAAGCAGTCAGTAAAATACTGTGTTAACCAAAAGTAGGTATTGAAAATTTTATTCCCAGTAGTTTAAATTTAACATGTATGTAAAAATAGGGAATGTCTCCAACATAAAACTTCACAGATTATTCATGGAATCTTAAAATATGTTACCTTCATGTTGCAAAACTCATGAACTGAGAAACAAACACAAAAACTGATATATAATCATTGAATAAACACAAAATCATTCACAATCAAGGCTCTGCAGACTGAGACCTAAGATTTCCTATAGAAAATGCCCACAAACAGGGAGCTAAGAGACAAATGATAAATCATTTCAGAAAGTAAAATACTAAAAAAGTACACAGATTTAACATACAGAATTTGAAACCTAGAGTACTTGTGAAGGTAAAGCCTAAGTTTCTATCCCAAAGAAAATTAAAAATGCAGTGTTTTAAGTCCCAAAGTGAGTAATCCACACTAGCAAAACAATTCTTCTATATGCCTACTTTGAGTTCCAGGTTCTGCCCACCTTGTTACACAGTGGCTGACACTGAATAACTCTTACTTAGGGTTCCGGGGTTTTGAGAAGCTCCTTCTCACTAGAACACATGAAGAACTAAGCATTTTGGGGGGAAACAGGATAATCATAGCCTTTGGCCACCCTGGCTTGATACTTTATTAAGGGCACAATTCCATCTTAGGGAATTGTACTGTTAATTTACTGTTTTATTTGCTCAGCTTACTCTTCCTTTCTTTCTTTCTTTTTTTTTTTTTTTCTTTATAATTGAAGTTCTGGGATACATGTGCAGCGCGTGCAGGTTTGTTACATAGGTGTACACATGCCATGGTGGTTTGCTGCACCCATCAACCTGTCATTTTATCGTTGCAGTGGTGGCTGTTTTCTGGCTCTGCAAAATAATAAGCTTATTTGGGACAATACACTGAATCTGATATTTGCACCAGGGAGATCCCTTTATTTGACTGAAAAATCTTAAAGCCTTTGAGAAAGGTGCTGACATGATTTATTTGGGGAACAGAAGCGGTTGGATCTTTCAGCCTTGAAAGAGTCCAAAGATGTGGGTTGTGGGTTCTATGTTTTCCAATTTCTGCTTATAACCCCTTCAAGTTTTGATTGAGTTTATCTCTATTGTATACATATTTGACAAGAAAAGAAAGGTGCAACCAATCCACGCAAAAATTCTGTTTGTTTGTTTGTTTGTTTTTCTAATCACTTCACTTTAGAGCTACATAAAGGCTTTTTCTCTGGCATGCATTCTGCTTTCCACATTATGGAAGGCAACATTGTAATAGATTATTTCTATGGCATAACAAGAATTGGCAGCTTTTCAACCTGCTATATTTTTTTCTTACCATCCATTACTTGCCTTGACGTCAATGCCATATAATTTAGATCTTTACCATGGAGCCCTTTTCAGGTTAAAAAAATTCCATTTTAGTATAGTAATGGTTACCAAAGCAAAAGATATAAAATGCAGGAGGTTAAATGATGCAAAAGTGTTTTTCTCTCTCATGTAACAGGAGAGTGCTACCGTTTGTGGGGAGTCTCTCTGTTTGATATGGTCATTCCCAGATTCAGGTTCCTTTAATTTTGTTTTCCACCATTTACTAAAATGCTTGCACTTATCTGATTTTCCAAAACTGGGTTACCCTATATCTAGATTCCAGACTACATGTTTTAAAGGCAGCACCTAAAAGTGTATACATATACATGTATAAAAATACACACGTACAAATATCAGATAAATATCAGATTCATGTTATCAGGAGCATGTGGGGGTATATACATACATGCAAATTTCAGATTCATGTTATGGGAGCATGTGGGGTAGTTTAGTTCCTGGTATGTATTTTCCTTACATGCTATAGATTGAAACTCAGCTACATGGCTGTACCTAACTGAAAAGAAAGCTAAAGTATACAATCTCTAACTGGACATCGTGTTCCTACTTCAATTTGTGGCTCTATAAATTCAAGGAAAAAGCAGGGAATGGATACTAGGGAACTGTTAGCTGTCTCCACTTAAGATCTAAAAAAGTTGAGCACTCTTAAAGTACATTTAGAATAAGTATATTTAAAGTGTTGATATAAGTATATCACAAATAAACGAAAACAATATTGGGCTCCAAGGGACAAAGAACTTTAGCACTACCTAACTGTGTTCAATGAGAAAAAAAAATAGACTGAAAGTTTGATGTCTTAAGACTACCCAGGAAAAAAATGTTAACTTGCAAAATATCTACTGCCACTTACAAAAGTGGTATTAAAACTCAGGGATTGGTGAATTTACCAGGAAACTATATTTTAGGAAGGTAATAAACACATCTTTGACAGACATTTTGATACTAATCCTATCTTTTCCCTCTCCATTCTATTTTTCTGACTCCTCTTCAAACTCCTGTGCCCTCTAAGGGAGTGTTAACCAAACACGCTGCTCATTCTCTTTCTTTTCTCTCCCTTGCCAGTTTCAACGACTTTTAATCTGTCAACTGTCATTTTAACGTAAATGATTGCCAAATATACATTCCTAGTCACAATTTCATTTTTGAGTTCCTGTTGTGTATTTCAAATTTTTCTTTAAGAAATTTTTACATATTTGCCACAAATAATATAAAATACATTATGCTGTAAAACACACTAACCCTTTCTTTAAAAAATACGTTGGATTGCTCAGTATTCCATTTTTTCACTAAGGGTGGCACCATTTTTCTATTAGTCAATCATGAAATGATTCATTCCTTCATTCATCAAATATATATTTAATAGCTACTGTAAGATTGGCATTGAAGATTAAATGGAGAATGAGACCAGTAATATTTCTGTACATGAAACTTAATATTCATGTTTGATAGAACAATATATTACATAATTCCAGATTTTGGGCGTTGGGGGCTCCTTGCCTGTGTGCATGCTCTGTAGAAATAAATACTGTGCTGTCGTGGGAATCTCTGGGTGAACTGGAGGCTTTTTCAGGGGAAGTCTACTTTACAGGGACCATTTAAGCTAATATTTAAGGGCAGTCATAAAAGACCTCAACAAATGTGTTGGGAACAGAAGATAAAGTAAACATAAAGATTTTGACATGAGAAATAGCTTTTTATTCTGTTATAGTAAGAGAAAAAGGGTCAAAATAACTGCAATGCAAAAAAGAATGGCATGAAATGAGGTGGAAAACATGGCACGGTCCAGGAGATGAAAACCTTGAAGCTAGAATTCGGATTCAATTCTAAGTATGAAAAGCAATCTTTCCTGGAGATATAAATCTGTGAATCATAATCATCTAAGTCCTGATAATAAATGAAATTGCTTAGGGAGAGATTACAGATAGAGAAGAGCTTCTAGGATAGAAGTCTAGTTTTCTTCACTATTTAGTGGTTGATGTGTAAGATCTCCCAGAAAAAAGAAAAAAGGTTAAAAAAGAATTTTCAGTAGGACAGGATGATAATGGGGAGAATAAAGGTAAGAGCAATTCAAGGAGAAAGAGTCAGCTGAATTTTATGTTACTAAATGAGAATAAAGCTAATGTCCACTGGACTACCAAAACGGAAGGTCACTCATGACTTTGCAAAACTGTATTTGGCAGAGAGGGAAGATGATTTATTTAAGGTATACCAATTTAATTTTTCATAATTATATGGAAATCTTTCTAAAATAAGTTATTATTGCTGTCTTAAATTTAGCAATCATAATAATTTAATCTTTTCCTAAAAGCAAAATCATCATTAGGTATATTAACTCATATTATTTCATGTTGCTGCAATTTGATGTTATGGGAGAAGGTAGAGTAGTTTAGCACCGTTTATCACTAGATAGTGATGGATGTGTGTATGTGTCTGTGTGATGTTTGTTTGCTTGAAGTGTATTCACTTTTAAGCTTTTACATTTCCTTCTCTTAATGTTAAGCTACACAGTATGGCTCTTTGCTGTCTTAGGTGGCATAGTTTAATAAATATATACTTGATTAAAAACATAAAAGAATTGGGCTCAAGTTTCAATTGATATAAGTATAACTTTGAATAATTTCTTGAGGTAAGAGGTTAAAGCAAGTTGTCTCACTAGTAAAAATCTCATCATATCTTTTAACAAAATGGTTGTGAGAAGCAAATAAGGTCTGTAAAAGCATCAGTAAAACCGTAAAGCACTATATACTTACAGACACTGGTAGTCAACTGAATATTACTTATTCTATTATTTTGCAATGGCAAAACCACAATTAGTTTTGCACCAACTTAATAGAAAGCCCCTCTCTTCTTAAATAATTTACTCTTCATATTCTTGGAGCTAGAAATTTCAATGATATTTATTGTGATCAGTTTAAAATAGAGGCCAAAGGAATTCTTGCTTAGTGTTAGCTGCAAAGATTATTTTGACCCATGCTCCTCCTCCCGTATCTTAACAGTGTTGCAGGTGGTTAAGGTTGTCTCTAAATGACCTCTGGAAGTGAAAGGCTGCTGTGCTCAGGCTTTGCCGAATATTATGTAACAGGATTCACAAAATATGAATGGCATTTGTGCCTTTTATTGCACTGTTATGTCTTCTCATTTAATTCCCAAGATGATAGTGCAATAGAGAAGAAATAAGCTGTATCAGTGACAGTTATTGCTAAAATACTGGTTTTCTAAATCAAAATATTAGCCTCATGGGCCCAGGAGCTTTGTAGTACAGTTTCTATTCCAGAAAATAATTGTTCAATATGCTAAAAGAGCAAAATCAAATTACCTGAACAATTGTCAGAGTGGTACATATAATGGTAGATTGTTTTTCTCTTGTGTGTTTATTTGCATAAAACTTTATGTCAGTGCTTCTGTGAAATAGATATTTAAGGTATAGAAATCTTATTATGAGTTAGTATTTAAATATAATTTTCAATTTTAATTAACTGGGAAGAATAAACACCTATTAAATGACCTCCTAAATCTGGAAATAACAAAATAGACCAGAGTTAATTAAAGTTCAGAGTGTCACCAAGTCCATGTGTTTTCTTTCTCAGTTTGTATCATTTCTTATGTTTCCAGTGAAAAAAATCTTAAAGATTTATAATCCAGATAAAAACAATCTAAGGCTTTAATCTGCATAGTTTTTGAATCCATTTGTTTACCTACTACAGTATTAGGGTGGAGACAATAAACTCCAAAATATGGTGATAGTTTTGAAATTATCATTATAAGTAGTATTTGGGGGAGAGAAATATACACATGACATTTAGAACTCTTCCTTCATCTAGGCAAATATGTCAACATGTTGGCCTAACAAGGTACAAATACGTTACACACTATTGTTAAAGGCCTAAGATGCCTAAAAGTGAGATTTTGCTTTTTGCGTGTTGTAGTTTTCCTGACATTATCAGAGGATTCAGTGAAAATTAAGCTTTGTAAATTTTTATGACAACTGAATTAATCTTTAGAGATAAGCTAGAACCATATGGCAATCTATACAAGTTAACAAAATTTAAAGTTGTGAAGAAAATCTGAATGGTGGTTAGTCTAACCCTAATGCAGTTTTAAAAGCATCACTGAGAAATGACTGTCATGTGTGTTAAAATTTTTATTAAAGTCGGGGGGCGGAGCAAGATGGCCGAATAGGAGCAGCTCCAGTCTTCAACTCCCAGCGCCAGCGACACAGAAGACCGGTGATTTCGGCATTTTCAACTGAGGTACTGGGTTCATCTCACTGGGGAGTGCCGGACGATCGGTACTGGTCAGCTGCTGCAGCCCGACCAGCGAGAGCTGAAGCAGGGCGAGGCATTGCCTCACCTGAGAAGCGCAAGGGGGAAGGGAATCCCTTTTCCTAGCCAGGGGAACTGAGACACACAACACCTGGAGAATCGGGTAACTCCCACCCCAATACTGCGCTTTGAGCAAACAGGCACACCAGGAGATCATATCCCACACCTGGCCGGGAGGGTCCCACACCCACGGAGCCTCCCTCATTGCTATTACAGCAGTCTGTGATCTACCGGCAAGGCAGCAGCGAGGCTGGGGGAGGGGCGCCCGCCATTGCTGAGGCTTAAGTAGGTAAACAAAGCTGCTGGGAAGCTCGAACTGGGTGGAGCTCACAGCAGCTCAAGGAAACCTGCCTGTCTCTGTAGACTCCACCTCTGGGGGCAGGGCACAGAAAACAATAACAAAGCAGCAGACACCTCTGCAGACGCAAACGACTCTGTCTGACAGCTTTGGAGAGAGCAGTGGATCTCCCAACACGGAGGTTGAGATCTGAGAAGGGACAGACTCCCTGCTCAAGCGGGTCCCTGACCCCTGAGTAGCCTAACTGGGAGACATCCCCCACTAGGGGCAGTCTGACACCCCACACCTCACAGGGTGGAGTACACCCCTGAGAGGAAGCTTCCAAAGCAAGAATCAGACAGGTACACTTGCTGTTGAAATATTCTATCTTCTGCAGCCTCTGCTGCTGTTACCCAGGCAAACAGGGTCTGGAGTGGACCTCAAGCAATCTCCAACAGACCTACAGCTGAGGGTCCTGACTGTTAGAAGGAAAACTATCAAACAGGAAGGACACCTACACCAAAACCCCATCAGTACATCACCATCATCAAAGACCAGAGGCAGATAAAACCACAAAGATGGGGAAAAAGCAGGGCAGAAAAGCTGGAAATTCAAAAAACAAGAGCGCATCTCCCCCGGCAAAGGAGCGCAGCTCATCGCCAGCAACGGATCAAAGCTGGACGGAGAATGACTTTGACGAGATGAGAGAAGAAGGCTTCAGTCCATCAAATTTCTCAGAGCTAAAGGAGGAATTACGTACCCAGCGCAAAGAAACTAAAAATCTTGAAAAAAGTGGAAGAATTGACGGCTAGACTAATTAATGCAGAGAAGGTCATAAACGAAATGAAAGAGATGAAAACCATGACACGAGAAATACGTGACAAATGCACAAGCTTCAGTAACCGACTCGATCAACTGGAAGAAAGAGTATCAGCAATTGAGGATCAAATGAATGAAATGAAGCGAGAAGAGAAACCAAAAGAAAAAAGAAGAAAAAGAAATGAACAAAGCCTGCAAGAAGTATGGGATTATGTAAAAAGACCAAATCTACGTCTGATTGGGGTGCCTGAAAGTGAGGGGGAAAATGGAACCAAGTTGGAAAACACTCTTCAGGATATCATCCAGGAGAACTTCCCCAACCTAGTAGGGCAGGCCAACATTCAAATCCAGGAAATACAGAGAACGCCACAAAGATACTCCTCGAGAAGAGCAACTCCAAGACACATAATTGCCAGATTCACCAAAGTTGAAATGAAGGAAAAAATCTTAAGGGCAGCCAGAGAGAAAGGTCGGGTTACCCACAAAGGGAAGCCCATCAGACTCACAGCAGATCTCTCGGCAGAAACTCTACAAGCCAGAAGAGAGTGGGGGCCAATATTCAACATTCTTAAAGAAAAGAATTTTAAACCCAGAATTTCATATCCAGCCAAACTAAGTTTCATAAGTGAAGGAGAAATAAAATCCTTTACAGATAAGCAAATGCTTAGAGATTTTGTCACCACTAGGCCTGCCTTACAAGAGACCCTGAAGGAAGCACTCAACATGGAAAGGAACAACCGGTACCAGCCATCTCAAAAACATGCCAAAATGTAAAGACCATCGAGGCTAGGAAGAAACTGCATCAACTAATGAGCAAAATAACCAGTTAATATCATAATGGCAGGATCAAGTTCACACATAACAATCTTAACCTTAAATGTAAATGGACTAAATGCTCCAATTAAGAGACACAGACTGGCAAACTGGATAAAGAGTCAAGACCCAACAGTCTGCTGTATTCAGGAGACCCATCTCACACGCAGAGACATACATAGGCTCAAAATAAAGGGATGGAGGAAGATTTACCAAGCAAATGGAGAACAAAAAAAAGCGGGGGTTGCAATACTAGTCTCTGATAAAACAGACTTTAAACCATCAAAGATCAAAAGAGACAAAGAAGGCCATTACATAATGGTAAAGGGATCAATTCAACAGGAAGAGCTAACTATCCTAAATATATATGCACCCAATACAGGAGCACCCAGATTCATAAAGCAAGTCCTTAGAGACTTACAAAGAGACTTAGACTCCCATACAATAATAATGGGAGACTTCAACACTCCATTGTCAACATTAGACAGATCAACGAGACAGAAAGTTAACAAGGATATCCAGGAATTGAACTCATCTCTGCAGCAAGCAGACCTAATAGACATCTATAGAACTCTCCACCCCAAATCAACAGAATATACATTCTTCTCAGCACCACATCGTACTTATTCCAAAATTGACCACGTAATTGGAAGTAAAGCACTCCTCAGCAAATGTACAAGAACAGAAATTATAACAAACTGTCTCTCAGACCACAGTGCAATCAAACTAGAACTCAGGACTAAGAAACTCAATCAAAACCGCTCAACTACATGGAAACTGAACAACCTGCTCCTGAATGACTACTGGGTACATAACGAAATGAAGGCAGAAATAAAGATGTTCTTTGAAACCAATGAGAACAAAGATACAACATACCAGAATCTCTGGGACACATTTAAAGCAGTGTGTAGAGGGAAATTTATAGCACTAAATGCTCACAAGAGAAAGCAGGAAAGATCTAAAATTGACACTCTAACATCGCAATTAAAAGAACTAGAGAAGCAAGAGCAAACACATTCGAAAGCTAGCAGAAGGCTAGAAATAACTAAGATCAGAGCAGAACTGAAGGAGATAGAGACACAAAAAACCCTCCAAAAAATCAATGAATCCAGGAGTTGGTTTTTTGAAAAGATCAACAAAATTGACAGACCACTAGCAAGACTAATAAAGAAGAAAAGAGAGAAGAATCAAATCGACGCAATTAAAAATGAAAAAGGGGATATCACCACCGACCCCACAGAAATACAAACTACCATCAGAGAATACTATAAACACCTCTACGCAAATAAACTGGAAAATCTAGAAGAAATGGATAATTTCCTGGACACTTACACTCTTCCAAGACTAAACCAGGAAGAAGTTGAATCCCTGAATAGACCAATAGCAGGCTCTGAAATCGAGGCAACAATTAATAGCCTACCAACCAAAAAAAGTCCAGGACCAGATGGATTCACAGCTGAATTCTACCAGAGGTACAAGGAGGAGTTGGTACCATTCCTTCTGAAACTATTCCAATCAATAGAAAAAGAGGGAATCCTCCCTAACTCATTTTATGAGGCCAACATCATCCTGATACCAAAGCCTGGCAGAGATACAACAAAAAAAGAGAATTTTAGACCAATATCCCTGATGAACATCGATGCAAAAATCCTCAATAAAATACTGGCAAACCGGATTCAGCAACACATCAAAAAGCTTATCCACCATGATCAAGTGGGCTTCATCCCTGGGATGCAAGGCTGGTTCAACATTCGCAAATCAATAAACATAATCCAGCATATAAACAGAACCAAAGACAAGAACCACATGATTATTTCAATAGATGCAGAAAAGGCTTTTGACAAAATTCAACAGCCCTTCATGCTAAAAACGCTCAATAAATTCGGTATTGATGGAACGTACCTCAAAATAATAAGAGCTATTTATGACAAACCCACAGCCAATATCATACTGAATGGGCAAAAACTGGAAAAATTCCCTTTGAAAACTGGCACAAGACAGGGATGCCCTCTCTCACCACTCCTATTCAACATAGTGTTGGAAGTTCTGGCTAGGGCAATCAGGCAAGAGAAAGAAATTAAGGGTATTCAGTTAGGAAAAGAAGAAGTCAAATTGTCCCTCTTTGCAGATGACATGATTGTATATTTAGAAAACCCCATTGTCTCAGCCCAAAATCTCCTTAAGCTGATAAGCAACTTCAGCAAAGTCTCAGGATACAAAATTAATGTGCAAAAATCACAAGCATTCTTATACACTAGTAACAGACAAACAGAGAGCCAAATCATGAATGAACTTCCATTCACAATTGCTTCAAAGAGAATCAAATACCTAGGAATCCAACTTACAAGGGATGTAAAGGACCTCTTCAAGGAGAACTACAAACCACTGCTCAGTGAAATAAAAGAGGACACAAACAAATGGAAGAACATACCATGCTCATGGATAGGAAGAATCAATATCGTGAAAATGGCCATACTGCCCAAGGTCATTTATAGATTCAATGCCATCCCCATCAAGCTACCAATGAGTTTCTTCACAGAATTGGAAAAAACTGCTTTAAAGTTCCTATGGAACCAAAAAAGAGCCCGCATCTCCAAGACAATCCTAAGTCAAAAGAACAAAGCTGGAGGCATCACGCTACCTGACTTCAAACTATACTACAAGGCTACAGTAACCAAAACAGCATGGTACTGGTACCAAAACAGAGATATAGACCAATGGAACAGAACAGAGTCCTCAGAAATAATACCACACATCTACAGCCATCTGATCTTTGACAAACCTGAGAGAAACAAGAAATGGGGAAAGGATTCCCTATTTAATAAATGGTGCTGGGAAAATTGGCTAGCCATAAGTAGAAAGCTGAAACTGGATCCTTTCCTTACTCCTTATACGAAAATTAATTCAAGATGGATTAGAGACTTAAATGTTAGACCTAATACCATAAAAATCCTAGAGGAAAATCTAGGTAGTACCATTCAGGACATAGGCATGGGCAAAGACTTCATGTCTAAAACACCAAAAGCAACGGCAGCAAAAGCCAAAATTGACAAATGGGATCTCATTAAACTAAAGAGCTTCTGCACAGCAAAAGAAACTACCATCAGAGTGAACAGGCAACCTACAGAATGGGAGAAAATTTTTGCAATCTACTCATCTGACAAAGGGCTAATATCCAGAACCTACAAAGAACTCCAACAAATTTACAAGAAAAAAACAAACAACCCCATCAAAAAGTGGGCAAAGGATATGAATAGACATTTCTCAAAAGAAGACATTCATACAGCCAACAAACACATGAAAAAATGCTCATCATCACTGGCCATCAGAGAAATGCAAATCAAAACCACAATGAGATACCATCTCACACCAGTTAGAATGGCGATCATTCAAAAGTCAGGAAACAACAGGTGCTGGAGAGGATGTGGAGAAATAGGAACACTTTTACACTGTTGGTGGGATTGTAAACTAGTTCAACCATTATGGAAAACAGTATGGCGATTCCTCAAGGATCTAGAACTAGATGTACCATATGACCCAGCCATCCCATTACTGGGTATATACCCAAAGGATTATAAATTATGCTGCTATAAAGACACATGCACACGTATGTTTATTGCAGCACTATTCACAATAGCAAAGACTTGGAATCAACCCAAATGTCCATCAGTGACAGATTGGATTAAGAAAATGTGGCATATATACACCATGGAATACTATGCAGCCATAAAAAAGGATGAGTTTGTGTCCTTTGTAGGGACATGGATGCAGCTGGAATCCATCATTCTTAGCAAACTGTCACAAGAACAGAAAACCAAACACCGCATGTTCTCACTCATAGGTGGGAACTGAACAATGAGATCACTTGGACTCGGGAAGGGGAACATCACACACCGGGGCCTATCATGGGGAGGGGGGCGGGGGGAGGGATTGCATTGGGAGTTATACCTGATGTAAATGACGAGTTGATGGGTGCAGCACACCAACAAGGCACAAGTATACATATGTAACAAACCTGCACGTTATGCATATGTACCCTACAACTTACAGTATAATAATAATAAATAAATTAAAAAAAAAAAAAAAAAAAAAAAATTTTTATTAAAGTCACTGCCTAGAAGGAACTGAACCCCTTATTTATCTGACTTCTGTTTGTTTATTTATTTCTGTTCAGGAAAGCAAAATAATAATAATAATAATAATAATAATAATAACAACAACAGCTAAGGACTGGGTAGGGTTTTGAGAACATTTAGGTACCCCTGAGACTAGAAGTTAAGAATATGATACTTCAGAAATAAGGGGAGAAATATTATGAAGAGATGACAATAAATGTTAATTTTATCATTCTAGGGTTAAGTACTATGTTTATAATGTACTACAAATTCACCCTACTTTCTGATACTCCTGCACAGGTTTTGCCATGTTGTCATCTTTAAAAAGTATGACATCGGAGCCACCAGCCTTCAGAAGATCTGGGAAAAGCACCCGCAACAACTGATCATTTTTACCCATATTTCACTGAGAAAGTAGTGTGTTAAAAACTTTTATAAAATATCTGTCAAAGTTTTCTTGTCTTCCTCTCAATCTGGATTACATTAAATACGTTGCAGATGTTGTTGTTAGATTTCTAATTTATTTTCTAATAATCATCAGCTTTATATATTAATATATAGTCCCTAATGGTGTGTTTTAATAGAAATCAGAATATGTATTTGTGTTCCCCTAAATAGAGTTTAATGACTCTTGTTTATGTCACTAATTTTCCTCTAAATTTTAAAAATTACCAAAATGAACACAGTCATTAATCTCATTGTTTAGAAAAAGAATTCAGTCACAAATAACAAAATGGTTATTTTTATGAGATTAGAGTGTGGCAAGTAGAAAATATTTGAAGAAAATTTCCAATAATTTATATTCAGCCATAGCTCTTTATTTGCGATAGGACTTGAGAGAAAATTTCCCATAAGCTTTATTTTTCTTCCAGGGGTGACATAAAGCATTCCACTATAGTGAAGCATATTTGTTTTTATTTCCCAGATGGAGAGTGAGGCCAATGTCTAATAAGGCTATTTAGTCTGAAAAAGGAGGACAGATAGCAAATAATTCATAATATGTAGAATAATAAAAGAAGAAAGAAATCTAATAATGTATTTATTGTCTCAAAACTTTAAAATCCTACAAAATGTGGTCAATGGTGGAATTAAAATTGAATGAATAACTTCAAGGTAAACAATGTAAAATGTGTATGTATAAATTAATTTCCAGGCTTTATTTATTTACTTAAAGTAAGTTAAAACCAATATGTTCAAATTTGTAAGATGCTTTATAGATTGTCAGTACAATTGAAACTTCAGATAATTTCATTCTCAAATTCATACTTAATTTTTCAACTAACATCTTAGGCATCTAGAATGTCATTATTTGTATAACAAAACAGAGCCCTTAAATAGCTTGCCATTTACTTGAGGCTAAAAATGTATGAATAACATGATATAGGTAAGAATGGTCTGAGTTTTAACCCACTGGTCCTTCTAGTACATCAGATTGATACTTCATTGCATTATTTTTCTATTCAAAATGTTAATTCAAGATTGAAAGCAATTAAGGTATGACTTTTGGATCTGATGGAATGGAAGGGCTAACAAATTCTAACCCCCCAAAATGAGTATAAAACTCAATGAATTGTCAAAAAGAGCCATTTTGCGGCCCTGGAAATTGAAAAAAATTCAAATGATAAATTGAGTAGTATTAGCACACAAAAAGCTGCTAGGATTTCAGGTAGCAATGGTTAGATTCTGCATCCTTTTTGTGTAAAGCTGCTCCCATCCCTCTATACCTACCTCAGGGGACATCTGCAAAACTTCTCAGCACAAAAGGATTCTATCCAAACCTCTACACTAAGAACCTTGACCAAACTCTAGCATGACTTCCTGAAGCAGTGAGCTGTGTCCCTAAGATAACGCCACCCCCTTTAAAATGCCTACCTGAAAAAGCTTGCAATTATAACTCATTTCTCTTCCCCTTGGAAAACTTGAACATATTGGTTTTAATCTATCTTTCTCCTTGGAAAAGAAAGGAATTATGCCACTCAAAAATGTCTCCTCAAGGACCTTGGAGCCCCCCCAACCGCCTTTGAAATAGAAACATCCAGCAAGATGGCTCTTGCTTTCTTACCTTCCCATCCATGTGGAAAGGTGAAGGCCCTGCTGTGTTGGGTGCTTTGCTCCAACTTGCACAATTGGCTCTTTTATAACCATAGGAGAAGTTTCCCTTTTCTCCAGATAAAGCACCAATTAACAAACCCAAATGGCCTAATCACATGGATTCCTTTGCCCTCTTCACACCATTCCCTCTCTTTTCATTACCACATCTCAGTATTTAAAAGTTATCTCATCTTTTCTTTTAGAAAAATTGAGCCTAGTTTTACACTGAAGTCTCTGTCTGCTACTAGAGTAGAATGTGAGTAAAATCTGTCTTTATAGCCTTTACCAACTTTCTAGTTTTGTTTCTCCATAATGGCACAGTAGATTTTTAAGAATGGGGCTGACTCTAAACCAGCAGCTTTGCTGTCAGAGGAGGATGAATCAACTTGGAACAGAAAACAAAAATCCACACCCAGCAGCATTGATAGTATAAGCAGCAAAATTCATAGGAAGCACATAAGGTTTCTGGTTGAGGTGAGTGGTAGATAATCCAGAAATTTTAAAAAGATATGATATAGTTAATCAGAAATCTATAGAGGGAATAGATAAACTCTCCATAGATACCTGAATGACCAGGAAACTACAGGCATATGCTGGCAACACCCGGAAGAGCTCCAGTACAAAGTAAAACCTCAGGCAGATATTTAAATTGCTTAAACATTAAATGAATGTCTCCACCCACAGATTGATCTACACCCGTGAGGTAGAAGTCTTATAAGCTTGAAGATATTGCTCTGTCTAATCACTGGTTAACTACTAGGCTAGGCAGACCCAGGAGCAACACCTAGGAATTTAGAATTAAAAATAAAAATGAGACTAAAAAACACTGAACAGGGACATCAGTGGTTGTGCCTCTCAGGACAAATAATTTGCAGATTAAATACAGCCAAATTTTAAAATTTCAGATAAAAAGGGAGAATCTGGAGTTTATACAACATAATATCTAAGGATATACTTCTCAAAAAAGTTATGAGTGAAAAACACTAGAAAAATATAACTCATCCTCAGAATAACAAAAGCAGTAAATAGAAATGAACTCTGAGTGTGATCAGATGTTGGATTTAATAGAAAATGCTTTCAAAGCAGTTATAATAAATGTTCGAAGAAAAAAAGAAAATGTTGTAAGTATTGAAAAATATGTTTCAATGTTTTAGGTATTGAAAAATAATTACAATAGTAAGACAAATATGGAATTTCAGTAAGGAAATAGTAACTATAAAAGGAAAGAATAGAGTTGAAAATAACAATTACCAAAATGGAAAATATATTAGAGCTTAGCAGCTAATAAAATAGGCAGAAGAAAGATAATTGAACATGAAGATAGATCAACAGAAATTTCTAATTTGAAGAACACTGAGAGAAAAGATTGAAGACCTAACACTTACAAATATATACACACCTTATAAGAAAATAGCAAGTATATGAGGAAAAAAGTCACAGAATTGAAAGGAGAAATAGGAAATCACCAATTACATTTGCAGATTTCGGTATTACCTTCTTAGTAATTGAAAGAGTAACAAAACAGTAAATTAGCAACAATATAAAGTTTTTTCTCTCTTCCTTTTTTTTTTTTTTTTTTTTTTTTTTTTTTGCTTTGAGATAGAGTCTGGCTGTTACACAGGCTGGAGTATAGCGGTGCAATCTTGGCTCACTGCAGCCTCCTCCTCCTAGAATCAAGCGATTCTCCTGCCTCAACCTCCCGAGTAGCCGTGATTACAGGCGCCCACCAACATGCCAGCTAATTTCTGCATTTTTGGTAGAGATGCTGTTTTGTCATGTTGACCAGGCTGGTCTCAAACTCCTGGAATCAAGGGATCTGCTTGCCTCATCCTCACAAAGTGCTGGGATTACAGGCATGAGCTACTGTGCCTGGCCAGATTTTTTCACTTGATCTAACTAATGTATATAGAACATTTCACCCACTGATTATTGAATACACATTATTTACAAGCACACATGAAATATTCTGAAGGATAATCCATAAAATTTTTTAAATTTAATGAAAATACAACATGTCTCATAGAATACATCTAAAACATGACTTAAAATGGAAATTCAAAGCATTAAACAACTATATGAAAAAGAAGAAAGTTCTCAAATCAGTAACTAAGTTTTCATCTTAAGAAACCAGAAAGATAAGAGCAAATGAAACCTAAAGCAAGTGGGAGAAAGAAAACATTAAAATCAGTGAAGATCAATAACAGAAAACATTTTAAAAGAAAGAGAGAATTGAAAAAATCAGAAGTTTTGTTTTCTGAGGGAAAAAAATGATAAAAATAAACAGGACAAAAATTCAAAACCAGTAAATTGATTCCAAAACCAGTAAATGAAGAGAGGATATCACTGCCAATCTTAAAGAAATTAAGAAGGGAATATTATGAACAGTATTTTGGCAACAAATTAGACAGCTTAGATAAAATTTTTGAAAAATACATTAACTTTCAAAACTAATTATAGGAAATTTAAATAGGCCTATAACAAGTAAAGACATAAAGGTGGTAATTCTATTTTATCTAATTTTACTGATTTTTAATTATTATGGGCACATAATTTTACATATTTGGGGGGTACATATGATATTTTGATACAAGCATAAAATGTGTAATAATAAAATCAGAGTAATTGGGGTATCCATGACCTCAAGCATTTTTCACTTTTTTTGTGTGTTATGAACATTCCAATTTCACTCTTTTAGTTATTTGAAATATATAATAAATTATTAACTATAGTTGCCCCATGGTGCTACTGAAAACTCAATCTTATTTATTCTAACTGTATTTTGCTCCATTAACAACTCTCTTTTAATCTTCTCTTCTCACATCCTTTTCTAACCTCTGAAAACCATTATTTTTGACAATGTAAGTGTTTTGAGAAATGGGAATGTTTTGAGAAAGTTCTGTTCCTTGAGGTGTGACACTAGGTTGTCATTTGTGCTCTTTCAGATTTTTTGACGTAGACATTTAACACTATGAACTTTTCTCTTAACATCGCTTTTGCTGTATACCAGAGATTTTAATAAGTTGTGTCACTATTATCATTCACTTCAAAGAATTTTCAAATTTCCATCCTGATTTCATTGTTAACCCCAAAATCATTCAAGAGCAAATATATATATATATATACACACACACACAACACCTCTCTCATATTAGTAAGAACATGCAATATTTGCCTTTCTGTGCCTCACTTAGTTCATTTGATGTCCTCCAGTCCCATCCATGTTGCTACAAATGACAGGATTTTGTTCTTTTTTGTGGCTGAATAATATTCCATGCTGAATATGTACTACATTTTTTATTGCATTCATCCATTGATGGGAACTTAAGTTGATTTCATATCTTGGCTATTGTGAATCATGCTGTGATAAACATGGGAGTGCAGATATCCCTTTGATGTACTGATTTTTTTTCTTTCGAATAAGTAACAAGTAGTGAGATTTCTGGATTATCAGGTAGTTCTATTTTTAGTTTTTTTGAGAAACTTTCACATGGTTCTCCATAGGGGCTGTATTAATTTATATTCCCCAAAACAATGTACGAGACCACATACTAACCAGCATTTGCTATTGCCTGACTTTTATATAAAAGCCAGTTTAACTGGTGTGAGATGATACTTCATTGTAGATTTTATTTTCATTTTTCTGATGATTAGTGATGTTGAGCCTTTTTTCATATACCTGTTGGCCATTTGTGTATTTCGTTTTGAGAAGTGTCTATTTAGATATTTCGTCCATTTTTAAAATCATGTTTTTTTTTCTATTGAGTTGATTGAACTCCTTTTTAATTCTGGCTTTTAATACCTTGTCAAATGGTAGTTTGCAAATATTTTCTACCACTTTGTGGGTTACCTGTTCATTCTGTTGATGTTTCTTTTGCTGTGGATAAGCTTTTTGGCTCGGTATAATCTCATTGGTCCATTTTAGCTTTGATTGTGTTTTTGATGACTTATTCAAGAAATGCTCAGACCAATGTCCTGAAGTGTTTCCTGAATGTTTTCTTTAGTAGTTTCATAGTTTCAGGTCTATGATTAAAGTCTTTAATCCATTTCAAGTTGATTTTGCTATATGGTAAGGGGAGTCTAGTTTCATTCTTCTATATATGGATATCCAGCTTTCCAAGTACTATTTATGGAAGAGACTTTTCTTTCCCCAATGTATGTTCTTGGCGCCTGTGTTAAAAATGAGTTCACGGCCGGGCGCGGTGGCTCAAGCCTGTAATTCCAGCACTTTGGGAGGCCGAGACGGGCGGATCACGAGGTCAGGAGATCGAGACCATCCTGGCTAACACAGTGAAATGCCATCTCTACTAAAACATACAAAAAACTAGCCAGGCGAGGTGGTGGGCGCCTGTAGTCCCAGCTACGCGGGACGCTGAGGCAGGAAAATGCTGTGAACCCGGGAGGCGGAGCTTGCAGTGAGCTGAGATCCGGCCACTGCACTCCAGCCCGGGCTACAGAGCAAGACTCCGTCTCAAAAAAAAAAAAAAAAAACAGTTCACTGGAAATGCATCAATTTATTTCTGGGTTCTCTATGGTCTTCCATTGGTCTATCTGTGAGTTTTTAATTATTGTTTTTTAATTTCAATAGTTTTGGGGATACAGGCGATTTTTGATCACATGGGTGAGTTCTCTAAGGGCGAATTGTGAGATATTCATGTACCCACCACTCGAGCAGTGTACACTGTACCTAACATGTACAGTATTTTATCCTTCTTCCTTTTCCCAACCTTCCCCACTGGGTCCCCAAAGTTCATTACATCACTCCATATGTCTTTGTATCCTCATTGCTTAACTCCTACTAATAAGTGAGAACATATAGTATTTGGTTTTCCATTACTGAGTTACTTCACTTAGAATAATAGCCTCTAGTTCCATTCAAGTTGTTGCAAAAGACATTATTTAATTCCTTTTTATGACTGACCAGTGTTCCATGATGTATATATACTGCATTTTCTTTATTCACTCTTTGGTCAATGGGCACTTAGGTTGGTTCCACATCTTTGCAAGTACAAATTGTGCTGCTATAAACATGTTGTACATGTGTCTTTTTCATATAATGACTTATTTCCCTTTGGGTAGATATTCAGTAGTGGGATTGCTTGTTCAAATGATAGATCTACCTTTAGTTCTTTAAGTAATCTGCATACTGTTTTCCATAGTGGTTGTGCTAATTTACATTCCCACCAGCAGTGTAAAAGTGTTCCCTTTTCACTACATCCATGACAACATCTATTCAACTTTTCCCAATTTAATATGATGTTGGCTGTGGGTTTGTCATACATGGCTTTTATTATCTTGAAGTAAGTCCCTTCTATGCCTAGTTTGTTGAGGGTTTTTATTGTAAAGTGCTGCTGAATTTTAATACATGTTTTTTTCTGCATCTATTGACATGATCATATGATCATCTGGTTTTTGTTTTTAATTCTGCTTATGTGATCTATCACATTTATTGACTTGCATGTGTTAAACCATCCCTGCGTCATGGGTTGAAACCCACTTGATCATTTCATATTATCTTTTTGATGTGCTCTTGGATTCAGTTAGTTAGTATTTTGTTGAGGATTTTTTTTTCTAGGTTTATCAGGGATATTGGTCTGTGGTTTTCTTTGTGTGTGTGTGATGTCCTTTCCTGGTTTTGGTATCAGGGTGATACTCATTTTATAGAATGATTTAGGGAGAAATTCCTCTTTATCTTTTGGAATAGTTTCAGTAGGATTGGTACCAATTCTTTTTTGGATGTCTGTTAGAATTCACCTATGAATCCATCTGGTATTGAGCTTTTGTGTTGGCAATTTTTTTTTTATTACTGATTCAGTCTTGCTGTTAGTTATTGGTCTGCTTTTAGGGCTTTTATTCCTTCCTGATCTAATCTAGGAGTGTTATATGCTTCCAGGAATTTATTATTTTATCTGTTTTCTCTAGGTTTTCTAGTTTGTACATGTAAAGATGTTCATAGAAATCTTGAATGATCATTTATATTTCTGTGGTATCAGTTGAAGTATCTCCGGTTTCATTTTTGGATCTTCTCTCTTCTTTTTTTGGTTAATCTTGTTAATGGTATATCAATTTTGTTTATCTTTTCAAAGAACATATAGCTTAAGTCCATTGTTCCTCTGTTGAATTTCTATCCTAATGATCTGTCAAGTGCTGTCAGTGAAGTATTGAAGTTCTCCCACTATTATTGTGTTGCTATCTATCTCAATTCTTAGGTCTAGTAGTAATTGTTTTATAATCTGGAAGCTACAGTATTAGATGTATATAAATTTAGGTTTGTAATATCTTCTTGTTGGACTTTTCCTTTTATCATTATATAATATCATTCTGTCTTTTTAAAAATATTGTTGCTTTATGTCTGGGTTTTTTTTTGTAATAGAAGAATAGCTACTCCTTCTTGCTTTTGATTTCCATTTGCATGGAATATATTTTTCATCCATGATATGATTAGGCTTTGTGTCCCCACCCAAATCTCATCATGAATTGTAATCCTCATAATCCCCAAGTGTCAAGGGAGAGTCCAAGTGGAGGTAATTGAATCACGGGTTCGGTTTCCCCCATGCTGTTCTCATAATAGTGAGTGAGTTCTCAAGAGATCTGACAGTTTTACAAGGATCTCTTCGCCCTTCACTCAGCGCTTCTCCTTCCTGCTGCCTTGTGAAGAAGGTGCCTGGCTTCCGCTTTGCTTTCCACCATGATTGTAAGTTTCCTGAGGCCTCCCCAGTCATGCTGAACTAAGAGTCAATTAAACCTATTTCCTGTATAAATTACCCAGTCTTGGGCGGTTCTTTATAGCAGTTTGAAAATGAACGAATACCATCCCTTTACCTTCTGTTTATGTAAAATCTTATATGTTAGATGAGTCTCTTCAAGACAGCAGATATTTGGTTTGTGGTTATTTATCCATGTTTTCATCCTGTATCTTTTAAGTGGGACATTTAGGCTACCAACATTCAACACTCATATTGAGATGTGAGGAACTTTTTTGGTAATCATGTTAGTTGTTACCTACATTATATGGTTTTATAATTGTATTGTTGTTTTATAGGCCCTATGGGTTTTATGCTTTCAGAAGGTTTTATTTTGGTGAATATCAGGCTTTTGTTTCAAGATTTAGAACTCTTTTTTAGCATTTTTTGTAGTGCTGGTTTGGTAGTGACAAATTCCCTGGTCATTTGTTTGTCTGAAAAAGACTCTCTCTTTCATTTATAAAGCTTAGTTTTTCTGAATACAAAATTCTTGACTGACAATTATTCTGTTTAAGGACAGTACAGATAGTTCCCCAAGTCCTTCTAGCTTGCAAGGATTCTGCTGAGAAGTCTGCTGTTAGCCTGATAGGTTTTTCTTTACAAGTTACCTAACGCATTTGTCTGACATATTTTATAATTCTTTCTTTTGTGTAGACTTTAGATAGTCTGCTAACTATGTGCCTTGGTGGTAATTTTTTTGTAATAAATTTTTCAGCCTTTTTTGAGCTTCTTGTATTTGGATAGCTAACTCTCTAACAAAGTCAAAAAAGGTTGCCTCAATTCTTTCCTTAACTTTTTCAAACATTTAGTGTTCTCTTCACTCTCAGGAACAACAATTATTCTTAGGTTTGGCCGTTTTACATAATCCCATATTTCTTGTAGACTTTGTTCATTTCTTTTGATTCTTTTTTCCTTATCTTCGTCTGATTGGGTTAATTCAAAAGCCTTGTCTTTGAGCTCCAAAATTAATTCTTCTACTTGTTGTAGTCTATTATCAAAACTTTCTACTGCATTTTGTATGTTCCTAAGTGTGTCTTTCATTTCCAGAAGTTCTGATTGGTTTTTCTTTATGCTGTTCATCTCTCTGAAAATGGTTTCATTTATATCCTGAATTGTTTTTTAAATTTCTTTGTTTGTTTTTGCCTTTCTCTAGTATTTCCTTCAGTAGCTTAATAATCAACTTTCTGAATTCATTTTCTGGTATTTCAAATATTTCATCTTGATTTGGACCAATGGCTCAGGAGGTAGTGTAACTTTCTGGGTTGTTATAGAACCCTATTTTGTCATATTACCAGAATTACTTTTCTTGTTTGTTCTCATTTGGGCAGACTTTCTTCAAATTTTTCTTGAATTGATTTTTGTTTGACTATGGTTAATAAAATGTCTTTTTTTCCCTCTTAAGCATGTGATTTTAATGTTTATAGTTTATTATAGACTAATTTGGTTCTTGGTGCATTTGGGGTGAAGACGCTGTATGAGCTTCTTGGTTATAAAGAGTCTTTGTGTACTGGCTTTCTCAAATGCTGCTTGATGCACTCGGTGTGTGGGAAAGATCACTGTCTCATATAGGGTAGGAATGGCAAGAATCTCTTGAAGCTTATCTCATTCCCCTGTGTTGTACACTTCTACATTTATTTAATTTTTCCCTGGTATTTTATTTAGTGCGTTAATGATTCAGGCTTCAGACCAGTGGAGGTATACCTGGGGAGAAATTTGTTGTCGCTAAAGCAGGTAGGTAGATGCAATACCCAATGGTGGGAAGAGGTCCTGGCCTTGATGGAAGTGGCTGGGGGAGCTCTCAATTAGATGCAATGAGTTTTTATCAGGGTGAATGTTATGGGAAGTCAGGGACCCCAAATGGAGGGACCAGCTGGAGCCGTGTCAGAGGAACATAAATTGTGAAGATTTCATCTCAATATGGACATTTATCAGTTCCCAAATAATACTTCTATAGTTTCTTATGCCTGTCTTTACTTTAATCTCTTAATCCTTTTATCATCTTAAGCTGAGGATGTACATTACGTCAGGACCACTGTGATAATTGTGTTAACTGTGCAAATTGGTTGTTAAACATGTATGTTTGAACAATATGAAACAGTACACCTTGAAAAAGAACAGAATAACAGTGATTTTTATGGAATGAGGGAAGACAACCATAAGGTCTGACTGCCTGTGGGGTCGGGCAAAAAGTGCCATATTTTTCCTCTTGTAAAGAACCTATAAATGGATGTGCAAATAGGAAAGATATCACTAAATTCTTTTCCTAGCAAGCAATATTAATATTAATACCCTGGGAAAGGAATGCGTTCCTGGGGGGAGGTCTATAAATGGCTGCTCTGGGAATGTCTATCTTGTGCAGTTGAGATAAGGATGGAGATAAACCCAGATCTCCTGCAGAACCCTCAGGCTTACTAGGGTTGGGAAAACCCCACCCTGGTAAATTTGTGGTCAGACTGGTTCTCTGTTCTCTAACCCTGTTTTCTGTTGTTTAAGATGTTTACCAAGACAATATGTGCACCGCTGATCATAGACCCTTATCAGTGGTTCTGCTTTTGCCCTTTGCTTTGTGAAATTTGTTGCACCCTTATCAGTGGTACGCTTTTGCCCTTTGTCCCGTTCCCTCAGAAGCATGTGATCTTTGTTAGACTATTATCAGTGGTTCTGCTTTTGCCCTTTGACCTGTGATCTTTGTTAGACCCTTATTAGTTGTTCCGCTTTTTGCTCTTTGAAGCATGTGGTCTTTGTACCTACTCTCTGTTCTTACACCCCCTCCCCTTTTGAAACCCTTAATAAAAACTTGCTGGTCTGAGACTCAGGCAGGCATCACGGTTCTACCGATATGTGATGTCACCCCCGGCAGCCCAGCTGTAAAATTCCTCTCTTTGTACTGTCTCTATTTCTCAGCCAGCCAACACTTAATGAAAATAGAAAGAACCTATGTTGAAATATTGGGGGTGGGTTCTTCCAACAGGTGAAGGGTGGGAGCTACCTCATCTCCTTTGCCCGGCAAGCAGGAATCCTTTCCACCTCCCAGCCTCACTACTGTTCCAGTGTTCCAGCTATTCCGATCAAACAGGTACCTATTTTTATCTGTAGAAATTTTGATGTTCCTAGTAGGGAGAAGTTGTGACTCTGTCTCTCATGCAAGCCTGAACCTTGGACGTAATCACCCTGAATTGTTCCAGGACAGCTGCCTGTAGTTACAACCATGCTGAGTTTCAGTGGGAGTATCCCCAGCTGTGTCTGTAGTGGTAGATAAAGGGTGAACAAGAACCCATTCTCAAAGACCCATTATAAGCATGAAGTTGGCCTGACTGTTGCAGTAGAGGTGCAGACTTTTCCTGCTGTACCCAATACTAATTGTGTCTTTGCTGAAAGAAACTTCCCACCAGCAGAAAGGTCTGGGACTCAAGGACATCCATCTGGATTCTTTTATCCCACGAGGGTGTTCCCTTGATATGGTACTCTCCCACTTCCCCTAGGAGTAAGAGTTTCTGAGAGCCAGCCTACGGTGGTTGTTGTTCCTCTTCTAGGTCTAGTCCTCCAATGGGGCTTCCATAGTCTGGGCTGGTGCTGGGGAATGTCTGCAAGAGATCCATTGATGTGACTTGTTTTCATGTTTCCCAGCAGTGGGTACCCGCACCAGGTCTTATGGGGGTGGCAGGGGAGTTACATAGTCTCTATGAGATCCCTTGGTGCTAGATAGGCTTAATGCGCTGGCTTTCCCAAATGCTGGTTATGATAGTAGCAAACTTGTCATGTGGCCAGACTCAGGACCTTTGGTTAGTCAGGGTATTGCAGGCAGTGGTGATAGCTGAGGTCATGTAGCCATTTTCTCCTTTCTAGGTGCCATGTTATTGTACCTAGAGATGGTGTAATAGACTGTGCTGGTTGGCCTCCAGACAGGAGGTGACACTTTTAAAAGAGTACCAGCTTCAGTAATAGTAGAGGGATTTGAGTTTGCCCTATTTTGCCCAGTGGAATTATTCTGTTTTCTCAGATGATTAGTGGGGCTATAAAGCTCCCAAATGTTTATGCCCTTTGTGTTGTGTTAAACTACCAGGGAGGGTGGAGGGGCACAACCAGGTGGGGGCAGTGTTAGGTGGGTCTGCACTCTGACTTTCCAGGAGAGGGGCAAGCTGCAGCCGTTGTGAGGGTTGGTGGGTGGTTCTCAGGTCACTTGGGTCATGTTCCAGAGAGATGTATAACGGCCTCTGTTGAACAGAAGAATTCACAAAGGGAGTGGGAAGTAGTAGGGGGCAGTAAGTGTTACCCAGCACTCAGGCGGTTGGCAAGGCAGATGTCTCTCCTGCAGTGCTCCACTTACATCATTGGGTTAAGATCCAGGCAGCCTGCACACAGAACTCAGATCTGCCACAGGCCATAAGCTTCCCCACAGAGATAGCAACTGCAACTTTCAGGACACATCCCCTCCCTGTCTGCCCACAAGGTTAGGCACCCAGCTCCTGTGCTTGTGTCTGCAGTACACTTCCTGCTCACCTCCTGGGTCCTGGTCAAGTAATTTCATTCCCACTCGAGATTATTTCACAAAATTCGATTGGGAACTGTCACCTTGCAACCCCTTTCTGAGCTAGTTGGCTGACTTCCCTCATGTCCCCTTTCAGGTATAATTAGAAATGGCTTCCATCAGTCCATGCTAGAAATTGACAATGCCTAGAAGACACTTCCTGCCGTTGCTTCTACTTTTATATTTCATGCCACTCCTTAAGTCAGTTCCAGCTCTGGGTAGAATTAAAGCCTTCTCTTGTGGTCTGAAGTTTTAGATTATCTGGCAGGGATGTGTATCCTGGAGGCAGTCTCTTTCTCTCTCACACTCTAGAGACTTACAGTTTTTCACCTGACTCACAGAATAGTCTGCCGCCTGTCACTTCTTTGAAAGGGTCTGAATTCTTTTGGTTCCTGTTAAGTTTCTGCATTTTTTTCTTGGAACAAGGTTCACAGTGTGAATCTATATACATTATTCTGTCCTTCCAAGTGGGAGAGGCACCCTAAATGTGCCTCCCGTCTGCCATGTTGGAGGAAAAAAAAAAAAAACCATATGTCTATTTTTATGCCAATACCATACTTTTTTAGTTACTATAGCTTTATACTATAATTTAAAATCGAGCAATGTAATGTGTCTTGCTTTCTTCTTTTTTGTTCAGGATTGCTTTGGCTATTCTGGGTGTTTTTCAGTTCCACATACAGTTTAGGACTTTTTTTTCTGTTTCTGTGAAGAATGTCATTGGCATTTTGATAGAAATCACATCAAATTTGTAGATTGCTTGTGTAGAATGGACATTTTAACAATATTAAATCTTTCAATCTATGAACATGGAATATTCATTTTCTTGAGTCCTCTTCAGCTTCTTTTGTTAATGTGTTATGGTTTTCATTGTAGATATCTTTTACTCCTTTAAGTTTATTCCTAAGTATTTTATTTTATTTGCAGCTATCATATATGAGATTGCTTTCTTGTTTTCTTTTTCAGAGTATTCACTGATTTCTGCAGAAATGCTACTGTGTTTTATAAGTTGACTGTGTGTCTTGAAACTTTACTGAATTTGTTCATTAGTTCTATAAATTTTTTTGGTAGAGCCTTTAGGGATTTTTTAAATTGAAGATTATATTGTCTGTGTACATGAATAAGTTGACTTCTTCCAATTTGTATGATCTTTCTTTCTTTCTTTCTCTGGTGTAATTTCTCTGACTAGGACTTTCAGTACTATGTTGAAAAAATTGGTGAATGTGGGTGATAAGATTTGACTCTGTGTCCACATGAAAATCTCCTGGTGAATGTGATACCAAGTGTTGAAGTGGGGCCTGGTAAGAAAGTGATTGAATCATGGGGTTGGATACTAATGTTTAGCACCATCCTTCTACTGCTTTGTCATGATAGAGTTCTCACAAAATCTGGTTGTTTAAAAGTGTGTAGCACTCCCCCCTTCATTCTTTCTTCCTCCTGCTCCCACCATGTAAGATGTTCTTGCTTCCCTTTTGCCTTCTGCCATGAATGTAAGTTTTCTGAGCCCTCCTTAGTCATGCTTCCTATATAGCCTGCAGAACCATTAGCTAATTAAACCTCTTTATAAAACATCCAGTCTCAGATAGTTCTTTATAGCAATGTGAGAATGGGCTAATACAGAAAATTTGTACCAGAAAAGTGGGGCATTGCCATAAAAATACCTGAAAATGTGGAAGTGACTTTGAAACTGGGTAACAGGCAGAGGTTGGGACAGTTTGTAGGGCTCATAAAAAGACAGAAAGATAATGGAAAGTTTGAAACTTCCTGGAGACTTGTTGAATGGTAGTGACCAAAATGCTGATAGTGATATAGACAGCAAAGTCCAGGCTAATGTGGTCTGAGATGGACAAGAGAAACTTATTGGGAACTGGAGTCAAGGTCACTCTTGTTATGCTTTAACAAAGAGACAGGTGGCATTATGTCTCTGCTCTTAGGATCTGTGGAACTTTCAGTTTGAGAGAGATGATTTAGGGTATCTGGCAGAAGAAATTTCTAAACCGCAAGACATTCTAGATGTGCCCCAGCTGCTTCTAACAGTGTATACTCACATGTGTTGGCAAAGAGATGGTCTGAAATTGAAATTTATATTTAAAAGGAAAGCAGAGCATAAAAGTTTGGAAAACTTGCAGCCTAACTATGTGGTAGAAAAGAAAAATCAATTATCTGGGGAGGAATTCAAGACTGCATAAATTTGCATAATTAAAGAGCAGCCTAATGTTAATAGCGAAGACAATGAGAAAAATGTCTTCAGGGCATTTCAGAGACCTTCATGACAACCCCTCCCATTACAGACCTGGAGACCTAGAAGAAAAAATGGTTTCATGGGCTAGGCATAGGGCCCAACTGTTCTGTGCAGCCTCAGGATATAGAGCCCTCCATAATGGCTGCTGCCACTCCAGCCTGGCTAAAAGGGGCCAAGGTACAGCTTGGGCTATTGCTTCAGAGGTTGTAAGCTCCAAGCCTTTGTGGCTTCCATGAGGTATTGGGCCTGTGGGTGTGAAAAAGGCAAGAGTTTGGGCTTGGGTACCTCCGCCTAGATTTCAGAGAATGAATGAAAATGCCTGAATGTCCAGGCAGAAGTTTTCTGCAGGGGCAGAACCCTCATGAAGAACCTCTACTAGGGCAGTGCAAAGGGAAAATGTGGTATTGAAGCCCTGCTACTGAGTACCCACTGGAGCAAAGCCTAGTGAAACTATGAGAAGAGGGCCACCATCCTCCACACTCCAGAATGGTAGATCCACCAACAGGTTGCACTGTGAACTCGGAAAAGCTGCAGGCACTCAATGCCAGCCAGTGAAAGCAGCTGCAGGGACTATACCCTACAGAGCCACAGAGAGAGAGCTGCCCAAGGCTTGGGAGCCCATCCTTTGCATCTGTGTGACCTGGATGTGAGACATGGAGTCAAAGGAGATTATTTCAAAGCTTTAAGATTTACTAATTGCCCTGCTGGATTTCAGACTTGCATGGGGACTGTAGCTCCTTTGTTTTGGCCAATTTCTTCCTTTTGGAATGACAGCATTTACTTAATGCCTGTATCTGCTCTATATCTTGGAAGTAACTAATTTGTTTTTGATTTTACAGGCTCAATGCCTATACCTGTTCTCTTCTTAGAAGTAACTAACTTGTTTTTGATTTTACAGACTCATAGGCAGAGGGGAATTGCCTTTTCTCAGATGAGATTTTTGGACCAGAGACTTTTGAGTTAATGCTGAAATGAGTTAAGACTTGGGGAACTGTTCAGGAGGGATTGTATTTTGCAATGTAAGAAGGACTTGAGATTTGGGAGGGGCCAGGGGCAGAATGATATGGTTTGGATCTGTGTCCCCACCCAAACCTCATATTGAATAATAATCCCAAAGGTCAAAGGTGGGGCCTGGTGGGAGGTGAGTGGATTATGGGGGTGGTTTCTAATGGTTTAGCACCATCCCCATGGTGCTGTCTTGTGATAGAGTTCTCACAAGATCTGGCTGTTTGAAAGTGTGAAGCATTTCCCCTTTCATTCTCTTTCTCCTGCTCCCACCCTGTAAAAGATGCTGGCTTCCCCATTCCCTTCCACCATGATGTAAGTTTCTTGATGCCTCCCTAGCGATGATTTCCAGACAGCCTATGGAATTGTGTGCCAATTAAAACTCTTTTCTTTGTTAATTACCATATCTCAGGTAGTTCTTTAAAGCAATGTGAGAATGGACAAAAACTGAGTAACCTTGTCTTGTTCCAGAGCTAAGAAGAAAGGCTTTCACTTTTTCCCCATTAGATAAATATTAGCTTTGAGTTTGTCATATCTGACTTTTATCATGTTAAGTTATGCTCCTTCCATACTTAGTTTTTTGAAAGTTTTTATTATGGGGTAATATTGAGTTTTATACCATGCTTTTTTGGTATGTATTAAAATGATGATGGATTTTGTCCTTCATTCTGATAATATAATGTATCACAATTAATTATTTGTCTATATTGAGCTATCCTTACATCCCTGGGATGAAACCACTTGATAATAATGATTGATCTTTTTAATATGTTATTGAATTTGATTTGTCCTTATTTTGTTGAGGATTTTTGCATCTATGTTCGTTAGAGATGTTGGCCTGTAGTTTTCTTTTTATCTTGCATCTTTGGTTTGGGCATCCCCGTGACACTGTCCATATAGAATAACTTTGGAAGTACTTTTTTTTTCTTTGATATTTTGGAATAGTTTGAATAGATTTGGTGTTCGTTTTTTAAATGTTGGGTAGAATTAAGCAGTGAAGTCACCAGGTACTGGACTTTTCTGTGTTAGGAGACTTTTTATTACTACCTTTATATTGTTACTTATTATTCATCTGTTTAGGTTTTTGATTTTTTTTTTTTTTTTTTTTTGAAACGGAGTCTCACTCTGTCATCCAGGCTGGAGTACAGTGGTACGATCTCGGCTCACTGCAACCTCTGCCTCCTGGGTTCAAGTGATTCTCCTGCCTCTGCCTCAGCCTCCCAAATAGCTGGGACTACAAAGCGGGTGCCACCATACCCAGCTAATTTTTGTATTTTTAGTAGAGATGGGGTTTCACCATGTTATCCAGGATGGTCTCAAACTCTTGACCTCAGGATCTGCCCACCTCTGCCTCCCAAAATGCTGGGATAGGTGTGAGCTACAGTGCCTGGGTGGGTTTTAGATTCTTTTTATAATTCAATCTTGGTAGGTTGCCTGTGTCTAGAAATGTATCCATATTTTCTAGATTATTTTATTTATTTAAGTAAAGTTGCTCATAAGAATCTCTCATGATCCTTTGAATTTCTGTGGTATCTGTTGTAAAGTTGCCTTTTTCATCTCTAACTTCATTTTTTTGGGGGGTCTTATCTTTTTTCTTAGTCTGGCTAAAGGTTTGCCAAATTAGTTTATCTTTTCAAAAAAGCTACCTTTTAATTTAATTGATACTTTTTATTTTTAAGGCTAAATTTTATTTGTTTCTGCTCTGATCTTTATTATGGTTTTCTTCTACTAATTTTGAGTTTGATTTGTTCTTTCTTTTCTAGTTCTTAAAATGCATTATTATGTTGTTTGTTTATTTAAAGTTTTTCTTCGTTTTTGATGTAGGCATTCATTGCTGTAAACTTTTCTCTTTGCATTGTTTTTGCTGTATCTCATAGTTTTGATATGTTATATTTTCATTTTCATCAGTTTCAAGGATTTATTTATTGTGATAAAAAATGTTCTTAATTTCTTTGTGACTCAGTCATTATTTGGGAGCATTTGTTTTAATCACATATCTCTGTCTCTCCAGGATTGGTCACTGGTTCCTTATTTTGACTGTTTGATGATTTCATGTTTACCTGAGTGTTCTTGGTGCTGGTAGGTGTTTGTCAATGTCTAGGCATTAAAGGGTTAGGCATTTATTACAATGTTTGCAGTCTGGCCTTGTTTGTACCTGTACTTCTTGAGGTCTTTCCGTGAATTCAAAGAGGATGGAATTTCCTGACCTAAGCATGCCATCACTGCCACTGTTTAGCACTAGAAAAAGGAATGCTGTGAATCTTGCAGAATCCTAGATACATATCCTTGGTGGACTGGGGTAAGCTAAAGGAACATTTTCTGGGCAATCAGGCAAAGTCTCTTGCTCTCTTCCCTCTTTTTTCCAATCAAAAGGAGCCTCTCTCCATGCTAGGCTTCTTGAAGTTTGAGTACATGTTATGTGAGCACTCATGTGGCCACCACAGCTGACACTATGCAAGGTTGTTCTTGAAGCCTTACAGACCAGCATAATCCTATGGATTACCCAAGACCTGTAGCCAGTACTGCTAGGCTGCCAGTGACATTTATTCAAGGCCCAAGAGCCCTTTAATCAGTAGGTGGCAAATTCTGCCACAACTGGATCTGTCCCATTAGGGCTACAAATTCCCATCTAGCCTAGGTTGGGTCTAGAAATGCCATCCCTAGGAGCAAAAGCCTAGAAACTGGAACTTCAGGATTGTGTTAGATGCTTTATTTTACTGTGGCTGAGCTGATATCCAAGTTGAAGAACAAAGTGTTCTGTACACTTCCCTCTCCTTCCCCCAAGCAGGAGTCTCTCCTGGAGTTGCACTGCTTGGAATTGGGAGAAGGGTGACATAGGCTCTTTTTTGGCCACCATAGCTATGTTGTACTTGGTTGTGTGCACCCCAAGTGCCCTGCTTTTGAGTCCAGCACAATACCAGGGCTTACCTAAGGACTGCAGTTACTATGGTCTGACTGCCACTCAAAACTGCCACTCAAATGTATTCTGGGCCTCAGGCAACTTAGTCAGACATTGGTGAAGCCAGCTGGGACTCAGGTTCCTTTCACTAGGGCAAGGAATTTTCCTGTGACCCAGGGCTTATCTAAATGCTCTCTCCATGCATGTCAGCAGATTTCTTCCCTATGTGGTGCTCTGCTGTGAAAGGGCAGCACTGAATTCTAATTCAGAATCCCATATTCACATTTATTTCTCTCCCCAAGGCACACAAATTCTGTCTGTATTCATGCTGCCTGGAATTAAGGGAGTGGTGGTAGCCAATGCAAGACTGCCTTTCCTACTCTCTTCAGTGCCTTCTTTCTTGATACTATGTTCAAATCAGGTTCTGTGATTACTCATTGGACTTCTTGGTTCTTATGAAGGTGTTTTTTTGCATGGATGGTTGGTTAATTTGGTGTCACTGTGGTTGGGGGACAATCACTGGAGAGTTCTATTCAGCCGTCTTGCTCTACTTCCCTACTATAACTGGTAATTTTAAATTTTGCCAGAAAGATAATCCCAGCCCAGATTACTTCACTAGTAAATTGTATCAAATATTTAAAGAAAAAATAATGCCAAGCTTACATAAAATATTTTAGAAAATATAGGAGTAGGAATACTTCCCAACTCATTCTACGAAACCATTCTTACTCTGTGTGATAAACCATATTCTAAAGATGGCCCCTCCCCACAAATTCACTAATTTGTTAGTTCCATTTATAATTTAGGTATTTCTACAAACCGATTTTACAGATGTAATTTATGGTCCAAATCAGTTAACCTTAAAATACTAAGAAAACTACCAAAAGAAATCATAGGAGAAAATCTTTGTGACATTGAATTAGGGAAATATTTTAAATCTGTGATTCTAAAAGCAATATCTATTAAAAACAATAAATTTGACATCATGAAAATTTAAAATGTTTGCTTGTCAAAAGAAAGACAAAAAGAAAAAAATCCAGGTAGGCTGAATCTAATCACACAAACTTTTCAAAATAACAATATCTGCAACTCCTACCATAAGAATTCAAACAGATGGCTTCTATTGGCCTTGAAGAGAAATGTAAACAACTATTTTGTTAACTGCAGATGAAAAGAAATAGCCATTTAGATGTTCAAAGTGACCCTCAGCCAGCACAAAAATGGGGAACTCAGTAGTATAAGAGCAAGGAAGTAAAACCTGCCAATAACCTGAGAGCTGAGAAGTGGACCCAGGTTTCAAATGAGAACCTTGGCATCAGCAGACATCTTGATTTCAGCTTTTAAGATCTCAACAGAGGATTTAGCTAACTGACCCCTTGATGTATGGAACTGGGATAATAAATTTGTGTCGTATTAAGTCACCAAATTTATACTCACTTGTTATGGCAGCAGTAGCAAACTAAAACATTGTGATAGCAAAGCTAAAGATAAATAGAGAAGAAACCAATGTCCTTCATGAACATAGACACCATAATTCTTAACTAAATATTATTAAATCAGTGCAACAGCAAAGAAAAAGATTATACACTGTATTATGAAATTTTCACACAGCTGATAAAGACATACCTGAGACTGGGAAAAAAAAGAGGTTTAATAGACTTACAGTTCTACATGGATGGGGAGGCCTCACAATCATGGTGGAAGGCAAGGAGGCGCAAGTCACATCTTAAATGGATGGCGGCAGGCAAAGAGAGAGAGCTTGTACATTGCAACTCTTTTTTACAAAACCATCAGATCTCATGAGACTTATTCATTATCATGAGAAGACCATGAGAAATACCTGCCCCCATGATTCAATTACCTTCCACTGCGTCCCTCCCACGACACATAGGAATTGTAAGAGTTACAATTCAAGATGACATTTGGGTGGGGACACAGAGCCAAACCATATCATTTTTCCCCTGGCCCCTCCCAAATCTCATATCCTTACATTTCAAAACCAATCATGCCTTCCCAACAGACCCCCACAAAGTCTTAACTCATTTCAGCATTAACTCAAAAGTCCACAGTCCAAAGTCTCATCTGAGACAAGGCAAGTCCCTTCGACCCATGAGCCTGTAAAATCAAAAGCAAGTTAGTCACTTCCTAGATACAGGGGCATACAGGCATTAGGTAAATACAGCAGTTCCAAATGGGAGAAATTGGCCAAAACAGAGGGGATACAGACCCATTACAAGTCCAAAATCCAGCAGGACAGCCAAATCTTAAAGTTCCCAAATGATCTCCTTTGACTCCCTGTCTCACATCTAAGTCATGCTGATGCAACAGGTGGGTTCCCATGGTCTTGGGTAGCTCTGCTTCTGTGGCTTTGCAAGGTACAGTCTCCTCCCCACTGCTTCCATGTGCTGGTGTTGAGTGTCTGTGGCTTTTCCAGGTGGATGGTGCCGGCTGTTGGTGAATCTACCATTCTGGGGTCTGGAGGACCGTGGTCCTCTTCTCACAGCCCACTAGGTGGTGCCCCAGTAGGGACTCTATGGGGGGGCTTCAACCCCACATCTCCCTTCTGCACTGCCCTAGCAGAGGTTCTCCATGAGGGACCTGGCCCTGCAGCAAACTGCCTGGGTATCCAGGCATTTCCATACAGCTTCTGAAATCTAGGCGGAGGTTCCCAAACCTCAATTCTTGACTTCTGCATACCTGCAGGCTCAACAAAACTTGGAATCTGGCAAGGTTTGGGCTGCTACCACAGGGGCTTCTAGCCTCTGAAGCCACAGCCCAAGCTGTATGTTGGCTCCTTTCAACCATGGCTGGAGCAGCTGGGACAGAGGGCATCAAATCCGTAGGCTGCACACAGTATGGGGACCCTAGACCTGGCCCATGAAACCCCTTTTTCCTCCTGGGCTTCTGGGCCTGTGATAGGAGCACCTGCTGTGAAGACCTCTGAAATGGCCTGGAGGCATTTTCCCCATTGTTTTGGGGATTAACATTCGGCTCCTTGTAACATGCAAATTTCTGCAGCCAGCTTTAATTTCACCTCAGAACATGAGATTTTCTTTTCTATTGCATTGCCAGACTGCAAAGTTTCCAAACTTTTGTGCTCTGCTTCTCTTATAAAACTGAATGCCTTTAACAGCACCCAAGTTGCCTCTTAAATGCTTTGCTTCTTATAAGTTTTATTCTCCAGATACCCTAAATCATCTCTCTCAAGGTAAAAGTTCCACAAATCTCTAGGGCAGGGACAAAATGCTACCACTCTCTTTGCTAAAACATAACAAGAGTCATCTTTGCTCCAGTACCCAACAAGTTCTTAATCTCTATCTGAGACCATCTCAGTCCCAACTTTATTGTCCATATTGCTATCAGCATTTTGAGGAGAGCCATTCAACAAGTCTCTAGGGAGTTCCAAACTTTCCCATGTTTTCCTGTCTTCTGAGCCCTCCAAGCTGTTCAAACCTCTGCCTGTTGCTCAGTTCCAAAGTCACTCCCACATTTTCAAGTATCTTTTCAGCAGTGCCCCACTCTACTGGTACCAATGTACTGTATTAGTTCATTTTCACACTGCTGATAAAGACATACCTGAGACTGGGAAGACAAAGAGGTTTATTAGGCTTACAGTTCCATGTGGATGGGGAGGTCTCACAATTATGGTGGAAGGCAAGGAGGAGAAAGTCACATCTTACATGGATGGCAGCAGGCAAAGAGAGAGAGCTTGTGCAGGGGAACTTCTCTTTATAAAACCATAAGACCTCATGCAACTTTATCACTACTGTGAGACCTGCCCCCATGATTCAATTACCTCCCACTGGGTCCCTCCTATGACATGTGGGAATTGTGGGAGTTACAATTGAAGATAATATTCGGGTGGGGACATAGCCAAACCATATCATATACCATGATCAAGAGGCATTTATTCCTGGAATATAAAGTTGATTTAACAATCTGAACATAAAATTAAAAGAAAAATGTTTAACAGTATAAGGAATAACTAATTACTTAGGTATAAATGTAATAAAAGAAAAAGCCAATACACTGAAAAATACAAAACATTATTGAAAGAAAATATAAAGTATCTACATAAATGATGTAATGCTTCTCACTCATAAATGAGAACGTGATATTGTTAAAATGGCAGTACTTCCCAAAATGATCTACAGATTGAATACAACTTTTATACAAATTATATCAAGCTCTGGTTGTGAAAATTAGTGTCAATTCTTATTGTATTATTCTTTTAGTTGACATAATAACTGTACACATTTATGTGGTGCAATGTGATATTTCAATACATGAATATAATGTGTAATGATCAAAACAGGGTAATTAGCATATCCATCACCTCAAACATTTATCATTTCTTGGTGCTGACAGCATTCAAAATTCACTCTTCTAGCATGTAAAAATACAAATAAATCATTGTTTGTTGTATTCATGCTATAGTGCTATAGAACAATGGAATTTATTCCTCCTATGTAGCTGTACTTTTGTTTCCATTAACCAACTTTGACTTTCCCTCTTTCCCCTGCCCTTCCCAGCCTTTATTAATCACCATTTTACTCTCTACTTCTATGATATCTGTCAACATTTTTAGCTTCCATATTTGAGTAATAAAATGTAATATTTATCTTTCTATGATTGGCTGAATAAGTCATCTCTGCAGATGATATAATCATATACATGTAGAAAAAACTCTACTAAAAAATATTTACTACTAATAAAAAATTCATTAAAGTTGCAGGATACAAAATCAACATACAAAAATCATTAGTGCTTCTATATAACCACAAAGAATTAATGGATAAAAGAAATTTAAAAAGCAATCCTATTTAACTGCTATAAAAAAAATACCTGAGAATAAATTCCTAGAAGGTGAACAGTTTCTATAAGGGAAACTGTAAAATACTGATAAAAATATGAAAGGACACAAAAATGGAAAAATGTATCATGTTTATGGATTAAAATAATTAATATTCTGAAAATGTATTACCAAAGAAATCTACAACTGTAATGCAATCCATATGAAAATGCCAGTGACACTCTTCACAGAAGCATTAAGAGAAAATCCTAAAATGTATATAAAACCACAAAACACCAGAATAATCAAAGCAATCCTGAGCAAAGAAGAACAAACTTGGAGACATCACATTATCAGACTTCAGATTATGCTATAAAGCTGTAGTAACCAAAACAGTTTGGTACTGGTATAAAAACAAACACTTTGACCAATGTAAGAGAAGAGAACCTAGAAATAAATACATGCCTGTACAGTAAACTCGTTTTTGAGAAAGGTACCAAGAATATACACTAGAGAAAGGAAAATTTCTTCAATAAACAGGGCTGGGAAAACTGTATATCCATATGCAGAAGAACAAAACTAGACCCCTCTCTTACCACAGAAAAAAATCAACTAAAAATGAATTAAAGATTTAATCTAAGACCTGGAATTCTGAAACTACTAGAATAAAAAAATTGGAGAAACATTTTAGGGCATTGGTCTCAGCAAATATTTTATGGAGAAAATCTCAGAAGCATAAGCAACAAATGCAAAAACAGAAAAATGGGATTACACGAAGCCAAAAAGCTTCTTCACACCAAAGGAAATAATCGACAAAGTGTAAAGGCAATCTGCAGAATGGGAGAAAATATTTGCAAGCTACTCATCTGAGAAGAGATTATTATCCAGAAGATATGAGGGACTCAAACAACTTAGGAAACAAACAAACAACAAACAAAATAATCTGATTAAAAATGGGCAAATGAGCCAAAGAGACATCTTTCAAAAGAAGATCTACTAATGGCCAATGTGTTCATGACAAATTGCTCAACATTATTAACATTACTAGTTTCGATCTGCATCCCGGCCCAAATCTCATGTGAAAATGTATTCCCCAATGTTGGAGGTGGGGCGTAGTGGGAGGTGACTGAATCAGGGGGGTGCATTTCTACCTTGCTATTGTGTCATGACCATGAGTGATTTCTTGTGAGATCTAGTTGTTTAAAAGTGTGTGGCACCCACCCGCTCACCTCCCTCCTGCTCCAGCTACGTAAGACATGCCTGCTTCCCAGTAGCCTTCTGCCATGATTGTAAATTTCCTTAGGCCTCCCCAGAATTAGAAGCTGCTATGCTTCCTGTACACCTTACAGAACCATGAGCCAATTGAACCTCTTTTCTGTCTAAATTACCCAGTCTCAGGTATTTCATTATAGCAACGTGAGAATGAACTAATACAAAAACCCCAAAGATATCATCTCACCCCCATTAGGATGGCTATTACCAGAAAGACAGAAGAATAACAAATGCTGGCAAGGATGTAGAGAAATAGGAACTCATACACTGTTGATGGAAATGTAAATTAGTACAGACACTGTGGAAAACAGTAGGAAGGTTTCTCTCAAAACTAAAAATAGAACTATCATATAATCCCACAATCCCACTGCTAAGTTTATATCCAAAAGAAAGACAATTAGTATGTTGAAAAATATCTTCACTCCATGTTTACTGCAGCAATACTAATAATAGCCAAGATATGAAATCAACCTAAGTATCCATTGACAGATGAATAGATAAAGAAAATATGGTATATAAAACATGTTTGGAAATTTAAAGGGTCTAAAGTTGCCAAACTTTACTATCTAATTTCAGTATTTATTTTAAAATTCTAAGACTCTAGATCAAGTATTGCCAAAAGACCAAAAGGACAAAACAGTATGTATTTTAGCTTTTTTGGGTTATACGGTCTTTGTAAAACTACTCAAATTTCTCATTTTAGTGTGAAAACCATCATAGACAATGCATAAATAAGTGTGTGTGACTATGTTCCAATAAAACATTATTTACAAAAATTGTCCATGGGCTAGATTTGTCCAGGGAGCCCTGGTTCACTAACAACACATCTAGACAATATGATCTTGGTATAGGATAGATATACAGATCAATGCAATGGAATTGAGTACTGAAATGTACCTTATGGTTATAATTAATTGATTTTTGACAAAGATGCCAAGGCAATTTAATAAGGAATCCATAGTCTTTTCAACAAACTCTGCTGGGACAATTGAATATTCATACAAAAAAAAGTTCTTAACCCATATATTATTCCACATGCAGAAAATAACTCAAAATGGATAACAGAATTAAAATAACCACAAAATTTCCAGAATAAATTATAGAAGAAAATCTTCATGACATTGGATTAGGCAAATATTTTAAATCGATGATTCCAAAAGTAATATCTTTTAAAAACTAATAATTTTACTTCATGACAATTTAAAATATTTGCTTGTCGAAAGAAAGAAAGAAAGAAAGAAAGAAAGAAAGAAAGAAAGAAAGAAAGAAAGAGAAAGAAAGAAAAGAAAGAAAGAAAGAAAGAAAGAAAGAAAGAAAGAAAGAAAGAAAGAAAGAAAGAAAGAAAGAAAGGGAAAGAAAGAATGAAAGAAAGAAAAAAAAGAAGAGGTGGAGAGAAGGGAGGGAGGAAGGGAAGGAAGGGAGGAAGGGAGGGAAGGAGGAAGGAAGGAAGGAAGGAAGGAAGGAAGGAAAGGGAGGGAAGGAGGGGAGAGAAAGTAAGAAAAGGCAAGTCACAAACTGGCAGAAAAAAAGTGAATTTATGTTTGGTCAGTAATTTATTTACAAAATATGAAAAAAACTGAAACTCAATATTAAGACAAGTGATACAATTAAAAATGAGCAAAATATATGAATATTTTACCAGAAATATATAAGTAATAATAAGCATATGTTCAATATTATTAGCCACTAAGGAACTGCAAATTAAAGTCACAATTAGATAACACTCTATACCCACGGGATTGTCTAATTAAAAACACTGACAATACTAAAGGTTGGTAAGGATGCAGATAAACTGGAACCCACTTACACTACTACTGAGAATATAAAATGCTGTAGGTATGCTCATAGTTCATTTGTGCTGATATAACAGAAGACCACAGACCGGGTAATTTATACTGAACAAAATTTATTGACTCACTGTTCTGGAGGCTGGAATGTCCAATATCAAAGTGGCGGCAGGTTTGGTGTCTGATGAGGGCCTGCTCTTCACTTCCAAGATGGCGCCTTGAACACTGCATCCTCCACAGGGGAGGCATACTGCTCCTCTCATGTAAAAAAAAGTGGAAGAGCCAAGAGAGATACCCCTCTCTAAAAGCCTTCTTACTAAGGCATTAAGTCCACTCATGAGAATTGCTATGGTTTGAATGTTTGCTGCCTCAAAAATTCATGCTGAGATTTAATTGCCATTTGAACATTATTAATATGTGGGATCATTAAGAGGTGATTAGGCCACAAAGACTCTTGTTAATTAATGATGTTATCAAGGAAGTGGGTTTGTTATAAATGAGTGAGCTCAAACTCTTCCCCATTTCTCTTGCCCTCTTTTTGCCCTCCTGCCTCCCACCATGCGCTGATGCAGCAAGAAGGCCCTCACCAGATGTTGACCCCTCAATCATAAACTTCCAGCCTCCAGAATGGCAAGTCAATAAACATTCTGTTTATTACAAATTTCTTAGTCTCTGGTGTTGTGTTAAAACAGTAGAACTGGACTAAGACAATGTGAAGTCCTCATGGCCTAATCACCTCTCAAGGTCCCACTTCTCAAAATTATTACATTGGCAATTATGTTTCAACATGAATTTTGGAGGAGACAAACATTCAAACCAAAGAAGTTACCTTGGAAAACAGTCTGATAGTTTATCATAGCATATTCTTACCCCAGAACTCAGCAATTCCATCACTAGTTATTTAACCAAGTGAAATAAATATACCTTTTCACGCAGACTTGTATGTGAATGTACAATATATCATCTGGTTCATTATTTTTGCATTATTGATAATAATGTACTATTATTGATAATAGCTCCAAACCAAAAACAATTCATATGGTGGAAGAATAAACAAAATGTGGTCAGCTAATACATTGGAACACAACTCAACAATACAACGAAACAATATGAATGAACTTCAAAACCATCATGCTAAGAGAAAGAAGCCAGATATGATATACTACATATTACATAATTTCAGTTTTATAAAATTTCCAGAAAATAAAAATATAGAGACTGAAAGCAGATCTGTGGTTGCCTGGGTCAGGGAGTGAGAATAATAATTACTGTAAATAGCATAATGAAATGCTTTTACATGATAGAAATGTCCTAAAATTGGATTTTGGTGATGTTTACACAACTCTGTAAATGTACTAAAAATAATTAACTGTATTCTTGTATAGTTGATTTTACAATTAGTAAAATTTACCTCAATAAAGTTTAAAGAAAAAGAGATCAAAAGCACCAATTAACCCTTGGGTTACCATCAACCTTGGACACTATTTTAGATTTGAGTTTCTTTTTTGAGAAGTTTCAACAATTTGAAATAATTGATAGTTTATGACTTAGTCATCTTAGATGTCTTCCAATCAAGCAAGAGACTATTTAATAAAAATAGAATACAACTCATTTTATCTTCCAGTTACCATAATGATCCATTGAACCCTTTTATAGATCTAACATATATTATAGGATATTAGGCATGTTATTTTTCCTAAACTGTGAAATATTTTGCTGTTTTATTCTAAGAATTATTTTATCATTTCTCCTTAATTATTTGTATATTTAAAACTACTAAAATAATGGTAAAATTGAACACTTCCACATACACATCTATCTAGGCCTCATCTTCACCATCTGTCTCACAATCTAACATAACATATCCAGAACTTTATTTGGTATCTCCCTTTCCACCACTAACCAACATGGACCTGGTTCTTCCTGAGCATGCTGTATTTCATTGAGTGACACTATCTTCTGCCCAGTTCCACGGCCTGGAACTTGAGAGACTGCTTAGAATGCTCTTACCCCCTCACTTCTCCACATCTAACTGATCAGCAAGTCCTGCTGAATCCACCTCTTAAGTAATGCTATTATCCCCTTTTCCCTGTTGGTCATCTCCTTTCTTGGATCCACCATACCCTCTCCTCTGGATTACAGAAATAGCTCTATGGCTGAATTTTCACTGCAATCCTTTCTCAACACTGTAACTAGAATCGTCCTTTAAAAATATGGACACAGGCTGGGCACAGTGGGTCACGCCTGTAATCCCAGCACTTTGGGAGGCAGAGGCAGGCAGATCACCTGAGGTCAGGAGTTCGAGACCAGTCTGCCCTACATGATGAAACCAGTGAGGCAGTGGTTGCAGTGAGCTGAGATCAAGCCACTGCACTCCAATCTGGGCAATAAAAGCAAAACTCCATCTCAATATAGATAGATAGATAGATAGATAGACAGACAGACAGACAGACAGATAAACACGGTTATGTCTCTCTACTTACAAGTAATCAACTGGTTTCTAGTAAGTTTTGAATAAAATTCAAAATTCTCCAAATAACTTGTGGCCTAAAAGATGTAATCCATACCAACTTACATGCTTCCTCTGTGGCCACTCTTTCCCTGATTCTGCACTCCTGCCTTTTTAGTCAGCTCTATGCTGTTTCCTACTGCAGGCTTTTGTATCTGCTGTTTCCCTGGCCTAGAAAGTTTGTCTCCACATTGACCTAACTACTTTCATCCAGTCGCCCTTCAGATCTCAGGTGAGATGTCTCTTTCTCGTTGATTTCCCAGGCTAATCGCCAGTCTCTTCTGTGTGACCTCTTATTACCACTCAACTCTTTTCTGGAGTGCTTTTTGCAATCATGCCTATATAATTAATTGAATAATGTATTTTTTAATGTCTGTTTCTCCTACTAAAATATAAGCTTCAGGAAGCCTTAAAATTAACTTCTAAGTTTCCATTCCTGTGTGCTACCAATTCAGTGGTGCTATTGGCTGTGATGAGAAGTTAATAAATTTTACTTCAAGTTGGATGTTGGTATTTGTCCTCAAGTGGTCCAATTAAGTGGCATCTTTCCCTGTGTACTACAGTTTAAGTTATAGACTATATATAAGTTTCTTCTGTTTGATCAGAAAAGGAGCATCATCTAAAAATTATTTATCTCTATAGTTGAATGTTTAATATTTAGAATAAATTTCATTGATACTAAATTAAAAATAACAAAATTATAACATTTTTATATAGTAAATGCATATTGAAACTGACAATTATATTAGATCAGGACTTTTAAAACATTCTATGTGTATTATAGCTAAAAATGATTAGTTTCCCATAGTAAAAAAAAAATACGGATTTGGAGACCAAAAACTAGACTGTCACCTTCTTACTATATATCTCATCTGCAAAAGACCTTCCTCCCAGGTTGATAGAGATAATTAAATGAGATAACATTTGAAATCGCTTTGTAAACTCTAAAAAACACTATACATATGTTAATTATTGTGGGTGTGGCTATTAAAAAGAAAAAGATAAACTAATTATATTTTATGTTCCCATAGAAAAAAAATTGAAATATGCTTTTGAGACTGTCAATATGTTCCATATGAGTTTTGTTCATATAAGGTCTGAATTGGAAATGAATTATTAATTTCAGAGAACATATTATATTCTTATAAGTCACCTGCATGCAGTAAGTGTAATTGTGTTTGACTTTGCAACGTACAAAGTGTAACTGTACACACTCCAAATATCACATATTCAACTATTTTAATTACAAAATGCAAGTAAACCTTTATATGGCACATTAAAATTTTGCACATACACATATATACGTTGTGTGTGTGTGTGTGTAAAATCATTAACTGTATTGAATAAAGGCTTATTTTCTCTTCAAGATAGAAAAAGGTGCTGATTGACCTACCTATAAACTTCAGACTTCCATTGCCCCGTGGGATATTTAAACTACCTGGTTAATGAGGGAGTAACACCTATTAGTGCAGAACCTAATGTCTCTGACTGTTAATATTGACTGCTGCATCAGATTAGAGAATATAGACACAGCTAAATTAATCTCCTATAGTATGTCCTTTGAGAGCCAGGAAAATGTATTTTCCAGTCTACCCCAGGAGGATAGTCCAGTGATGTGAGGGGAGACATAAATTTAAAAGTATTATGTCCTCCTCCTTGTAAAATGCCTGAACTACTTCATTTTTATGTGAGCAGCGATGCAAGACCAAGGCACTGGTCAGCCCCAATGCATACAGGATCACTGCCAGAGAAATCGTTATTTTATATACCTGTGCCCTGCCCCTGATTCTTAACTTAAGAGGCATCCAGCCATTTTTGTAAATGTTGATGATAAGCTAGCCTTCAGCAGTTATTTTGGGGAAAGAAGATGAAGGTTTGAAATAGCCCAGATGAATTTAATGAATATCTAACCTCCTAGCAGGAATATAGGAGCTGACAGCAGCAAAATTACAGAATCATAGAAGCCAGAAACATTAAAGTGGAACTGGATGACATCCTTAAGACCATGATTTTCAAGAGTGGCATGGAATCTTCCGCATATCAAATTAGTCATCAGGTCAAATTGCAAGTGAATTCAGCTCCTATGTAAAACTTCAGAATTCCCACAGAGAGGACTTGGAAGGCAAACGTATCCCTAGTTGAGCAGTCAGAGCACCTGATTCTTGTATAATTACATGGAATGAGAATTTGATACATGACAGTAATTACCTAGCTGAAGGTGCAATTAGCCATTTGTGACCTCATTCTGAGTGGCAACTAATTAACCCTTAATGTCAAAAATGTCAACCTTCATCAAGACACCAAAGAAAAGTACTACATGATCAGCTAATACTTGTTCCAACCTATTAATGGTTGAATCTGTCATTAGAAATGTGAGTATTTCATTTTTACATCAGCATTTATGTTAAGATGTGGAGTATGCTCCATTTCTTTTCTTTTGAGGCTACATTTCCCTTCCTTATATTTGTATGCATAAAATCCTTTTATAACATAGGAATAAGATTTCATATGCATGTATAATAATCATCCCTCAGTGAGATGAAATAAAATCAAGGAAGTATATAGAGAACTATAACTTGTCAGTGATATGTGATTTCTTATGGCTACAAAAATGGCACAGAATTTGAAAAGATTTGTAACTACACTATCATTATCATCATCAACACTTCTCAATTATTAGCCTCATTGGAAATTGATTCTGGTACCTTGTTCTTTAAGTGCCAAAGACATATGAAACTTACTCTGAGATTATAACAAGAAGCATAAAATTATCATTTTTTTAAACCACCAAATAATGGCCTACAGTCATTATCAGTCTATTCTTTTTCCTTACTATTTTTTAGCACTAAAAGAAGATATGAATAGTTACTGACGTATATGAGTTTGCTTCAAATAAGGAAAAGTGCTGTGCTTTTCTTCACAATCCTAGGGTTAGTAAGAGTAACCTCAAAGACAATCTCACAATTAGCATGTATCCACAGCCATTTGTTTCTAAATAAATCCACTTATTAAATAAGATCAGCATGGCAAATATTTGTTTTAAAGATTGAAAATAAAATCTAGTGCTGATATTTCCTTGTTTTGAATTCATCACTGAAAAAGTATTAAATGTGCTGCTGAAATTTTTGTAGGGTTTTGATTTGTCTGCATACTCTTCAATGTTGTTTCAAGGGTCTAAAGTTAATCTAGGTAACTTCTCTTTTCTTTAAACAAGGAACAAGCTATTTTCTCAAGCACTTTACAGTCTTTACTTTCTGGAACAGCAGGTGAAAGACAAAGAAAAAGTACATAATGAGTGTAACACCATACTCTTTAACTTCTAAGTGTGGCATCTCAGAGTTCTGATCATTTTATCTATGCGTTCATAACAGGTAACTGAAACTTGTTCAAAATAATATTGACACTTTAAGTTGTTTAAAATTACTCTAAAAACCCATTTGAGACTTATAAATGAATATAAGAACAAACACAGGTTACTTCAATTCGTTCAGTAAACTATAAAATAAAGTATATCTTTGTACTTAGTTTATTTAGAAAGGTATTTTATAGCATTGCTGTTTCTCTGAAGTGGCCAGCGGAAGCCGTAAACACATGCTCTATGTTCAGTTCAAGATGAGAAACACCTCTATAGATTCAATAATTTTTCAAATGAAAAAGAAGAGAAGTAACACTAATATATCTTCAAGATCCTGGTTTCCGCCGGGCGCGGTGGCTCAAGCCTGTCATCCCAGCACTTTGGGAGGCCGAGACGGGTGGATCACGAGGTCAGGAGATCGAGACCATCCTGGCTAACACGGTGAAACCCCGTCTCTACTAAGAAATACAAAAAACTAGCCAGGCGAGGTGGCGGGCGCCTGTAGTCCCAGCTACTCGGGAGGCTGAGGCTGGAGAATGGCGTAAACCCAGGAGGCGGAGCTTGCAGTGAGCTGAGATCCGGCCACTGCACTCCAGCCTGGGCTACAGAGCGAGACTCCGTCTCAAAAAAAAAAAAAAAAAAAAAGATCCTGGTTTCAATTATTTTGGAAAAATATCACCAAAATGAAACTGTTGGATTATATTGTAATTCTATTTAAACATTTTTAAGGTGCCTCCACAATGTTTTCCACAGGGACTGCATCATTCTGCCTTTACACAAATACTGCGCAAGAGTTCCAGTTTCTCCACATCCTCACTTCTGGACAGACTTCACAGATTTTACTTAGTGTAATTCAATCCAAGGGCCCATATCAACTGCTTGTTTTGATGTGTGAATTTCTGTCTTGGCACGAGACAGAAACTGTTGTTGTTGTGTTACAATGGCCATCCTGACACATGTGAGGTTATATCCCATGATTTTCATTTGCATTTCCCTGATGATTCATAATGTTGCACATTTTCTCATATATCTATTGGCCATTTGCATGTTTACTTTGGAGAAATGTCTATTCAACTCCTTGGATCATGGTGTCATTGGACTATCAGTTGGTTTTTGGCTATTGATTTGTGTGAGTTCTTTATATATTTCATATATTAACCCATTGCCAAATATATGCTTTGTAGACATTTCTCTCATTCCATAGGTTGCCTGTTCACTCTGTTGTTTAATTCGATGTGTAGAAGCTTTCGTGGTTCCATATAAATTATAACTCTTTGTGTCTTTCTAAAAAAGTCATTTATTACAGCATTATTGCCAGCAGACAAGAGGAAGAAACAACCTAACTGCCAATTAAGAGATAAATGGATAAAGAAAATATGGTATAAAGATATAATGAAGTACTACTTAGCATTAAAAAAGAATAAAATTCTGTAGTAAGCATCAACATGAATGAAACTTGAGGACATTATGCTAAATGAAATAAGCCAGTGAAAGAAAGACAAATGCTGAATTATTCCATTTAGATGAGATATCTGAAATAGCCATATACATAGACTCAAAAAAGCAGAATGGTGATTGCCAGGGGCTGGTGAGAGGGGAAAGCAGGGAGTTACTAACAAATGGGCATACATTTTAGTGAAGCAAGATGAATAAGTTTTAACATTCTGGTGAACAATGTTATACCTATAGTCAACTATATATACTCTATTGTGTGCTTAAAAATTTGTAAAGAAGGTAGTCTCATGTGCATTCATACCATGATAAAATACAAACTTTTTTTAAGAAAAGAAGGTAAAACTTCTTGTGTAGATAGTAAAGCGAGGAGTGAAAACAAATAAAAACAAACTGCTACTTTCTGACTAATTAAAAACAAAACAAAAATCTTGTTTGTTAATGAAATACAAAGTTAGGTGATTAGAGGAGATGATCCACTTCCAAGGAGTTATCATATTTGCTCTGATTTCCCATTAGTTCAGATGAAAAGTCAAAAACTACACAACACAGATGGTAAGCTTAGCAACCAAAGTGGCACATTAATCCAGCTATTTGCAATGCCTGTTTTAGTTTTCACATCCACACTTCCAAGGCCCACACCAACCAGGTCTGCCGCTGAGCCATTTACCCTTTCTGCTTCCTTTCACCAGTGACAGGCTGCTCTGGGCTCTCTGAATGAGGGCCAAGAACCCCACTGAAGGGAAACACAGCGGCTTGGCTCTTAATCCAAATTACAGTTGTTTATTCAAACCCTTAGAGTGAAATGTAACAGTTTGTTGGCCAAGAGAGAAATCCACACATCACACATGTATCTAAGCAGTGGACTTTGGCTTTTTGATTGAATTGCACTAAATAAAATTTGTGAAGTCTGTCCAGAGTCACACATTTTATATGTGTGAATATAAGTCCTTATTTCATCCTCAAGGTTTTCAATGTTAGTGCAATCTATCTGAGTGCTTTTAATAATTATTTACTGAGTAAATATTTTAAAAATAAAATATTTCTAAATAGCTGGCTCAATACTCTAGAACACTAGCATTAAATTTTTGTTATAGCTAAAATATTTTAGTTAGAAAAGACAAAACTTTGTCACTAGTAAGAAATTATAAATTATTTCTAAATTATAAATTATTTCTAAAATAACATATAAAAAACTTAGCTTAGGGGATACCATAAGAGCTTATGAATGAATTTCTGCATTATTTCAACTTTCCAAATATGTGTTAACGTTTTCATGTTAACAGTTTAGCAATCTCTACTCTTTCTTTTAAAAAATAATGTTCATTTTTCTCCATGAGATTAAACTTTCAAATTCCAAAAGTATAATTTACACTAGTATCACATATATTTTAGTAAGCAAGGGAGCTGACTTTCAAATGCAGGTAGCCGCAACTATTTTGCCTACAAATAACAATAGCTATGTTTTAAAATTTTTCAAAATGTAATGAATAAGGGACATCACTCCTATAATTAAAATGCGGAGTTTGTCATATTGTTTTCCTCATGTGGAATGTTCCACAGCAATCTAGGTTTTGTCTTACTTGTAAGACAAAAATCAAAGTACCGTAAAGCCATTTATATGCAAAAATCATAAAGATGCATGTGGATACATATATACCCATTGCTATCTAAAACTTTCTCATCTCTTATCATATAATTGTTGTTATTCAGAAGGGTGAGAATGTTTCCTAATTGTCTTTCAGACTGTTTGTGAGAAAACTTCAAGGAATGTGTTAGTTTTAAAGCTCATCTGGATGGCAACAGTATGATTTGCAGTAGAGAAAGGGGAAATATATTTCTAAAGGACAAATGGTGTGTGTATTTGTGTGTATGTGTGTGTGTATGTGTGTTTGCATGTATCTTGGCATGAAAGTTGAAATACAGAAAGGGAAAAAGAAATTTAAGAGAAAGTAAGTTTTGCTCAAACCAGGAATATATACAATGTGGGTTTAAACAGGAAAAGGTAGTTGTTTATCTGATATTTGTTTTGAAAGCATGAGAAGATCATATGAAATTCCTGGGTCATGAAAACCAAAGTAAAACGTATTTCTATTTTAGGATTTTCAAAACATTCTTTATTTATACATTTAGTATCTCTTTCCTCTACCAAATTATGAGTATTTTTCTAAGCAACTATGAACGTTAATTGTCATTTTCCACCCGGTGCATAGCACAAAGATACAATATCAATGTAGTGGGGAAAGATTGCAGGACAGAAGGAAAGAATATCATTTCGGCCAGGCGCAGTGGCTCACGCCTGGATCCCAACACTTTGGGAGGCTGAGGTGGGCAGATGACCTCAGGTCAGGAGTTCCAGACCAGCCTGGACAACATCGTGAAACCCCGTCTCTACTAAAATTTCAAAAATTAGCCAGGTGTGGTGGTGCATGCCTGTAATTCCAGCTACTTGGGAGGCTGAGGCAGGAGAATCGCTTGAACCTGGAAGGCAGAGGTTGCAGTGAGCTTAGATAGTGCCATTACACTCCAGCCTGGGCAACATAGCGAGACTCCATCTCAAAATATATATATATGTGTGTGTGTATGTGTGTGTGTGTGTGTATATATTTTTTTTTTCAGAAAATTAATTCTGTTTAATTTTTAACTTCTTTTGTTTAAATAATCTCAGATTTATTTTTAAAAAGTTGCTATAAATGTGCCAAGAATTTCCATGTACCCTTTACCCAGCTTCCCCAAATATTATCATCCCATTAACCCACATTACAATGATCAAAACCAAGAGATTAACAACAATGCAATACTACTACCTAATCTAAATAACTGTTCACATTTTGGTGAGTGTTCCATTAATGACCTTTCTGTAGCTCAGGATCCAATGCAGAATCATACATTACATTTAATTATCATGTCTCCTTAGTTTCCTTTACTATAGAGGAATTTTTGAGTCTTGTTTTAACTTATGGTCTTAACACACTTTAAGAATAATGGCTAGTTATTTTGTGGAGTGTTCCTCAATCTGAGATCGTATAGAAAATCCTAAAAAAATTCACAAATAAAATCTAGAGCTAATAAGTAAGTTAAGCAAGGTTATAGAATATAGATAAATAGATGTAAATCAATTTTATTTCCATACACTGGTAATACACAATCCAAAGCTGAAATTAAGAAAACAATTGTAATTATACTAACATAAAGAATAATACAATTATTAGAAATAAATTTTAATAAAGAAGTAAAAGACTTGTACACTGAAAACTAGAAAACGTCACTGAAAGAAAACTCAATAATGAGACCAACAAATGTAGACATAATCCCAAATTCATGACTTGGAAAGTGCATTATTATTAAAGTGGCATATTCAATTACTATTGATGGTATAAAAAAGTTCCATAAATTAAGGAGGTTAGAAGTCCAAAATGATTCTCATCAGGCTAACATCAAGATGCAAATTAGGCAGCATTCCTCTCTGAAGACTCCAAGAGATAAGTTGCTTTTTCTTCTTTTACAGTTTCTAGAGACTGCCTACAGTCCTTGGCTTATGGACCTGTCCATCTTCAAAAACCAACAATGTCTGGCCAAATCTTTCTTGTATCCCATTGCTCTGACACTGACTCTTCTGACTCCCTCACTATGTTTAGGATCACTCCTGTTTACAGTGGCCCACCTCAATAATCCAGATAAATTTCCCTATTTAATGCCAGCTAATTAGCAACCTTAATTTCCCTTTGCTATATAACATAATATATCCACAGTTTCTGGGGATCAGGATATAAAAATCTTTGGGGGACTATTATTGCCTACCACAGATGGCAATACTTTCCAAAGTTATTTAGAGATTTAGTGTAATCCCTATCAAGATTTCAGTTGGCTTTTTTCAAATTTACAAGCTGATCTTAAAATTCATATGAAAATAAAAGGGACTCATGATTGCCACAACAATCTTGACAAGAAAACAGAATTGGAAAACTCATGCTTACTGATTTAAAAAGTTACTACAAATCTACAATAATTATGATTACATGGTATTGGCATATGGATAAGCATATAGGTTAAAGAAATTGAATTGAAAGTCCAAAAAGAAATTCATACATTTATGGTCGATTTTCAACAAGGATGCCAAGACAATTTAATGGGTGAAAGAATAGTATTTTCAACAAATGATGTTGACAATAGGACACTGGGAAATTAAAAAAAAAAAAAATACAACCCCCAAATTTAAATGTGCAAAGGATTTTAACACACATTTTTCAAAAAAAAAAAAAAAAAAGCTATATAAATGGTCAATCATCACAGAAAAGTGGGCTTAACATCATTACCCTTACATGAATTGCAAATAGAAATCAAGGAGATATTACTTCATACCTAGTTGGGATAGCTCTAACAATAGTAATTGAAAATAGCAAGTGTTGTCAAGGATGTAGAGAAATACCCTCATGCACAGAGGATGGGAAAGTGAAATGCAACATTCATGTTGGAAAACTAGATGTCAAATATAGGAATTCCTATATGACCCAGCAAATCTGCTTCTAGCCACATATCCAAAAACCAAAAACATGTCTATGCAAAAACTTGTACACAAATGTTCATGGTAGCATGGTTCACAATAACCAAAAAATGAAAACAACCCAAATGCCCATCAACCAATAAATGAATAAACAAAATGTATCATATTTCTACAAGAAAATATCATTTTTGCAATAACAAAGGGAGACGCACTGCTCCATTTTACAATATGAAAGAATCTTGAAAAGCTAGTCATAGAAGACCATGTATTATATGATTTATTTTCTATGGAAAGTTCAGAGTAGGTAAATCTATAGAGACAGAAAGTAGAAATGTGACTGTTTAGGGGTGGGGGAGGGTGGGAGTGGGGAAAAAGAAGAGTAATGACGGTTGTACAACTCTGTGATTAGACTAAAACCATTATAAAATACACTTTAAGTGGGCACATTTCATGGAATGTCAATTATATCTCAAGAAAGATTTTTAAAATAAATAACAAATCTAAAAGTAATAACATTACTAACTAAAAAAAATACTCTGCCAACTCTTATAATGCTCATATCTTTTGGTAAAGAAGAGATCCATTAAGGTTCTTCTGAAATGAGAAATTGAAAGCCATAACTACAAATGTTCATAAAATTGTACAGTTAGATTTACTCCAAACATAAAAGAAACAGACATAATATAATATTTGGGTAAAAGCTCTGCCAAAGCTGGAGTCAAATACCAATACAAAGCTGGAGTCTCAATACATTTTCATGAGAGTTTTCAGGGGAAAATCTGAGAACATACATATGTTACCCAGGCTCTTCAAATCTCTTCCTTCCTGTTACAAATGGCTTTGCCACGCATGCTGCCTCCTGTCTCATAGAAGAAGCCTCCATTGTAGACTGCTTTTCTATTCACTCATTCTTCAACAAAATTTGCTATATTTCCTACTCTTGTGATATTGCTCAGGGATTCTTCCCTTAATGCCCACTCCCATTTCCTTTATCTCCCCAGTCATTTTTTTTTACAATATATCAAATATATTCCTACCATCTGCTGAAATCATTCTCTAAAAATGCCAAACAGCAATCATCTTGTTTTGATTTGCTATAAAAATAAAATGTGCTTTAAATATATAGTAAATTATATAACTTTTAGATTTATTTAATTTACAAGGTATTTATCTTATATCTGAAAATAATTTTAAATCCTTCAAGAACAGTGAGTGTGCCTTGATTTTCTTTTTCATCCCTTATACAAGAGACATACTAATTAATGCACAAGGATTGGCAAAATGTATCAATGGCTGGAAGAATGAATGACTACCAGTGGTTTAAGTGTGGAAATAATGTCATGTGAAAACTGATTTATTTATTTGACACTACATTCAAGAGCCACTAATTCTTTACTAAATCATGAAGTGGAATAACCAGCAGAAATTAGATTGAGACTTAAAAATGTCTTACATGATCTCCTGTTGCATATCAGTGCACCAGATAATCTGATAACCTTAGGTAGAGTGTAACATGTAGCATTGCTATAAACCATAAAAGGTGAGTTTTCAGGGCCATTACTCATAATTTATTAAGGAAGCTGACCTTTATGATGAATTATATTTGGAAACTGCATTGTCTTGATATTCAAATATTTTTCTTGAACATGCAACCATCATCTATAATGTCACAGAAGTTAGTCGTGATCAGTTCACCATCTCTCCCTTATGTGTGTAAGTCAGATAAGGGTGCAGTGACCCCCATCATCAAATATAGTGCAGGCAGTAATGTGACTACAGTTTTTAGTCATATGATGCTTTCTCGGTTATTAATAGTTCAGTATTGGTAGTGGGAGAATGGAAAATTAACACTATGTCAGGTGGTTTTATTGCTTGTAGATTTAGCAGTCTATAAGAAATTCTAAATGTTCAACAATAAACACATTATAAGGAAGAACTCTAACCTACTTATTTTCTTGTGTCTATTATACATTTAGTAAACTTCAACTTGCAACAATGCAGTTTTAAAAATAAAGGGTTTGAAAAGCTAAAGAAATCTATTTTTAAGATGTCAACAGAATAAGGAAACCTAAGCTATTATAAGATACTTATTTTATTCACAGATAAATAAGATCTATATAGAGAGATATATAAAATCTAAATAGACATAGATATAGCTATAAATATTACAGATATTGATATAGATATCTATCTCCATTTATCTGTATCTATCTATCTATCTATCTATCAGATTTTCAAAGGAATAAAGAAGTACCAATCGTTCCCTAAAATTCTTGGAAAAAAGTTTCTGAGACCAAACTGAAGCAACTGGTACATTTAAGAGAAAAGACAGATTTTTTTGGAAAAATTCTTTAGTATATAGTATATTCAAAATTTTTATTGTAGGCAACATTGCCTGGTGACGAAGACCACAATCTCTGAAGCCACACTACCTTGGATTAATCCTGGCTCTACCACTGAACTTGCCTGTGCTAAAATTTTCTGTTTTAAAATGCTTATGTTCCCTTTCTTCCTTTCAGTAGCAGAAACTTGTGAGTTTTAGAGTCATGTGGACATCCTGCAGAGTTGAATTTCCAGCCGCTCTTGCAACCAAGTGTGGCCATGTGTCTGAATTCCCATCAGTAGGTATGAAAAGTAATGGGTGTTATTTCTAGATTCCCCCTTAAAGAAACCTAGCTTGGCTCCTCTCTCTGATTGCCCCTTATCTTTAGTTAGTAATTAGCAATAACTGATGCAGCTGCACTGGAGCCAGAGGTGGAAGCTTCGTGTCGAGAATGACAGAATCCTTATACTAGTTCTAGACCCTGGGTGATGACAGAGTGGAGCTTGTATTCCTACCACGAACTATAAATCAAGTGGAAGATACACTTCTATATGCTCTAGGAACTTACTTTTTTTCTCTTTCTGTTAGCAGCTTGACCTATGCTTGTGCCATAACTAGCATACTATTTCATAGTCATATGATGAGAATTAAATGACCTGATACGTGTAAAGAATGTAGAAGAGAGCCTAGCAGCTACTAAATTCTATAGAATTGTTTGCTATTATTATCAATTATTTTAAACACCAATTAATCAGAAAAATGCTACTGTATTAGGATCTTGGAATGATTTATGTTATTAAATAGAATCCCAATATCATTCATTAAGTATTCATACTTTACTCATATGACATTTTCAACTGATCCATTTTATTCTTCACCAAAACCTACAAGACAGGGAAAATAAGGTACAATACATGGAAAAACAGCATTGTATTTAATTTGTTATTTCTTTTTTTCTGATTAGCACATAAAGTAAGAGAAAATTAAAAGAAAGAATGACTAATAGTGTATCTTGATTAATAGTGTAGTCTTTGAAGGCAATCTTAGTTTCATGACCCAGCACTGAAACTTACTGCCTGGGCAAATCATTTGAACTTGCTGAATTTCAAATTCTCATCAGTAAAATCATATAATAGCAGTACCTTGCAGAGCTGGCATTTTTTAGTTCTTTCCTCAGTTTTAGCAGTCACACAGTGTGGATTGGATTGACCCTCTCTGACCCCAACAGTGAGATTGATTGGTCTAATCCAATGGTGTCAATCACTACTCCCTTTACACAGTGATTAGTACATGTAATCTAAGCCAATAAGCAAATAAGATTACAATAAGTACATGTAATCTTGGCCACTGGTGTGTGTGTGTGCGCGCACGCGCGTGTGCACGCGCACACACTCGCACGTGCATGCAGGTGTGTGTGTGTCATGTGTTTAGGGAGGGTCACATCAGCATGAAGCCCAGTTTGATGTTGCACAGGGTACGAGTGTCTCTTTTTCCCCAACTGGCTAAGGAGATGAGAGTGCTAGCTGTTGCTTGAAGATATCTCACAGAGCTAGTGCAAAGTTGAAATCCACACAAAAATAGAGTCTAGAGATCCCTATAAAAGCAAGGCCAGGGTTCTTTTTGACCCAACTGGACTTTTCAGTAAAGGTAATTATAAATTATCTTTACAATTTGATCCAGTTTGATCTGGACTTCTTTGTTAGTTTAAAATCAGAGGCATCTTAACTGTTTTTTTTGTGTGTGTGTATGTGTACAAAGAAAATGTTGGAAACAGTGACTTGCATATCATAAAAACCCACTTACTACTGGATTATACAATGACACACAAGAATAGTAACGTTTATATGTCCTAAAATATTTTTGGAATACTGTTATCTTTGAAATAATGCTCACCAAGTATTTCTATGTAATTAAGCTGTTCTACGCTTTTAAAAATTAGCTTATGTGCTTTCTAAAATACAATATATTATGTTAGTCCCATTATATGACTTCTAGAAGATGTCACATACTGACAAGTACATAGGAGGGGCTCGCCTGAATAGTATTTTTCTATTTTATATATTAAACACTATTGAATCTTAAATCAAACTAGTTCTAATTTTAGTTCACCCATTTTTAGCTGTTATTGGCAGTTACACGTGTCTCAGAAAACATCCTGCCTAAACGTGAAAAGCTTGAAAATGGCCAGGTATGAGCTTTGCTTCTGAAATTATTCAAAAAGAATTCAAACTGGGTAAGCAAAGCATGGAATAGTATTAAATGCATTCCATAAAATAGTGAAATACAGATGAAGGGCAGAGGAGTACTGGGGGAAAGGAAACTTGGCTTTAACTAAAAGGGAGCCTTGGGAGTTAAAATGTAGCCATTTCTGAAAAGACAAATCCAGTGGGTAAAGTTTCAATGAAGTATGATCACAAACTTTGGCTGAACAGCACACTAGGCAAATGCTTGAGTAGGCACAGATTTGTGGCTTACAGTTCCCCGTCACACACAAAGTACATCGGCATCACATGAATTCCTGGCATCACTGAAGTAGTCGCTTAAAAAAATGCATGTACTGTATTGACTGTGCTGTTGTTTCCTTTTCTTCTTTGATGAATTGGCCAACTCTGTTGACCGTTACAAGCTACTGTGTAAAAGCATCATTTCTTACAGGTAAGAAGTGTCACTATTAGGATCATTTCAGATGGGGGAATCCAAGTGCAATACTTGAAAATGGGGACATTACTTTGCTTAATAAGTTAAAAATTGTAAATCATCTAAGTGAATGTTGTGAATGTCAATCATATAGAAAAGTATCATTGGTGTGAGTAAATGACACATTGTACAGGAATAAAATGGTGCAAGACACCTATACTTTTGAAAAAATGGAAAAATGGAATTTCTTTCACTTTGATTTGAATGTGCTCTTTTCTTGTACAATCAACCACAGCTATGTTTGTTCAGAGCAGTACTAAAAGCATCATGAATTCTAAAATCTCAGTTCACCTCTAGGTCTGCCATTTTCTGGTCCTGCAATAAAAGTTCTCTTGGTTTTAATATATTCATTGAAAAAATAGAGATCTTCCTCTCTTAAACTTGCTATGAGGATTAAGTAAGAAAATGTGAGTAAAATGATTTAAATATAAAAAGTCCCTTATTTCTATGTAAAATCCTCATTCACTACATAGAAAAATAGTCATTATAGGTATATTGGTTAAGGGAGGGCTGGCTCTAGAAGCATGTAATCTAAATATTGCAGTAGTATAACATAATAGTTTATTTCTTACTCATATATTAGTCAAGAGTGGGTTAACAGAACAGCTCCGCTACATAAAACTATTCAGGATCCATACTCACAGCAGCTCTCCTGTATTCAATTCCTGCTTCACCAGAAATTCAGGCATCCATACTACATAAAGTAAAAGGAGTTGAAAAGCACAAAGATGCTATTTTGAAGGATATTTAATGGGCTAAGTTACTCTTACCTATTATGAAGTGGAACGCCTTTCATATACACCTGGGAATCTGCTGTATGCCCAAAGAAAAGAGGAATATGATCTTGATGAACAGCTAGTTGTCTGCCACTGACAGTCCCTCCAGGCACCAAATATCTATGTGAATCTTTCTGCCTATAAAATGAACACAACCAGTTCCTTCCCAAAGGAGACTAGCCAAAGCTCCATCTAGTAACTGTCTCATCTTGAGTTGTAGCTTCCATAACTCCCACATGTTGTAGGAGGGACCCAGTGGGAGATACCTGAATCACTGGGGTGGTTTCCCCCATACTGTTCTTGTGGTGGTGAATAAGTCTCACGAGATCTGATGGTTTTATAAGCAGAAACCCCTTTTGCTTGGTTCTCATTCTCTCTTGCTGCCACCATGTAAGTTGTGGCTTTCACTTCCCTCCACGATTATGAGGCTTCCCCAGCCACGTGGAACTGTGAGTCCATTAAACCTTTTTCTTTATAAATTACCCAGTCTTGGCTATGTCTTTATAAGCAGCGTGAAAATGGGCTAATACAGCAACATGTAAAACAATGGGTGAAATAAGGATAAGAGCAGTAAATACTCTCATTCTGAAAAAAGAAAATCAGAAAAACTTAATAATTAGTGGACACTTACCACAAATGGACTCCTACAGGGTTCACTGTCCTGAAGCCCTTTCCTGGCAACAGGGCAGATTCCTTGTTTAGAATCAATTCTACTTTTTGGTCCATTGGTCTCTCTCTCTCTCTGTCTCTGTTTTTCTCATTCTCTCTCAATTTATTCAACTATGACTACCTTGAAATTGTCTGAGGTATGGGAATGAAAGCAACATGTTTATTTTTACTTATTCCTATGCTTGCTACAGAATTCAGTCCCCATTTTAAACTAAGAGTTCTTAAGGCACCTTTGTTTCTTAAAGCATTTTTCACTTTTCTTTCTTAGCATTTGGGGTCTACTACTCAATGGTTTTCCCAATGATTTATGGTTCTTAGCCTCAAGAATGTTCCATTCTCTTGAATCTTTGAATGAAAACCAGCCAATTCTTGCCCAAATCTACCTTTTTAACAACACCCTGCCAAAAGTTACAAGTTGCCAATAGGTGATATGCATATAACCTCCTGAGTTTTTCCAGTCTCCTTCCTAGAGTTACACTCTTGAGGAAAAGACTGACTTCCTAGTTATCTCTGGCACAATTTTACCAAGTATTATATTTTGTCACAGCATATCAGTCATTAGAATTTCAGCCTGATCTCTCTCTCTCTCTGTCTCTCTCTATCTATCTATCTATCTAAAATTAGAACTGTACCTTATTTTAAGTTGTCAATATCATTAAAATAGTTAGGGCTTGCTAACTTCTAACCTTCAGTAAACTCCAAAATTTTAGTGTGTTAATAACATTAGCAGTTTATTTGTACTTAATAGTCCTGGTGAGGATTGGAGGCAATAAGAAGCCTTCCTGGCAGTGGGGAGAGAGACAGAAGCAGTCTGGACTCAGCTTCTCTGAAACAAACAGTATTTTAAGAACTGGGGCAAGGGAGAGATCACAGGCCATCTGCTTTTGCTAATTGGCTTTACTCAAAGGAAAAGTGAACTTTCTCTTATCTTCATAACAGGAGATAGTTAGTTTTACAACTTGGAGCAAGGTAGGCAGCCATTTCTCCGGAAGGATTGGCGTTAAGTTCCTATTCTCTCATAGAAACTGAGACAAAGTGGCTCTATTTATTCTGATGATTACATTTCAAGGGGATGGCCCCCAGGTCCCTGAGAAAAACTACAAGAAGCTATTAAAAAGATTTACATCTCAAAGGGATAGATAAATAATTTATAAATTTTCTAAAGTAAATGCTTTAAGAAAAGGGAGGCCAGTAGCCTTAAGTTAAGAAAAAGCCTGTATAAAATTTAGTCAGACTGAGGTTAACTTTAAGGCCCTGGTCCACAGCCAGTGAAACAGATTAACAGCCATTCTACCATCGTTAATATAAGACTTCTGAGGTCACCCTGGAAGGTCAACAGAAAAGGCAAATAGCCTTGTGACAAACAGAAAAGACAAAAAGCTCACGTGAGAGTGTTTTGTCATTTCCATTCACATGTTACTGAATACTTACATACCTATTTTTTTCTGTTTTTTTTTTTTTTTTTCTTTCTTTCCAACTTTAATTTTAGGCCCAGGAGTAAATGCGCAGGTATGTTACATGGGTAAATTGTATGTCACCAAGTTTTTGTGTACAGCTAATTTTGTTACCCAGGTAATGAGCATAGTACTGGATAAGTAGTTTTTCAAACCTCACTCTCCACCCTCAAGTAAACTCTAGTGTCTATTGTTCCCTCCTTTGTGTCCATATATATTTAATGTTTAGCTCCCACTTATAAGCGAGAACATGCAGTATTTGGTTTTCTGTTCCTGCATTAATTTGCATAGGAAAATGGCCTCCAGCTCCATCCATGTTGCTGCAAAGAACATGATTTCATTCCATGCATATTTAATTAGAGAGAATTTAGGAACTTCTCACACCTAACTGCAGAAGAGACTGGAAATGTAACTGTGCACAAAAGGCAATAAAATGGGATTTCGATAGCTTTCTTTGCCACCATAAAGAAAATAATAGAACACTTAAAATGTAGACATATTTTAAAATCTTTCCTCCTCACATGGAGCAGCAGCCAAGCAGAGGGGGGTAATGAGAATTTAAGCCAGTAAAGACTATTGAGTGAGAGTAAATTTAACCACAATCAATAGGGCATATCAAGACAGCATGAAACCTTTATAGGCACTAGACTTCAGGAGGCTATTGGAGAAAATCATACATATTTAAGATTAAGTATTCAGCAAAAGAAACTGACTTTAGGTAATTTATATATAATGGGATACTATTTTAAACATATTGGGTAAATCTTTCCATTTATAAAACATCTTGGAGGATACCCAGTTAGGAACAATTCCCTAAATCAAAACAAAAGTGGTTTTGGGAAGAAAACTCTTCCAGAGCCAGTGGGCAGAGGCCACAGGTTTCTGCTGCTTCTGCCAATACTGGACACAGGGGGCTATTGCTAGAGCTAATGCCACAACTAAGTGTGCATTATTGGATATAGTTGCTGCCACCTCACCCAAATGAAAATTTCATGTTTGCTTCTTTATGTCACTAATTCACAATTCAAAATGTGGAGTAGATGTACTTAATTGATGGAGAGGATCACAGTTTCATATCTTAGTTGCAAAGGAGTTGAGAGAAATGATTATCTGGCAATTTTAAATTTCATGGAAGATGAATTCTGCCTGAACGTAAAGGATTTCACAAATATGACAAATGTGTCCAGGGACTGGGTTGTCAAAAAAAATTAAAAGAAAGACAGAATGACAGTATCAGTGCCAGCCCATTAGTCTGGTTACATGATCAGTTGAAGATGGAAAAGCAACCTGTGTTTAGAGAAAATAATTTGTGTTTGATAAAATGTTTAAGGAAATTGATGGGAATTTAATTTTTATTTAAAATACAGTTATTTTATTTAAAGGGTCATACTAATTCAATCATCAAATTGACAATTGCCAATGTTAGTCTTCATTTGTTGAACAAATATGACACAGACACCATTTTGGAAAATCCAAGATGATGTATTTTTCTGTAAGATGTAGAAGAATGTCAGCGTAATCAAATCAGCAACCTTCTTTGAGTAAGAGAAGGTATAAGCGTCAGGACTCTTGGAGCCTCTGCAGAGGGCACACGGGAGCATGGGATGACACATGAGTCAGTGAATGTCACCTTAGACTTTCTGGAAGCTCAAATGCTACTTTTCAGGTGTAGACTCCTATCCATAAAGATGGGTCAATTCTGGTCACAGTCTTGCCTGAATAATGGCCGAAGACCTCAGTCCTGTGTAGGTGCAGTTCATCAGTCTCAGGGTTATGCAGTGCTTGATATAATTACTGGGTACTGTAAACAGAAAATGTTAGCCTGAATAAACTTTCTGTCCATCACTTTCAAGCCCTGTGTTAAAATCAGAAAGGTGAGTTATACAGAACTCCCTGAGCGTCATCATGTTACAGGCATTATTTCAACCATTTGGGCAGTGGAGGAGAAAGCAAGCTGGTAAGCAAATGAGCGGTTTTGATAAAGCAAGCCTTTTAAATAACAAGATAAAGCCAGGTAAGTCGTGGACAAACTGATAATAAATATCTAAACACTAATAAAAGTAAGAGTATTGTGCTTTTGCACAGTGATTTATGTTTTTCAAAATATCTTTGCATAGCAAATTCCTACATAAAGCATTTAAATTGTAGTGCATATTGAGCCTAGAGAGATAAATTGATTTGTCCAAGTTGAAAACAATGAAGATATTATTAGAACAAATACCAGAAATTGGGTCTTCTAATTTCTAACCTGGTGCAGAATGCACTACAGTGCATGGCACTTGACATAGATTCTGAAAAATATTAGGATCACAAATCTCAGAAGAGTCATTAAAGTTGCATTGAATGTATTTACTTTATGGTACAAAAACTGGTAATCTGATGGCCTCCATCTGTTAATTAGGACAGAGTTAGTACTGTATCATCTCCAAAATAACATTTGTTATTAAGTGGGTGGCACATTTAGGTTCAAAAAATGTCATTCATCTGAACAGAGTAGATAGAAAACATATGCTTGGATGATTTTTAAGATTATATCAATTTGGATAGTGTTTAGCAAAGATAAGAAATCCCGATGAAAATTATTTCTTGGTCAAACCACTATCTGAAAATTGACTAAAAAGCAAACCTTCCCCAAACAATTTCTGAGCAATTTTTCAAATATAAAAAAAAAATAGTATAAAAAATAAGTGATTGTTCCATAGCTCATGATAATTAAGTTTATCTTGGGGTCTGCCCACCTTTCCATTAAGTGCCCTTTCCCCTGCCTCCTAAATTGTAAATATTCTCAAGTAGCTCTAAACTAATCCAATTAGGTATTATTCACCCTAAAACATAAAAGTCTAAAACGTTACCTCTCCAGTATTATTTGCATTTTAATAATTGGAGGCTGTATAGTAACTAAACAATGAGTTTCTAAACTTGCAATTTGAGACTAAGTGTCATGACAAGTACTTTTGCTTAATAGGTCATATCTTGCATCCCTCAAATTATACAGTCTGACAGCCACCTGCTACATATAAAGCTGTTTCAAATTTGGAAAACAAAGAGAAAGAATGAGCAAAGGGCAGAAATAGAAAAAGAAGATTTTAAGCAATAAAATACATTTTAATATTTTTCATTTAGATCGATTTTTACATCTTTAGTAAATACTTTTGCAAAAAGAATACTATTTGATCCTCATATAGACCTTGGGAAGGGAATAGAAAAAGAAAACAGACACAATGCTAAGCAGGGTATGTGGCAGCATCAGGTAAGAATCATTTTTCCTGTTTGATAGCTGATATTACTGAAACTCACATTAATATTCAAGAAGTCCCTATTGGAAATTTATTACATATTTAATATTGAGTACTTTTATATATTTTGTCAGGGTAAACCTTCAGAAGAATATTTAATTTAGGCATTAATTTCCCTATTTTATGGAAGCAACAATTGAGGCAAAGGGACAAAGGACTTGATTTAAGAACATACCTGGAGTATTCCTTATTCATTTTCAGTAATCCTCTAGACACCTTCAGATACCATTTCCTGGACCCAGAATCATGCAGTTTGCACATGAGTTAATGAGGATTTTCAAATCTCCTGTGACACTATGACCAGTGCTCTTCCTACTACACTTTGTCAAAACAATGATAAACATCCCAGTGAAAAAGAGAGATTTAATTAGGCTGCTTGTCTGCAAGAGGTCAAACATCTGGACATTTTAAACCAACTGGATGGCTCAATGATTTTTTAATATTTTCCTTAAATATGGAAAGTGAGTTTATATCTATTATATATAGAACTGTAACAACAGAACATGTATAACCAGATTAAACAGCAAGGAGCCATTTTTATGTTGTTCCAGCTGAGTGCTGAAAAAGATCATATGAGTAGGATCTAATATATGATAATTTTAGCCAACATGTTTAATATGTAAATACACAAACTAAAGGTCACATAAACATCTATTAAGCAAAATTAGAATTAGTAAATAATATTAAAAGCTCCAACTCCTACATCATTTGTCTATAGTGTAATTTCCACCAAGAATGAAAGAGAAGCCCCTTCCTATGGACTGAGCCACAAGGACAAAGATGAATAAACAAGGGAAATAAGCAGACTTCAATAAGTAATCCCTCTTAGTTCTCTCAAGGATTGTTTTCTCATTTCATTTTAATGACTCCTTAATCAAGATGTATTAATTTTCCCTGAAATGGTCCAAAAAGTCAAGATTGAAATTAAAGCAATTTGAGATCAACTGGAGAATATGTTAAGGGTAGGGAATCTTAATAAATATGATTGATGAAATGATAAATGCTGTAGTAATTGAAGTAAAGCAGAATTTGAGACCAAGTTAAACAAAATATGCATTTAGAGCTTTCAAAATATAAATCCTCCACACATGCTAAAGTGTAATTTTCAACACTTGGGTTTATGAAGCCTAATCACTGGGACTCCAGAAAGCCCTACATTTTTCTAAGGGATGCAATAAGCCCCTCAAAGCATTCTTAAGGTTAAGTTAATGTTAACAGTTACATATGTTGCAATAATATGAAATAAAAAAATTAGTGATAGAATACAAATTCTATTACTTTGGAACAATACTAAACATATAACTGTGTGCATATAAATTATTATTGATGAAAAATATATTGAGATTCCAAAAACTCTTGGGTACATCTAGCCAATATCAGGAATGTTATTTTCCATTTCATTTAGTATTTACAAGAAAACTGAATTGACTCTTTAAAAATAATTTGTAGAACAGTCTGTTTGCAATATATTATAGTGTCAGAGGAAGTAGCTCCATTTTCAGGAAACACACTGCCTGAGAGTGCTAAGCTGCTGGGAAATGAAAGCTCTATCGAACATCACAATTAGGAAGAGTAATCTGGCAGAAAACACACCACAGACGTTCTGGGCTGTGACATCTGACAGGCTGGTTGAAACTCCTGGTTATATCTCAGGTCCATAACTTCTTATCTAAAATTTTCCCAATAAGACACTTTTTTTCCAAAACTCATTTGGTGAAGAAATGTAATCTGAACTATACATAATCTGATGTGAGATTATGTATAGTTCTTATGTAACCCGTGTACTATAAATATTCATTTATTGATGTATTTAAATACAGAGTGTATCCAGACTATACTGGGGGTGTTCTATATTATAAAGCACATGAATCACATTAGCTTTTTGAAAGCTGAACCATTCTGATGTGCTAAACATATTGATCCTCAAGGTTTTGTAGTAAAGTCCTTTGCAATAAAGTCCTTTCTCAGTGTTTTTGTAGTTATGAACACTCTGGCCTTGGACAAGCAGCTCTACTTGCATTTGGCCCAGTTTCTCCACTGTATAATTGGGACAATATGGGATATTGTAATACTGGATGTCAGGGGGTGGAGTAAAGGAGATTATATTAAGTGCATGAGAAACACTATGTACTCATTACATGGTAACAATTACTACTAACTGAGTGCTAGACGGTATAGAGGCCAAGAGTCTTATTTTTTCTTCAAAGACAGAACTCGTTTCCTTGATTGAGACAAACTGCATTCCTTGAACATCTGAGGAGTTCTTGAACTCCTTTCGTTGAAGAAGTAGGCAAGAGGTAAATGAATATTTTATACTCTTATTACCATAATTAAATAAGAGAGACCAGTGCTAACATCTTACTCAGAACTTTAGAGTTGGGAATCTGAAACAAACCTGCATAGACCTGACGAGGCCAGGAGACTAGAGGGGAAGAGGTCCCATTGATTACAGACTTACAGAAAAGGGGTGAGACAAGTATTTTGCCTTTAAAAATAACTATCATATATCAGTAAAAAAGGAAACTATGTTACCGGTCACAGCTTGCCTACATCCCTTGACCTGTCATTTACAATGAAGGAGTTTTAAAATGACACCATATTATCCCTTTCTTTTCTTTCTTTCTTTTTTGTTTTTTAAGGCTCATTCAGTCTATAGGTTTCTGTTCAGAAGAAGTTATTATATATGTTAAATACTTACTTTATAAATTATTTTCAGTTATGCTGTGTGGAAATTTAATTGCTAACAAAATGAGTAACTAAGAACTATACTTATTTAGAAATATGAAGGTGTCAGAGAATATGCTAAGTATTCCATTGAATAGCTGAAGAAACGACTGTGCTCCTCAGAGATATGACAGACTTTTGTCTTGTGGAAAAAACTTCAATGTCAAATCACAAAATTAGAGGTGGCCCTTATAGAGTTCTGGAAGTGTCCTTACCAGATTCCACCTGCGATATCTCTGCTATTACATATATTAAATGTTACTAGGTAGAATTTATAATGGAAAATACTGTTATTCTCTACCAGATTCAAAGTTAAATAAGTTGATGTTATCAAAGTGATAAAGTGAGGCAGAACCTTTACATAGACTTGCTTCACTCTCCCTCCTATGCTTGGGAAAAATCTACTCTGCCTATGCAGTTTCATTTAAATAATTCCCAGATTACATTTTCCGCCCTCATACCCAGGAATGTTTCTTATGCTCATTCCCATGCAGAGGCTGGAAAACATACAGACAAGAAAACAAACAAACAAAAACAAGAAACTCAGATTTTCATATTGAGCTGACATGAATAGTAAAAGATACATACAGCTAATGAAAAGCATTGGCTGCAAGTTACTATACTAAGGACTGTTACCAAGCTCAGGTGTATAGATTTTTCTCATCTGAAATGGGAAATCAACTAAGGATTTAAAGCAAAGCCATAATGAGTTAGAGCAGTAGTAGTGCAAAAGAGAAAGGCAGAGATTCATTTGAAAGACATTAGGAAAACAGAATCAATAGGAGCAAGGGGCTGCCTGCGTGCACAGAGGAGGAAAGCTAACGCTTGTTCTAGATTCTAAGGTTGGATGCCTAGAAGAGTGTTTAGCTTCCTAGAAAAGAATGTAGAAATGAAGAGTAGGTTTATTTAAAAATATGTTGTTTGTTTGTTTGTTTGTTTTCCTTGTTGGATTTTAAATCATTAGAAATGTCTAGGCTTCATTCAGTGGACTTTTTAAAAAAATCACAAAGAATAATGGTTTTTAAATGACAGTTGATAAATCAGAAATCTCCAGGGACCACGTGACAAAAATACAGCGTCCTATGCCCCAACTTCAGAGATTCTAGTTTAGACATTTGCTGGGGGCCCTGGAAACTGGTATCAAAAACAAAACACAACACAACAAAACAAATTTTCCAACGATTCTGATACTCAACCAGGTGTGGGAAATACAGCTAGAATGCCTCTACCTTTGGCTAGCTAAGCATATTAAAATTTTAGAGAAATTTTTAATGAAAAAGGATGATGAATGGCATGAAATAAAAATAAAAGCAAAGCTTTGAATGCCAGTAAAAGTTCAGGATGAGAGTATAATTTTGAGAGAAAAATAGATTTATATTGACACAGAGATCTAATTTAATTTTAAATTAATTTTTTATTTTTAATTTGGAAGAAAACATATTTACTTTTTCCTCTTTTTTTTGTACTTATAAATGCTTGCTCTGTAAAGAAATCTAGACTTTTTTATTTAAGATTGTGCCAAATAACTGGAGGTAATTTTTCTTCCTTTCTTTCTTTTTTTGCTGCTCCATAACCATATTAGATCATTAAATTGCCATTTTAGTACATTTTATTTAACATTTACTCAGTACAAACAATTTGTTAGGTGCTGACACTACAGTCATTTCATAATATGGTTCTTTCATTTGTTGCCCATGCTTCAATTTAAATTGTTCTCATCCCTACCTTAGTAAGCTAACCAATCCTCCTGTTTGTGTTTATTCTAATTTTTTCAGGCCTTGTGTTTTATTTATTTTTGCCATAGAAAACTTTATAATTAAAAACTTTACAATTAAAAAAATGATATAAAATGGAATGAAACAACTTTTTAATTTCCTGGAACATAGATAAAATGTTAGAGAAAAGAAGGCAATTAGAAAAGGCATTAAGAACAAATTATATTCATTAAATCCCCTGGCACTATTCCAAATGGAAATTCTTTTGATAACGGAAATCAATGTGATTATTATTCAAGAATAAAGAATAGTAGGATTTATCCAAGGGTAGTTAAGTATCACAATGAGTTTGTGTATAAAGAGCTTTAAGATGAAGAATTACTTTTTGTGCCCACTGGCTGCATCCATTTAGATATCCAAATTTACCCATGTCTTTTGTTCTGTAAATTAACCAAGATCCTACCAGGCACCATCATCATGGGCTAATGCATAAGAGTCTGTGGGACCGGGAGTTTGAAAAGCCTCTCAGTTTTCAATAGAAACTCTGACAGGATCATGACAGAAGCAGTTAAATGCATGAAAGTAGAAAATGACCCATACTCACCTCAGAGCTATTTCAAGCTTCCCAAGTATACATCCAAAATTACATCTATTGATCTTTATTTTCAGGGATTGAAGACACTGGTATTCAGGAACTCTTTAAAATGTCTACAGTAACTGTAAACAACATCTAGCCAGAAATATTTTTGTGTGTAGAGTTCTTAAAATGGACCACAAGGTCTTTTCACCTCTGACAATATGGGGCAAGCAGACAGACACTGTATTACATGGTTGCCACTGGTCATTAGTCTTCCCAGTCAGGATGACCAAGTAGGACTGAGTCCAGTCTGAAGGCCAGGTCACAGTCAGGTCTAAATTTAGCATTCTCTATGGCTTTCCTATTAACCTCAGATCTGTAAGTTAACCCAGAGCAGTGTGCCCAACTGAGCATATAAAGCAGAAGCCATGGCCATTCCCAGTCTCAAAGTGAAGGCTTGGAACCTATTATTTTTTGGTTGAGGGAAGGTCAAGAGTATCCCAAATTGAATCAGGAGAACAGAATAGTATGAGTTCACTGGTTAGACTTACAGAATCAGATCTGATACCCGGCGGCGAAGAAAGGGCAAAAGTCCCTGCTGAGGGGAGAGTTTTTATGGTGAGGTGACAGAGAACTGCAGAAGAATGAGTGAGAGGAACATTCCCTTCAATTCTGTGAGGAGTTCGCCCCAGTTATCAGTGAGCTCTCCAAGAATGAGCCTTCTCGCAGCAGCTGCATCAGTGGCAGTGGTAAAGGGAAGAGAACATTTTCCAAAAGTGTGAGGACAGCAGACCTGTAAAGACACCATAATGGAACAACATGAAGCAAGACTGTGTGTGATCACTTACAGATCTCGAGACAACCAGCTGGTTTCAATGGGGCAAAGTGGTCCTACCTAGCAAGACCGTTTGGGCATTAAAAATTACTGATATATTTCATTACTACCTACAGCAAATGAGGCCCAGGATCATTCAGATTACAGAATTTTACATATTTCATCTGATAGAATAATAATAATAATAAACAATTTTCATGATTTTTTAAATATACATTTTATTTTGAAATATTTTTGGTTTACAGAGATCGTGAAAGGCAGTACAAAGTTCCCGCATGCTTGTCATGCAGTGTTCCCTATTGTTAATATTTTACATAATGATTATTTTCTTGAAATGAAGAGAATAACAGAACACATTAATATTAACTACACACTTTATCTAGATTTCATCAATTTTCCACCAATGTCTTTTTATTGTTCCAGGAGCCAATATACAATAGCATAGTATTTAGCATGATTTTTTTAAATTATAAAGTAATCATTCAATAAGTACATAATCTATATCTAAATAGTAAGAAAGATATAATCTATATCTTCAAAGATATTGCAGTTTAATAGGAAAAATAAGCAAAAAAAAAAAGGCAACTGTAGTATCTTATGATAAATGCTATAAATGGAGTAGGTGCAATGGACTATGGAAGCACACAGATAAAGCTAAGATAGTTGGTGGAGGTGACATTAATCTGAGCTCCCCAGAAGGAGATAAGAGTTAGAAAGCAGTTGACTGAAGGTGGAAGAAACTGCTCCAGGCAGAAGAAACATATTTTAGGCAAATAAATCTCTTTTTAAAATTATCAAACTGTATATACATACAGTTTTGAAAACCTGCTTTTTAATGAAACATCTTTTCCATCCTCTTCTAATTATGAAACAATCATGAAACGTGGCATTGGTGGTTCTTGGTAAATTCATAGGCTTTGACATTGTCTAGCATAATTTATCTTATCCATTCTTAGTGCTGATGCAACCCTGTAGTACTGACTCTCAACTGCCTACTTGAATATATGTTTGTCTATTCTTTTAATGTTAATATTTTATTAGAATCATTTGGAATTGGAATTGCAAACTCCAAGAAGGCAATAACTTATTACAGTGTATGTCTCCAGGTGACTTAATTCCATATACTGATGGTTCTTTAATAAATACTAAGTAACTATTTCCCCCTTGTTAGATTTGGAAAACAGGTGATTATTATGTTTGTGTGTATGTTCAAGATTTATTTGCCTGAGGGGGCAGGGAATGGTGGGATTGGAGAGAGAGAAAAAAAAATTGTTTCTTCTTTCTCTTTTGAAGAAGTACTGGGCTGATAATGATAAAATGGAAAAAGATAGAATCTGAGTTCCTGGAACTGTAATTGACTGTTAAATAGAATCATGAAATTTTTAGTTTAGTAAGGTGGAAGACTAACAATACCTTAATTTCTTCTAACTTCCCACTAAAATATCAATGAAGATACCCAGATAATGTTTATGACACTATAAGTTAAATTAGAACTAGAATGATGTAGGTAAACAAAAATACAGACATATAAACATAGGCATACACTTCATGCCTTCAAATGTAGCCTCAAAATAACTAAAATCCTTTACATGTATTTATTGAAGACTGCTAAGTAAATAGAGACCATAACAGTTTTCATTTCTCTTTCCCTTTGCCTTCACATACCACAACTGTTCTATCTACTTTAAGAAATTAATTTTCTTTTTTTTTTTTTTTTTTTTTTTTTGAGGCCGAGTCTCGCTCTGTCACCCAGGCTGGAGTGCAGTGGCCGGATCTCAGCTCACTGCAAGCTCCGCCTCCCGGGTTTACGCCATTCTCCTGCCTCAGCCTCCCGAGTAGCTGGGACTACAGGCGCCCGTCACCTCACCCGGCTAGTTTTTTGTATTTTTTAGTAGAGACGGGGTTTCATTGTGTTAGCCAGGATGGTCTTGATCTCCTGACCTCGTGATCCGCCCGTCTCGGCCTCCCAAAGTGCTGGGATTACAGGCTTGAGCCACCGCGCCCGGCAGAAATTAATTTTCTTAACCAAAAGAATTTCATTCAACTATCAACAACTGTAAAGCATCCGATATTTTAACCTACTTGCAAGCTACAATGTTAGCTTTCACAGTTTCATGGATGCTGGCAGAGGATGTGAAACTTCCTCTGGATCAAAGATGAAGAATATTTTATTACTCACAGAAGTAACAATACCCAGAGCATCAAGCTATTGTGCCAGTTTCCTGAATTCCAGTTCCAAAGAATTTATATGAAAAATGTGAGATTAAAGAAAGAAAACTGGATTATGTCATAAGAGAGGTACAGTTAACCTAGGAAACTAAAATATTTTATAATGCAGATCTATTCTTGCTCTGGATACAGACATTTATCTTTATGGTACTGGACACTAAGCAAACCTTCCTTTTGCTCCAGAGACAGAGGGAGAGAGAGATTATCTCTATCTACCAAGGCTAACCACTATCTAAGTATTATTTCAAAGGTAATCTAAAGCAAAAAAAAAAAAAAAAAATACAGTCAGTGATAATTCACAAGTTCAAAAACATGAGACGCATGGAGAGTGGTCTTCCTAATATACTAATCTTTGCTCTGTATGCCTCTTACTGTTCTCCCCTTCCTTTTTCCTATTAAATTTCAGGCACAGAAGCTCAGTCAGTACTCTATCTGGCAAACCCAGGTTCTCTATTAAGAGCTATGAAGATGAAAAAGTGTGAAATGTTCAAAGATATTTCCTTTTGTGAATGTGTACGTGTATGTATTCTGAAATACAAATTATATGTATATTTGTCTTGGAACTCAACAATCTTAGAAAATTTGTGCCTGAAAGCATCAAATCTATTAAAAAAGAATAAAATAATTGTGGGTTTTAAAGAAATGTAACCATCCTTAACTAATCTATAACCATCCTTGACTAAAAGTGTAACATAATTGTTTTTATTTAGAACCTCAGTTACATTTTCTCAGTAATTTGAGAGTTATATTTCATAATTTTCTTTTAAGCTTTTTAAGGTGGAAAATTTTAATCATATAGAAAATTACAGTCTGTGATACAATGAAGCCACACCCAGTTTGAACAACTATCAATAGGACCAAACGTGCTTCAGCTATATTTCAAGCTACGTCTTATGCCCCAGATTACTTTGTAAGAAACTTCAGATATTCTAGTTATTTCTTCTCTATATATTTAAACTTGAGAATCACATGTCTACCTTGATTAATCTCTTTTATGAATTGATACACATCATGTCTCTAGCAAGGCATTCAGTACTTAGACATTTTTACTTCAAAAATAAGGCTTTTGGTGTGTTATTTCTTCATTTGATATTCTCTCTTATAGTTTTTCATTCTAAAATCTTTAAGTTTTTATTTACAATATAGATCTCAGGAAGACAGTAAAGCACACAAAAATATGTAAGAATGGCATTGATATTAACACCTAGTGCAATGAACATACCTAAGAAGAAAATGTGGAACTACCTATTTATGATATAAACACTGTATTTTCCCTACTGATGAAAGTACATTTTAGCAAAAATAAGGTCACATGGAGAATATATGAAAACTGACAAAATTAAAATGACATAATGAGAGTTATGAGGATAGAGTAATAAGGATATTTTGGCCTTGATTTGAGAATGGTTCTGGAGAAAAAAGCCATTTAGAAAATAATATACAGTGGGTGCTGGGAGAAATAGTCTTTCATATTCTATCCTATGAACAAAGGAAAAATAGATTTTGTATATGATACTGTAGTGAAAACAGAATTTGACATGCAAAGGAGGAAATTCTCAGGAGAATGGAACTAAATAAACATCTGAGAAGTTCAAGGAATTAGGCTATGTACCAAACAAATCTATTCTTGGGGAAAGTAATCTGTCAGGATCCAGGTGTGTAGTTGCAGGAGTGAGGTGAAAATTGAACTAAAAAAATGTTATTTGCAAATGCTACCAGAACACATGGTTTCATTTTTAATAATTAAAAAATACTTAGGTCTTTTTAAACTACCACACACACATAAACCAATAATTATTCTATTTTGGGGAGAGGTGTCATTTCTATAGAATACAATAGAATATGTTAAGAATCTGTTGATGCCATCAGATGTATGCAGTTAAGTATGATCCCTAGGAGCCATATTGAACAAATTCATTGGGGAAAATACAAAGCAAAAGAGAGAAATGCATGAAATGAAAGGAAATAAAACCATCCATGAAATAACCTACATTTCTCTCACCTGAAAGAAGATTAGATGTTGTAAAACTCAACTCCAATGATGGGTGGTACACAATTGGGTAGCTCATCTAGAAGGCAGTGGAACAGATGAAAGGGATGAAAGGTATGAAAATCATGAGAGGAAAAAAAAAAAAAAAAGGACAGTTCTGGTGCACACGTAATGGTGTCTCTGACTACAAAATGTGTGTGTTTCCAAAGGAAAAATAAGAGAAAATGAAATGTAAACAATTATCGTTTATGCAATTTAAAAAGGGGGAAAATGCTGTTTTAAACTGAAATAATTCAAGTTTACAAGATAAAAGATTTTTATATATAAAAAACACAAACAACAAAAACAGCTGGGCATAGATATGCATGACTACAGTCCCAGCTACTTGGGAGACTGAGGCTGGAAGATCCCTTAAGCCCAGGAGCTGACAAAAAAAAAAAAAAAAAAAAAATTCAAGTAACTTGCTAAAATATGGCCTTGTATAGGGACATCAAAATCAATAGCAACAAAAGCAAAAAATGGCAAATGGGATCTAATTACACTTAAGAACTTCTGCATAGTGAAAAAACTATCAACAGAGTAAACAGACAAACTACAGAATGGGCAAAATTTTTTGCAAACTATTCATCTGACAAAGGTCTACTATCCAGCTTCTATAAAGAACTTAAACAAATTTACAAGAAAAAAAAAAAACTAATTAAAAAGTGGGCAAAGGACATGAACAGACACTTTTTCAAAAGACATACATGCAGCCAACAAGCCTAGGAAAAAAAGCTCAGTGTCACTGATCATTATAGAAATGCAAATCAAAAATAAAATGAGATACCATTTCACACCAGTCAAATCACTACTATTAAAAAGTCAAAATATAACAGATGCTGGTGAGGTTTCAGAGAAAGGGAATATTTATGCACTGTTGGTGAGAGTGTAAATTTGTTCAACCATTGTGGAAAGCAGTATAGCAATTCCTCAAAGAGCTAAAACCAGAACTACCATTTGACCCAGCAATCTCATTACTGGTGATATAGATATACCCAGCAGGATGTAGATCATTCTACCATAAAGACACATGGATGTGATTGTTCACTGCAGCATTATTCACAATAGTAAATACATGGAATCAACACAAATGCCCATCAGTGACAGACTGGATAAAAAAAATGTGGTCCATATACACCAGGGAATACCGTGCAGTCATGATGGAAGCCGTTATCCTCAGCAAACTAATGCAGGGACAGAAATCTTTATACTACATATTCTCACTTATAAGTGGGAGCTAAATGATGAGAACTCATGAACACACAGAATGGAGCAACAGACATTGGGGTCTACTTGAGGCTGGAGGGTGTGTGGAGGGAGAAGAGCAGAAAAGATAATTATTGAGTACTGGGCTTAACACCTGAGATGAAATAATCAGTACAACAAACCCCCATGACACAAGTTCACCTATGTAACGAGTCTTTACATGTTCCCTGAAACGAAAATAAAAGTTTAAGAAAATAGTAAAAACTCAAAATTTGGAAAAATATGTTTAGGTAAAAAAAACAGAAAAATCAAATTAATATAGGGAGAATGAAAGTAGCTTGCCCTACAATTGTTTCCTATAAAATTTCAGAATTGCTTGATTTTTTTTACATTTCTTCTTTAAAATATTATCAACGTAAGTCATATAAACATATATTAAAAATTTACAGGGCTGAGTGCTGTGGCTCATGCCTGTAATCCCAGCACTTTGGGAGGCCAAGGCAGGCGGATCACCTGAGGTCAGGAGTTCGAGACCAGCGTGGCCGACATGGTGAAACCCCATCTCTACTAAAGGTACAAAAATTAGCCGGGTGTGTAGTGGGTGCCTATAATCCCATCTACTTGGGAGGCTGAGATAGGAGAATTGCTTGAACCTGGGAGCTAGAAGTTGCAGTGAGCCAAGATCATGCCATTGTACTCCAGCCTGGGGGACAAGAGCAAGACTTCGTCTCAAGAAAAAAAAAAAAAATTACAGTATTCATTAACAGATAAAATGAAAGCTAATTTCCTACATGACTACCTGGTCCCCTTATCCCTGACCTGAGTGTTACCAATAACCAATAGATAGGTGTGTGTCCCTCATTTAAAACTGTACATACCTCTGTATAAGATGATTAGATAGAATTCCTAATTTAATAAATAGTAACATAGCATTTACTATGCACCAAGCACTGTTCTAAAAGTTTAAAATGATCTCAGAAGCTATTAGTTTGTATGGACTATTTAATGTCTTTTAAAAGTAAATTTACAAATATATGTTATTAGTTTGCTTCATATATTAGACTATGTAGATTCATGTCATTCTTTTAACAGTCGTATAGTATTTCAGGCTCGCAGACTTTTTTCATCCATATTGTAACATAAAGTGCTATTGCTACCCAGCTTATTATCAAACATGTAAAATCAGAAGAAAATCTTCTTAAATATGCAATGAAAAACCCATGAATTGCATAAATTCTCAATGAAATTACTAGTCTCCAGCCAAAAATAAACATCTCAAAATCAAAAATGCAAGAATGCAATAAGGAGGAGGCCACATGAACAAGAATAAAATAGATATTGGGACAAAATACATTAATGGGACAAATGATTATATAAAATGATTACAAATAACTTATTAATGTTAGAAATTTGTTAAATTAACAAAGACCCCAAATAGACATAGGAATAAATATTCTGCAAAATTATTTATTGCACAGAGAGAAAGAAATATGTGCCGTTTTAATTTCTGTAATTAATAGTGAAATATAACAATACCATGCTGTTTTGGTGACTATGGTCTTATAGTCAGGTAATGTGATGCCTCCAGATTCGTTCATTTTGCTTAGTTTTCTTTGGGTATGTGAGCTCTTTTTTGATTCCCTATGAATTTCAGGATTGTCTTTTCTAGTTCGGTAAAGAATTATGGTGGTATTTTTATGGGAATTGCATTGAATTTGTAGATTGCTTATGGCAGTTTGCTCATTTTCACAATATTGATTCTACCCATCCATGACCCTGGGATGTGTTTCCATTTATTTGTGTTATCTATGATTTCTTTTCAGCAGTGCTTTGTAATTTTCCTTGTAGAGGTCTTTCACCTCCTTGGTTAGTTATATCCCTAAGTATTCTATTTTATATATTTTTTTACAGCTATTGTAAAAGGGGTTCAGTTCTTGATTTGATTCTCAGCTTGGTCACTGTGGGTGTATAGCAGAGCTACTGATTTGTGTACATTAATTTTGTATCCTGAAACTTCGCTGAATTATTTTTGAGTTCTAGGAGCTGTCTGAAGGAGTCCTTAGGATTTTCAAAGTAAGCAATCATATAATCAGCAAACAGTGACCGTTTGACTTCCTCTTTACAGATTTGGATGTCCTTTATTTCTTTCTCTTGTCTGATTGCTCTATCTAGGACTTCCAGTACTGTGTTGAATAGAAGCTGTGGGAGTGGGCATGCTTGTTTTCTTCCAGTTCTCAGAGGGAATGCTTTCCTCATTCAGTACCATATTGGCTGTGGGTTTGTTATAGATGGATTTTATTAGATTGAGGTATGTCTCTTCTATGCCGATTTTGCTGAGGGTTTTAATCATAAAAGTATGACACATTTTGTCAAATGTTTTTCTGAGTCTATTGAGATGATCATGACCAATAACCCAAAAGCAAATGCAACAAAAACAATGATAAATTGGTGGGACTTAATTAAACTAAAAAGCTTCTGCACAGCAAAAGAAACAATCAGCAGAGTAAAACAGACAGCCCACAGAGTGGGAGAAAATCTTCACAATCTATACATGTGACAAAGAACTAATGTCAAGCATCTACAAGGAACTCAAACAAATTAGCAAGAAAACAAAACAAAACAAAACAAAACAATCCCATCAAAAAGTGGGCTAAGGACATGAATGGATAATTCTGAAAAAAAGATATACAAACAGCCAAAAAACATATGAAAAAATGCTCAACATCACTAATGATCAGGGAAATGCAAATCAAAACCAGAATGTGATATCACCTTACTCCTGCGAGAATGGCAATAATCAAAAAATCAAAAAATAATAGATGTCGGTGGGGATGTGGTAAAAAGGGAACACTTTTACACTGCTGGTAGGAATGTAAACTAGTACAAACACTATAGAAAATAGTGTGGCTATTTCCTTAAAGAACTAAAAGTAGAACTATGACTTGATCCAGCAATCCTACTACTGGGTATCTACCCAGAGGAAAAAAAGTCATTATATGAAAAAGATACTTACACATGCATGTTTATAGCAACACAATTTGCAATTACAAAAATATAGAATGAGCCCAAATGTCCATCAGTTAATGAGTGGATAAAGAAATTGTGATATAATATATGTATATACACACACACACACCATGCGATGCTATTCAACCACAAAAAGGAATGAAATAATAGCATTCATAGCAAGCTGGATGCAATTGGAGATCATCATTCTAAGTGAAGTAACTTAGGAAGGGAAAACCAATCATTGTATATTCCCACACATAAGTGAGAGCTAAGCTATGAGGATTCAAAGGCATAAGAATGATACAATAGACCATGGGGACTCTGGGGGAACCGGTGTTGAAGAGGGTGAGGGATAAAAGGCTACAAATTGAGTTCAGTGTATACTGTTCTGGTGATGAGTGCACCAAAATCTCACAAATCACCACTAAAGAACTTACTCATGTTACCAAACAATACCTGTTAGCCCAAAACCAATGGAAATAAAAAAGATAAAGAAATGCAGTTTTAAGAATTCAGTTGAAATACTTGAAGTTAAAAATGAAGAGAATTTTTCAAACATGTAACAGTAAACCAGAAGCACATGTTAAACCGAAAGCAAATGCAGAAGACAGGTGTTTCAAAGAAGATGACAATACTAATGTTAAAATACTTTTAAATGAATAGAAGCTATAATATTTTATAGAGTTTTAAGAGTTAATTTCTGTATTAAAATTTTGATCTTCTAAATTAAGCAGAAAACGCTCTGTATATATTATCATTAGATATGTACACGATACAAAATAATGCAAAAAATATAAAAATTAAAGTATGTACAAATCTACATCAGCCTAGTATAAGTAAAACAGAAGCAAGAGTAACAATATCATTACAAAGTAGAATTTAAAATAAAAGTAAATATTAAAAACTTTTCTTAAATATATAATTCAAAGTGAAAATGAAATAATCATAAAATTGTATGACCTGAAAAACAAAGTCAAAATGTATATTTAAAAACTATTCAAGCATAGTGACGAGAGTTACTAACAACATATTATATACTTAAAAAATTGCTTAGAGTATAAATTGTAAATGTTCCCACCACAAACACAGGAAGGAAAACCATGTGAGGTGATGGATATTTTAACTAGCTTGATTGTGGTAATCATTTCACAACATATATGTATATATATATAAAATATTACATCACATGCCATATATATATATACAATTTTTATTTATCAATTATACCTCAATAAAACTCGAGAAAATAAAACTAGATAAAATTTTCAAATGTATGCAATGCCAAAAAGTTCATAAACTGAAAAGACAAAAGACTAGAATAACATTTATAATATACGGCAAGACTTCAATCCCCTAATAATAAAGGGTTTCTGTGCATCAATAATAAAATCACTATTTAATTTTTTTGACGATCAAAAACATGACCAAAACATATAAAAAGTGTTGTATTTTCCGTAGTAATTAAAAGAAACACAAATTCAAACAACAATGCAATTCATTTATTGTCTGTCACACAAAGGTTAAAATATGATAAAAGCCCAGTTTTAGCAATAATATGGTGAAACAGACATGTTAATTAATCACCAATGAGTGTTTAAGTTGTTAGAACTTCTCTGAAAGGCAATTTAGGAATGTGTATAAAGATATTATAATGTTTGTGATTTTAATGAGTAATTCTGCATCTGGAAATTTACCTTTAAAAATAATCATTCACATGCTCAAGAATATATATACATGAATATTCATTGAAGAGTTATTTATAAGAGCAAAAAACAAGAAAAGAAACTAATTAAACATTGAGGATGTAAAAATATGTTACATCTATACAATGAAATTTTATATTACCATTAACCCACATATGAATAGACACATTTATTGGTAAGAAAATACTTTATAATTTGTTAGGGGAAAAAGCAGGTTATAAAATAGTATGCATGAACTAATTGTTGTGACTACATAAGTATATCTGTGTTTCTGAACCAAAAATAATTGAAAAACATATGCAAAATATTATGCTTAATGGAAAGAAAGACAATCTGATGAAATATTTAATAGAGCACACGTTTTCTGAATGAAATGCAGTAAAACAATGATGTATAATAAACAGCTAACTTAGACTGAGTGCTTATTGCTCTGTGTGTTCAGGAGCTGTTCTTGGCACACTTTACAAAATAGACAAACTAATCTTGATTATGATGGCAATGGCGGGCCGTCCAGAGCTGCCGCTGCAATCACGCTAGCTGCAGTGGGGAGATGCGAGCGGTGGTGGCAAAAGCGGCTGTGGGAGTGGCTGTGGCGGCAGTGGGACTCTTGTGCCTCACATCCCCTGTGCCCTGCGTCCCTGAGGTGTTGACTGCACTGCTCCCATCCCTGAATGGCTGGGTGGAACCGGGTCCCAGGCCCAGAGCCTCCATCACTCTGAACCCTGGCCACATGTTGCCACTGTCAACCGCTGCCACTGTAGGGAGGGCATGGAGAGGAGGCGGACAGACCCGGAGCCCGACCCTGGGAGTCCCCTGGAGCCTGCCACCCTGGGGGCCTCTGCAATGGGGCCAGAATGAGTCATGGGCTGGCAGGGCAGCGGCATGGTTGAGCAGACAGGGGTCCTGAGGCAGAGCTGGGTCCTGGGCTGTGCCATGCTTGCACATGGAGTGTAGGGGCCAGACCTGGGGCATGGAGTCAGAACGATGCTTTGGGGCCCCGGGCAGGAAGTGGGAGTGGCATATGCTTTGGGGACCCTGTTGGCAGTGCAGCCACCAAACCCACCCCACCAGGTTCCTATGCCTTGAGAGAAGCTCTGGGTGGGGCCGCCTGGGGGCAGCCTCCCCTGAGTCTGCCCTGCATTACCTGTCAAGCTTGACACTTCTGACAGCTGGGCCTGAGGCCTACAGTCCACTCCTGAAGGCACACCCCAATGCAGGGCCATGAGCCGGGTGAGGGGGAGCCTGCCCTGGATGCGAGTCCAGGCCCAGTAAGATGTGGGCCCCCCACCTCATGCTGTGAGGGAGTGTGGTCAGGGCTGCACATTCCGTGGAGCCTGCCAGAGCCAGGGACAAATAGGAGCCCTGCTCCTTCTGAGTTGGTGAGCCAGAAGCTTCCCAGGTGCAGCTGCAGCCACCCTGCTGTAGCTATAGATCCAGGCATCTCTGCACTCTTGGGGCTCCCAGAAGGCCTCCCTGCCCCCTGGGGGTTGAGGGTGCCTGCTCCCATTGCCTGGCTTTTCCCCACTGTGGGTGCCTGCTCCAATCTCAGAACAAGGTTGGGGTGAGCCAGGGTGCTGCTACAGTCTGGCCAGGTGTGCACATGCTCAAGGCAGTGCTGACACGCCAGCCTCCTAAGCTTTGGCCTCCTCCAGACTTCAGGTGCTGATAAGCACAGGAGGAAAGCTGAGGGGTGGTTGAGGACAGCCTAGTGCTTGCTTGCAAGCACCCCATGGCATGAACAGCCTGGGCACCACGAAGAACAGCAGGAGACAGACAGGCTCTTGGGCAGAAGGAGGTGGGTCCCCAGTGAAGCCCCACCTTCAAGACAGGGAGGGCCTTAAGCCTGGGGCCTGGGCCTGCCAGCCCTGTGTATCAGATAGGGAACTTGTGGTGTTATTCCCTGGGCCTACCCACGGCTGCTCATGGAACAGTTAGCATGCATATCCTCCCCTCTGAGTCCATAAAAACCCCAGACTCAGCAAGACTTGAAGGGAGGACAGAGAGATTATGGGAGACAATGGGATGACCTCTCTGCAGAGAGGAGCCACCCACTCTAGGGCCTCCTCTCTGCTGAGAGCTGCAGAGATAAAAGAGAACCTCCCTGCAGAGAGGAACTTCCCACTCCAGGGAGCTAAACACTCAATGGAACAACCTGCCTGCAGAGAGGAGCTTCCCACGGCAGGGTCTCCTCTTTGCTAGGACCTGAATATTTGTCGGGACACCCTGGCTGCAGAAAGGAGCTACCTACTGTGGGTCTCCTCTGAATTGTTCTAGCGCTCAACGAAGTTCCTCTTCATCTTGCTCACCCTGCAATTGTCTGCAAACCTCATTCTTCCTGGTCACAGAACAAAAACTCAGGACCTGCTGAATGGCAAGATAAAAGAGCTGCAACACAAACAGGGCTGAAACATGCCCCTTGCTTGCAACATTGTGGGTCAAGAGGAGAGAAAAGCTATGGCCCTTTGGGGAGCCAGGACCTGGGGGCCCCCTGAGCCAAGGTTGTGACTCTCTCTTTGGGACGCTGAAGTTCCTAGTATCTCCAGCTTTCAGGCACCACTGCATTCCCTGGTGCCTGCCGGGGAAGCTCATGGAGGTGCACCTGGTCCAGCTGCAGCCTCACAGAAAGTCGGCACCCATGCTGGCACCTGGAGCTACTTGCCCCACAGCAGCAGTCGTTGTGTCTGACTGCACAGTGGCCAGACCCCATGCTTGCTTACACACCCCTTGCCACTCCACGTCTATCTCTCAGTCTCCCTTGCAGGCATGAGATCAAGGCTGTTAGTGTGAGTCGAGTGCAGCCTACCAGGCTGAATGAGTGGAATCAGCCCAGCAGTACTTAGCAAAACTTGGACAAAGGCAACACCGGCCACAGAGGTTTCCAGCCAGAAAAACGACATCCCAAATATTCTGTAGCAGTTAGATGCTAGCATACTAGCAGGGTAAGACAGACAATGAACAAAATAAAAATACGTAGTTTGTTAGATGGAGATTAGAACTACAAAGAAAAATAAACAGGAAAGAGGAGCAGGGGGATACAGTTCTAAATAGGAAGATCAGAGAAGTTTTCACTGAGAAGATATTTGAATACAAATATATCTGAAGGAGGTGGATGGTCATTTTAGGCAACAAGAATGATAAATGTTTGGAAAAAAATGCAAATTACCAAAAGTAATTCAAGCATAGTAAGAAAAATGCAATAAAACACTGATTATGGTAAAAACTGAGAGATCTCAAGAAATTAGGATTTTAAAAGATCTATGTTCAGACAAGTGATAGTTAAAAGAAAACACCAGCGTCATGTCATTATTAGATTTATTGTTAACTCCCAAGGAGCATTCTACACATGAAAAGTATATTTGTTGTTACAATGTAAATATTATAATAAAGGAGGAGTTATATCTCAGAAATAGTTCACATTGGCTTCCATAAAAGAAAGTAATATTTTAGCCAAGACATAAAGTGTGGATAGGAGTTTCCGAAGCAGATAAGGTAGTAATGTCCATTCAGACAGAGGGTGTTGAAATGCATGAAGACATGGTGACATGAGAAAGCATGTATATGACTAATGTCACTTGGCAGAAGTTAAATATGGTGGATGCCAGGTGAATGTTATTCTACATAACAAAATCTACTCAAGAATGGTAAAGGAGGGTTTTAAGCAAAGAATCATTTTCATGCCAACTCTCAGTTTATAGTTTAGGAAGATCTACTGATGTTTGATTGATGAGGAGAGAAAATAAGGAAAAACTGTGAAAGAGGCTGGATAAGAGGCTATATAAGTGACTTTGGTGAGAGATGATGATGTGACCTGAAGTAGCAACAAAATGGATATCTTAGAAAAGGGAACTCTTATATGCTATTAATCAAAATGTAAATGAGTACAGACGTTATAGAAAATAGTATGGAGGTTTCTCAAAAAGCTAAAATTAGAACTATCATGTAATTCAGAAATCCTGCTGCTGGGTATTTATCCAAAAGAAAGGAAATCAGTATAGCAAACATAACTGCACCCCCCTATTTATCGTGGCACTATTCACAATAGCTAAGATATGGAATCAACATAAGTGTCCATGAACAGATGAATGGAAAAATAAATATGTAAAAGCAGAATAAGCATTCTCAGGCATGTTTTGGGTTATTGGATATTACTCGTGGTTTATCTTTTCGCCCACACTTATTTAATGGTCAGTCTTTCCAAGAAGGACCAAGGCACTGTCTTCGAGTAATTGATCATGTTGTTCACATTCTCTTCAATCCTGAGCAATCTTGGCCCAGGATGTCTTTACACACTTGTTGGGAGAACATGTTTAAGATGTGTGGAAGCATTCTTCTCCAAATAGGGATATCGTGCAAGAAATGCAAGACTCTAACAAAGGGTAGAAATAGATAACCTCTAACGTCCCTTCCAACTCTCTGATTATATGATAAGCTATCTGTCCTGTAAAACAATAAAAATTTTACTCTTGGGCATGGTTGAAAATATATCTACATATATCACTGTCATGATTTTACAGGAAATAGCAACTACACAAGCTGTGACCAACTCAACATGCCAAGGGATTTAATATGATATATGACCAGACTCATCGGACTAGACTACTTTATTGCGTTCCCCAATATCAGCAGGCCGGTTGTCAAGAGCTGAGGGTACGTCAAAGCTACTTTAAGCAGAAAGCAGTAAAAAAAAGCAGAAATATGTTAAACATCTTTGTTGAAACGCCCTTTCCCCCTATTTTCCTTCTTTCTGCCCTCTAACATATGCCTGCATTCCCCAATGCTTCCCACCATTACAAGCCTTGTTTATTTCACCTTAATTATTGAATACTTGCTAACACCTCTTTTAACTTTACTTTGTTGTAGAAATTTTTACTCCTACAATGCAATGGTATTTTTTATTTCTTTTAATGCTATTTTTGTATTTATCAATGATATTCATCCATGGTTTTAGGAAGTCAAATGCAATACATGTATTTTACAATACAATGTAGCAGTTCCTTCTCTTTCTATTCCCAGGATGATCCACATTCCCCAAGTGTAACTACTTTCAGCTCCTTTGGCTGTTTCTTCTGGCATCTACTTTTATGTTTCTAAATAACATGTTTATTGAGCTGTTTCTCGTCTTTTCCATTTTAGGTATTATCTATTGACTTCCTACTATGGAATATGATGACTTTGCTATCTTTCCCTTCCTCTTTTCCACATAAAAATTTCTATAGTTTATCCTTCAATATATTTATATCTGTGTTTATAATACCAGTATTAGTATTTACTGCTGCCTTTTTTATAATATTCTGCTTGCATTGGAGGTACAATTTTTTTCATTATTGCATGTAATTATTTTTTCATATTAATCCCCAAACTCTCAGACATAGGTATAAATCTTGTCTCAATATACGCATCAAGTGCCTCTAAGATTGAGTTCCAAACGGCTCTGTTTTCAGTCATCTGCACCCTCACTTTTAAAAATCATTGATGCTTCTGATTCTTGCATTTTCTTGCATTTAGTAGTGCGAACCAGCTTGATTTTTAAGTCTCCCTTACTTCCTACCCCATCTTCCACACTTCCTACCCCATCTTCCACTTACCCAAACTGACTGGCTTTGTTTCTAGCTTCCAAAGTTTTGTTGTTGTCATCTCTCCTTTCCTTTTTCCAAATCCTTCTTGATTTAAGACTTTTTAAAATCCTATTTAAGTGAAAATCTTAAGATTTATGCTTTTTGAGTTTTTCTTTAATTGCAAATTTGCTATCCAGTACAGGGCATGCCTGGTTCATGTAATAATTGGCCATTTTTCTCTGACAAGACTTTGATTTGGCATCTTTCAATAACCCCCATTTTCTTTTTTTTTTTTTTTTTTTTTTTTTGAGACGGAGTCTCGCTCTGTAGCCCAGGCTGGAGTGCAGTGGCCGGATCTCAGCTCACTGCAAGCTCCGCCTCCCGGGTTCACGCCATTCTCCGGCCTCAGCCTCCCGAGTAGCTGGGACTACAGGCGCCCGCCACCTCGCCCGGCTATTTTTTGTATTTCTTAGTAGAGACGGGGTTTCACCGTGTTAGCCAGGATGGTCTCGATCTCCTGACCTCGTGATCCGCCCATCTCGGCCTCCCAAAGTGCTGGGATTACAGGCTTGAGCCACCGCGCCCGGCCACCCCCATTTTCTTATAGTAAAATTTCATTTATTGTTTCTTGATCTTTCATGAGCATAGGCTAGTAGAGTAGACGAAAACAAAAACCCAAAAAACAGTTTGTTTTAGTGCTCATAATAATTAAAAATTCTGTTTTCAAAAAGATGGATGAAATTCAGCATCATAAAAGTATAATAGCAGGTAACATCATTGAGCACTCACTCTATTTCATGTACTGCTTTATATGTATTTATTAATTCACTTGATCTTCATAGGAACCCTAAGACCTTAATGTTTTCATTCACTTGTTTTTTCTGTGTAAATAAAAAAAAAAGATTGTTTAGTATCATTAATAATAGAACTCTAACATAGTATTCACATTTTTACATTTAATTTCCAACATTCACAATTTTCCTTCCTCTGAGAAGCTGGGGACCTGATTTTTCCTCTACCCTGAGCCATTAAATATAATACCCTAACACTCTGACCGTACCCAATCATTGAAAGATTTGGTAGTTAATTTTATTTGCTAACTTGTCTCAAGAGATGAATATGTTAAAATGTCTGATTATGCAATAAACAGGTGGTTTATTAAAATACATTAGTATTAAGAAAAATGTACAAACTAATTGTGTAGATATTGAGTATCTTAGATGAGAAACAGTATATTATCTATGCTATTTTAATTGTTATTATTCTCCTATGTGCCAGTGACAATGGAGTGAGGTGGTTCAAGTCCCAGCACTATAATTTTTTAGCTTTATAATCTGGAGCAATGTATGTAGGCTCTTTCAGTTTGCTCATCTGTAATAGAGGGTTAATAACTCCTATATCACAGTATTGTAGTAGGGATACAAGAAGCTAATCTCACCTGGGTAGCATTTGGAACAGTATTTTCCACACATAGAAAATGTTGTTCATTATGTAACCTATTGACAAGCCTCATGGTAACTCTGAAAGGAAGATATTATTTTGCATTTCTTGCAGATAAAGACACTGGGCCTCAAGGAGAGCGTGTACCCTTCCCCAACTCCATAGTTCCTAGAGTAATAGTCTTTGGAGTGCTTCAAAAGTGTCAGATGAAATGAATAAAGACATCATTTGCAAGAGAAAAATACTTTCTCATAATGATCCAAGACAAGGAAAGAATATGAAAATTATGGGTTTTAATGTTTAGCAGCTCCCTAATCTTTTACGTTTTCAGCAGATATTCTGAAAAACGTATAGCTCTAGAGAGTAAGAATGATATGAAAATGTTATTATTCAATTTATTTTGCAGCACTATTCAGAATAGCCAAGATGTGGAAACAGCCTAAATATCTATAACCAGATGAGTGCATAAAGCAAATGTGATGTATACATACAAGGAAATATTATTCAGATTTAAAAAAGAAAGAAATTCTGCCATATGGGACAACATAAGTGAGCCTTGAGGACATCATGGTAAGTGAAATAAGCCAGTCACAAAAAGACAAATACTGCATGATTTCACTTACATTAGGTATCTAAAATAGGCAAATTCATAGAATCAAAGAATGGAATGGTGATTGACAGTGCCTGGTGAAGGGGAAATGAGAAATTACTAATCAAAGGGGATAAAGTTTAAGTTAAACAAGATGAATAAACTCTAGCAATCTGCAGTACAACGTTGTCAGCAGTATAGTCAACAATACTGTTGACTATTGTATTTGGTTGTACACCAAAATATTTGTTAACAGGATAGTCCTCATGTTAAGCATTCTCACCGGAAAAAATAATTTTCAAATATAAATGCTGAAGGGTATTTTCTGAAATTGAAATACTATTTTTTAGTCATAGCAAGACATTCTTAAACATATATTATGTGACTACAGGTCATGTGTGATCTAGTTTCTCTGGTCTCTCTTAGCCTCGTATTTTGCTAGTCATTCTTGCACATGTATTCTAGGTACGTAGAACTTTGCATGTTGTACTAGCTTCGACAGAGCTTTAACACATATTGCTCCCTAAACTAGAATATCTCCCCTCCTGTTCTCAATCTAGTAAATACCTAAAGATCTTACAGATCCTTCAGGTCTGAATTTTTTTTTTCTAATTTGCTTTGGAAGTGTGAACTGTCAGACTTAGTCAAGCCCCCATCATAAACTCCTATGTTACCTAACTGTCTGCTTTATAATACACTGCCTTTTTGTTACTGTTTATTTGATTATGTATAGGAATTTACCTTTTTCTGCCAATCCTAATTTCCAAGACTACGGCAAATATCTCTCTTTCCTTTCCCCTCTATAATTCTACTTTCATCCCTAATGCTTAATATTGTACCTTTCCCCTAAGTAGATAGCAAAAAATGTTTGTTAATTAATGACCAATTAGTTTGTAAAATTTGCTCCTTCCAGTGCCTAGCCATTTTCTAAATATGGAAGCCTTTTTTTTTTTTTAGAAAATAGGCATGGTGAAGTGAGAGTAATTCAGCAAAAGAAAATTATCTACCTCCACCTGTTCTCCAATATATTTTAATAATAAGTCTTCTGGAAAATGTGCCTGTTATAAATCTAGATGTATGTTTTTCCCTGCACTTTCTGTTTTGATTTTACACACAAAAAAATCTTGTTATTAAAGAAGTCAATGTGTTCTTTCTGAAATTATTTTGATCTGCTCTCTAAGATTCTTGAAGTAAAAGAAGAGTAGAGACAAAAATAATCACATTTTACATTAACATGGCTGAGAAGAGAGTTGTACCCGGAAAAAGTTCTTCAACGTTCCAAGTAGTTCTTTTATAACAAAAACCCACTAGGCAAATGACCTCTTTTGCTGTGTACTGATCTGACTATATAAGAACAAATTTTTTACTTACTAACGCTTAAGGGAAAAAGGCATCCTTACTCGGCTTTCATAGTTAACCAATTGTCACTGTTCTGCAGTCTTGTAAACAAGCAGATGAGACAACTGGGATTCATTTTAGAGATCATTAGAAAAGAGCTGAGATGGACTTAGTGAAATTTTAAAAGTCAATACTTAATCAAGACAACACATGCCAAAAGATAGACCAGTATTTTCATCTGACAAACAAAACATCAGCTCCAGGATCATTATTGTAAAACAGAGTTGATGCTACAATTCCCAGCACACTCAGATGAAAATTTACCACTAAAGTCTAATTTGATTTCCTTATCAGGCAATTAGTATATTATTAAAAATTCACGGCAGGGTCAATCTCCTGTTGATTTGCATAATTAAGTTACCTTCTCCATTAAATTAAGGGAGTTTTGTACTCATTTCTAGGGCAGATTTTTTAGGATGAAAAAGATTTTGTTTCACATCATAAACCAAAGTATCTGTGGCTATATTCTTTTCTTTTTCCCTTTTAATCTTTCATAAAGTTCAAGCTGTCAGATTCTGGCAAGAGACACCCAGTTTTTCTATTCCCTTTTCTGTTCTCTTACTCTCTTGTGCTCTCTCAGAAATATCTATAAATAAAGTGGTTTTTTTTTTTTTTTAATACATGTTAAAAGCATACTTAGTGCTTCCCAAAACCGCAATTACTTTTTCACCAACCTAATACCAGGCTGCCTGTCACCAAGGGAAACGAATAAATGTTAGTGAAACCTCATGAGGTTTATAAAGCTGGTTTAGATAAGAGGCCAAAAAGTGTTTTCCAATTGTATTTGAAACTTTTGAGTCCATAATGTTTAGCCAAAGCCTTCTTCTTTCAGTTTTCTGTTAACACTTTTATAAGTAAAGAATAGTTTCTTGTTGGAATCTGACACCTGATTTGGATCTTAGCCAAACACAGGTAATTCAGAAATATAAACCAATTTTTAAAGTTAAATTTAGTGATTATAGAATAGTTTGTTTTAGTTGATTATTTTTGCTTATTATCCAGTATCCACTGAGAGCTAGGCAATATGAAAGATGATGAGGCCAATAAGTTTACTGTCTAATGAGTGAATAAGATTACTTATTTAATGAAGAGTACATGGGAGCCCAGATGTGCACCTCTTAGGGACAATAAGATGAGATGGTACATTTGCAGGAAATGACTGTTAGTTCTGTGTTACTAGATAGACCATTTTATCTTTATGTCTGAAATGTCCATGCCACCTTCAATTCACCTCCAGTAAATGATACAAGGAAAACAATTAATAACAGTATTCCGTGTTTAACATAATTTCTGTTTAAATCTGTAGCTCTGCTAAGCTGTAAGAAAAGAAGTCACATATTTTTAACACTGAGTACAGAGTAGGCATGCAATTAGTTTTTGCATGAGGAAAGGAGGGAAGGGAGGGAGATAATATGTTTTTTATTTCAAAATTAGTCACTTTTGGGGGACTCACAAAGTTCTCATATAAATTACTTTTTATTATTTGAAGTGAAAAATGTTTGTTCAATATTAGTCAATTAACGGATAGGGGCTTATAGTAAAATTATGGTTGTTTTTTAATATAACATGCTTCTTTTGTTAGGTAATTAGTTGATTTATCTCCAGAAATATTGTTCTAAAATTAACACCTACTTTCCCAATCAAAGTCCAGTCCCCAATAGCCATCACTAACATGTCTTGTTGGAATGACTGTAAATGATTATGGCTGATGATTCTCTAGCTTGTTTCAGAAAACCTGTGAACTGAACAATTTTTCAGGGTTGCTAAGTAAGAACATACATGGAGAACTTCTGTTTATTTCAGTTTTTTATATGTGTGCTTCCATTTTTAACTTCAAAGCTGAAAGTTGCTCGATTTGACACAGGCTCTCAATGTAAATCAGTAATAACAGACCCAAAATATTAAGACAAAGACTAATAATCTTCCAAAGTTTATAGAATATTAACAAAGAATCACATATGGAAGAGATAGCAAAGAATAAAAAGGGAGATGACAAGCAACTATGATAGGAATAAATAACAATGAATTCTTGACATTATTGTTAAAAAAGCTTCATTATTACTCAAAATTGGTCATTTCTGTCCTTTCACATTTTCATTATAGGAAAGATTTTCCACAAGATAAAATAAGGACAGAAAGAATTTTTGATGAAAAGTCAGGGCACACACACCTTAAAGGTGCTCTTGGAAGAAGGCTCATTTGAAAAGGCAGAAAGCAAATGATTGACACTCTGCATAAGGGCTTTGAAAGTCAAGGCTTTGACATGTCATTTGTTAGAAACCCTATTATAATAACTGACAGCCATACCCAGCAGATGCACCATAGAGATGTTGTGCCAATTTCTATTCTAAAAAACATTAAATATTGTGAATTTTAATATGAAATATTCGGCAGCAGAAACCGGTACTGCTGCTTCTTGTTGACAAGGTAAGAACTAAGCATCATGCACAAAATTTTAAAAGGTATAAAGGTTACAAGTGATGAAAATCATATCAAAGAGTTACAAGAGCGCCACAAAGCAAGATTATTTGAAAAGTGGACAGAATGAAAGATTTAAAAGCACAGAGACTCCTTTTATGTATAAGAACTTCTTTTTGAGGGACAAACCTTGAAATCAGCATTTAGAATTTACATAAGACTACTCACTAATGCGAAACGTTTTTGACACAAGATCAGGGATGTCTAAGGAATGGACACACATTAAATATTTCCAACTCACTGCTTAAAATCAGGGATTTTCTTATTATTCAAACTCAAGGAGGTAGCAGCCGAGAAAATGTAATCTCTCCCCTACTCACTGAGGTAAGAAAAATGACCCATGAAAGGATGAGACTAGACTAAATTTTTGGAAAGGAGAATTGGGCATACACATTGATCACCCCTCCAATTTCTAAAACTCTATACTTACACAATTTGCATAGCTTTGAAAAGGAAAGATTTGAGAAAACAGTGTTTAAGTACTGCTGAGCTCTAATCTTTCCACTGAAAGGGAATATGTGGGTATAAGGACATGAGCAGATGAGTCAGATGAGGGCTATTATTCTCCCACATGTACTAGGCACAGCTCTAATGTTAACCCCATTAGAAAATGCCTGTTGTCCTCTTCCTTGCTCTAGGTAGAGTACCAAGAACATTTGACACCCTATAAGTGCTCAATAAATTTATGTTAAATGAATATAGTATTTTGTTCAGAAATGATATTACTGCCTTCTATTACATAATTCAGTGATACTTTTGTTTTATCAATTTGGAAACTGAGTCACATAGTGAGTGGATGGGTACTGGAATGCATCAGTATAATGCACTCTGTAGGACCTTCCATATACTGTCTCTTTTACTGTATCTGAAAGGCTTCCCCATCTTATATCTTGGCTTATATATGGTAATGTTTTAATGTTATTTTCTATTTGCTAATATCAATGCATAAAATGAGTATTTGTCAGGTCAAAATCCATTTTCGTTTCCTGAGCCTACACGAATGTCAAAAGGTAGAAAGAATTCTTTTCCATATGAGAGCAGCCAGCAATTTAAACTGATCCCATGGACATTGGGAGGGGGGAGTTTTCTAAGGATGACAGCTATCCTCTGATCTAACTGCAAAGCCTTTTTAAATGCCTTATTGTGGTTTTCGCCTAATGGCTTATTGAAGCCATTATGCCCAGTATAAGAATCCTTCAACATTGGCACCTGAAATGCAAGCCTAGAAGGCATGTCGGCTATTGATTAATGAATGAATTAATTAATTCAAAGAGCCTGTGTTCTTTATCAAAGATGTATGTGTCTCAGGCTCAAAGGTGGAGTGAGGGAACGGACTCTAATTGTCTAAAAACGTAAGATTAGTAATAAAATCCAACCTTACTTTTCTTCCGCAAAATCTAACCTATAAAGACAAAAGATAACCTCTTTGCTTTTAGAAGTGTTAGAGGTGATTTTGAGAACTTTATTAGTAGTCCTTGCGCTCCTCCCATCTGCATGTAACTTCTCGATTAGGGAATTACCTTACAATATCCCTAATTAATGTTAATTTATGCCCGTTTAGTGACCATAAAAATGTGTCACCAAATTTTAATTGCATGGGGAGGGTAGATAGATGAAAGTACTAAAGAATTAGTGTGTCATTTACTAAAGAGACCTTTAGGAACAATAAAGACCATCTGCCCTGTCAATCTTCATACTCTAGAGACAACACTACACCTTAAAATCCAATGAGAAATAAAATTTTCCACCGTAGCCATGAGGGTAAATGTTGCCCTTCTTCATTATTTGTGTCAAATCAGGATAGGAGGAACTTTCAGAGAGACAGCTTGTTGCAAATGCTGACTGTTCATTTTAAAATTAAGTTTTAGTGGTAGCAAAGCATTTTTATAGAACAAAGGTGACATCTATTATCCACTTAGGTCTCAAGAGTATATTTTTCATAGGTTGTTAATTAAATAGTTCAGAAGGCAGTTTTTGAAATGTATCAGGTGAATTCTTTATTTATGTATGCCCCAGATTCCCAATATTCATGTACTTAAATGAGAATTTCATGTCAGTAGGATTTTGCAGACTGCAGCAATGCTATTTCTAGATATAACCTAAACTTTGCTTTAACACTCCTGCCTTCACTAGCAACTGACTTCAATATATAACAAAGCACACCTGCTGTGCCAAATTTTAAGGAGACTTAGCAGGCAACAAAATGCATCTTTGTTGATTCTTTAGAGCCTGGCACATAACATAGGTTCAATAAATCTTTGTCGAGTGAGTGAAAGAATGAATGAGTTTAATCATTTGCCAACATGGCCTCTATTCTTCTAACTAGTTCCTGACATTGTGGCATTTTTGTCTCTCCCATTTACCACTATATGCAAGAAGATCGATGTATTTGTTCAAAATAATGATAACCATGCCCAAGACTGTGGCACAAACTCCTATTGACTTATTTCAAGTTAATAACATAATTGCAAACATCTTTGGTACTGTCACCCCCTAAGCTCCCCACTCTCCCATTTTAGAAGGATTCCAGGAGATTCAGAGTCTTATCTGACAACAGTTGTGCAGAGGAAACCACCCATGGTGCATAGCTTACTTTGCCCAAGTAGACTGTTCCTGAAGCACCCTTTCTGATGCCTTTCAGACCACAGTGACAAGTTGCAGAGACTCCTTAGGGCCCTAGGCTACGGCAGTGAGGCAGTGAGGCAGTGATCCTTTCCTGAGTAATATCAAGACAAAAACATCAAACATCTCTGTCCCCATCCAGGATGACCATAGCCACTACTAGCAAATTCTTGAGTCCCTAGATCTTGTGATTTAGCCTTGAGATCCAGAAGTGTCCTTCGGATAAGCAGGAAAGCACAGCTCTGAGGCAGTTCTGGTTTGGTTGCATTGAGGTCTGGTTACAGTCTCACAGCAGCTGGTCAGGAAAGACACACTCATAGATGCTTGACCAGATATGAAGACCCAGAGAAACAGGACAGGGGACAGGGCACCAAATTTTTCTGATGAGGAGATCTGCCAATAGTGATGCAGAATGATGTAACATGAAAAACATCAGGTTAAAAGAATATGTATGATATCAGCACCATTTCGTTAAAAATAATATGTATATATTTTCTATTTAAGTTATCTGTTTATATAGATAAATAATACAATTATATAATTGAATATAAATTTATTTATATAAACAAATATATCTAAATTAACATGCAAGTATATGAGAAATATTATATATGTGTGTGTGTGTGTGTGATATTTGGCAGAAAAGGAAAAGGAAACCACTTAACCATGTTTTCCTAATAGTGTTAACTTTCAGAAAATACAATTAATTTAAATGATACAACTAGGAAAATGGATGCTAAATTTTACTATGTAGTTGCTTTATATAATTTCCTTTGGATACACCAAAATTTATTACATCAACATCTATATGTATTTACATTTATATTATTTATTACATTTTGCCCTAGTTTGGATGACTTTCTTCAAAACTTCAAGCAGTGCCTGTATGAACCTATTATTTGGAATGCTATTCACAAAGATAACACTACTCAAATGGGAGCATTTGTTGTGAATACTAAGGTCAAATTCTACTATTTTCTCCAAGTCTTCAACACCCAATGTCTCTTATTTGAGCTCTTTTATATCTGGGCATTCATGAAATGTTCTCTTTTCCAACCACTATATTCTGTTGGCTGACACCATTGAATTTGTATAGAAATGTGATTAGAAGTATTTTCTCCTTAATTTATGAAAAGTGTTTTTTTTTTAAGAGTTAAAATTATAAAATAGCATAATTTACCCCCAGGAAGTTTAAAGCCATTCAGTCATTTGTATTGACTCCTGTGCAGAAGTAGGGCTGAAACAGATATGACAGAGGCAGGAAATAAAAACTTTGAAACAAAAAAAATACCAAGGTAATCTCAAAAATAGAAAAGGAAAAGAAAACAAAAGAAGGATTTTCTTCCACTTTTTAACCAAATTCCCTGGGGTAGATAGAGTCTTTAATGCTTTGGAAAGTCTTAGGAAGGAAGAAAGGTTATCTTGCTGGCATCAGGAGTGCTATCCTGGGGATTCTATTACAGAGAGAGTGAAAAGGAAGCCTGGATTATCTATCCATCCAGCTCAGGGTCACCTCTGTCTGTGATATTTCTTATGACGGGGCTGAAAGCTAAATATATGGCACTTCAGACTATTTTCATTAGTTAAGGACACAAATAGACTTTGGACTTAAATCAACTTCATACTTAACTGAGTATCAGGAATATTTAGAGGACAGTGCAATGACTGTCCTCTTTCCTAAAAGATATTTTCTTTCTGTCCATAAAGAAGTGTTTATTTGTATTCTATATGCTTACTTTCATTCTTTTTTTTCCCCACCACAAGGTCAAACAACCTATTGTTTCTGGCGAAAATGAAACAGTCCTTTTTCATACATGCAGGGTATAATTAAAATATATCAAGATATGTGGCAGTGATCTTTGAGACACTCAAACACTGACTGCCAAGTAACAGCTCTAATCAACCTGTGAAGAGACTGACAAGTAGAATTTCTCAGTTGCCGGCATACAGAGACTGTGCCAAGATACATGTGCAAATATATGCAATAAAGGAGAGATAGGGAATCTGAACTGTGGAGCTGAGATATCCACCAACTTTCAGTTACTTCGCTCAATTTTGATACGGCTGTTAAAGGATTATTTAGGCAGTTGGTGCCTAACAATAACACTGTTTATCACATAGAGTCATTAAGGATATGTGAATACATTATTGCACAAAATGGCCTGATAAGTTCTAGAGATATTTTATTAATAGTTATAAAATCTCTGGAATGTACTTTTTGGTTTGCTTTGATTGAAAGGAAATACCACTAAGCATATGATGCAGGGGAAATTTGACCTGAGATAAGAAAATGTAAGAAAAATAAAATGAAAGGACCTATTCGAGTGTGAGAAATAAAATAAAGGTATACCTACATAAACATAGGCTTTCACCTCGTTATGTATTTCATTCTTTACGGAGCAAAAAAAATGGATGAAGGAAAATCAGGAGGCAGTACAATAGAAAACCTTAATTGATTAGAATGCCAACGGCAAAAAGAGACAACTGGAAGAATCAGTTAAAGATTAGAGATATGCTATTGCAAGCAAAACAATATTAAATGATGCGGCACAGGCAGATATTAGAAAATAAAATAGGAACAGCTGAGAGCCTGTTGTTAAGGAAAGTTTATTTGGCAAGCTATTCTGTACTTTCTGATAGGTCTGTTTACTGATAAACTGATTCTGATTTACCCACCAAATTATGATGCTAGAATTCTCAATCTCTCTCTCTGTCTTTTCTCTCTCTCCCCCCCTCTCTGTCTCTCACACAGACACACACACACACACACACACACACACACACACTCTCTCTTACATAGATACAAAACCTAGTCAGAATTAAATACTATTTTGCCCTTAAAGGTATTGTTGTTAGGAAGTGGGGAATGTTATCTCCAGAAAATAAATATGAAGAGAAAGCAGTAAGGTCATACAAATGTACAATGTCTCTATCATGGATATTTATAAATAAAACTTTGGAAAGTGTTGGAAAATTCATTTAAATTACCATAATAATTTCAATTATTGAGCATGTATATGGTGAACATATGAGATTGTCCGAATGTTAATTTTATCATTAGATTTTAGCATGCATTTGCATTTATGTCTAAAAAGGAAGAGGTTTCTTGATAATGAACAAATTTCAATAACACGGAACACTTGACTTAGAAGGAGCATGGAAAGTTTTTACTGTTCTTGCCAAACCTTACAGCAATTTAATGTATATAAGAAAATACCCCCTCTTCTATTACTGTTAAACATCAGCCTAAGAAGCCTGTTTTTCTTTTTGTAATTTTTTTCTTTTACTAACTCTTTCTGGAAAAAGTGCTAATATGTTTACATTTCTTTTTTCTTTTTTTTTTTTTTTCCTGCTGGGAGTCAGGCCAGTAAGAGGAAAGCAAAATGGTGGGAGAAGAAAATAGTGACGTAGGCAGAATCAGTGACACTGCTAGGAATAAAATCCTTATTTCTCATATGCCTACTAAGTACCATGAAAAGAGATGCAATAATAAAAACACTGTCTAGGTTCTCAAAAGCCTAAAATCCAGTAAAAGGGGGAGAAAAGTATATAAATGTGTGTATGTTAAAATGTAAAATCAACTAAAAAAATAGATACAGAATGTATCTTGAAAGACAAAATTGATTTCGATAGGTAGAGATTTGAAGAAGAGAATTGTGAGCACAAGGAAAGAATAGGTTGTATGAAGCATGAGAAATTATTGGGTAAGAGTTGGAGGTCTAATTGACTAAAACATTGGAACATATATATGTATTTATATATATGGAAGAGGAAAAAGAAGATAGAAAGATAGGTTGGAAACTCCTACAGAAAATTTGATCATATTAAGCAGTCTCATGGTAAACATAAATTATGATTTTCTCATACTCCTCTGACTGACTCTTTCAATCTTCTTAGTGACTTGTTCTTCTGATGTTCCCTGAGTTTTAATGTTGACCCAACATTGAAGATGTTCTCTATGGTCACATAGACTAATCTCCTTTATGTGTGATGCCGTCAACATACATCCTGATAACTCTCAAATGTGTTTCTTTAGAATGACTAAACCCCTCTCCTAAGATCTACCTCCATGTTTCCAACTACTTAACAGGTGACTTATCTCAAATACCCACAAACACCCCTAAATCAACATGTTACAACTTGCTTCTTCTCTAGATTTAAAAGTGATACTATCATTTTTCTGTTATGAAAGTGGGTACCTTATTAAACATACTCTTTGTACAATGAAGGAAATTGATCTAATAAAATATTTACCAGAACAATTCAATAAGCATAGGAGACCATCTTCTAAGCTTTGCAACCCCCTTCTCTTTCCACAGGGCATGACAACAGCAGCCACTTGACCAAATGGCAGCTGGTCTATGTGCTAAGTAGTTGTCTTCAAGGAAGGCTGGTGCAAAACTCTGAGGAAGAGGGAAAAATAATGACCAGGCCAGCAAGATAATATCAGGAAATGAAACTTGAAATGTGGAAAAAGTATTGAGCAAATGACTCAGAAGTCAGAGAGAAGTACATTAGCAAAAGTACAGAGACAAAGAGTGAAATGAGAGTGGTTGAGTTGCATAAATAGAGATGCACTGGAGTTGAGTAAAGCAATTCCTATGGCCCACTATAGATCTCTAAACCTAGCAAATGCCTGATGTTCAGTAGGTACTCCATAGATTTGTGTGGACTTTCTCATTTGGAAAGAGATTATGTGGCCCCTAGAGTTTTCTGACTTTTCAAGCATATGAAAAGAAGGAAGCATAGAAGGAAAAGATACTGGATAAGACATTAGAAGTAATCGGGTCTAAATTAGTGTAAAAATCAAAAGGATAAACATAACAGAAAAATTTGGAGATACAGTCTTCAATACTTACACAATAAAGGCAAAATAAAAGATGACTCCAAGTGACTGCCCTTGAATATTCTGAGATAAGACTAAATCTTCAGTAACATTATGGAAGTTTGGAGGAGGAGTTGTTTGGAGATGATGTGGATGAGTTTGGTTTATAAATAGGGGTTAGAGACAAGAAAAGGAATATTTCTCATGAAGGAAAGAAGTATTAGTTGAATATATTAATAGTATTCTTCATGATATTTCATATTAAATACCATACAGAGTATACTAATGAATACTATTAATAAGAAAATATATTTTTATTTAATAATGTATTAAAACTACAAATTTCTTTTCAGATCATTTTCTGTAAGCTGCCACACAGAGAGTATGGTATTATTATTTGTGGCATAAATTGAAATATTGCTATAAATTACATCTCATGGTTTTATTTTCTCTGGTAAATGTTGTAGTTTCCTGATTGACTCCTATATTATAATGCCTATCAGTTAGCTGTAATTTCTTACTGAGAAGACATTATCAATCCTAAGCTCCTTCATCTTAGTCAATCACCAAAATCAGTAGTGTTTATTTTCTGAAATGAGTCGTAAAAGTCATTTTATATTTTGCTAAAATAAACACATTAATTTTTAATTAATTTGTTATCATATTAGAAATGTTTTCTATACTCATAATTACTAATCATTCCATCAAGGATTTTCCCCTCTCACACATAACCAAGGGCTTCCTAATTTGACTGCCATTTTTATTAGAGTGTTGTTCATAAGTACTATTACTTGTTGTGATCACCAATATGTACTATAATATTATTACATACTTTTCATTTCTTAGATTTATTATGATAGATAATAATTCTGTTAGGCCATTGGTCCTTTGGCATTGAGCACATTTCTGAAATTAGCCTATTGCCATCATGTTTGCAGATTTTTCTTGGTTAGAAATTATGATGTAATTTTTCCTTTGGGCCCCAGTTTTGTTGCCTATATAATGAGGGGGCAGGGCTAGGTGATCTTTAGGATCTCTTCACATCTGATGTTGGTTAATTCTTGACTCTTGTCTAAGAGATATAGTGTGTTTAGTCTTATGCCAAGGTTGCATAATTACTGTATTCTCCTGTCTCATTGTATCACATTTTTAGTATTAATATATTAAATATCAGAGCAGCTTGAGTAAATGACATAGCACTGTAACTTACAGCACATGTTCAGAAACATTTTTCTTACAGGTATTTTTATTTCTTTTTTTTTTCCTCATCTCTGATTTTGATACATATTGAAGGAAATGCAAATAATAAAAAGAGTAGGTAGAAGAGTAGGAGTAGCAGCATTGCTCTCACCCAATAATGCTGTCCGTTATGAAAATGTCATAGATAGACAATAATTCTATTTTTTTCTTGCATTTTCATCTATTATTGATTTAAGAGCAAATCATTTAATTTTGCTGTCAACTCTTGCCCTATTGAATGATTAATGTTGTAGAAAGAATGGCCTGTTCTTCATGGATACTTGGTATATTTGCTGTATTTTTCTTTATGCACCATTGTTAAATAGCTGATTTATATCAGTCGAAATGTCATCATTCACCATCAGAAAATGATGCTTCAACTATTGTATAAGGTTATTGGGGGTTATACCAAAAATCCAACTGAGAAAAAAAAACTAACTCAACTCTTTATTTTCAGTCAACATGATAGAATGCTTTTAGATTCATTTAAAAGCTATTGCATAGCCAACCTTTGCCATTTTTTTCCCTTCCATTTTTCAAAAAAAATATATTTTTCGTTGGTGTTTGATCCCACCTTTGGGCAAAAAAAAATGGCATGTTGAAATTTCTAGTTAGTAATGACTACTTTTCTGGATTATGGGGTGGGACTAGAATGAGGGAAAATGAGAGAGAAGAGCAAGGTGAGACAGGGTATTAGAGATACGATGAAACTAAGGTGAGGCAACAATATTTAAGTAGATTTAAAATGATGTAGATGCTACATCAACAGAGTGAGGTAAAGAAAAATCAAATTAAAGGTAATTCCAGATTTCTGGTTTAAGTGCCCGGATGGTGGTGTCATTCAATCAGATTGACGATATCAAAGGAGATATAAATAATGGCAGTTTTGATACAGTGTAAAGAGTTGAGTGTGAATATAATGGGTTTGTTTATACTTACTAAGTATGATGCACCTACAAGAAAATCAAATGAACATAGGCAGCACAGTGTTTGGGTCTGTTTGGGTCCTGTGTTAGCCAGCCTCCAAAATGGCCCTCAATGATTCCTGCCTCCTGATATTCAAACGCTTTTGTTATTTCCTTTGTAATCTCCTCCCATATTGCATCAACATTGGTCTGTGCTACCCATAGGCAGGGACAGAAATGATTAAATGCCACTTCAGAGACTAGATGTAAATAGCATCATAGTTTCTCCTCTTGCTCCTTTTTGGATTACTCACCAGAAGACACTACAGCCGTGTTTTAAGGACACTCAGGCAGCACTGAGGGCAGGTCCACATGGTAGGAAACAGGCCTTCTGTCGACAGCCATTGGAGCCATCATGGAAGCAGATCTTCCAGCTCTGACCAAGTCTTCAGATAACTGAAGCTCCCAACAACAGATTGTTATATTTTAAGAGCCATTGAGTCATAACATGCAGTTAAGGTGCTCCCTATTTCTGACTTTCAAAACTGTATGAGATTATAAACTTTTGCTAAGTTTATAAGCTGCTAAGTATGGTGCAATATATCATGCAATAGATAACCAATACAGACTTTAATAAAGAGAACTAGCAGGGCATAGTGGCTCACGCCTGTAATCCCAGCACTTTGGGAGGCCCAGGCGGGTAGATCATTTGAGGTCAGGAGTTTGAGACCAGGCAGACCAACATGGTGAGGCCAAAAAATACAAAAATTATCTGGATGTGGTGGCATGCACCTGTAATCCCAGCTACTTGGAAGGCCGAGGCAGAAGAATTGTTTGTACTTGAGAGATGAGGTTGCAGTGAGCTGAGATTGTGACACTGCACTCCAGCCTGGGCAATACTAGAGATAAAGCTGGGAATCTTTGGCCTCAATTTTAAAATTTTGATAACTTTAAATTTGATATTGTATAGAGGGAGGAATCTGAAATATAGCAACATTCAAGGGCTAGAATTTAGGAGAGGAAGCTCAGAAGACTAATGGGGGGAAAAGGATTTAGGGGGGAAAAGCTCAGAAGACTAATAGGGCATGAGAAAAATCAAAAATGGCAATATCATAGAAGCCAAGGGAGCAACATATTTTGTGAAAATATTTGGGGGAAGGGGTTACAGAACTGAATGCTTTAAGAGATCGAGCCAAAAAAAGATAAATATAGAGATAAGAGGTCATCTGTATTGAAAGCAGTTTCAGAGAAGGGTTGAAAACGGAAACAAACAAAAAAGGTGAACTAAAAAGGACTTTAGATTGTTCTGAGGGCAAATGCCTATTATTATCATGAGCACAACTCAATACTAAAGTTTAGTACCGCAGCGAGTTTTAATTCTGGAAGTGAATTAAAACTTGGAGTACATCTGAGGTATACTCCACACTCACAGGAGCAACATAATTACCTAAAGACAATTGTTCCTACTGAAGTCCTCAGACTTCCAAGGGGAACGATGTATCAAATATGAGTGCAAGTGAATTATCAGCAAATACTCAAGGATACAAATCACTGTGAGTGGGCATCAACAGAAAAACGCTTCTTGAAAACTTCAAAGATTGACATTTTCCAAAAAGAATACCAAACGGTTACGTACAAATAAGTAAAAATTAAAATATGGGATTACAAAATGATCAAACACAGAAAGAATTCCAAACACAAATAGCCACAGTTGAAAAGAAAAAAATCAGAACTCTAAAAATATAATGGAGGCTCCGGCCTGTAATCCCAGCACTTTCGGAGGCCCAAGCGGGAAGATCACATGAGGCCAGGAGTTTGAAACCAGCCTGGGCAACATGGTGAAACACCATCACTAAAAGAATACAAAAAATTAACTGGGAACTATGCCTGGTAGTCTCAGCTACTCAGGAGGCTGAGGTGGGAGGATCACCTGATTTCGGGAGGTCAAGGCTGCAGTGAGCCATGATTGTGATCACAACACTGCACTCCAGCCTGAGTGATAGAGTAAGACCCTGTCTCAAAGAAAGACTAAAAGAAAAAAGAAAGAAAAAAAGATAAAAGAGGAGTGGAATGAGACCGTGAAACAGAATGAAAAGCATCCTAACCTACACATGAAGGAAAATAATACATGATACAGGTGATTTTGCAGACCTCTTAGGATACTTTCATAAATGATACTGAGACAAATTATAGTCACATGAGGAAAAATACAATATTGCCACTTCAAAACTATACCAGATGCATTCAACAAAATGTTATTGTGCAATTACCATGTGCTAGGCACTGCATTTATTAGTAGGCTTTCAGCAAAGAGAGGTACAGCTTTCTGAAAGTAGTATTGTACTACTTTCAGCTCTCTGAACTCGGTGTTCTGATACCCTCTCACCCTTCTGTGCATTTGTCTATGCCACTTTGTTTTCCAGAGATGTACTACTACATCTAGCTTTGTCCTTGCCCAGAAATCTTTTCTCAACTTTTTTAGACTCAGTTGAAATATTATCTCTCCTGTGAATTAAGCAGAGGCAACTTTCTCTCCCTTTTGTTTTTTTATTTTCCAACTTTTAAGTTCACAGGTGCATGTGCGGAGTGTGCAGTTTCTTGCATAAGTAAAGGTGTGTCATGGTGGTTTGGGCATAGATCTTCCCATCACCCGGGTATTAAACCCAGCATCCATTAGCTATTCTTCCTGATGCTGTCTCTCCTTCACCCGCCCCATCCTCCAACAGGCCCCAGTGTGTGTTGCTTCCTCCCATGTGTCCTTGTGTTCTCATCATTCAGCTCCGACTTATAAGTGAGAACATGCAGTATTTGGTTTTCTGTTTCTGCATTAGTTTGCTAAGGATAATGGCCTCCAGTTCCATCTATGTCCCTGCAAATGACATGATCTCATTCCTTTTTATGGCTGCGTAGTATTTTATGGTATATATGTACCGTATTTTCTTTATCCAGTCTATCATTTATGGACATTTATGTTGAGTCCGTGTCTTTGCTGCCGTGAATAGGGCTGCAATGACATACACGAGCATGTATTTTTATAAGAAGACACAGAGAATCCCAGTAAGGTACTCCACAAGAAGATCATCCCTAAGACATTCTTCTTATTGTCACACAGCACTTACTCCTCTCCCTTTCTATACACCTCTCTTAAAAATGTTGATTAACATCTTTTCCTTACTTTGCTATGTCTTCACTAAAATATAGTTTCATTGAGTCTAGAGAATTTTATACTTCCCTAAGATTTACAATGATTTGAAATTCTTAAATGGAATGAAATTTTAAAAACTCCAAACCAAACACAGACTTAATGTATTGATTCTTTTTAAATTATTCTAAATTATAGGTAGTTTGGGTTTGTTAAGTAAAATTGTATTAGAGAAAATTATTTAATATATGAACAGGAAAGTCCAAAATGCCAGAATAGTAATATGAAACAAATGATGAAAATGAAAGGCTTTGACTTTGGTTTTGGTCATGTAATTTGCTTTGGCCAGTAAGATATAAGCAGAAAAACCTCAAACAAGGAGCTGAGATATACTAGGATGACAGGTGTTTCTTCTTCCATAACTATTAGCATAAAATGGCCTGGTGAGCTCACATGTATGTTTTTTTTTTTTTTTTTCTTTGCTTGTTTTTGTTCTTTGAAAATGCAGGTTTATACATAATAACTCCTTGCAGGTAATAGGATTCTGATTAAAAGGCTCTATTGAACTGTGACTTATCTCTCTGCATGGAATTTGCAAATGCTAATGAACTTACATATTTTTCTTATGTGCCTCACAGACATCCAGTTCACTTTGCTCCCACCTGATTTTCAAACACAAAACAAAACCAAAACCAAACTTCTAGATCCCTTGACTGGCCTGAAGTAGGGCTTATTTACTTAGCCAAAAATGTTCACCTCTGACAGTCACACATAAGTCCCAAACCAAAGCCATGCCAGTCAAGATTCTAACTCAGGAGTAGCCTATGCCTCTGAGCCTGGCACCAGATTTGCTTTGATTATTAAGCACAGTTCTGTAGCCTGGCAGAGCACTCACTGAAGCCACCAGAATCAGTCTGCAAAAAATTGAAGAAGTTTTGTCTGAATCATAGGTGCAACAAAAAGTGAAAGACAGCCCTGGGTGAAAAAACAAATGAGGTCACAGCAAGAAAGGAGTTTCCTCAAGTTACTAAAAAACTCAGATACGATAAAAAAGTAAATCAAAGAGCCATAACAGAATTTCTGAAGACATCAGTGCTTTAGTGACACGGCAGTTCAGTTTATTAGAACACAGTGATAATGAGGCCATGCTTTAGAGTCCTGATTGTCCTTCTTACTTTGGCTGTGCTCCGAGACCGTGGACTTCACCCCTACCCCAAATCAGTAGCCATGAAATATTTGATGTCAGTTACAATGGAACCGGGTGAAAGAGGGTTGATGGAACAGTGAAAATTCATCACTGACCACTGAAAAATGAGGTCAAGGTACAGGCTCTATTGACGGAGCCTGTGAGAGGTTGAATAAACTCATTTCAGGATAAGAACACAATGTTACAGAGCTGAGGACTCATCAATTGTCAGTTTTTTTTTTTTTTTCCTCACCGTTCTTTGTTAATGTTGTTTCTTTCATAATGTATTTGCTAATAGGGAATACTTAACTATAGGCTTCTCTGTGACCTTAATAACTAGGTTTTCTAAGGAAGGGGAGTCATTCATACTCTAAATACAAGAATTCAAAAATGGCTGCTTAGTAGGAAATACTTCATTTTTTATTCTTAATTTTTTTCTAATTTTATTTTTAACTGACAAATAATGATTGTATATGTTTATGAGGTAAAATGTAATGTTTTGGTACATGTTTACAATGTGGAATGATTAAATCAGGGTAATTAACAAATCTATTGCCTCATATGCTTACCATTTTTTAAAGGTGAAACATTTATTTTTTATTTTATTTTATTTTATTTTATTTTATTTTATTTATTCTTTCTCTTTGAGACGGAGTCTCACTCTGTCGCCCAGGCTGGAGTGCAGTGGCCGGATCTCAGCTCACTGCAAGCTCCGCCTCCCGAGCAGCTGGGACTACAGGCGCTCGCCACCTCGCCCGGCTAGTTTTTTGTATTTTTTTAGTAGAGACGGGGTTTCACCGGGTTAGCCAGGATGGTCTCGATCTCCTGACCTCGTGATCCGCCCGTCTCGGCCTCCCAAAGTGCTGGGATTACAGGCTTGAGCCACCGCGCCCGGCCAGAAACATTTAAAATCTATTGTTTTAGCAATTTTGAAATATAAAATGACTCATTATTTATTATAGTCACCATTCTGTGCAATAATTCACTAAAACTTATTCCCCCTGTCTAAATGAAACTTTGTTCCCTTTGACTAACATCTCCTCCTTTATCATTCACCCTCTTCCCCCAGTCTCTGGTGACTGTGAGTCCAGTCTCTATTTTATGAGTTCAACTTCTTTAGATTACACTTATACATGAGATCATCCAATAGTTGCCTTTCTGTGCCTGACTTATTTCACTTAGTATCCTCCAGTTTCATCCATGTCGTCACAAATGACAGGATTTCCCACCCCATTTTAAGGCTGAATAGTATTCCAATGTGGATATATACCACATTTTCTTTATCCATTCATCTGATGATGGACACCTACGTTGATCCCATAACTTAGCTAGTGTGAACAATTCTGCAATAAACATGGGAGTGCAGAATCTCTCTTTGACATACTGGTTTCCTTTCTTTTGGGTGAGTATCCAGAAGTAGGATTGTTGGATCATACAATAATTCTGTTTTTAGTTTTTTGAGGAAACTCCCTACAGTTTTCCATATGGTTGTCTTAATTTACATTCCCACCATCAGTGCATGAGAGTTCCCTTTTCTCCATAACTTCATCAACACTTGTTATCTTTTATCCTTTTGACAACTGTCATTCTAAAAGGTGTGAGGTGATGGATATCTCATTGTGTCTTTAATTTGTATTTCCCTGATAATTCACGATTATGAGCATTTTTTAATATATATCCCTTGGCAACTTATATGTCTTCTTTTGAGAATTGCCTACTTAAGTCCCTTGCCCTTTTTTGATTGGGTTAATTGTATTCTTGCTATTTAGTTGTAGGAAATACTTTATTATTGGGGATGATATAGTGAGAAACTTTTATAATAATGAGATATATTTATTTCATATATCAATTAAATATTTAAACACCAGTTCTAAGTTCCTTTTTACTTGGCTATTGTATGCATACTTTTATACATAAACTATTACTTGGATAAAAACTTAACCCTTTATTATAACATATGGAGTACCACAAAGTGTGAAATAAAACATGATATAGTCAAGGTAATATAACTTCATAACTTTTAAATATGTTGGTTGCTCCTTAAAAAACCAACAAGTCTATGACTGAGACTTTCATGGACAAAATAAAGTTATTCTAGAGATTTATAATTCTATACAGAACCAAAAAATTTAAAAAAGGATACTGAACAAAATAATACTACAATGCAAAGTGTGGGGAGAGAGAGAATTTATGAGTTCAAATAGTCATGAGAATAAAAAACTCAATTTCTTTTTTCTCAAATAGTCTTCCTCCAAAGTGGCACTGGCCTGACAATCACCCAAATCTAGAATAAACCCCCATACCAAGGAAGTATACACACATATTCAAGTGGTCAACACACAATTTTAAAGATTCAATAAGCTAAATGCCTACAATTAAATATGCCATCAAGAGGGAAATGTAATGGATACAAATTATCATTATCAAGTTTCCTAATTATGTGCAGTTATGAAATAAAAAATTAACTCATGATTATAAATTAGAAAATGAAGATGAATTCTAGAATGATACAGAAACAAAAAAATGACTATCAAAGAATGAAGGAAAATTATCTTGAACAACAAATATTTCAGATCATTGAAACTGTTTCAAGAAAACTCTCATGGACATGTTGAGGTCTAAAAAACTTGTATCAGGAAAATAAACAAAAGGGATAACAAAACAAAAATAAACAAAAAAATAAAATAAACAAAAAATAAAAAAATAAAACAAAAATTTTCTGTTTAGAATTTGCCTCATGTTTAGTTAGCCATCTTAATTTGCTTGATTTAGCTGAGAGCAAACTGATGAAAAAAGAACACATAAGTGAAGAAACATTTTCATCACTCCAAAAATGACAATTCACAGGCACCCGTCTTAGACATTTAATAAGTGCTGGTTCGAATATATATAAAAAGTATTTTTCAAAGTTACTTTTAAAAATAAGGAATTGCAGAAAAGACATTAAAAGTTCTACTCAAGGTTTAAATATAAGAAATGATCAAGTAGACTGAATAATATAATTGTTTAGGTAATCAGTCTCCATAAACTGATAACTTACATGAAAATGAGTTAATAAAAATACCCAAACATAATTAAGAACACATTCAAAATGATTAGAGAGAGATGACACAATATAAGAAAAGTGGCTTTTCAGTCAATAAACAATAGTGGTAGAGTTTTAATGTTAAAACACATACAGTACAAATTTATACTGCCAAATAAAAAGAATTGGAAATTCTAGAAAAGTGTTTTTGAAGTTAGAGATGTAACAATAGAAATATAGAATAATTATCTGAAAGGGAAATATGTAGACTAGAATTACAATATCAATTTCTATGCATATCTTTAATGGAAAAATTTTACTCACATTTCAACAACATATTTTCATAAGACTGTAAGAACAGTTCATTAGAAATTCTGTGAAAGATTTGACAAAGTGAAACTCTATTTTTAAATGGCTTAGAATCTAGATGGTAGAAAATAACAATACAAATAAGAAAAATAAAAAGGAATAATTTTCAGTATTGTTCTATTATCTTACCGACTCATGAGACCAAACAATGACTTGGAAAGATTTTTACCATCTTCTTTACCTTATTTTTTTCATTTCTATAGAAAGAGTTACAGTATGTTGTGTTAGTCCATTTGCATTGCTATAAAGGATTATTGAGACTGGGTAATTTAAGAAAACAGGTTTAATTACCTCATGGTATTGTGTGTTGTACAAGAAGCATGGTGCTGGCATCTGCTCCTGGTCAAGCCTCAGGAAGCTTCCAGTCATGGTGGAAGGCAAACGGGGGACTGGCATGGATAAGAGAAAGAGGAAGAGGAAGAGAGGGAGGAGGTGCCAGGCTCTTTTAAATAGCCAGATCTCACATGAACTAATAGTGTGAGAACTCACTCGTTGTTTTGAGGACAGCACTAAGTCATTCATGAGGGAATCTGTCCTCATGACTCAAACACCTCCCACCAGGCCCCATCTCCAACACTGGGGATTACTTTTCACCATGAGATTTGAAGGCGACAAACACCCCAACAACATCCTATGTCGAACTTCTTCACAGGAGTTTTATGTAGACAAAGTTGAAGGCATCATTTGTTCTAGTTGTGCTCAGAGTTTCTAACAGCACAGTCAGCTCCACACTGTCTCTATGCCCCCTGCCAAGCCTGCTGTCAATGCCCAGAAACCCTGACTTGGCTTTTCACCCAGAAGTATCACCCTACAGCTGCACTCACAAGAGAGGACTCAGCATCTGAGAGAGTGTTATGAACCTAGCCACACATCGCTCCATGTAAAGGGCTGAACCAACCCACTACAAAGCAGAAAGTTATTCTGGAAGCATTGACGCTGCAGTCATGGCCAGGCCCTCTGTTGACTAAGATCCCCTCACTAAGTGTGAAGAGAAGGGTTAAAAACAGACAGATGTTGCTGCAATCAGGTGTGCAAGAGGTGATGCCCATTCAGCACTTTTAGGATAAATCCTAATCAGCCTAGGGTTGTCGTAGCAGCATTTTTAGAATAACCTATAAGGGTGTCATAATGTCATTTTTAGAATAACATATCTACATAAATGTAACAAAACTAAATTGTCTGAGTTCATTCTATAGGATTTATCTGTAAATCGAGTGAAAGCAACCACTTTGCTTTATTCTACACATTATAATTCTCCTATTCGCTTTGTCCTTTTGGAGAATATTAAAACACAATTCACTTTCCTTCAATTTGTGTGGAGATGAGACTGGGATAGAAGTGCCACGTAGCTGACAGGTCATACTTTAAATTAAGTTTCCCAAATAAGAATTTAATCTAGTTTCAATAAAAGAGTTATTAACCACTTTTAATTAGGAAAAGCAGGACTGAATCTGGGGTACTTTCTTCAGCCTCCCAATGCAAGAAGTGATCATTAGTCACTGATGATATCAGGGCTTGTCTTCAAAGGGCTGCAATACACATGTCCACCAAAGGAATCTCAGGAGAAAGAAATTGCTGAAATGAACAGCTCTGGGAATATTTCACAGATCTCAGTTTGACTTAATTTGCAAAGGCACTATCTTGGTATCAATACATGGAGAGGCTCTCTCTGAATTGACTAATGCTTTTGGCATTCACAAAATAAAACCAACTAGGAGAATTCACTGCTAATAAAACTTATTTACTATGTATGTCCATATACATCAGCAGGCTAGACACTTTGCAACCTTTTAATTTTATTTTTCATTGTACCTGTTTAAAATCCAGTAATAAGGAGTTTGCTCTTATTTGTCAGATTATAAATCAATGGCAGAATTAATCATAAATGAGTCATTTAATCACAAGCAGTCATTTTTTTCTCACCACCTACCTTCTTCTACAGCCCAGTAAGTGTGACCAATAAAATACAAAGTGAGAGGAACATGTATTCGTGCCAAAAATTTAAAAGGGTATCTACACTAAGCATAGTGTAAGGCTTTGCATTAAAATATTATTTTCTATTGGGGGTGGAAGCGGATAAGTAGGAAAACTCCTGCCACAACTACAGTGCTAGAGTGACGTAGGGCTGAGACTGGTGTTGGGACTTCCATGCTGGAGGGAAGTCAGGGGTGGAGGCCAAGTTGTATAAGAGAAGTAAATAAGTATAAGAGAGCCAACTTGTTTCACCAAAGAGCTTTGAAATCAAGCAAAAGGAGCCTTGAGAAAGCCTCCAAGCCACTTCTTAAATTGAAAAGGAGAGAGCAGTCCATTAAAGGGTGCCAGTAGGATGTCAGGACTTCCTATTATGGAGGCGGCCTGCAATGAAAAGAAAGGCCACATAGCCAGGCTTCTTCTAACACTGACGGGATACCAGTTCACTAGGGTGTCCTTCAAGTTAGATGTGTAGGACAAAGTCTGCCCTGTGAGAATTTACTTTGACTGGGGCTGTAAGTACATGAAAGACTTCAGAGTCCTGGAGCTCTTCCAGAATGGGTGGTTGCAGCACAGAGAAATGGGATCATATAATTTTTTCTAGAGCAAGCCACCACCTACAATAATGAGTGAACACAGTTGGGTTGTTTCCCAAACAAGTGAGCAGAGAACGTCATCACACCACAGAAAAGTTATACAGTAAAAGGGGCCAGTCTGGAGAATTAGAAAAATCAAAAAATATGTCACTCTCTGAAACAGAAGTACTGAAGAATGTTCCAGAAATTATCTACTTTAGATGTTCAAACATTCTGCACAGTCACAGTGAAAGACTGATTTAAAGTCAGGAAAGAATATTTAAAGATGAAAATCGTGATTGTGAATTTAACTATATTACAGATGGTGAAACACATGGGAAACTGCAGAATGAAAATAGTGAACTGAGTAACACACTCAAGAAACTCACCCAGAACTTAGAGGAGATATATGAACATATGAAAAAAGAGATAGCCAGCCACAACAGACCTAGGATTCCCAATATGCAGATAACTGGAATCCTAGAAAAAGAAAAAGAAAAGCTAAAAACAAAATATATACATAGAAAATTAAATAAAATACAGGGGCAAAAGACACAAAACTTTTCAGAACTGAAGAAATAACCTAATTTTAGAACAAATTGAAGGTGTTTACTAAACAGTGAAGAAATTAATTGGGAGATCAGTAAGTATCCAGATTAAAATGCAGAATTTTCAATGATTACAGAAAAACAAAAGTCTAAAAAACAAAAAGTTTTAAGTGTATCAAAAATTTTCAAAGGACATAGGTATTCAAAATTTTTCTACATGCATGAAAACGTTGCAGAAAAATCCACAATAACTTTATGGGAAAAGAGCAATCGTATTTTTCTCAATAATTCTCCAGCAATAATTTTTTATTTTTAGATTTGACTCCTGAAAATGCAGGTAACAAAAACAAAAATAGACAAATGAGATTACATCAAAATAAAAGCTTCTGAACAAGAAAGAAAAAAATTAACTGTGAAGTTACAATCTATGATCTGGGAGAAAATATTTCCAAGCTTTACATCTGATAAAGGATTAATATCCAAAATATATAAGGAACTCAACTTGAATGCTCAAGTTAACAGGAAAAAACCCAATAATACAATTAAAAAATAGGCAAGGAACCTCAACAGACACTACTCAAAAGAAGACATAAAAATGGTTGACAGGTTCATGAAAATATGCTCAACATCAGTGATCATTAGGGAAATGCAAATTAAAACCATAATGAGATATCCACTCACCCCTGTCAGAACGGTCTTTATTGGAAAGACTAAAGATAACAAATGTTGGGGAGGATGTGTAGAATGGGGAACTCTTGCCCACTATTGGTGGGAATATAAACTAATACAGCTATTATGAAAAACTGTATGCATGTTCCTCAAAAAACTAAAAATAGAATTACAATATGATCCATCAATTATAGTTCTCAGTATTTACCCAAAAGATTTGAAGTAAGTATGTTAAAGAAAGGGTTGCACTCCCATGTTTATTGTAGCAATATGCACAATAACCAAGTTATGGAATCAACCTGTTTTCATCATCAGATGAGTAGATAAAGCAAATGAGGTATATATACACAATGGAGTACCATTTAGCTTTAAAAGATGGAGACATCCTGTCATTTTTAACAACATGGATGAATGTAGAGGACATTATACTAAGTGAAATAGCTCGGCACATAAAGACAAAACAGCATGTTCTCACTTATAACTGGAATCAAAATCAATTGAACTCAAGCAGAGAACAGAATGGTGGTTACAGAGGCTGAGAACTGAAGGAAGTAGGGAGATGATGGTCAGAGGGTACAGAGTCTCAATTAGAAAGGAGAAATACCGAAAATAACAATGTATTGTACATTTCAAAATTGCTGAGAGTAAATTTTAAATGTTCTCACCACAGAAAAATAACTATTTGAGGTGATAGATATGTTAATTAGTTTAATTTACTTGTTCCACTTGTATTCATAAATCATAACATCACTTTGCACCCCATAAACGTACACAACTTTGTCAATTTATAATTAAAATATTTTTAAATTCATAAAATATATAAACAAATATGATGTACTTGACTGAAAAATTAATTGACAACTATAAGAATGGAAAATGTAGCTATTATTTCATTATAATTGTCAACAAAAGATCCTTGAAACAATATACTTGTATTTTTGAAAGTATTGCTATTTGGTTATAAATTAATGAAAATTAAAAATAAAACCTTGACTTAGAATATGGAAAGCACAACAGTAATAAAATATCATAATAATAGTTTGTGTCTAAATGTAAACTAGAGCAGTAAAAAATTATAAAGAGCAGGGGGGAGTTTTTTAAAAATTGTAAAATCTGTTGATGTCTTAGGAGCACAAATAAATGCAGTAGTTTATAATTAGAAAATATAGATAAGCTTTTCGAAACATTTGAAGGCCAGCACTAGTAGGAAAAAAATGGATACTTACCTTCGAAATCAGTAGATTAAAAGAAGGAAAATAATGAGAAATGAAAAAAAACATGATGCAAACTTAGAGGACAAACATATCTATTTTCCAATAACCTTAAATTAATTTTTAAAGTCACAATAAAAACACGCACTCTCGTAATGGGGTAAAAACTCAAAATCCAACAATACACTCTTGTTCGAATGCAAACCTAAAGTAAAGTGAAATACTTTGAAAAACAAATTGTGTGCTTGCATGCTTATGACCATGTAATTGATGACAGCAAAATCCTCAATATATTTTTAAAAAATCTAAAGAAACTTGTTAAATAACTTTAGGCATTTACGACCTAAAGGATATTATTTTTAGGATACTACTGAGATGTAAGAATGTTAACAGAAAAGTAAGTTAGAAAAGCAGATTACAAAATGTGGTGGTCAGATTGCTCTTAGCCTTACGTATGTGTATATATCTCCACAGTTTTATCTCAGGGGTAGGGTAAGAATAGGGGTCATTTTAATATTTCTATTCGAAACTTGCTAAAACATATTTAGAAAATAGCTTATTTTAAGAATAAAAAGTAAGCGAAGGAAAAATTAATACACAAACTTTGCTTATTCCATAAAGTGTGGAAGTTCCTGGCTCAGGTTTCTGTGATAAGTTGTTCTGCGTCTATTTCAACGAGAACAGCTTCAAAGAGAACAAATATTAAGGTTTTTATTTATAGTTTTGTAAGTTCCAGTCTCATTTTCTCTCTTTTTCATTAATGTTCTATTCAGCCACTAAAGGTGAAGGAAATTGAATAAAGGCAAATTTGAAATATGCAATAGCTCACGCGAAATAGTTTAAGAGGAGCCTTAGAAATTGCTTTGCATAAATATAACATCGAACACTTAATTGTCTTCTGCCTCTTAATGTGCAGCTTGCACTATTAAAGGCAATTGCTTCCTATCTACCTTATAAAACAGAAATGCTGCTTTCTCTTCTCCAAAGAGTAATCTGATAAAAACTTTCTAACCTCGAAAATCTTCCTTTATGCTTTTCTTTTAAAATTCATCTTCTTAAACCACAGATAGCACTTATTACATAATAGAAATAATAAAAAACAGAACACTAAATCTCAACCAGGTTCATACCTACAAAATGTTTATCTCATATTATTCAAAAAACACAGATGATAATGAGACGAGACAATGCAGATAGGGGACATACAGTGATATAATTGAAAAGTCTTTTCTTTACCCTAAGAGAATGCTGGGAATTAACAAGATCATTTTTGTGAATGCTCAGATTAACATACAACATTCATCAGATGATAATTTTTAAAGGAATGTTAACATTTATATGACAACAATCTTTTAAGAAATTCAGAATTGTCAACAGCATTTGTATGGATTTTGAGATTTTCTTTTTCTTTTTGACCTCATATGCAGAAGTAACCGTTCTCCTCAGTTCACAGCACATGCTTGCACTTAGCTGTGCCATACCCCTCTAATTATTTTATTTTCAGTGTCATTCCCTTTTCTTTCCTCCTTAAGCTGATCTCAGTGTACTTGAGTTATTACTTTAAATATGCAAACATTTTTTGTGTTTTATTCTGTTTTTAATTCACTTTCTTTCTGTCTTTATTAAACACTATATTTTTAAGCTCCAAATTGCTGTAAATTAAGTTTTTGCTTATATATTATATATGTGATGCTTATAATGTATATATACGTACAATTATGTATTGGCATCAATACATATGTACAGTCTTATGCGCATACCCAGAAGACTAACTACCAGGTCATAAGGAATAGAAGTTTTTCATTTCACTAGATTCTGTCAGATCACTTAGTAGCATAAGAATATTATTTGCAGTCACAAAGAGAGCTACTGAAATTCTTTCTCTCTACTTCCTTGAAAATAAATTCTAAGACCCCTCTAATTTTCATGGTTCTGATACATATAGGTAATTGTTTAATTTGCATTCTCTCATCATTAGTAAGTCTGAGCATATCTTCTCATATTTTACTAGCATTTGAGCACTGCTTCTGTGAATGGACTTTTTATATTCCTTTCCATGCTCTATGGGTGCTCTAGTCATTGTATTTTTGCCTCACTAGAGTTCCTTATATATTCTAGATATTAATGTTTTAGGCACTGTGAATATTTTATTATAGTATATAATTCATCTGTAAAGTTAGTGAAGCAAAAATTTTTAATTTGACTGTAGCAAAATGCATCATTTTAAAATCTGGTTTGTGTTTTCTGAGTCTTCTTAAAGATAAGTCTTTCAACCTTATCTCATAAAGATATTCACTATCATTTTCTTCTATTAGTTTTATTGTTTTACTTTAATCCATTTGAAGTCCACCTTTTCATATGGTAAAATAGGTATTAAGCTGTCTATAGTCGCCATCTAATAATACAGTTTTCCAGACTTCAGCTCCTAAAGAAGCCATCTTCTCTTCAATAATTTGTAGTGTCACCATATTTCAACTTCTTGTATATATATGGCTATATTTTTGAGCTCTATATTCTGTCATACTGGTTAGTTCACCTGTAACTATGCTGATACAATACTAATTTTTGTTGCAGTAACCTTATAGTCTGTTTTAAGATCTACTAAGGTAAGTCCTATTCTCTTTGTTCTTTTAAAAAAGGGGCCCCAGCTTCTGGTTGGACCAAGATTCCAAGATTTTTAAGCCCAAGATTTCAGAATGATTCGTTAGGTTCCCTTACAAATCCAGTTCAAATATTTCTATCCATGTTCGTCGGCCACTTTTTCCTTTATTTTGATCGTCTTCTAAGATCTGTTATATATATAATACAAAAAATATGTATTATATAAAATATACATAATACATAAAAATGTATACATATATTATATATATATATATATATATATACACACACTTTTTTTTTTTTTTGAGAAGGAGTTTTCACTCTGGTTGCCCAGGCTGGAGTGCAATGTCACACTCGCAGCTCACTGTAACCTCTGCCTCCCAGGTTCAAGCGATTCTCCTGCTTCAGCCTCCCAAGTAGTTGAGATTACAAGCGCCCACCACCACAACAAGCTAATTTTTTGTACTTAGTAGAGATGGGGTTTCACCATGTTAGTCAGGCTGGTTTCAAACTCCTGACCTCAGGTGATCCACCCGCCTCAGCCTTCCAAAGTGCTGGGATTACAGGTGTGAGCCACCGTGCCTGGCCAATCTGTAATATATGTTTTAAATATTTAAAATATTCTTAAAATATTTTAAAAATATTTGGCTAACTTTTAGAAAACTTTATTGTTGTGTTTGCCTTGCCAACACATGGTACTTTATTTTATTTGGTAAGCACTACTATATTTTTCTGGTGAAAGCTATTATCTTTTTAATTTAATAAGCCTACTGAAATTATTAGTTCTAATTGTCTGTTGAATCTGTTGAATTTTCTATGTAGATCATTACACTATCTGAGAAATGATAGATTTATCCCCTCCAAGCATTTCAATTGTGGTTTTCTGACCATATCGTCAGTTCCATCATAAAAAGAAGTACATAGCAAATATCACTGTCTTATTCCCAATTAAAAATGTAAATATGCTGAAGTCTCTCAATGAATTATTTTAGCTGTGGGATTTGGGTATATAATCTTTAATAAGTTAAAAAACTATGTTTTTAAATTATAATGTATATTTTGAAATTAATTGTGATTCCTGCTTTTATGAGATAATCATGTGATATTTCCCCCTTGACCCATAAGTGTAATGAATTATAATGGTAGCTTTTCTAAGAGTAAACCAACCTTGCATGCATCATGCAACCATAATTGATTAGGATTTATCAATTAGGCAAGTGCATTTTATTAGCTAATTTTATGTTTAGAAATGTTTGCATCTAGGTTCACAAGTAAAATATACTCATCATTTATTTTCTGATGGCATCCTTGTATAATCATATATAAAGTTAATACTAGAATAAAAAGGTTGCTAATTGTGCAGTGGTATCTTAGTGTGGTTTCGATTTACACAATATGATAACTAATAATGTTCAGCGTCTTATGTACTATTTGCCATTCATATGTTTTCTTTGATGAACTATCTAAAACTCTTGCTATATTTTAATAATCAGATTGTGTTTTTCTTAATGAACTGGAGGGTAATTTTTGTGTTTTCTGAAAGTCTCTCTCTGTCTCTCTGATATAAATTTTGCAAAAATATTCTCCCAGTCTGTGACTTAGACGCTGATTTTACTGACTGGTTTTTTTCCAGATAAGAAGGGTTTACTTAAATTAAGTATAATTAACTCATTTTATTTTATATTGATTGTGCTTTTTCTGGCCCATCTAAAGACATCTTTGCCTAAAAATTGCATATTTGTAGCTCTCACCTTTATGTCTATAATCCATTTTTAATTAATACATGTACATGTATGAAGCAAGGATGAAGCACTATTTCTGTTCACATAAACCGCCATTTATTCCAGCACTATTTGTTGAAAAAATTGTTTTTTTACATTTGATTACCTTGGCACTATTTTTCAATATTAGTTGATCATTTATGTGTGGGTCCATTTCTTGATTCTCTATTCTATATTCTTGAGTAATATACTTACTCTCATGTCAGTACCACTCTGCGTTGATTAATGTAGGTTTATACATAAGGTAATATATATTCTTCAATATTTTTTTCTTTTTTTTTTTCTGTTATGCATTGGATAATCAAGGTCCTTTGCATTTTTATTTGAAATTTAGAATCTATTTTTATTAAAATGCCTGCTAAAATTTCCTTGAGATTGCATTGAATATATAGGTCAGTCTGTAGAGTGTTGACAATCTACCATATTGTAATCCAGTACTATAATCTCTCTGGGATTTTAAAAATAATATTCAGCATACTACATGCAAAAAAATTGTATAATATTTATACTTATGTATTTAATATAATTATAAATGCAATTTTAAACTGCTTTTCTATCAATGAGGTATAAAAATAAAATTTATTTTGGAATATCAATCTGAATCCTGCATCTTTACCAAATACATGTATAAATTCTATTCCTTTTTATTATATTCAATAGCATTTTCTGAATAATCGTGACATTTTATGAATAAAGATTTTTGTTCTGTATATTTTCTTGTATGACTTTTGTTTATTTTTCTTTTCTTTTGTACTGATAAGATCTTCCAGTAAAATGTTAAATAGAAATGCTGAGATTAGATGTCCTTGCCTTCTTCCAGAATTCAGGGGGAAATATTAACTGTTTTGCTGTTAAGTACAGTATTAGCTGTGAGTTTTTTATAGATGTTGTTTATTAGTTTCAGAAAGTTCCCCTTTATAATATATTTGCTGAGAAATTTTTACCATGAAGATGGATTTTCTAGCTCAAGAAGAGAGAGAATTTATCCTTTCTACACCTTTTGGTTCTACAGGGCTTCTCAACAAATTAGGTGATACCTACTAACATTAGTGGAAGTGGATCTTCTTTACTAAGTCCACTCATTCAAAACAAATCTCTTTCAGAACCACCCTCATAGTCACAACCAGAAATAATGTGTTTCCAACTATCTGGACATTTCTTATCCTAGTGAAATTGACAAATTAACTATCACATGGTATATTACCCATTTAGTTTATTACTAGATTCAATTTGCTCAATTTTTAATAAGAATTTGTGTGTCTATGCCAGGTAGTAGATAGATCTTTAGTTTTCTTTCTGTGTAATATATTTTTTTCATTTTGTAATCAGGGTAATCCTGGCCTCATTAAATGTATTGGCACCTATGTCTTTCTCTTCTACTTTCTAGAATAATTTATGAAGAAATGATATTATTTCTGTCTTAAATATATGATAGAAATCACCAATAAAGTCTGGTTCTTTTGTGATTTCAATGGTTTTAATTTATTTTGTAGTTATAATGTTATTCATGTTACCCATTCATTTCGAAATGAGCACTGAAAATTTCTGTCTCTAAAACAATTGTCTATTTTATCTGAATTGTTAAATTTTTGGCAAGAAGTTTTTCATAATATTGGCATATTATATTTTTAATTATATAGATTCTCTATTGATTCTGTCTTTCATTTCTGACATTAGTAATCTATGCTTTCATTCTCTCATTCTCACTATTGCTTTATTTTTCCGATCAATCCAATTAAAGGTTTTTTAATTATACTGGTTATATCAAAGAACTAGATGATATTTATTTTCTTCATTTTTCTATTTTATAATTTTCTTTTGCTTAATTTGTGTTTAATTTGCTCTTCTACTTCTAGTTTAAGATGCAAGACTAGATCATTGATTTTAAATATTTTCCCATTTCTTATATATTTGATGATATAAATTTCCTTTTAAGAAAGTTTTATCTGCATTCCATCAATTTTGTCATGAGTTTTCATTAGCTCTAAATTCAGAACATCTAATTTCCTTTATTTCTCTAACCCATAGACTATTTAGAATATGACATTCCAGCTATTAGGGCTTTTCAGTGTGTGCGTGTTTGAGAAAGAGAGAGAGAAAAAGAGACTGAGAGAGATTTCTAATGTATTTCCTCTGTGTTTAAAGAACATATTATGTAAGATTTTCATCTTTTGAAATTTATTGAGACTTGTTTTATGGCATGGCATAGTATCTATCTTGGTGATAGACACTGTGTATTCCACAATTGTTGGTGTTGAGTGTAGTGATTAAGAGTATCATTCAGATTTTTGATATGCTTATTAAATTTTTGTTGAACTGGTCTGTCAATTACTGAGTAAGTTATAATGAAATCTCCAAACATGAGTTTGGATTTATCATCTCTACCATAAGTTCCATCAGTTTTTGTTTCGTATATTTTGAATTCTGGCATGCGAACATGTATTTATAATATATCATGTCTGATATTAAAATAATCACACCTATCATAATGAATACAGCTATCTTATGCTTAATATACTCATGGTATATACTTCTTAGCCATATCTTTGTCTATTTATTTCTGTATTTAAAATATGCCTCTTGTAGAAAAAATGTAGTTGATTTTTGCTTTTTTACTTGCTTTTGAAAAATAAATCAGGTCTGAAAGCCTCCGCTTTTTGATAGAAATGTTCAGATGTTACAATTTATAATTATTGTCATTGTTTTTATGTCTACCAATTTGCTATTTCTTTTTATCACATCCAACTCCATAAATCAAAATTTGTTCAACATATTCTATTCTTTGTTGATTGCAGATGTTCATTCTGTTCATTGGTGGCATGCTTTCCTTCAATTCTTTGAACATTTAAAAAATTCATTAAACATACTTATAAAAGATACCTTGTGAAACCTTTGCTAAACTAAACATTAAAGCCTTTTTGAGGATCTACTTACTGCACATTTTTCTGAGTATAGCTTATTTTTGATATCTTTCAACTTTTGATTGAATATTACCATTGTAAATAGCGTGTTCTATCAATGCTGTATTCTGTTGCATACTTCTGAGGGGTTTTAAAAAATTATTATTCTAGTCAACAGTGACTCAAACTGCAAACATCTTGTCCACTGTATGCAGCTGCTGATATTTTCACTCCATTTTCATGGTTTTTCACTGCTACTGTATTAACCTGAGCCCCTCTTGGTCTCCCATGTATCTGCAAAATTCTATGTCAACTGAGGATATGAGCAGAGATGGGACACCTTCTCTTTGTGGGTTTCTAACACCTCCCCCCACCCCGAATTCTAGCTATTTTTCTGGTTTCTATCTCTGGATTTTGATACTTTCGGTTATCAGGCTTCACCTGTCTCCCATGCAAACTGTGCATTGTTGGGGAATATAATCATTTAAGAAAAACACCAAATCCACAGATACGGTTTTGTGTGACTCCATCTTTCATAAGTCAAATGTTTTATGGTCCTTTCCTGCTCTTTCAGTGTGTCTTTTAGGAGGTCCCTTGCTCACATGTAGTTTAGTTATCAGTCATGGATTTGGGCAACGTATGCACTAAATTTGCACCTTATTTTTTTCAGCTCTCATGTACCATATTTTCACTTCCAATATCCAGCAGCTTCTCCAGCCCTGATCTCTGAAACTTAGCTAGTAAGGATGCCACTTTTTTCAGTGCACGGTAGGTATAGCCATGGAGCTTGGCCAGCATTTTCACCCTCAGGTCAGAAAACTGTAATCTTATCTCTTCCTTATTTGAGATTAAACTTTCCTCTGGCTCTGTATGCTTTTTTTTAAACATTTTCTAGTCTTAAAGCAACATTTTTCCTTGTTTTTTTTTTTTTACAAATACTCTCTGGATTGAGTTCCTGTAACTACATCACTCCTCTGTTATTTAAGAAAATTCCTTTTTAGTCAAGGTTTCCAGGATCATGTATTTTCTAAAATCTCCGTAGGGCAAGAAAGGGCTAGGACATATGCAGCTGCAAAGGGTTACACAGCAATTGATGTCAATATGAAAATCATGTAATATTACCAACCTATAATTGGGTATCTTCTCTCTCAAATTTCTCTTGGAAAAACGGACGTAAACTGCATAGTAAACATAGTCCTGCCTTATAATAAAAGAGACTATTGTATTTTTTTCACAAAAGATGGTTGGTTGAGGCAGACATTTCATTGTACAGTGCCATGCAATTCCTCAAATATTCCTGTTCTTCCAAATACTGCTATTCCAATTATTGAATGTCTCATGTTTTTTTCTAAAAGAGAAACATTTCAAATTAAAGACACTTGGCATGTCCGTAAATTTAGATAAGACACAGCAGCTGACCATGAGAATAAAAGGGCTTCCCTGTGGAATTTAAATATAAATACTGTTGCCTGTATTTGCTTCCAACCTGGTAATGTGAAAGTGAAGTTGAAAAGGAAGTAGGGCAAAAGACAGGACAGATTTACTCTCCAGGAATTGAATCAAGAAACCAGAAAGTGAAGAACTAAACCCCTTTTTCGATCTAATCTCTTTCTCTCTTGCTCATCCTAAGGTATTTCATGTATTTCCTCAATTCCCTCCTTTTCCAAGTCAGATCCACCTAGGTCTCCAAATAAGGCCATCTTAGACCAAATATTCTATGAAATAGATTCTCTCCATCATCTCCTCCAAATTAGGCAGAAGCATATGGAAAATAGGGAATTCTCTTCTGATCCTCTGGAAAGAGAAAATATTGGTTCTATCAGATAAATAGACTAATTGTCTATTCATAGCAAAATATAAAAAATGACAAAAAGATTGATAAATAGCTAATTGAGTAATGACTTCAAAAATAAAACAATGATGTTTTCTTATTGAGATCACTCCCATTTACAAGAATCTTCTCAACATTGAGAAATTTAAAAGCAGAATTTTTATTCTAATTTAATTGTAAATTTATTCTGAAATATAGGATCATTTCACTTTATTGCTTTCAATTTACTTCAGTAGTCTTTCATTTATAGTTGCATATACCATGCTTTATCTATTGTGTAGGACGTTGTAAAACAAAGGCATATTATATAAATGTGAGAAGTCATTATCATATACTTACTATGCAAGACTGTACAATGCCCAGAGCACTAAAGAAAAGGAAATTCTCTGTATAGAGCTTCTTTTTTTTTTTTTTTCATGTTGCTGATACATTTCTCAAATCACAATTATTTCCATGGTAACAGACTATGATATCAAAAAGACAGCCCACTGTCTTCTAAGATATAGCAGAAAAATAATTTGTCTCTGAATGCGAAAGCCTCTTAGTCCATCACAAATATTGTCAATAATTAGCAATAACAGCAAGGGGAATTCAATTACAGGCAAAGCAAATTGCTTTATATTTAAATGTTCTCTTTTTAATGCATCCCAGTGTGAAAGTCCCTCTTTAAATTAGTGAAAGCATGTGTAATCTCAATACCTCCATTGGGGGTTGTAGGAATATATGTAGTCTCACTGTTTGGTTGAGTGTTTAGAAGCTTAGGATAAAATTATCCTGCTGTAGGTACTTTGGAATGACAGATACCAAAAGCAATTTAGATAATTAAGTGTATTCCAGCTTTATTTGAATTTTCTCCAGCTGTAAAATTCTTATATGCTAGCTTAATATATTCATATTTATGTAAATTTAAATACAACCATAACTTTTATAGTCATTATAAAACAGGTTGGGTCATCTTTATTTCATTTTCTGATGCTGTTCAACCTTATGGAAAGGTTGAACTAATGTTCTACCAGAAAAGAGCAAAGAGGCATCATCTCATTTTGGTTCCTGTCAGTTGGGTTTAATTTTTTCAGTAGTTGTCATTTTTGTAGAAATAGTAGATAAGAAATGTGAAAAATTTATGAACAGGAACCATGGCATCTGGAGTAAGAGCCCAAGATGTCCACCCTTCAGTAACCTCATTACAGAGATGAGAATAAAATAATTTAATTTGGGCATCCTGGGTAAACATGCCTTGAGGTCAAAGTTTATCAACTAGTAAGAACTCTTCATTATATACCCCTTTGCTTCTCTTCTCTAAAGAGAAGTCACATTCCTAAAAACATCTATTCTGCCCACTGATTTGTAACTTGGCAAAGAAACATAGGATATGCAAATTAGATCACTAGCAGAACTGAGAAATTCAACATATGGGAAGCTACAAACTATAAGCAACTTTCTCTTCTGAAGTATAAACTCCATTACGTTCATTCCATTCATTTCAGAGTAACATATTTCCAGTTTATTTAGTCTACGTGAATACTAAAAATTGGCTTAAAGTCATAATACAGGCAATTTTCAGTGATGTTACGTAGGGAAAGCATTTAAATGATTTTCATATATTTACCTTTATTTTTGCTTTCTTATATGTTGTATTTACCTCGAAAATTATAATGTCATTTCTTCAAGGCTAGATACTATTGCTAAAATTAATGTTATCTAATTTAGAGTACATTACATATAGCAAAAGATGAATATGATAGATTAAAGATGGTTAAAATAATTTGATACTTCTTCCATTGAGAAGTGGAATCCAATATTCCTTTTTTGTCCCCTTGAATCTGGGCTTGAATTTGTGACTTACTTAACTCATGACATAAGTGATATTCTGGGACTTGAGAAAGTAACTCATAAGAAATACCATTCAACCCAGCAATTACAAAACTGGGTATATACCCAAAGGAATATAAATCATTCTGTTTTAAAAACACAATTTTTAAAACACAATGTTTAAAAACACAATTGTGGCACAATTCACAATAGCAAAGACATGGAATCAATCTAAATGCCCATCAATGATAGACTAGCTAAGGAAAATGTGGTACATATGCACCACAGAATACTATGCAGCCATAAGAAAGAATGAGATAATGTCCTTTGCAGGGATATGGATGAAGCTGGAGGCCACTGTCCGTAGCAGACTCACACAAGAACAGAAAACAAAACACCATGTGTTCTTACTTATAAGTGGTAGCTAAGTGATAAGAACACATGGACACATAAAGGGGAACAACACACACTGGGTTCTATCAGAGGGTGGAGGGTGGGAGGAGGGAGAGAATCAGAAAAAATAACTAGTGGATATTAAGATTTGTACATGGGTGATGAAATAATCTGTACAAAAAAAAAATGACACAAGTTTACCTATGTAACAAACCTGCACCTGTACTCCTGAACTTAAAATAAAAGTTAAAAAAAGAAGTCTTGCTGCTTCTGCTTATGTCTCTTAAAACACCATTTCTGGGAACTCCGAACTTCCAGGTTTGAAGTTAGACTTAATCTGAAATTAGTATTAGGATGGCCATTTGTAAGATCTACAGTTGACTGTTGCAGCTAAAACCAGCCTTAAAACTATTCCTGCCAGGGTGTCAGATATGTGAGTGAAGCCACATTGGACTCTCCAGACTGGTCTACACACCAGAGGAATACTATTAAGGAACCCTGGTTGGTGCCACATGGAATAATAAAATCTGCCACTTGACTCCTGACCAAATTATTAACCAGAAAATCTCTATGTATAATGAAATGGTTGATGCTCCAATGCTCTAAATTTTGGAGTGGTTGGGTTGTACAGCAATAGATAAACCAAGATGAAAAAAATGTGTGACTATTTTTGAGAGAGCAAAATGTTCTACTGACCAGCTAGAAATCTATATATCTGTTCCTTTTTTGCCATTATGTATAAAGGTAAATCTTATCTATCTAATAATTTCCCACTTCTTTCCCTTTTCAGTACTGTAGCTATCATCGACATTCTATAGTCTTTTTTAAAGTCATATTCAGATAAAGTTAGCAATACTTTTTCTTGAACAAATGAAAGTGTTTTGAAAGCACACAAAGGTACCCTACTTATATCTTTGAAAGTCTTATCAAATACTATACTTACGTATCATGATATTATAAATTTGTTTAAAGAATTTATGGAAATTAATCAATTTATTGTTATATAGCAGGCTCAGTTTTGTTGAGACCACACATTATTCTAAACTATCAGAAATACAAAAACGTGCTATAATTTACAATTGAAATCAAGGAAAGAAAAGTTTGAAATCATTAAACAATTATCAATCAAATAAAAGCAAAATGTCTAACTGCAAGCTGGCAGCCTCTACTTAAGGAAATGGAAATGCTTGAGGAGTGCTTTAGTTATCCACATGGTGTCTGACACATCATATGTATTTGCTGAATTAATGAATTAGGGGATAAAGGATTTCTAGACACAAGGGAAACTATTTTTAATGAACCATATTAAAAAGATTTTAAGAGGCATGGGGATTATATTTGGTATCAAGAGAGTTGGAAAATAAGAGAATATACACAGAAAACAAACACAAGCAGAACAAATTTAACATAGTCTATTGCTTTGCCAATAGATAAATAGCTCTTCCCAGGGAAGAGATATAGATACTATCTGAAGAAGCAGCATCCTATATACCATGTAATAAAAAATAAGATGAGCATAGGCACAAAGGCACAAGAAATTCTTTTCAGATCCTGATAGAATAAAATTGCAGTGGTGCATGTAGATATGTTGCAAAGGCAGCCAGGGAGCAGCAGAAACAACACAAAACTTGAAGTCAAACAGATTCACATTCAAATCCTAGTTTTGCCACTTGCTATATGCATGACTTTCAGCAAGTTATTTAACTTTTCTGAGATTCCATTCTATTAATTTCATATCTCCAAATGAAGATGATATATCTTTCATTAACTAATTATCTAGTGTCTGCCTGAGATAATATTAGATAGGTACCCAAGAAGTGTTAGTTCCTTTCTTTTTCTTTTAGGGGGTATGGAAACCACCTCTAACCATATATCATGTTAATGTAAATGCAAACTTTGTTTTTTGGTTTGCTTGTTTATACTGGAGAGGTTAAACTGAAAATTGTACCCAACTTTTTAACCCACACCCAATTATCTTTTTATGTTTATTCATGTATGAAAAAAGAGAAAAGAAAAATAACAGCACATCTCTGGTATGCATTCCTGTCTTAAGGTTTAGTGGGAGTACGGTTGATATTTTTATCTCTTTTTTCAATAAAAGACTATGACTTTGGGAAATAATAGAAAATAGGCTAAGTATATCAATCAATCTATCTTTCAAATGAATAAAATATTCCAGGAAAAGAGCCTTTATTAAACAATAGAAATAAGAAAGAAGATTTTGAGATAGTAGAATATACAGATACAGTGTAAATTAAGACATAACTGAGATCAACAGATATGATTTAGAAAGAAGGATAATTGAAGTATTGCTCAGTAATTCTTAGGCTGAAAACAATGGAATGCAAATAATATTTATGCCTTTAGATATCTCAATACCATTGAGTAGAAACAATTGTAGCTAATATTGATTGAACATCTATAAATATGCAGTTACTACTTAAACGTTGTACTCATTGTTTTTAAATTATCTGATTCTAAAAGCAACAATAGAAAGTATTACTATTGTTATCTCAGTTTTCCATATGAGCAAGCTACATTACTCAGAGTAACCTGTCAAATATTGTAAAACTAATGAAAGGTTTAGATACAAACGAACTTGAAAATTTAACATGAGAAAGTAAAAATGTCCTATACATGTTATCTCTTTTTGATGAAATAGAATATTATACAAATATGTGCCAGTAGATAATTCAAAACAATCAGATTACAAGGTACCAGTGGGAAAGAAAGCTGTTTTCTGATCAAGCCTATGCTTCAAGTTTTTAATGAACTTATTTGATCCCCCATCCCATTTCAACAATTATGCTTTTAAGTACTGTTGGAGTCACACACCATTATAATCTGCTAGATGCTGACTAGGGTAATCGCTAATGTAATCCACCAACCCTGTAGTTGACATTCATGAGTTGTCTGTTTAGAATCAGACTCCCTCAACTTCATCCGGAGTGTTCAGGTTTTCCTTGGCAAAATTACCCACCAACTATTCTCAGTTGTGTAACAGTCACTTAAGAGTAACCAAATATTAGTCATAGATTAGTTTAACAACTGATATATGATACAATTCTAGCTAACTTGAATGAAGCAGCTATTTGCTGGCAAATTCTGAGAAAGGTAACCAACTGGAAGTAGAGTTATTGTTGGTGCTACCGTGAAGGAGGTAACTTGAGAATCTAGATCACAGAATAACCAACACAACTGCAAAGAAGTGCAGGAATATATAACACGTTGCAACTCTCTTGAATTTTGCAAATCTCTAGATCATGCCTGAAACCAGATTTAACTGTATTTTTCTGTTACGTGAGTCCTTAAAGTCACTTTTAAATTTAAGCTAGATTTCATAAGATACAATCACATAGAAGAGGATTTCTTAATGCCAGCACTATGTACATTGGCTCAGATGAATCTTTGTTGTGGGGATGCGTGCTGTCCTGTGCATTGTAGGATGTTTAGCAGAATCCCTAGCCTTTACCCTCTACGTGCTTGTAGATGCCTCCAGTGACTACAATTAAAACTGTCTCCAGACATTGCCAAGTGTTTCCTGTAGTACATCACCCTCTATTGAGAACCACTACCATAGAGTGCTAATAGACATCACGTGTGCCTTCCCACCAACCATTCTCTCTTTAACTATAATGATTTTCATTCGTGGATCCACATATTCTTTGTGTTGATGCCTAAACTAAGCCACATGACTTTACTCTTTGACCATAGATTTGCTAGGAGACTGGTAAAGTGATGAAATTTGGGTAAAACTGGTAAAGTGATAAATTTTATGAAAAGTTTATGTTTACATCTAAAGAAACAACACTTCCTTTATCTTTTGAAAACAGATAATTCAATTAGATTTGTGGGATTATGCATTCCAAGGAACCACAGGCAACCATCTTATGACAATGTTGAAAAGCCAGCCCTTAGACCAAAGTTTACACAAAATCAGAATCGGAAGACAAGCAAACAGTACATTCTTAGCAATTCTATTACACAGTTGAATCAAACACACTCTGAAGCCTTCCAGTTTCACGAGTGAATATATCCCCTTAATTAATAAGCTTGTTAGAATTATGTTATCTGTTACTTACAATATATGCATATTATCTGATTCTAAGAATTTTCTTTGACTTGGAATATGAAAAACTTCCAGGCAAATGAACAGAGATTAACCACTGATGTCTGATAGATGTTTCTGTAAAGATGGGAATGTTCTATACCTCTGTTACCCAACATGGTACTCATAGCCACATGTGACTATTGAGCACTCGAAAGTTGGCTAGGGTTACCGAGTTTAAATTTAAATTAGTTCTCTCAAGGGGAAACTAGGTAGGAGAATAGGGAACTGGGGTGAGCAGGGGTTGAAGCACGAGCAGGAAAACAGCAGGTGCAGCCAGTTCGCATAAGCAAAGAACAGCAGGTGAAGCCAGTTCGCATAAGCAAAAGAACAGCAGGTGAAGCCAGTTCGCATAAATAAAAGAACAGCAGGTGCAGGCAGGACGTATAGGCAGGAGAGCAGCAAGTGCAGCAAATAGGCTTTCTCCTCGCTCCCAAGATAACAAGCCACTTCAGCCTTGATTGACTGCGGGCCGGGTCTCCACTTCAGCCTCTGATTGGTCACAGGTCAGTCCTTTATGGGGTGTGGCCAATTGGAGGCCTCTGGGGGCGGGAGCGGGGGGCGGGGGCGGGGGCGGGGCGGGAAACGAAGGGTGTGGCTGGGTTCTTTATAGCTAATAAAAACCCTGATTAAGGAGGCTTTTGAGCCGCTTGCTCGAACTCTCTCCAGCTCTGTGAATTGTGTTCGATGAATCCGTGCTTTTTCTTTCTTCTATTGCCTTGTCTTTCGTTGATTCGTTTTTTTGTTGTTGTTACTTTGTGCATTTTCTTCAATTCTTTGTTCAAATTCTAGAAGAAATTAGAAAAGATAACCATGCAGTTGGAGCTTTGGTTGGCAGCAATCCTCAGCATATAGAGATGGTTAGTGGAGATGGGGCTCTTAGCAAAATCAACAAGTAAGAAAATACGTAAATCTGATATTGAATTGTGAGATGGAGGAGGCAAAGAAACAGCGAAATCAGGCAACTATCAACATTCCAGAGAGGATCAAAGCTGGCAAGTCGCTCTGAAAACCAACTAAAGTAGATATGAAATTTTAATTTGGACAAATCCATAGCACAGTCTATTATATTTGGCAGCAAGAGCCGTGAGCATATGGTTGGAAGTTCTTAGGTTAGGTGCTCACCAGAGGCCCAGTCAACTATGGCCAGGGTGAGGAATCACATAAGTATATGTTCATGACAGCATTTGTGTGTCCCCAGTGGGCGTTCAAGGCATTAATACTATTTTTTTAAAAAATTTCTATTTCTCCTCAGCCACACAAGATGTGTGTGTGGTATTATCCTAGCTTTACTAGTGAATAAACTCAGGAGCAAAATTCTAAGTGTCCTTGCTACTGCATCAAGGCAGCCCTTATAGGCTACAGATAAGTTTCTCGGAATTATTTCAACAACCTCTAAACTCCTCTGCTTTCTCTTTTCCCTTCCTTTCTGTCTCTTCAGGAAACAGTTCTAGAAATACTTAGCTCAATCGCAAAATTTCATGCTTGCTACTTTAACTGTGGCTTTCTGTGAGGCAACCCCCTGAGGGAGATGCAGCTTGTATCTGTGCAGGTACCCTAGAGCCAAACCACTCTTTTCCAAAACCTGAAGTACCTGCCTGAAATCAAAAGGCCAGCTGCCCCTGAAATCCACAAGCAACACGTTGCCTGTGTGTCCTTGGAGTGAAAGTTTGGTTATGTACTTGAATTGCAAAATAGCAAAAAAACTGTAGGATAGAGACTTTTCTTAACTTTCCGAAGTCAAAACTGCATCAAAAGCTAAAACCAAAGGGATCAGTGGGTGGGTGCTGCTTGATGTGTTGTCGGCTACCTGCAAGAGCCTCAGTATCAGGTGTTTTAACTGCAAATCTGAACAGTAAACCTAATGGGAAGAAAACCAGATGGGGGGAATTACCAACAGGTGCAGCATGGTATAAACTATAAAACTCAATGCTTTTAGAAAAGAGCTGCAAAACCAAAGAGGTGTCAGAATCCTATGAGCTCCATATACTAGGCCCTGCAGTGCTTTTCCCTGGTGCTTTTCTGCCCCTGGCATAACACATAAAATCTGAAAAGTTAAAAATCTGCAGTTTTTAAAACAAACTGCTAACTGAATGAGTGACAGTATTTCTGGGCTCATATTAAGCATTCTTCCTTGGGAGAAAGAGGAGGAGTTAAAGCAAACGTGAAATGAGGCTTGCCGCAAACTGGATTTATGATCTACCATGCCTTTGGTGCCTTACTAAATGGGTGCTACAATAAATTCAAAATGGCCAAAAGAAAGAAATATTAATATTACTGCTGAGAAGTATTTTACTTCGCCCGCCATTGTTTGAACATTTGGAGAGATCATGAGCAAATATTTAGGTTAGGGAGACATCTGCCAAGGTAAAGGTCTTCCAGTGAAAAGGGCATTTGAAACTTCTGTCTGGAATGTAATATGTTGCCAAATGAAAGCATCAAAAGGGAGAATAGAACGTATAAAAAGATATATAATTGGTTTTGGGAGGATGAAGAGTAAAACTAAAGGAGAGGAAAATAAGTATTTGAGCATCCAGATGTAAATAAAATTTTTAAAATTCAGGCTTTTGTACCATTATTCATTTTACCAAATATAAGTATATAAAATGAATGAATAATTAATAGGGAAAGACGAGAGAGGATATGAGCTGCCTGGAGAGGTAAATTCCAAGTTTCAGCTAAGTGTTCTTTCCAGACTATTCTCTTTGGAAGTATTTTCTGCCAAGAGTGTGCTTCCAGGCTCACCTCAGGTGATGCATTAACATTCTGAAAGCTTTTACCTAAACCAATAAATGAAATTTCCTGATTAGCTACAAGCCCTGTAGACTTGGTAACTTTGCCCATTAATTAACAAAGGGACAAGTGAAAGAGGACAAAGCAGAGAAGTGTAGGGCAGGAAGTCTTGCATTTCTATTAAGTCCTAGGATAAAAACAAAAATGAAAATGATTTATATTTGCTCTTTCCTTGGCAATTTGTTAAAATGGCTAGAATTTTGTTTTAAATGACATAAACTAGCTGATAAGTGATCCGTGTATGTATGAACTTCCCTGTGTGTGTGTAAATGCATGCACGAGCACATATGTGTAGTCTTTCACATATATATCCTCAGAATAACAAGTAAATAAGCATTTGTAAGTTCTGTTTAAGGAAATTTTATGCATACTTCAGAAATTGTGATGCTGGGACTTGTAAAAAAAATTACAAATATATTTCCTAATAAAAATCAGGTACACATACGTTACGACAAAGCACTATGACTTTCTCTTCCTCTCAGAAATTAAAGTGATGACTGCATTTTAAAGATACAGAGGGTATGTGGCAATAAAATATCAACTCAACTAGAATATCAGACACAGGTAATTTTTCCTTTATAAACAACTGATCTATTTGGATAGGAAAATGTCACATTGAAACACAAAGCACCTGGAGTGGGGATAGAGAGAAGATTGGTTGCAGGAATTCCAGATGAATTTCAAAGTAACAAATCAGCCCCTGACAAGAACAGCACTGAAGAGTTTGATAATATAAATATGTAGAGGTTATCCTCCAGCCTGGAGAAACTCTAGAAACCAACACTATCTAAATCTAATGTGATTTCAATATAAACCATATATTTGCCTTCTCTATATCTCTATGGAATTACTGAATTTAAAACGGCAAATTCCATCTACACTAACCTGATCATTTTTTCCCCAGACACTTGCAAATGATACTTCTTCAGAATTGTTAAACTCACTTCCCTAGGTATATGAAATTAAAATACGCTTACTTCTGATTCTAATATAAATTAATGTATTTATCAAAATTTACATAATCTTTAAGGAATGATAACTAGGTAAATATTCAGTGAATATATGCAAATATAAGAATATAAAATGAATTATTAAAATTTCTGACTCAAATCAAGATATTATATATAATAGCAGCATGAAAAATAATTTTTTAAAAAATAGAACCTTTTCAAGCTATTAATGAGTAATATCCAAGGTAGATTACTCTATAAGCTCGTGTTAATTATGTAGGTGACTTAGGAGATTTCACAGAATTGTCAAAGGATATCAGTTTTTAAGACGTTTCCTAATAGAAGACCAAACTATATGATAAATATGTGGAATTTACTATAAAGACAAAGTTGTTAAAGGATAAACCTAAATGGGTCGGGGTAATGACAAGATACTTTGTGACAGTAATAGAATTTGAGTATACCTGAAAAGATAGGAGTTCTAGATCAACTACTTAAGTGTTTCAATGGTAGGATATCAAAAATATTGAATAGAGAGAAATACTGAACTTCTGAGCATTTATCTTTAAGATACAAGTCTGGAAATTACGATAAGATTAGGTGATTCTCACTAAACCAAAATGTGTTTGCATTTATCAATATATCTAAAAGTTTCATTTTATTTAGCCAGGGGCATATAGTTCTAAGGAATTGTGTAACAATATCAGAGGGAAGGGGCTGTTCCCATACGCTTGCTTTCCAGGGGGAGAAGCCAAGATGTTCAGAGGCTATTAAACACATGATACATTCAACCTACTTTAGTCCAATTCCCTCATCTCTATGCAGATTTGCAGCTTAATGTTTCTTTGCTTCCAAGAGAATGGGATGAATACTAAAAATCAGTCTAGTACAGAAGTTAAGGGTTGCCTTTGAAGATAATTATCTGTACTCATAACCTGGCTCTACTCCTTACTACCTGTGTGACTTTTATAAGTTACTTACCTCCTCATGACTGTTTTCAGATCTGTAAAATGGGCCTAATACTAATGGCTACCTCATAGAATTTTGGGGGAGAATTAAGTAGATACAACACAATTAGAGAAATGCCAGGCATTTAGATAGTGCTCAAAACTATAAATTACTATAAGCAATTTACATGGCCCCTGTGACAGTGGTTCCCATAAATGGGATTCTTTTATAGCATATGTAGCTTCAAGCCACATACACGGCGGAGAGAATGACTGCCCTGAAATGCTACATTTTAGCATGTGTGACTGAGTTCCTACTGCCAATAAACAGGAATTTGGTTGCCATTTCTGTGCCATATATAAAGATTTTATATCCTGAAGACTGTTCATCCTTGGGCTTGAGTAAAATTTATACATCAAGATCATTATATGACGACATACTGTCAGATTTCCTCTAACCCAACATTTTTCAAAGTGTGGTTCCATGAAATACTAGTTTTATGACATGGACAAAAAAGATTCCCTTGTCCAAAAAGTTAGGGAAATGCTACATATTACTCCTCTAAACTTTCACAGAAATTCAATTTTTATTCCTATCCACTAGAATAGGACTAACTCTTCATTTATTCCTTTCTGCAAGGATTCCACTTCAAAAACTGGACTTACTGCTGGTTGTTATGGTGGCATCTTTAGTCTCAGCTACTCCTGAGGCTGAGGCGAGAGGATAACTTGAGGCCAGGAGTTCCTGAGCAACAAAATGGGATCCTGTTTCTAAATTAAACAAATACAAGTACAAACCAGACATGTTACTTTATGGTTTATTTCCTCCTAAGCAGTCAGTAATGAATTATAAAGTGAATTGGCAGCCAAGCGTGGTGGCTCACGCCTGTAATCCCAGCGCTTTGGGGGGCCGAGGCGGGCGGACCACGAGGTCAGAAGATCGAGACCATCCTGGCTAACACGGTGAAATCCCGTTTCTACTAAAAATACAGAAAATTAGCTGGGCATGGTGGTGTGGGTATCTGTAGTCCTAGCTACTTGGGAGGCTGAGGCAGGAGAATGGCGTGAACCCGGGAGGTGGAGCTTGCAGTGAGCTTGAGATCACACCAGTGCACTCCAGCGTGGGTGACAGAGCAAGACTCCATCTCAAAAAAAAAAAAAAAAAAAAAAATTGGCTGGGTGTGGTGGCTCACATCTGTAATCCCAGCACTTTGAGAGGCTCAGTCAGGAGAATTGCTTGAGCCTTTGGAGGTCAAGGCTGCAGTGAGCCACGATTATACCACTGCACTCCAGCCTGGATGACAATGTGAGACCCTGTCTAAACAAATAATAAAGTTTGGGAAAATCAATGTGATTTTTTTTCTTTATGATACCTTAATTCAGAACTTCATAATTTTTGCTATTGACTGTTGCCTTCTAAGTAGTTTGTTTCTATTTTAACCTTTCATCTAATTCATGTTCCATACTATAGTAAATGATACCTTTCTAAAAATAAGTCACCTCTCAGTTTAAAATTGCCTATTTAAGAAATGGTAAATAAGTTCCAACTTACATGTTATGGACTGAATGTGTCACCCCTAAATTCATATGTTGAAATCTTAAACCCTAGTGTTTCTATTCTTGGGGATAGAGGCACTAAGGAAATAATTAAAGTTAAATGAGATGATAAGGGCAGGGCCCTGATTCTACAGGATCAGTGTCCTTACAAGAGATAACAGAGAGCTCAATCTCTTTTTCCCCTTCCCTTACCCCAACCCTACACAGAAGCACCAAGGAAAGGTCATATGAGGACACAATGAGAAGGCAGCTGTCTGCAAGGCAGGAAGAGAGCCTTCACCAGAAATAAAATCCCCTGGCATCTTAGCCTCCAGACTGTGAGAAAATAAGTTTCTGTTTAAGTCACCAACCTATGGGATTTTGCTATTGCAGCATGACCTGGCTAATACATATGCCAATGAAGATTGATTTTGTTTGTGGATGCTTGATACAGAGTAAGACCTCACTTAACATCATTAATTGGTTCTGTGAAATTGTGACTTTAAGCAAACTAGCATATAATGGAATCAGATTTTTGTTTTTTTTATTCCCATTGTAACCAAACAGTGAACTAAACAATTATTCAAGGACCTGCAGCATATTGTTCCACTTAGTTTCAGTTTCCAAGAACGTATTGATGGCATTAAGTAAGGACTTACTGTACTGTGTTCTAAAAGCCCATTAGGATATAGTGTAATGAACTATGAGCAAAATTTGGGAATGGTCATGTGTGTATCTTGTGGCTGGCTTAGGGCTTCCAGTATATATTTAAAATTCCTTAGTATAGTTATTCACGGCCTGGCCCTTCATGGCTTGACCCCAACATACTATGGACTGAAGAGCAGCCTAAATAAAACAGTCTCAATTTCTTTAAAACAAAAACAAAACAAAAACAACAAAACACTTTTGTTCCAAGCCTACAGGTACTGACTACTGGCTGGCAGTCTTCTAGAGTTTTCCCAAATGTCTTTCAACCTGCGCCTTCTCTCCTTTCAAATTTCTGAATGCCCCTCCTCTATCTCCCTCTCACTTTTAGCTGATGACCTTGCTGCATGTATGCCATCCTGCAGCTATAGCCGTTTTCTCACCTGACCAAATTGTGACAAAATCTATATTCCTAAACAGAACCTGTCCTGTGGAACATTCAAAAGTACTCTACTCCAACAGAGAATTTATTTTTAGTGAATCGGTTACATAGCTGTTGGAGGGACTGAGGAGCCAAAACTAAATACACAGGTAAAGATGATAGGAGGCAACGTCTCTAGAGTTGAAGAACAAAAGAAAAGTTGAGGTTATTAGAACCTGGAAGAAAAGCCTTGAAGCTGAAAACTGGCTCACCAAGGAGGGAACACTTCCCAGCTGTTGAGCTCCAAGAAAAGTTTCTACTTCTGAGGCATGCAGTGGGGCTGGTTCTCAGGGTATGGCAAGAAGGTCGAAATTGGAACCTGGGGATGCCGGAATTAACATTGAAGGAAATAACAAGCAAACACAAATAAGAAAATTTCTTATTCTCTTCTACTTCTAGGCTCCCTCTGGAGCCTTCACCTTTGTAGAACCTGGCAGGAAACGAGCAGGCCAATGAGAAGTATGGTTTTCAATGTGCTTATCCTCCATCACAGAGCAGAACAGAGAAGAATGGGTTTGCAATTGAGAGACAAAATATTTATAACGAGAATATTCTGCTACCTTCCTTCTCTCTTGCACTTTAAGTTTCCTTCCTCTGTTTCCACCAGCATTCAAACATTTTCTTGAATCGTCCATGAAACCCTCACTGGACATCACATTCCTCTCTACTACTGTCCTACATCAAAATTCTCAAAAGAGATATTTAGAAAGTCTATTTTCACTCAAGTAACTACCATGATTAACCACTTACACTATTAAACTACTTCCATTTGGCCTTTACCGCCATTTGTTAGCATAATTCCATGAATAGTAAACCATACCAGTTTTTGCAATATGAAGGATCCTGCTTTAGGCTCATCTTACTCAACCTTAGAGTGCATTCAACCCAGGTAGCTACTGTGTCCTGGAAATATTCTCCTTTGTGGATTTCCATGAATTCCTGTTCTCTTAACTGGCCACTTTCAGGCTCTTATATTTGCAGCTCTTATTCTACTCCTCTTCTAAATGTTGATGTGTCACAGGTTTCAATGCTGGTTCATGACATTTCTGTAGCTGTACTGACTCTGTAAAGAATCTAATGTAGGTGTAAGTTTTGAATAGCATATATTTATATGCTGATAAAGTCCAAATTTACATATCCAAATACTTTTGTTTTTAAACTTCAGGTATCCAATATTCAGATTCTTCATTGTTATAAAAGCATCTCAAACATAATATGGCCAAGATTATACTGTTGATTATTGCTTAAAACCTCTTTCTACTTTAGTCTCCAAGTTAGGACATAGAATCGATTCCTACCATTTTCTTACATTAAAATCTTGATAATTCTATTTCTTTAATCATCCACATCTAATCCATTGGCATATTCCTGTTTTTACTTCCAAATATACCTGAAATTTATCCACTTCTTGCTTTATTCACTTTTTTATTTTATTTTTTATTATACTTTAAGTTCTAGGGTACATGTGCATAGCATGCAGGTTTCTTACATATGTATACTTGTGCCATGTTGCTGTGCTGCACCCATCAACTCGTCATTTACATCAGGTATAACTCCCAATGCAATCCCTCCCCCCTCCCCACTCCCCCTCCCCATGATAGGCCCCGGTGTGTGATGTTCCCCTTCCCGAGTCCAGGTGATCTCATTGTTCAGTTGCCACCTATGAGTGAGAACATGCGGTGTTTGGTTTTCTGTTCTTGTGATAGTTTGCTAAGAATGATGGTTTCCAGCTGCATCCATGTCCCTACAAAGGACACAAAGTCATCCTTTTTTATGGCTGCATAGTATTCCATGGTGTATATGTGCCACGTTTTCTTAATCCAGTCTGTCACTGATGGACATTTGGGTTGATTCCAAGTCTTTGCTATTGTGAATAGTGCCACAATAAACATACATGTGCATGTGTCTTTATAGCAGCATGATTTATAATCCTTTGGGTCTATACCCAGTAATGGGATGGCTGGGTCATATGGTACTTCTAGTTGTAGATCCTTGAGGAATCGTCATACTGTTTTCCATAATGGTTGAACTAGTTTACAATCCCACCAACAGTGTAAAAGTGTTCCTATTTCTCCACATCCTCTCCAGCACCTGTTGTTTCCTGACTTTTTAATGATTGCTATTCTAACTGGTGTGAGATGGTATCTCATTGTTGTTTTGATTTGCATTTCTCTGGCCAGTGATGATGAGCATTTTTTCATGTGTCTGTTGGCTGTATGAATGTCTTCTTTTGAGAAATGTCTATTCATATCCTTTGCCCACTTTTTGATGGGGTTGTTTGTTTTTTTCTTGTAAATTTGAGTTCTTTGTAGGTTCTGGATATTAGCCCTTTGTCAGATGAGTAGATTGCAAAAATTTTCTCCCATTCTGTAGGTTGCCTGTTCACTCTGATGGTAGTTTCTTTTGCTGTGCAGAAGCTCTTTAGTTTAATTAGATCCCGTTTGTCAATTTTGTCTTTTGCTGCCGTTGCTTTTGGTGTTTTAGACATGAAGTCTTTGCCCATGCCTATGTCCTGAATGGTACTACCTGGGTTTTCCTCTAGGGTTTTTATGGTATTAGGTCTAACATTTAAGTCTCTAATCCATCTTGAATTAATTTTCGTATAAGGAGTAAGGAAAGGATCCAGTTTCAGCTTTCTACTTATGGCTAGCCAATTTTCCCAGCACCATTTATTAAATAGGGAATCCTTTCCCCATTTCTTGTTTCTCTCAGGTTTTTCAAAGATCAGATGGCTGTAGATGTGTGGTATTATTTCTGAGGACTCTGTTCTGTTCCATTGGTCTATATCTCTGTTTTGGTACCAGTACCATGCTGTTTTGGTTACTGTAGTAGCGTGATGCCTCCAGCTTTGTTCTTTTGACTTAGGATTGTCTTGGAGATGCGGGCTCTTTTTTGGTTCCATATGAACTTTAAAGCAGTTCTTTCCAATTCTGTGAAGAAACTCATTGGTAGCTTGATGGGGATGGCATTGAATCTATAAATAACCTTGGGCAGTATGGCCATTTTCATATTGATTCTTCCTATCCATAAGCATGGTATGTTCTTCCATTTGTTTGTGTCCTCTTTTATTTCACTGAGCAGTAGTTTGTAGTTCTCCTGGAAGAGGTCCTTTACATCCCTTGTAAGTTGGATTCCTAGGTATTTGATTCTCTTTGAAGCAATTGTGAATGGAAGTTCATTCATGATTTGGCTCTCTGTCTGTTACTGGTGTATACGAATGCTTGTGATTTTTGCACATTAATTTTGTATTCTGAGACTTTGCTGAAGTTGCTTATCAGCTTGAGATTTTGGGCTGAGACAATGGGGTTTTCTAAATATACAATCATGTCATCTGCAAACAGGGACAATTTGACTTTTTCTTTTCCTAACTGAATACCCTTGATTTCTTTCTCTTGCCTGATTGCCCTAGCTAGAACTTCCAACACTATGTTGAATAGAAGTGGTGAGAGAGGGCATCTGTCTTGTGCCAGTTTTCAAAGGGAATTTTTCCAGTTTTTGCCCATTCAGTATGATATTGGCTGTGGGTTTGTCATAAATAGCTCTTATTATTTTGAGGTACGTTCCATCAATACCGAATTTATTGAGCGTTTTTAGCATGAAGGGCTGTTGAATATTGTCAAGCCTTTTCTGCATCTATTGAGATAATCATGTGGTTCTTGTCTTTGGTTCTGTTTATATGCTGGATTATGTTTATTGATTTGCGAATGTTGAACCAGCCTTGCATCCCAGGGATGAAGCCCACTTGATCATGGTGGATAAGCTTTTTGATGTGCTGCTGAATCCAGGTTGCCAGTATTTTATTGAGGATTTTTGCATCGATGTTCATCAGGGATGATATTGGTCTAAAATTCTTTTTTTTGTTGTGTCTCTGCCAGGCTTTGGTATCAGGATGATGTTGGCCTCATAAAATGAGTTAGGGAGGATTCCCTCTTTTTCTATTGATTGGAATAGTTTCAGAAGGAATGGTACCAGCTCCTCCTTGTACCTCTGGTAGAATTCAGCTGTGAATCCATCTGGTCCTGGACTTTTTTTGGTTGGTAGGCTATTATTGCCTCAATTTCAGAGCCTGCTATTGGTCTATTCAGGGATTCAACTTCTTCCTGGTTTAGTCTTGGAAGAGTGTAAGTGTCCAGAAATTTATCCATTTCTTCTAGATTTTCTAGTTTATTTGCGTAGAGTTTATAGTATTCTCTGATGGTAGTTTGTATTTCTGTGGGGTCGGTGTTGATATCCCCTTTATCATTTTTTATTGCGTCTATTTCATTCTTCTCTTTTCTTCATTAGTCTTGCTAGCGGTCTGTCAATTTTGTTGATCTTTTCAAAAAACCAACTCCTGGATTCATTTTTTTTTGGAGGGTTTTTTGTGTCTCTATCTCCTTCAGTTCTTATTTCTTGCCTTCTGCTAGCTTTCGAATGTGTTTGCTCTTGCTTCTCTAGTTCTTTTAATTGTGATGTTAGAGTGTCAATTTTAGATCTTTCCTGCTTTCTCTTGTGGGCATTTAGCGCTATAAATTTCCCTCTACACACTGCTTTAAATGTGTCCCAGAGATTCTGGTATGTTGTGTCTTTGTTATCATTGGTTTCAAAGAACATCTTTATTTCTGCCTTCATTTCGTTATGTACCCAGTAGTCATTCAGGAGCAGGTTGTTGAGTTTCCATGTAGTTGAGAGGTTTTGATTGAGTTTCTTAGTCCTGAGTTCTAGTTTGATTGCACTGTGGTCTGAGAGAGTTTGTTATAATTTCTGTTCTTGTACATTTGCTGAGGAGTGCTTTCCTTCCAATTATGTGGTCAATTTTGGAGTAAGTGCGATGTGGTGCTGAGAAGAATGTATATTCTGTTGATTTGGGGTGGAGAGTTCTATAGATTTCTATTAGGTCTGCTTGCTGCAGAGATGAGTTCAGTTCCTGGATATCCTTGTTAACGTTCTGTCTCGTTGATCTGTCTAATGTTGACAGTGGAGTGTTGAAGTCTCCCATTATTATTGTATGGGAGTCTAAGTCTCTTTGTAAGTCTCTAAGGACTTGCTTTATGTATCTGGGTGCTCCTGTATTGGGTGCATATATATTTAGGAGAGTTAGCTCTTCCTGTTGAATTGATCCCTTTACCATTATGTAATGGCCTTCTTTGTCTCTTTTGATCTTTGATGGTTTAAAGTCTGTTTTATCAGAGACTAATATTGCAACCCCCGCTTTTTTTTGTTCTCCATTTGCTTGGTAAATCTTCCTCCATCCCTTTATTTTGAGCCTATGTATGTCTCTGTATGTGAGATGGGTCTCCTGAATATAGCAGACTGATGGGTCTTGACTCTTTATCCAGTTTGCCAGTCTGTCTTTTAATTGGAGCATTTAGTCCATTTACATTTAAGGTTAAGATTGTTATGTGTGAACTTGATCCTGCCATTATGATATTAACTGGTTATTTTGCTCGTTAGTTGATGCAGTTTCTTCCTAGCCTCAATGGTCTTTACATTTTGGCATGTTTTTGCAATGGCTGGTACTGGATGTTCCTTTCTATGTTTAGTGCTTCCTTCAGGGTCTCTTGTAAGGCAGGCCTAGTGGTGACAAAATCTCTAAGCATTTGCTTATCTGTAAAGGATTTTATTTCTCCTTCACTTATGAAATTTAGTTTGGCTGGATATGAAATTCTGGGTTTAAAATTCTTTTCTTTAAGAATGCTGAATATTGGTCCCCACTCTCTTCTGGCTTGTAGAGTTTCTGCCGAGAGATCTGTTAGTCTCATGGGCTTCCCTTTGTGGGTAACCCGACCTTTCTCTCTGGCTGCCCTTAAGATTTTTTCCTTCATTTCAACTTTGGTGAATCTGGCAATTATGTGTCTTGGAGTTGCTCTTCTCGGAGTATGTTTGTGGCATTCTCTGTATTTCCTGGATTTGAATGTTGGCCTGCCCTACTAGGTTGGGGAAGTTCTCCTGGATGATATCCTGAAGAGTGTTTTCCAACTTGGTTCCATTTTCCCCCTCACTTTCAGGCACCCCAATCAGACGTTGATTTGGTCTTTTTACATAATCCCATACTTCTTGCAGGCTTTGTTCATTTCTTTTTTCTTTTGGTTTCTCTTCTCGCTTCATTTCATTCATTTGATCCTCAATCGCTGATACTCTTTCTTCCAGTTGATCGAGTCGGTTACTGAAGCTTGTGCATTTGTCACGTATTTCTCGTGTCATGTTTTTCATTTCTTTCATTTCGTTTATGACCTTCTCTGCATTAATTACTCTAGCTATCAATTCTTCCACTTTTTTTTTTCAAAATTTTTAGTTTCTTTGCGCTGGGTACGTAATTCCTCCTTTAGCTCTGAGAAGTTTGATAGACTAAAGCTTTCTTCTCTCATCTCGTCAGTCATTCTCCATCCAGCTTTGATCTGTTGCTGGCGATGAGCTGCACTCCTTTGCTGAGGGAGATGTGCTCTTATTTTTTGAATTTCCAGCTTTTCTGCCCTGCTTTTTCCCCATCTTTGTGGTTTTATCTGCCTCTGGTCTTTGATGATGGTGACGTACTGATGGGGTTTTGGTGTAGGTGTCCTTCCTGTTTGAAAGTTTTCCTTCTAACAGTCAGGACCCTCAGCTGTAGGTCTGTTGGAGATTGCTTGAGGTCCACTCCAGACCCTGTTTGCCTGGGTATCAGCAGCAGAGGCTGCAGAAGATAGAATACTGCTGAACAGCAAGTGTACCTGTCTGATTCTTGCTTTGGAAGCTTCCTCTCAGGGGTGTACTCCACCCTGTGAGGTGTGGGGTGTCAGACTGCCCCTAGTGGGGGATGTCTCCCAGTTAGGCTACTCAGGGGTCAGGGACCCACTTGAGCAGGCAGTCTGTCCCTTCTCAGATCTCAGCCTCCGTGTTGGGAGATCCACTGCTCTCTTCAAAGCTGTCAGACAGAGTCGTTTGCCTCTGCAGAGGTTTCTGCTGCTTTTGTTTAGCTGTGCACTGTCCCCAGAGGTGGAGTCTACAGAGACTTTATTCACTTTTAACATTAATGATCCAAGCCACCATCACCATATAGACTACTGTTACAGCTTCTACACTAGTTATCCTGCTTCTAAGTTTTCTCATTCTAATTCAGTTTCTCCATAGTTGCCAGAATGATCTTAAAAAAATAAATCTGGTTATTTCCCTTTGGAAATAATTTATTTTCTTACTGCACTTAGGATAAATTCTAAGTAATATACCATCATCTAAAGAGCCCTACCTATTTATCTCTCATCACCTTGCACAAGACTCTCATATACAAATCACTATATCCAACAACACTGATTTATTTTTTCAGTTTCTTAAATTTTTGAGCACTTGTTTGCTACAATTAGGCTAAGCAGACTCCCGATCCTCATGAATATAGTCTGATAGAACATGCAAAAATTATACATATATACACATATACAATTATATATTTTAATATAGGAAATAATTTCCATCCTGAATTCACATGTTTAATATGGTTGATAGATTTAAACTGAAACCCCCAAAATGAGTAATTAGCCACATAAAGGATGAGGAAAAAAATGTCCAAGAAGAACACCACGTGGAAAGTCCTTAAAGTCTTGGTGTAAGCAAGCAGCTGGCAGAGGTCTAAGATAGCCAGAGTTGAGTAAATGAAAGGGAAATAGGCTAGGGATATGGTTGGAGGAATAGCCTGACCAATTTTTGGGGTATTAGGGGTTTCTTAATCTTGGCTATTGGGTCAGAAAGTATTTGTTGTGGGTGGCTGACCCTGGGCACTGCAGGGTGCTTAGCAGAATTTCTAACCACTATATGCAAGCAGCATATGCCCCTAGTTTTGACAACTAAAACTGTCTCCATGTATCGCCAAATTTGCCTTGAGGAACAAAATCACCCTCAGCTGAGAACCACTGGACTAGAGTCAGAATTATATTTTAAATATGAACCATGGAATCTGTTCTGTAGTTCATCTAATAATTCATTTATTCGGTAAATAGTTACTGAGCACCTAATATGGGTCAGACACTATGGCAAGTGCTTGGGATAAAAAAATGAACAAGACAAATTCTTCCCATTTTGGACCATGTAATTTAGTGCAGAAGAAAGCTTCTAAATACGTAATATGACTAACTACATTTGTGAAAAGTACTATGAAGGAAAAGTACATTTTTCAGTTGTACAGTACAATCGAAAATAAAGATAGGAAGATTTGGTCAATAAGCATCCCTTTACATATCAGTTTTCGTTGTCTAACATTAACATTCAGCCCCATCTTCAGTTGAGTTTGTTGGTATATTGTCCTTAATTTTGAGAAGTTTTTAAGATCTTAAAAGATGGCATGTGTGTACTTTATATTAAATTATCCACAGTGACTATGCACATTTTAAGAAAACATGAGGCATACAGAGTTTGATAGTGATGTCCCAGTGGGATGAACATTCAATTTTCATAAATGAAGGCAGATATTATGTATTTGTGATGTCACAAAGCAATGAAATAAAAAATAATCTTAACCTATAAACAGAACAATAAGCATATGTGACTTTTAATGGAAACAATATACCCAACGGAGTAAAGGAGACAAAATTTTCTGAGTCATATGGAATTAATGGATATTCACAAAGGTCTTTTTAAGAGTCTCATAGGTCAGTGGCAATATATAATCATGACAGATCATTATCGCCATCATTCTAGACACTTCTCATATGCTTAATTGTACAAGCTGCTAGGCTGAATGTAGTGAAAAGCAAGCTAAAAATTGTTTGTCTTCCATATAAGGCAGATTATAACAAGCAAGAATACTGTTAGTGCTTTCATAAACCCAACTTAACTGAGTTTGAATTTTGTCTTTAAGACAAAACTAATTTTTAACCTTTTCTACAAGACCATCTAAGAGGCCATAATAAAAATAAATGAAAATTTATAAGTTTATTGTGCATACAGGCTGTTCTCTGGGCATGGTTAGTAGGATTTCTCACACTTACTAAGCAAACATGTGTTTGGCTTCAGGGCTAAAAGCAAGCATTTCTGGTTTTAAATATTGTACAGAAAAGCCTCCATTTCATTTAGGAAGCTACCTCTTGCCTCTCAGGGTGTATCCGAATAAATGTATGTTTACTGACTACTGACATAGACATCTCATTAAAAATGTTGCCAAATGAGAATGACTGCCAGAAACAAGGATTACTAGATAGTGTATGTGGTTTTGGTTATTACCACCCATTTCAATCCACATGCTGCTGTGGATAAATAACTGTTTTAGAATTAGTTGAATTTGACAATATTGGAACAACCTAGCTGCATTAAATCAAAACACTAACTAATTTGCTTTATAATTCACAAAGTTATAAGCTATTAAATTGTCCATTATGGATTAAATTGTGTTCTACTGAACTTCAGTGTTGACTCCTTAATCTGTAATGTGTATTTGAAGGTACAGTCTTTAAAAGGGCAATTGAGGTTAAAAGCCATAAGGGCACAGCCCTAATTCAACAGGACTGGTGTCATAAGAAGAGATGCCAGGGATATACAATGTGGGAAAGACCATGTAAAGCCACAGCAAGAAGGTGGCCATCTGCAAGCCAAGAAAAGAGGCCTCAGGAGAAATCAACCAGCCAGCACCTTGATCATGGACTTCTAGGCACTGAAACTGTGGGGAAAAAAATATATTTCTGTTAAGTCACCCAGTCTGTGGTATTTCGTTATGGGAGCCCTATCAAACGAATATATTGTTCAACATTGGCAATATTACTCTAAATTAAGTTTGCTATTGTTCTAAGTTATACATATGTAAATAAACATAATGAAGGTGAATTATTTGCTCTGAATCATAGAGCTAGAGGATAAACTAGTACTCATCACAGATCATCTATGTCATAAACAATAAAACATCCTGACTGACCAAAGGCAAGTTGTTCTGTCCATAACCCAACAAAACATTACAATTCAGTAACAAAGGAATGCTGGCACTTACAGAAAATGTAAACTTTAACATATTATTCAAAATGAGGATAGGAAATACAGGTAAACTAGAAAAATAAATCCTAAATGAAATTTCTTTAGAGTATTGCTTCTTTTAGATCTCTTCACAGGAATAGTTATATTTAGTGGTTATGTTATGAAGTTTTAAAATTTCTTAGTTACATCACAAATAGTTATTATATTTTCAAGTGACTTTTAAAATCTGAAACACTGAAGAATTTAGAAGGTCCTTATTTATATATGTCTATATATGTGCATTTACATGTCTCCTGATAAACCAACATTTATACAACGTGTTAAGAGGCTGAAGTTGTTATAGTTACAAGGAAATAAAAGATGACACGAATTTTTATATATACTCGTGATTGGAGCTATCTCTCTGGTAGTTAATAACTAAGACTATCTCAAGTTGTGTTTTATTTCCTGAGTTCCTTTTTTCTCAATGAGAATTTTTTTTTTCTCATAGTAGATGGGGTCATTTTATAATAGAAAAGTACAAGAACCATCATGCAGTTTTGACCTTGATGTTTCAAATTTGTTAGCATTTTTAGACACCGGTTACTAGGTGTTCAAAGTGATAGAAAAATTGAATGTTGATTTGAACACGTTCACATTCCACATTGTGCTTCTTCAAAGCTTATAACTTAGCAAAATCTTTATTTGTCACATAGTCAATGATGCTACCATTTTAAAACATTTAATTCAAATTACATCTATAGTTATCAACTCTGAGAAAAAGCAAATTGTAATATGCATTACTCAATGGAATTTTTTTATCTCTTGCTGTTGTCTAAGAAAGCAAGTTATTCAAAAGATATTCAGTGTGTATGAAGCACCTTTGTTGACTGCAAGGTGTTAAATGTTCTTTACCTGGTCCCATTAACTCTGAGATTGTTTTAAGACATGGATCCTGTATAGATAGTGTTAGAGAAATTCAAAACAGTTTCTCTACACTGCAAGATAATTCAAATTTAGTGATGTGGATGGAACTACAAGATTAAGTTCTTTCTCTTTATACCTCACTGGAAGGCAGCAAGCTTATCTCTGAGGATAAATGAAAGCAAAAGCTATAGATTTATACATTTGAATACCTCGGTTCTTGATTTTTTTCAATGGACTTGGTATAGGCAAGTTACATATTTGAAATCTGAGTTTCAAACCCATCTCTCTGCTTGAATGAAGGCATACAGTCCATCACATGAAATACCTGATCTACAAAGCAGCTCCTCCTTCTGATCAGGTTCAGCTTCCTATACTCAGTGATTAACTTTTATTATATTCATCTATAGAAGCCAAAAATGAATTTTATGATGAAGGTGCCAACTATTAACCAGAACTCATTTCCTTTTATTCCTGGGCTCTCACCTAGGCTATATTCCTTAATTCCTTTGCAATAGTGTGTAGTCACATGAGTTGCATTCTAATCAATGGGATGTGAGTGGACATATGTGCCACTTCAAGGTCTACAGTTTTTCTACATCCACTAATTGAGGCACTTCCTCCTTCCAAGTTTCCATAGAAAGGACTGTAGAAGCAACCTTGGCACCATTGTTGAACAAGACAAAACTTCCTTCAGCAGTGAGTCCTGAATGAATGTATGGAAAAGATGCAGCCTCCTGCCCAGGACAAACACATAAACAAGAAATCAGCTTTATTACATTTCAGCCAATATGTATTTTGGGAGTACTTTTGATATTGCATTAACTTAGGGAGTATATGCAGGAAACTTTGACTTGGCCAAAAGGAAATTTTTATTTGGTGGTTATGAGATCATTGATTTTGGGTATATGTCTATGAAATCTTCACTAATAAATATTAACTGGTGGTTTCATGAGTTGAACAAAACATCAGAACAACAAAAATGGACATTCTACATGCTATTTAGAGTTGCAATTTCCAAAATATTTGTTCGTTCTTCATTATAAATAATATACACATTTATAATTACATATACTGCTGTGATTAGCTAATATCTCAGTGTTTAATATGCACATTAGGCAAGGGTCATACAATAGTGCATATAAATTCATGTCTTCAAAAGCATTCTTGATCATTTTTTTAAAATTTTTTAAAATTTAAAAAATTTTAAATTTCAAAATTTAGGCCACTTAGCTCTGACAAAATTACTTCATTTATTTTGAAATATGACTTACTTTAGTTTTAGTATGAACTCTGTATTTCTGCCATTTTCTCACTGATTTCTTATACTTGTATGATATCATTTCAATTGGAAATTTTCTTTGCAGGAACATTTTTAGCTACTTGCTCATTTTGTAAGATAAATTTATTAAAATGAAATATAATTTTTAAATCCACTCAAATGGTCACATGTAAATTTCAATGGGTGGCAATACAATGAGACGAGAATGAATAAGTGTAATGATGTCAATCACTCTTCATTTTAAAACCTCCACTTCCAACAAGATCCTTCAGGTACTATGTGGGACAGTTGACCATTTGTCTAAGAACTTTTGAGGATACTAGGGTTAATTAACATATTACATAGTGTTAAAGTTTGTTTCATATGTTTATATGAAAAGTGAATATAAATAGATATTTTAATATTTCCTTTCTGGGCAAGTTTAAATGTCATTAAAAAAATTCAAAGAGTTTCAAGACACTTAGTCCAGGTTTATAGTTTCTTTAGCAACATGGTACCTCAAAAAACAAACCATGCTAAGCACAGTTGCTCATGCCTACAATCTCAGCACTTTGGGAGGCAGAAGTGGGAAGATTTCCTAAGGCCAGGAATTTGATTGAGACTAACCTGGACAACATGATATGAGACCCCATCTCTACAATTTTTTCTTAGGCATGGTAGCACACACCTGTAAGTCCCAGCTACTCAGGAGACTGAGGCAGAAGGATGACTTGAGCCCAGTAGGTTGAGGCTGCAGTGAGCCTGGATCACACTACTGCACTCCAGCTGGAGCAACAGAGTGTGACTCTGTCTCTAAAAATAAATAAAAATAAACAAACAAAAAAGCCCACATTCTTATCTATTTAATTCCTATCAGTTCCATATACTAGCAACCACCCAAAGTTCTTTGCCAGACGTAGTTCTAAAATCTGTTATTTCACTGTTCTTAACCACTCCCCTCCCCATCATGCCTTCTGTTTTCTCAACTCAATGTCAGAGACCTTGAAATCATCTGGAACAATTGGTGTTGATGGGAGATAACATCTTTTATCTGATCTTTGCTGCAAAGTTGGATCTTGGTTCAACTGAGAAATCTAGTGGGTGTTTCTCTCAAAACTTCTTATCTCTCCCTCTTTCAACTTCAGAGCAGCAGCTTTGCCACCCCTGTCAGGTCTTTGATATCTGAAATCCCCTGGGTACTCTCACCCCTATTTCTTCCTGAAACTACCCAATTCTTGCTTGTGCTTATCTCTTTAAGTGCACTGGCTAAAAGGAGCCAATCACAGCCAACATAACCTAACACTTAGGCTTTTTCTAATTATTTCTAATCATTTCCATCTAATCATTTCCAGGACTGCAGACTTGGAGGTATTTAGTTTACCTTGCAAGTATCTCATGAGAGTTTTACCAAATATGTAACTGCATAACATGAACCATAAGCTGCTCAGTCTCTGATATCACTTTGCCACCTGTCTCCTAATTGCTAAATGAATTCTATGTATTCAGCAGAACTCCACTTCAATGCATTAGAGTAATACTACTATAATAGATAAACCCAAATCTGAGTGGATAAATTCAATGTGTGTTTTCCACTTTTTTTCTTACTCATCTTAATTTTAATAGGTAGTAGGGCAAGTTTGAGGAAGTGAAATTATCAGCTCCACACAGTCATCAAGGAATCCACGGCCGGGTGTAGTGGCTCACACCTGTAATCCCAGCACGTTGGGAGGCCAAGGTGGGCAGTTCACGAGGGTCAAGAGATCGAGAGCATCCTGGCCAACATGGTGAAACCCTGTCTCGACTAAAAATGCAAAAATTAGCCCACGGGTCTGCAGTCCCAGCTACTCCAAGGGTGGGGGAGGGGTGAGGGACGCTGAGGTAGAAGAATCACTTGAACCTGGGAGGCGGAGGTTGCAGTGAGCCAGGATCATGGTACTGCACTCCAGCCTGGTGATGGAGTAAGACTCCATCTCAAAAGAAAAAAAATAAATAAATAGAAAGAAATCCACGTTCCTTGTATCTATCAGTTCTAACTTGCCATCCTCTTCATTCAATTGGCACCTGAAGAAGAAAGTGATTGCATATATATGGACCATACAAAACCTTGGTATGTGACTTTTCTTCCTGTGTCATGGTCACATTAACTGCAAGGGACATTGAGAAATAAAATCTGAGTGTCCAGAAAAACTGAGGAAAATTTTGGAAAATAACTATTCAGCTTCTTCAATGCATTAGATGATTGAGAGTCTCCAAACTTGTTCCCTGCTTTTACTTTTTCCTTCTTATAATTCTTTTCTAAAAACAAGAAGCCAGGCACAATGGCTTGCACTTGCTATCCCAGCAATTCTGGTGGCTGAGGCAGGAGGAATGCGTGAAGTCAAGAGTTTGAGGATTAGGGTGAATGACAGAGTGAGAACCTGTCTCTTAAAGCTAACAATTTTCTTTAAAGATAAGTCAGATTGTCTCATGCTGCTGCTCAAAACCCAAAAATAATACCCCATTTTATTTGGGGCAACGGCAAGTTCATCACAATGGCCTGCAGCACCTTACATGTTCTGACCCCATTACATCACTCTGCTCATCCCTACAAAACTCCTGTCTCACCCACTCTGCTCTAGCCACACTGGCTTTGTGAATGTTCCTCAAACAGGACAGCACAACCTGGCCTTAGGTTATTTGTACTGTCTATTCACTCTGCCTTGAGCACTCTTCTTCCAAATATCTGCATGACTAAATTCATTATTTCCTTTAATATGTTGCTCAACTCTTGCCATTCCAATGAGACCTACCTTCTCCAACTCCCCACAATTAATAATCGCTGAACTTCGGAATCCTATATCCTTACTGTGGTCTTCCAGATAGTTCCTGTTCTCCCCACTGCAAGACAATTGGTACGACTGTACGTTCTCATTGGCCCTCTTGTTTGATTGAAACTACATGAGGAGTCCTTGCCAATAACCTGTGAATGAAAGTAAAGTGTGGCCCTTCCTGTCCAGAATCATTAACTGCCTGGCTGGGGCCTTCCTGAGCTTTTCTTTCACTCTGGCATGGCATGACAATGGCGTGCTTGAAACCATGGCACTACTAGAGTTTCCGACTTCTCGATAACTTATTTGCTAAATTTACTATTTGATGTCTATTGTTGATGGCAAAAATACAGGTTTATAGGACAGGGATCTTTGTGTTTTTATTACTATATTTAAAGCTCTTAAAATAATGTCTGGCATATAATAGATTTCCCTAGACACTTATCAAATTGATAAATGAAGTGAGCCTGAAGTTATATTCTACTTAATGAAGAAATCAGTGAAAAAGGATGCAAGAATGTGCAAGAAAAGGCTTTAAGGAATAGTTGGTGAGTATGGCAAAAGAAGAGCATGGAAATTCAGCATATGAAAAAAATCCCCCACAATGTCATCAGGGAAAGGCAATGAGATACCACTACATGTCTGTTAGAACAGTCAAACTTTAGAACACTGACTATACCAAATGTTGATGAGGATTCATTCATTCATTCACTGGTATAGGTTGTTGGCAGAAGTGATTGTGGTTTTTGCCACTACGATCACTTCTGCACTCAACCATAAGAACGCTAAATGGTACAGCCACTGTGGAAGAGTTTGGAAGTTTCTTACAGAACTAAACATGCTTACCATATGATCCAGCAAAAGATCTGAAGAGATGTTTCTCGAAAGACATACAAACGGCCAATGGGTATATGAACAAATGCTTAATGTCATGAATCATCAGGGAAATGCAAATCAAAATTACAATGAGATATCATCTCGCCTTTGTTAAAATGTCTATTAAAAAGACAGAAAATAACAAATGGTGGTAAGGATGGGTAGAAAGGAGAATGCTCATACACTGTCGGTGGAAATGTAAAGTAGTAAACCACTATGGAAAAGAGTATGGAGGTTTCTCAAAAAAATGAAAGAAAAAAATAACATACGATCTAGCAATCCCACTATTGAATATATATCTGAAAGAGAGGAAATCAGTATATCAAAGAGATATCTGCACTGTAACGTTTTTTGCAGCACTGTTCACAATAACCAAGATATGGAATCAATCCAAGTGTTCATCAATGGATGAATGGATAAAAAAAAAAATGTGGTACCTATACACAAACACTATTTTGCCATAAAAAATCATATTTGCTGCAACATGTGTGGAAATGGAAGTAATTATGTTAAGTAATAAATCAGGCACAAAATACAAATATCACATGTTCTCACTAATACATGGGAGCCAAAAAATTTGATCTCAAGGAAGCAGTGAAATAGAATGGTTACTGAAGCCAGTGAAGGGTAAGGGGGGAGGGCAGGATGAAGAGGGTTAGTTAATGGGTATAACAATGCAATTAGATAGAAGGAATAAGATCTAGTATTCAGTAACACAAAAAAGACAACTATAAAATAATATATTGTATATTTCAAAACAGCTACAAAAAAATTTTAGAATGTTCTCAACACAAAAAATGACAAATGTTTAAGGTGATGGATATCCCAATTACCCAGATTTGATCATTACACATCATATGCTTTTATCAAAATATCACATGTACCCCATAAATATGTGCAACTAGTATGTATCCATAAAATTAAAAATCAGAAAAGCTAAATCTAAAACTATTTAAAATGTCAATCTAAGTACTGAATTACCACACACATAGAATATATAAACATACACAAATATATTTTATAAAGACTGAAAATAAATGCATTTATATGCTTAATCAGTTTTATCTTTATGCATGTAATTATTTCTATGTTTTAAAATCTTACCAAATTATACACAATTAATATAAAACATTGTACAAATATAATGTTAAGATTGAAGAGTTTGCTGGTATCCAGCTTCCTCTTGTTCTTTTTAGTAAAGGGATCCCTCAAATTTTAGTTGGACACACATATACCATGTTCCTCAGTTCCTACTGTAGTTTGATTTACCCATTTGAGCCAATGAGATATAAGCAGAAGCAGTGGGTGGAAGTTCCAGATCATTTTCCTAAAGAAGCTTACCTAAGATTCCCTGTGTCCTTTCTAACTACTGGGTGAGAAATGGTAATGGTAACCACTAGAGAAACTGGCCAAAGTTGGCAGAGCTGCCTTGCTATCTGGAGCCTGCTTGCCCTCCAGACTGTGATATGAAACAAAAATAAATGTCTCAATGTACTCACTAGATCTTAGTCTGTTTATTATAGCAACTTAGCTGCTATTTTAAAATACCACTAACTCAAGTATGTGGTGACCACAAAGTTGGTTTATACTATTTTCTTGTTTAGTATAAAGGGATAAAGGTATTTCCCCATGTTTTCCTTATTATATAAAGTATTAATGAAGACTTAACCATAAAGCGACTCTCCCCTTACTGAAGAATAGTATTGGCTAAAAACAAAATTACCATAAAAATTTTAAATCTGTTTAATAAATACAATATTTTCATATGTATGCATATTTGTACAAATGTATGGGAATCTTAGTTTTTTTAATAACAAATCTTCAATGGTTGACACAAGTGTCTAGGAAAAATTGTATACCTAGGAAAACATGATATTATGGAGAAAACTACATTTTACTCTTAGTTCTCTTCATCAACACCCAATAGAAAAATAATCATCTGAATGTTAAAAAATATGGTACTTTCTTCATCACAAACTAATTTTTCAGGCAATGGTGTTAGTTTTATTTAAAATAGTTATTTGTTATACTTTAGTCCAACATGGAAAAATGGATATGGGAATGTCACGTAAAAGCAGAGCTGATTCATATTTTGTGTGATTATATTTGCAAATCTTTATTTTAAATCAATTTGGTGCAAGTTAGTTTTTCTTGAGTATGACAGGGTATGGTTAATTTTTTTTCTAAAAACGTATACCGTCATTTATTTCCTGAACTCCGTCTGTAATGATTTGTATTCTATCGTCCCTGCTGTTGACATCTACCATAATATAATCATCTCTCTCTAGTTTTGTTCTATTTCTTTTCTTACCTCCTCTTAATTACCCCTTTTGTACCTCTACTCTCTAGTCTGTATGTCTCTAATACATAGAGGTACCAATTTTACAACCCCCAAGGCTTGTCAGGTTAAAGATTAATGAGCAGACTATGCCCAAAGGCTTTGGAAAGGTTAAGCATAATTACAAATGGGTATTTTATGCAATGCTGGAGATGTGCAAGCTGTTTTTCAAAAAAGGGCAAGAAAAGAGGTAATGAAACTTATGGGATTCATGTCAACTATTGTATTTCAGAAAAAAAGGTTTCTTTAAAATGAGAAATTAACATGCTAACTGGAAGAGGTTGTTAAATCCTGCCCTCTGTTTTATTCATGATTACAACACACGCGCGCGCACACACACATATTAACATATAACTGAGAACAGTCTCAGGTCTGTACCATCATTAACTTTGACTTTTTTTCTTTGTAAGATTTAGAGTAAAAAGAAAAGTTTTTAATATTTAGAGTAAAAAGAAATGGTTTGAAATAAATACATTAGCTGAGCATTGCTATTGGAAAAATTAAACAGCATTCGGAGAAGAAATATGTAGTTTCCACTTGAAATTTTATAGCTCACCATGAAAAACTACTTTCCATGGAAAAGTAACTTAAAGATTCTTTAGAGATTCAGTTACACAATGACTGTGAAATATAAGATGAACATCTGGCCATCCCAGCACCATGAGGATGGTATTAGGATTACAGTCAGTGTTTTTCACTAATTATAAAGTGTTACCAGGGTTAAAACAGTCGTGTTTAGAAGTCAGAAAGCTGTTGAACTACTTGCAGGTGGTTTTCTCCAAAATGTTTCAGAACAGGGGACCATGCTGGAATTAACTTTGCTAAAGAAAAAATATTGATCTGAAAATGCTGAGTTAAAAGTGAGATATTTTTGCTGAAAAAAGATTAAAGATTCAGAGTTAATTCATTTCCTTTAAAGTATTATTTATGCTCTGCCTAAGGGCAGCTCCCTCCCTTTGTCCACTACCTTCACTTGCTTCATTCAGTGTCTTTGCAATTACCTCTCACGCTTACAGCAACATTTTTCTCTCCGTACAGAATCATTTCCATCAACTTAAAGTTTGTATCTCCTTTGAAAAAGAGCGGCAGAAGGCAGCCAAATGCTTAGGCGGCAGGGGAAGGGTCCCCCGTGAAACTCCACCTCCAAGCCAAGGACAGTTTAAAGCCTGAAAGACAAGCTACAGGTTAAACCCTTGGACTCGATTGAGAACTTATTTCTCCATTTGACATGCTTTCCTCGGATTAATTCCCACCCTTCACCTATTTCTCATATACCTACCCTTTCCTAATTGATTTCCTACACTGTTGTGCCCACCTTTAAGAGTTATCTTCACTTTAACCTTTTTTGCATACTCACAAATCAATCAACGCGCACTCTCCATACTGAGTCCAAAGACCCCGACCCAGCAACAAAGGGGATATTCCTGCCTTCCGGTAGGGGGACCAACTCCGGACCAACTCCGCACGCATCTCAGCTGAAAGCTGTTTCATCATTCAATAAATTATTCTGTCCTCTTGACTCTTCAATGTCCATCATATGCTCATTCTTCTTGGGCATGGCACAAGATCTCCAGAACCACTGAACACCGGTACAAGCTATAACAACAAGCGAGCTGGGGAACACCAGCATGGCCGATGAGGACCCAAGTTAAGGTGTCGCTGGCTGGGAAGTCCCAGGCTTGCAAAGTGACAGAAGAAAAATCCTGCATGTAAAGGAAAAAGCAGAACACCTCAATCTTGACTCCGTTATTCTTTTTTTTTTTTTTTTTTTTTTTTGAGAAGGGTTCTCGCTCTGTCGCCCAGGCCTGGAGTGCAGTGGCGCGATCTTGGCTCACTGCAAGCTCTGCCTCCCGGGTTCACGCCATTCTCCTGCCTCAGCCTTCGGAGTAGCTGGGACTACAGGCGCCCGCCACCGCGCCCAGCTAGTGTGTGTGTGTGTGTGTGTATTTCTTTTTAGTAGAGGCGGAGTTTCACCGTGGTCTCAATCTCCGGACCTCGTGATCCGCCTGCCTCGGCCCCCCAAAGTGCTGGGATTACAGGCGTGAGCCACCACATCCGGCCCATTTTACTCATTTTCTTAACAGTAAAATTTCTTGAAGTACTTGTCAAGTTTTTCCTCTTCCTAATTTCTTGCTTCCCAATTTCTTTTAAACTCACTACAATTAGGCTTTGAAATCACTCCAAATAACTGAAAAAGCTATTGTCAAGGTAACCAATCATCTTCCGAAATCCAGTATTCCATTCCAGTTCTCTTATTCTTTGGTCTATCATGAACGTTTGGCATATAATTTCTTCTTTCTAAATACATTTCCTTCCCTTGGTATCCAGGACATCCACAAGTAACTAGTTTTACACATATCTCCCTGGTTGTTCCGTTATATTCTTCTTGCTATCTCTTATTCTTTCTGAGCTCCTAATGCTGTTTAGAAATGCCCCAAGACGGTCTTGAACCTTTTCTCTCCTCTATCAAAACTCTTCCTTGATAAATTAATCCAGCCTCATGTCCTTAAGTATCACTTGTGTGCAGATGACTGATACGGCAACGATTTCTACTGTTGATCAAATACCCATGTTCTCCCTCACATAATCCAGATCCTTTGTGGTGCAGTGAGTCTGTTTCTTTGGACTGGCTATCACTAATGGGTGATGTCAATCTCTACTAGGCCAAAGTGAAAGCTTTGTATTGAGACAGTACAGTCCTGAGGTGAAGTTAACTTAGACAACTGAGTCAAGAGCTTAGAAGTGAACTGCTTTAGGGAGAAAGTTTGGCTAGTAGACCTTGGATGAACAAAAAACAAAACTTTTATCCTTTAAGTGCAGAGTCAGCAAGTTTTTCTATAAAATGACAGATGATTCATATTTTAAACTTACAGGCCATATGGTCTCTATTGCAACTACTCAGCTCTGCCATTATAGTAAGAATGTAGCCATAGACAGAAAGTAAATGAATGAGAGCAGCTATGCCCCGATAAAGTTTTATTTACTAAAACCGGTGCTGGGCTGGATTTTGCCTATGGACTGTTGTTTGCCAACCCTTGCTTTAAGCCACTGAGATACTGGGGTTTCTCTGTTATCACAGCATGTGGCCTAGTCTATACTTATTAATACAACTTTCAAACTTATGTTCTTATTTCAGACCTCTGGGGACAGGGAAGTCAGAAAATTTGAGAGGGTACCTAGGATGTGATTTTTTTATGACTCATAATTTTATTGGTCACATCCAGACTTCATGGCCACAATTAATACATTTGTTTATATTCAGATAAAGCAAATACATATATTGAATGTTTTCTTTTTTTGGCAATGTAATGTTTGTGTATAGATTAGGTAGCTGCCTAGACTGAAGGCTCAGCTTTGAATAACAAATTATTACAGAAAAGTCATGCTAAAAGTACAGGAAAGAATATTGTGTATTTAGAATTTGACCTGTGGAACAATCTAACACTTGAAAACTAACTTGTGCCAGCTGCTCTACAAAGGCTAAAGGGTGAATTGTGAGGGTGTAATCAGATAATGAATAAAATATTTCTATTACCAACTACTCAGAGGATAGCTAATCACCAATGACAACTGTCTGCTCTCCAGAGAAACCTGGGGTTCTGCGCTTATAACCACAGTATTGGAAGTAAAGCTGAGTAATGATTAATATTGAATTATTCAAAGGTGAATGTAGTCTAGAACAATAGAACAAGTTCCTTCCTTTACTTTTCTGGAGGGTATGCTATTAAAGCTGCTTTCAAAGATATGTCGACTCCACTTTGTCCCACAGAATAAAACAGTCTGCTTTTGCATTTCAAATTACCATGTAGGGCTATCATTACTAACGCAGTTCAGACACAACCCTGGACACAGGACCATGATAAGAAAGAATCACATTTTGTAATGGCTGAAGATGGCAGCTTCCCCTCAAACATGTTAAGTCCAAAGCAGGAGTTCTCCAACTTTCAAAATCCGTGCCTATTTAATAAACAAATATTTTAACATCCTCTACTTCTAAATTAAAAACATACTACTTTAGGGATATATTAAGGATTTTTTTCCCATGTTTTTAAGTCTTCCTTGGTAATGACCACTCTATCATTGACATAGAAATTCTAAACTTAAACTTGCAACCTGTTTTACAAGAGTGCTAACTAAGCTAGACATTCAATGATATTGGGGATCAAAAGGAGAGCTTTACAGAATTTAGCTCTATTTTGAATAGTTTGGCAAGTGCAGCTATTTAGGTGTTCATGACACTATCTCATAATTTCAATATTATGAAATTGAATTGGGAAATATCTACTTTTTGAAGATCAAAACTATTTAGAAACAAAACTAAGAACTTCTGCTTTCATCTGCAGTTAATAGTTTCTTTTCATGTGCTTATTAGGAAATGTTGAGACCATAATTCCTTTGTTAGTAATTTTATTTGTTTTATTATTCAAGCAATAACATGATAGAGAAAACACTATTAAAATAGATAAGGAGAAATTGTTTGGAAACTTTTTGACCTCCTTATATCCAGATGAGAATGCATTTACTGAGACTTTCTTACTGAGTAGACTTCAACACAAATTGTCTACGAAATTACAAATATTGCAGAAGTTAAGAGTAATATTTTAAAAGTTTGCATAGTTCCTGTCCCTAAACTAAAATTTTTCTTTCCTGTTTGAGTATGTTGCTGATGTTTTCCTAAGAATATTTCTACTAACTAAAAGATTTTTCAATTTACAAGTCTTTAATGTTACAGCAAGATGTTGTTCATTAAAGGGAGTTTATTTGCCTATTAATGTAAGATAGATTGATGACTAAAAATGACAAAATCAAAATAAGAATAGAGAATAGGTGTATACAGAAAAATAAGAAAGCCTGAAGAGGTGGGCTATAACATTTACTACAGCTTGGGTAAATACAATACCTTGGAAGGCCACGTTCAAGCTACAGGATAGAAGAAAAGGGTACAGGCCAATATTTATGCAATTCACAATGTTATCTCATGTGGCCTTCCCAATAATCTGATCAGTATTTTCTCCAATATCATAGAGACACTAAGGTCCAGTAAGTTTTGGAAACTTTCTTCAAATTCTTTACATCAATAGTTGAACTTGTGAGCGACATAGAATCACGTATGGCAGCATTACAAATCTAAATGCCATAATTCATCCTCATAAATTTCAAGTTTAATGCTTGGTCTGTGATTTTCATAAAGTCTCCACAATGTACCCAAAGTTTGAGAAACACTGACATGGACAACAAGTAGCAATGGCGGGGTTCCAAATACATTTTTCTGTGTCCATGTAAGAACTCTCTAGGTGTCAACCAAAACTAGCATTAGACAGAAAATAAAATTGATATAATCAATAATCTGCCCATTTGAGCATTAGCATCGGACATGACATTAATTAACCTTGGACATTAGACCTATCTCCTACCCTATATTTTTTTTATTTTTATTTTTTGAGGCAGGGTCTTGCTCTGTCACGCAGGGTGAAGTTCAGTGGCACCATCATGGCTCACTGCAGTGTTGAACTAACTCCAGGGCTCAAGCCATCCTCCTTCTACAACTTCCTGAGTAACTGGGTCTACAAATGTGTACCACCACATCCAGCTTTTTTTTTTTTTTTTTTTTTTTTTTTTTTGAGACGGAGTCTCGCTCTGTCACCCAGTCTGGAGTGCAGTGACGCGATCTCGGTTCACTGCAAGCTCCACCTCCCGGGTTCGTGCCATTCTCCTGCCTCAGCCTCCCGAGTAGCTGGGACTACAGGTGCCCACCACCACGCCCGGCTAATTTTTTGTATTTTTAGTAGAGATGGGGTTTCACCGTGTTAGCCAAGATGGTCTCCATCTCCTGACCTCATGATCCGCCCACCTCAGCCTCCCAAAGTGCTGGGATTACAGGGTGAGTCACCGCGCCCGGCCCGCTAATTTTTTTTTTTTTTTTAAGTTTTGTAGGGATGGGGGGGTCTCACTCTATTGCCCAGGCTAGTCTCAATCCCCTGGCCTCAAGTGATCCTTCTGCCTGGGCTTCCCAAATTGTTGATATTACAAGCATGAGTCACTGCACCCAGCCTATCTTCACTCAAATGAAAGGGGAAGTATTCCCTGAGGTCCAGCACTTATTGTAGGTTCCATTTTACATAGACACTATCTATACTAATTCATTTCATTACTACTTTGCTATACACTTAAATTTAAGTAGTTCCAAAGTTTTGTTTGGTTGCAATATTGGAGATAAATAGATAAATGTGGCTTCTGTTTTGTCCAGGGAAGCTCGAACTGCCATTGAAATGATTGCTTGCACCAAGGAGGCTTACAGAAGCTGAAGCTTTGAGGTTTTATGGTTTTACCTATTCCCTCATTGCACATATTGAATTCATTAGCACATAGATTTAGAACCCTGGCTAATCATCAAAGGTAATGCATTGATGCTCTGTGGTCAAGTAAATTCTGCTACCAGAGGTTTATATTTTCTCAGTAATTATTTATTGAATTGTAACACCTTATCTTTTCCAAATGAGAAAGTGGGCATATATTTTTCAAAACAACCACTTTTTTATAATCTTCATGATTCCAAAATTGTTCAAGCAAAATTTGCAAGTTTAGGTATACTAGGTCTGGTAAAGATAAACCAATAAATAATATATTCTACGTTTTCCATACCTTACAAAAAAAATTTACTTTTTTTAAAGAAAAGTATTAGTTTTAGTCTTTCTTTAAAGTTATAAATCAAAGGCCTCATGATCATGGAGTTCAGCCTTGTATTCATTTCCCAATTCAGCAAGCACTTACTGGGCACTACTGTTTGCATATTTCACTATTAGGTATTTTGGGTCTTTCAAAGGTAGACAAGAGTTTCCTGACCTCAGAAAATGGATAATTCACTCTCAGGTCAATTTAGTGAATAATTCACTCTTAGGTCAATTTAGTGGAAAAGCAGTAGCCAAATAATTTTTTAAAATTCCAAAAACTGTCTGATAAATATTTATAATATGGATCTAAGATATTTATAATATGGATCTAAAACAATTGATACTTCCATTTCACCATCAGAGATCAGAGCTGGAACTGTTCACAGTATTGGATCAGGAAAGATCAGAGACAGTGAAGGAGTAGCAGCAAACAAAGGGGCAAGCATGGAGACCAGATCTTAAACAACAGACAGGGAGGGTTGGAGACAGAAGCCAGAGCAGGGACACAGGAAAATGGTGGGCAAGGAATTAGTATGCGAGTACAAAATGCAGAAAAGAATAACATGCATAAGGAAAAGGAAACCTAGTTTTACATAAGTGATAAAACAGCTTACTTCTAAAAGGCTAACACATGAGCGATTAACATTCCAAAAAGCTCTACTGACAAATCCTCAAAGAAAATAAAACTTAAAAATCTTCCACATTATTTAGGAAAGTGATCATTCAATGAAGCACTCATTTGCTGTTGCTTGTTGTGAACTGGTCTGTTTTCACAATATAATACGACAACTGGGAAGAGCCATTTTCAGGAGAGCTGAGTTCCAGTTCCATCTTGTCAGTAGATTTCAGACATATGTGTGACAACTCCCATGAGTTTTAATTTTCTTCCCTGTAAAATAGTTCCAGGCAAAGGACAGTTTGGGTGGAGAGTGAGAGATTTTTAGTTCCAAGATTCCATGACATAGCAACATATAAACATATAGCACAAGATCAAATAGGAAAAGAAAGTGGAAAATAAGATAAGGGCATCGTGCATATGTGCATAGGCCACAGACCAGACAAGGAGAGAAAGTTATTATGTGATATGCCATGGAAGAAGCAATATTTAATCTGGCAACAAGATTTTTAATTATTTAGGGGGCAATGCAAAGGGAAAGGCATGAGAAGAAACAAAGATACAAAATGTGTTTTGGCAATTTCAGTGGTTCAATGTGGCTTACGAAGAGAACTTACAGGGGAAGAAAAGCTAATGAAGATTCCAAGACTAGGGATGGGATTCATGGTTGAGGGCTATTTTTCTTTTCTAACATGACCATATCTATGATTTAGGGTGGAATCCCATGTATGTGGTGCTAGTGTCACCTCTTCTAGTCCAGACCTGTGGTGTCCAGCCAATCAATCATGGCTCTTTCCCACCCAGCCTCTCAAGCCATATCAACATAGGCAGCTGTTACCAATGCAAGAATAGGTACAGAAAAGTCAAAACCTATTTTCTATTTTTACATTTGAGAAACTAAGTGGATAGCTGAGGTAAAATGGAGCCAGAGTTGTATCATTGAACTGGGAACCTGAGGAATGAAAGGAAGCAAAAGATGAGACTACTGTAGATGCCTTGCCACCTGCAATATGAGACACACAAGGAAATAGGACTGTAAGGCGTCTTCCTGGAACATTGGAATACTGGTAGTGCCCATATGAGAAAAGAAAGTTCAGGATGCAGATGAGATGGGGGATTTTATTAGGGCTCCTTGAATTCAGGGGCAAGCAGGACATATTCACTGGGACTGGACCTTATGGCATGAGAAGAATTTGAGTGAACTGGAAAAGGAGTAAAAACATTTTAGTAAGAGTAAAAATATAATCAGAGTGGGAAATAGCTGTGGTATCTACAAGAGTAGACAGTAAACTCAGAGCACACTCTTCCTAATAGGAATGTGGGGAAAATGAGGCTCCTAACCAGGTGGGGTTGATAATGGGATGCCCCCTAGTCTCCTCCTATTCTCCCAGGGCTTGACCATCTTCCCTTTTCATCAACACATTTAGAGTGGCCAGGGAAGCAGGAGTTCTTGTTTAAGCAGTGTGACGAACAAAGAAGACACAAAAGAGTCAGTATAAGTCAAGAAAAGAAGAATGCATATGTGGGAAAGGCCCGTGCATAATCTCAGCCTGCCTAATTCCCTAGCCTTAGTGGAGGGGTTAGTTTATGGCATTTGCCTTTGATATGCATAATGCCTGTAAAGTTATCCTCCAGTAAAATATTCCACATTGAACAAATAAAAACAGGCATTGTGTAGGATCCAAGGGCATTTTTCTGAGCAGTAGTGTTTTAGTCCTGGTTTTGTATTGAATCCTCACAATGCGGAGTAAACCTGTGGGCCTCTCACGATCAGGGCCCGTCATGACTGTAATTGGAGACAGTTGTTAAACTCAGTGACTCATCTCTTTTCATCCTCAATTTACAGAAAGGAAAAGAGGGCTTTCCCATGTGTGTCCGAGGGCTCACTAACCAAAAGTGTTCACATACTGAAGGTGCAGAAGCAGCTCGTTCTTCACCTGAACCAAACCCTCAATCCACAGTTGAGTCCATCTCTCGGTAATTTTGCAACATTAATCCCCAGAAAAGGTACATCTGGTGCTACACTTTCTATTTAACTGTAACATCCATATTTGAGGGGTTTTTTTTTGTCATTAAGTCATGAAATGAAAGTGTAGAAGCAAATAGGAACAATAATTGATGTGTAATCAATAGCTAAGGTAAGGCTATGTGTGAAGTTCAAATGGCACTGCAGTATACTTACACTTATTTTTATCTCATGCCTTTGGGAAAATAGGGTGAGTAAAAACAACAAAAGCACCCGACCTGTGCTATAGATTGTTATGGTTGTACCTGTGTTTCAAACATGGGTGAACAGGCGTCAAAAGCCTTATGATAACAGACATGAAGCAAGCTGCCCTGATACTGATCATCCCTATGGGAGATAAACTATAACTGGTCTCCTCAGGGTAGAAAAAGAATAAATGGGCTTAAATGCTATTTGCTGAGGCAAGGTCACTATGGCTGAATAGTAATTGAAGATGCATAACAGTCAACAGAGACATTTGGTCCTTGGTTGTCTGTAAATTAAGGTATTAAATTTGTAAGATACTGTTTTTAATTCAGTTTTAATATAATTGTTTACTCAATCAGAGTTGTTCGACGTTGTAATTTCTAAGTTCTAATCTGTTTTTTAAAAAGGCAGAGCAAGCATTGATTGTCCTCATTAAAGTTTGAACAGCAGCTATAAAAGCAGCATGATGGAACTGAACATCAGCTTAGTGGGGAAAAAATAGGAAGTGATGGAACCAGGCGGTGGAACAGGAAGTTTTTACACCTGTTCTAAGTCACTGTCTTAGTCTGTTTTGTGCTGCTATGAAAGGATACCTGACACTGGGTAATTTATACAAAACAGATTTCTCATAATTCTGGAGGCTGGAGAGTCTGGCACCAGCCTTCTTGCTGCATCATTCCATGTTGAAAGGTGGAAGGGCAGGACAGCATGTGCAAGGGAAGGGGTCCAAACTCATCCTTTTATCAGGAACCCAGTGAAAACTAAGCCACTTCCATGATAGTGACTTTAACTTATTCATGAGGATAGAGTCCTCATTACCTGATTATTCCTTAAAGGTGCCACTTAACACATTGCACTGGAGATTAGGTTTCTAACACATGAACTTTAGAGACAAATTCAAACCATAATAGTCACCTCTTAGGTTATTTGCGTAAAAGGCTCAGCAAAATGAGCATGTGACAAGGTGGTACATATCAAAGTTGCTTACAGCTAGAAGGATTGATCATAAATGGCTCAAAGGCAGCAGTAGGGAGAGCAGAAATTCCTAAAAGTCTGCAAGCAGGAGAGGCACTAGGGTAAGCGTGTAGGAAAAGTGCCACAAAAGTTTAGAAAACTAGAAGAAAAGCAAGAAATAAAAATAGGTGTTGGCAGTTGGCCCATAAAACCAGTTTTAAGTTAAATGCTTTGCTTTTCTTTACCTTTTTAAGTCTTGCTCTGTCGCCCAGGCTGGAGTATGCAGTGGCATGATCTTGGCTTATTGCAGCCTTCACCTCATGGGCTCCAGTGATTCTCCGGCCTCAGCTCCCAGGTAGCTGGGATTACAGGCACTCACTACCACACCTGCTAATTGTTTTGTATTTTTAGCAGAGATGGGGTTTCACCACATTGGCTAAGCTGGTCCTGAACCCCTGACCTCAAGTGATCCACCCGCCTCAGCCTCCAAAAGTTGCTGGAATTACAGGCGTGAGCCACCATGCCCAGCTGCTTTTCTTTATCTTTCTCTCAAAACATTCTTTTAAAAAAATCATTTTATTATGACCTGGCAATTTGATATTCAACTTAAACCAACCTAATCTCTGAATTAGTAAATACAATAATAACTGTTGTGACCTATTGTGTTACTATGAAATTAGACATATGATTAGTCAACAGTCCAGGATGAATGGAATGTTACAGTACATAATAACTTTAGGGTATCATGAACAGTCAATGGCCTTTGGAAAGAAATACTACTCAAGCTTCAAATTCCAGCTGAACTCTGTGTGGCATAAGGGCAGGAGAACTTCGACCAGATGAGTCCCTTTCACAAGCACGTGTCATGCTGTGTGGATCCGACTGTGGAAACAGTTTGCCAACCCTTATCTTCAGAAACATATAGTCAGTGTTCAGACAATAAATGTCAAAATAATGCTTAGCTTTTCTTTGGGTGATTCAAAGTGCTCTGGCCAGAAAATGGGCATAATAACCTTTCTGGCATGTTTCTCATTAATTGTCCTTCAAACTGAGAGAGGTATTTTCAGAAGATTGTTTGCTTGTGCTGAAAGATCAGGGAGCAGTGAACAGTGTGAAAAGTACAGATCTGGACAAAATCATGAGTGATATACTACATGAATGAAAACAAGTCCATGCCTAGCACTGGTATCTGCAAAAAGCTCCATGTATCTATTATAATAGAAAACTGTTATGGCATTCTGAGCACCCATGTGCAAAATCAAGATTTACATATAATGAGGTATATATGTTTCCTATTTCTCCCTCTATCCAATTACACTTCCAACCCTAACTTGAAACCAAGAAGATAAAAGGCTTAACAGTCCAGGACCAGAGAAGTGGGGATAGAAAATGTGACAGTCCTTGTATGGATATATGGAAGGAATACTAAAAGAAGGGTCGCATATGAAAGAGAGTAAGGTTGCAAATACAGCTCCAATCCCCATAGTGCCTGTATATCCTACCTCCATTCTAGACACAACAAAATTACTGGCAAAGTGATAGTTGTAACAAAATATCTCATCAAGGGAAGTAGATATGGGCTCTAGAGATGAAACACTACTTTGCATCCTGAAAAATGAGAGTGAGTAATGAATGGTAGCAAACGCGCAGTGAAATAAGCATGGTGGAGAAAGATTAGCCTCTGCAAGCTGGGCAATAAGAAGATGACTTAGCAAAGTCTAAAAATATTTTTCCCAAACTTCCTCTGCAGAATTCATTTATTTAAAAACAAAACTGTCAGTGGAGAAAAAGGTGTTCTGGAGGAGTGATTCCTCTGGTTTCTTCAAGAGTGTTTAGTATTCTTCTTTATCACTGAGATTTTATTGTTTATACTGATTAAAGCCATGTGTGCTAAATTTTTTTCTGATTATGTACATTCTTCAGAGGCCTGTGGGCAAAACAGGTGTCTGTAGTATAGAAACTAGGTAGAGGAAAATGTGCTTCACTTTGCCAAAGTAGACCCATCAATATGGAAAAGACAACTGTGAAAAAAATAGTGAGAAAATAGAATAAACCCGCTACAGCACTGCTAACTCCTAGTAATCTTAAGCCAAGCCCTTTTTACAAGCTTCATAGGCATTTGCTCCTAAAATGTCCTGACTGCCTTGTGACAGGCTCTGAGAGCTGGTGCGGTTTGTCCCAGGGCATGTAGCTCATCATTTGTGCAGCCAGCATTCAAAATGTAATACCTGATTCTAGAGTTCATCTTCACCACAAAATACCTAAAACAATGAGCAGGAATGGAAACAGGGTGAAACGGAGAGAGAGAACAGTCTCCCCTTTCCAACAGCATTCATGAATGGAAATGCTTATGAAGGAAACATGTTAAGGAGATTATGAATGAAATATGCAGCTATACTTCTTGACCCACTAATAATTTAACCAATATTAATTGAATATCTAGTAACTTCAGTCAAGACAAAATGTTAGCTGTTGAAGATACAAGAAATGTTTCTATTTGTTTGACTTCATATCTTTCCATAAAGATCCTTCAGGGTATCCCTGGTACTTCAAGGAGAAAAAAAAAATTAGGGGAGAGAATTAGGGAAAAGAGCTAATGCATGCTAGGCTTAATAACTAGGTAATGGGTTGATAGATGCAGCAAACCAACATGGCACACGTTTACCTGTGTAACAAACCTGTACACCCTGTACATGTATCCTGGAACTTAAAAAAATAAAAATTTTTTTAAAAGAATCCTTAGTTAGACGTTAAGGCCCTTCATGATCTAGCCTTATTTCCTGATTGTGCTCTTGTAGCCTGTTCTCAAGCCATTCTGAAATAGTCAAAGGCCACCCCGATGTTCTGGTAAATTTTTTTTTCTTTCTTTCTTTTTTTTTTTTTTTTGAGACAGAGTTTTGCTCCTATTGCCCAGGCTGGAGTGCAATGGTGCTATCTAGGCTCACAGCAACCTCCGCCTCCCGGGTTCAAACGATTCTCCTGCCTCAGCTTCCCGAGTAGCTGGGATTATAGGCATGTGCCACCATGCCCAGCTAAATCTGTATTTTTAGTAGAGGCAGGGTTTCTCCATGTTTGTCAGGCTGGTCTCAAACTCCCAACCTCAGGTGATCCGCCCGCCTTGGCCTCCCAAAGTGTTGGGATTACAGGCGTGAGCCACCCTGCCCGGCCGTTTTGGTAAATTTCTATAGGCTCTTCTCTCTGGCAATATCTCTCCCCTACATACCTCTCCTATTACTTTTTGACCTGGCTAACGCAAACCCTTCAAAATTCAGTTGAAACATGTCTTGTAAAGTCTTTTCTGACAAATACAAGTCTGAGATAGGCATCCTTCCTTTCTGTTCACACAGCCCCTCACATTATCATTTTCAGTTTATTTTTCTCCACCAGTAACACTGAAAGTCCTTTCAAGCAGGCACTGTCTTTTATCTTTTATGCCCAGAACTAAGCCTGGCCATAGGAGTCATACAAATATATTTGTATTAACTTATATATGAATGACATATTTTAAATAGCTACTACATAAAACTCATATAATTTATCAACTTTAAATAGAAGATGAGAATACAAATAAAAGTATTTGACTTGTTCTTGAAGTCCCCTTTTCTACTTCACAAAGGATTTGAGGCATTTTACAAAAATACATTAATAAAAAGAGATAAAATATACAGCTAAGAGTCAGTATAAGAGAAAATAATAAACTGTCATTGAATATGTAGGGAAAAATGCATGACATATTGTATTATAGAAGAGTTGTAGGGGATGGGAGTCTATGTATATGGTTCCTAGTGGACCAAGAATGACCTGAATATGAAGTCAAATCAGTTCTTCAGAAGAAGCAAAGCTATTCTTGATTGGTTTGTACACTAAAGGGAAATTTCTTATTTAGTTTCTCATAAAGAGGATTATTTATGTGATTAAGAGCTCAATGTTTCCCTATGCTTCTCTATACTGCATATAATAACACATTTCACGTTGCTCTTTCAGATGAAGTCTTTCAATGTATGTCAGTAACCTAGTACTAAATCATAATTCAGTAAAAGTAAACCTAAGAGGGGGTCAAAATAATCCTCGACAATACAGTATATAGACCCTTGTTGATTATACTTGATTCAAAGGTAACACTCAGGACACCCAGAAGAGCGTATGCTGTGTGGCCTTCAGGAAATATTTCACAAATGTGATATCTCAAAATGAATATTTAATAATCAAACATCAAGAAATTTGAGTTTATATTATTTGACAAGAAGCTGCAAAAAGAAACGTCTGTTTTTTTGGATTAAAGCACATTTCTTACATTAACAAACAATTGAGAAGGGTAAGCAAAAAATAAGAAGTCTAATGAAGATTTTTGCCTGAATGTATAGCTAGTAAACGATATTTAAAAAGTATGCTTGGTGAAGTTTTTAGTTTTTTTTCCCTTAGAAATTAGTCCTGGGTCTACTCCAGCAAATAGAAAATTGAGAAATTGACAGAAATGTTTCTAGGACAAAGCATAATCAGTGTTACCTAATTATGAAAGAAAAATTAGACACATACATGTTCACATGAAATAAAGTTCAGATGGAATTTCTAATGCCAACCAATCTTCCTGTTATATTCTCCGAGATGAATGAGCTGCAAATTAAAATTCTGTTAGGCAATGTATTTTTAAAAGTATATATGTAAAATGACATAATTTTTATTTTAAAGTATCTGAATTTGTGCCCTAGTATTAATAAGGATATAGAAAGTCCTGAACAGCTTTCTCTGCAACACTAAGAATATTGTCGGTGTGCAGTTCTCTCATCTTTTAGGAAAACAGTTCCAGTAGCCAAGTTCAGACTTCTGATGCTAGTTACAAGATCAGCTTTTAGAAGCACAGCACACTTATATTAGTGAATGTGCACAATCAGAGAAATTCTGCCAAAACCCCTATGGTTGGTAACTGGTGGTACTGGGACCAGAACTCAAGTGCAGTGTGTTACCTTCTCAGTGTCTAGTTCCTTTCCCCTACCTAAGAGGACTCCCTTTCTGGACTACACAGATGAGATGAGCCACAATTGGTCAAAGTCAATTATTACATCCCATTTCTCTGGCAACAGTGATTGATGCAGTATAGTCACCCCTCAGTATACATAAAAGATTGATTCCAGGCTTCCTAAAGTACCAAAATCTGCAGATACTCTAGTGTCCATGCAACCCACATATAGAAAAAAATGGGCCTCACAATATTCAAGTTTGTCATCCTGTGAATATTGTTGGATATGGAACCCATGAATACAGAAAGTTGTTGTATACACTAAAAATAATTTGCATATAAGTGGACTTGTACAGGTCCAAGCATGTCATCCAAGGGTCAGCTATGATGAAAACAATGAGCTACATGGAAGTAACCTTTCCATGTTTGGCAGAATTACAAAATGGCCCCCATGATTTCCATTTTTTAGTGTTACTCCAGGCTTGTTAAATTACATAGCAGTAGGGATTTTGCCAATATAATGAAGACTACTAATCAGATTAAGACAGGAAGATTATCTGGATTGATCTAACTTAATCACATAAGCCCTTTATAAGCAAAACATTTTCTCAAGCTGGTAGGAGAGAAAGAAATCAGAGGCATGGAAGGCATTTGACATGTAACTGGCTTAAAAATGGAGGGGGTTACATGGTAAAGAATGTGGGTAAACTCTAAGGGATGAGAACATCTGACATGTAGCAAGAAAATGGCAGCCTCAGTCCTACACCACAAGGAACTGAATTCTTACAACAATGAGAATTAGTTTGCACCATAGCTTTTCTTCAGAGTTTACAAATTAGAACTTGGTCTGGCTCACATCTCGAATTCACTTTCCTGAAACCCAAAACAAAGAACCCAGGAACTCCTTGCTATAGATGTCTGACCTACAGAAACTGAAAGAACAAATTTGCATTGCTTAATTTGTAGGTCTGTGGCAACTTGTTACACAGCAATAGAAAACTAATTGAATTTCTAGAGGTAAATGAGAACTCCAGATGCTTCTGGCAGTCATCTGTTAACATAAGGGAACAATCTGCCAAGAATTGCACCAACACCACAGAAGAGGAAGGAAATATAATGAGAATGAGTGGAAATTTGGTGCCTATATAATCTGATCAAACTTTTCCTCATACCTGAATACTTTTGGAGGTTTTTAGTACAAGAGTAAATGAGTTCTATTTGTTTTTATACAGTTGAAGCTTGATTTTCTGTTACTTTTACTCTAACAGATTCAGTAAATTTCTTGATTCCTAGATCACAATGACTTTCCCCACAATGACATTGGCTAGAAAATGGTAGCTCTTTTTCTTCGGTTTCAGCTTCTATAAACCTCTGACTTAATGCAATCACTATTATAAACATGTGAAATTAAGTACAGTAAGAATATATCTACAAAATTTAGGATATGGAGTACCTTAGAGGAGATATTTAAAGTAAAAAAATACAAGTTAAAATTTTAATTTTGATGAGCAAAATATCTGAAATGTTGAATATATTGATAGCTTAATAGCATACAGGTTGAAGCAAAAACATAATTTCACCAAAAGGTCAAATAGACATCATCTAAATTGAAAAACAAAGAAGAAACCACTAATGTATATTAATAAATAGAACAGTTTCAAAATGACACTATTAAACAATCTAACATGTGTACATGTGTAGTCCCAGAATGACAGGAGAGATAAAATTACTAAAAAAAGATTGAAAATATACAACTGAAATTTTCATTTGTAATAAGTAGCATCAATCCACATATTCAAGAAATTCAGCAAATTCTAAGTAGGCCCAAATTTTTAAAAAGATTATATCTACACACATTAGAGTAAAATTGTTAAATACTGATAAAACATAGAAAAGCTTAAGAAATCCAAAACATGTAGGAAAACAGCAAGAATGGCAGTTGACTTGTCAGGAGAAAAATGGAAACTAGAAAATTATGGAATATCTTTTCGGTGTGGAAAGGGAAAAGGTATCTTTCTTCATTTGTGATTTTATTTGAGTCATAACTATTTGCCTTAGTCTTAAGAGTTTTAAAATTTTGTTTCTTTTAAAAAATCAGTCTTGGTGATTTTTTTTCTATTTTTCTATTCTCTATTTGACTTATTTCTGTTCTGATCTTTATTATTTCCTTCTAATTTTGGGCTTAGTTTGTTCTTTTACTCATCCATTGAGTTATAATGTTAGACTGTTTGAGATCATTCTTTTTAAATGTAGTTTTTTTGTCATAAATTCTCCTGATACTAATGCTTTTGCTGTTCCCATAAGTTTTGGTAAGCTGTGTATTTGTTATAATTTGTCTTAATTTGTCTAGAGATATTTTTAAATTCTCTTTTGATTCCTCTTTGACCTAATGTTTGTTCAGTAATGTGTTGTTTAGTTTCCCTGTATGAATTAGCCCATTTTCTTGCTGTTATTTGATTTCTAGTTTCATTTGACATGTTACAGTAAGATTTCAAATCTCCTTAATTTTTTTTTTGAGACGGAGTCTTGCTCTGTCGCCCAGGCTGGAGTGCAGTGGCCAGATCTCAACTCACTGCAAGCTCTGCCTCCCAGGTTCACGCCATTCTCCTGCCTCAGCCTCCTGAATCACTGGGTCTACCGGCGCCCGCCACCTCGCCCGGCTAGTTTTTTGTATTTTTTAGTAGAGACGGGGTTTTGTCGTGTTAGCCAGGATGGTCTCGATCTCCTGACCTCATGATCCGGAAGACTTGTGACCTAATGTGATTTATCCTGTAGAATGTTTCAAGTACAATTGAAAAGAATGTACACTCTTTTGCCATTGGGTCTAAATTTCTGTATGTTTTGCTACATTTACTTGGTCTAGAGTATTGTTCAAATCTACTGCTCTTTATTGATTTTCTGTTTGAATATTCTATCCATTATTTAAAGTAGGGTATTGACACTCTTGCTTGCCTCCTAGTATTGTATTGTATTATATTGTTTTATATAATGTAAGTAAGTAGAGCCACTCTTGCCTTTTTTGGGTTAGTTACTTTTGTGTGGAGTCTCTCTTTTCCATCCTTTTACTTCCAGCCATGTAAGTCTAAAGTAAAATAAAAATAAATGTAAGACATTATAAAGGATGTCTCAGAAATAAAAAAACATAAAAAACTATATGTAAACAAATTCGATAATGCAGAAGAAATGGATACATTTCTAGAAACATGCAACCTGCCAAGACTGAAGTAAGATCCAGTACAATAACTATCAAAATCCCAACAGCATTTTCTCAGATATTTTTAAAAATTCTAAAACTTGTCTTGAACCACAACAATTCTTAAGAAAAGCCAAAACATTAAGAAAAAAGAACAAAATTGAAGTTATCACACATCTTTATTTCAAATTATACTGCAAAATAATAGTAATTAAAACAGTGTTACTGGCAGTATAAACCATGAGACATGTAGACCAATAAGACAGAATAGGGAGCCCAGCAATCAACCAGTGCATATTTCATCAGCTAATTCTGGCAAGAGCACAAAGAAGACATAACAATGAAAAGACATATATATATATCCATATATATATAAGATATATGGATATAGTGTTTTCTTTCCACAGCAGAAAAAATTATAAATCAATAACAAGATATCTGGCATATTTTCAGGTATTTGAAAGTTAAATTATTGGTATTCAGTGGGTCTAAGAAGACATTACAATAGAAATTCAAAGTATTTTGAATTGAATAAAAATAAAAATGCAACTGGTAAAGAGTTAATAATGGATCTATTACATTTTCCACATTGGGAAATATTCTAGAAAATTATTAACTTTGACCCGACCTATTTGGAATCATGTTAATAATGGTATTTACTAAAAGCAAGACACAGAAAAAAAAAATATTTTAGGAGAATAAGAGATTCCTTAGTAGGATATATCTGATCTTTCCAAATCACTTGTCAAAAAAAAAAAAAAAAACACCTGGAATTTACAATTTATGGAACTATGAGGAATGGCTACGTAGAGAAAGAAAGTCACACAAACATTTTCAATCTACACAGTAATGGAGAAAACTTAGAAGTACCAAAAGAAGTTTCTTTTAATAACAATGTACATTATTTTGTTCTACCAAGCTATTCTGAATATAAAATGCCTCCTAGTGAGAAATAAAATGTCAAATTAGAAAGCTATCTACAGGATAAGGTCACTGCAATATTTTATATATGAATGAAATCTATACACATATATGTATATATACCTGTGTGTGCGTGTATATAAACACTCGTCAAAGCACTTAGACTATATGTAATAAAATTTCTAAAACTCCAACTCATCAATGAAAAGGCAAACAGTCCAATACAATGGCAAATCCTGAACAAACATTTTTATAAAATATCCATATGACTAATGTGCATATGAAAAGAATTAGTTATCAGATAAATGCAAAATTAAAATTGTGATGAAATATGTACAGCAAATGCTTAAAGTTCTAAAATTTGACAATATTTAAATGGTAAAGTGTGGAACAACTAACATTTTTATATATTGCCGATGGGAGTCAAAAATGGCACAGTCACTGCTGTTAGGTTCTTTCTGACAAAGTCTGACACACACCTACCTTATAAGCCACTGCCATATTCAAAAGAAAGAAGTGCGTATGTCCACATGAAGTATTTTACAAGAATATTTACAATAGTTTTATTCATAGTGTCCCCAAAGTGTAAACAATGCAAATGTCCATAAATAGATTAATAAATTAAATCATAGAATTCTTACTCATAGGAGGCAACAAGCCACAAACAGTACAATAATGTAAATAAACTTCAAACCATTAGGTTGAGTAAAAGTCAAATACATAAGAGTACACGCTGTGTGTTTCCTTTTACATCATGTCTAAGAACAGATAGGATTAAAATCAATGTTATAGCCATCAGAATAGTGAACACCTCAGGGAAAGGGTATTGAAAAGATATCTCCCTGGATAGAAGAGATTTCTTAACAGTTGTAAACATATGTCAAAATCCATTGTGTTTTATATTTAAGATTTGAGCATTTTATTGTGTGTAAATTATAAATTGTACCTCAATAAAGTACTTTTAATATAAAAGGGAAAATAAATTAGCAGATAGACCCCACTATTTGTTGAAAACAGGACAATAAAACAATGTTCACCAGCGCAGGAAAGATTACTTGCCTTAATAGTTTCTATATAACCATCTCATTCAACATCAATTTCAAATAACTAAGATGTACATTGAAAAACTAATATTTTTTAAAAAACAGAATAGTGGTCAAATTATGTTCCTGTTTTAGAACATAGACTTTAATAATAATTCTGAAAGTTCTACTGGATTCAGTTTTCATATAAACTTTAGCTTGCTGTGTATATATAGTTTTAATATTTAGAAGTTAATAATGACTTTTTAAAGACTGGAACACAACTTGTTCTTTTTACAGTGTCAAAATCCATACATTTACAAATAAAAGTCAGATATTAAATTTGAAAGTACAGAAATAAATTAATCGTAAATACTAATATGTTAAGCAATAAACTAAAATATGTGTCACCAATGGGGAAAAAAGGGAGCAGTAACCATCTCCATATTTCTGAATTTCAAAAAGAAATGAAAACATTCGAGATTGTCAGAAGAAGCAAAGTTCATCTTAGCACTGACTCAAGAGGAAATTTCTCAAGTGGAATTTTACATCAGGATGCTGCGTGATATAAAATAAACAATGGTGTCAATAATATTCTGCAACAAATGCAGTAAGAATGTATTTTCTGTCATATTCTCTGATAAACATTGAAAATATGCCATTATCAAACACACCCCCAATAGCAATTCTACAAAAGCTTAAATACCATCCAAAAATATATGCTTTCTCACCTTGAGGTAAAATTTAAATTATCTAGAGGGGTGGGAACCAGCGTATCAATTTTACCTGCACACAGAAATGCTGGCAAATGGAAAGGAATGATGCTCTATTTGTACAGATGTCATTTTAAAATGGCATCGTAACTCATAACTCAGAAGAAATTGTAGGGGAGATTTTTCTACTTGGGATGTATTTATATGCAAAGTACCCAGTTCTAGAACTGGACAAAAATTTTAATATGGCTGTTAAAGTAAATGGAGTAACCTGTGTTCTCATCTCTTCTACAAAAACATACATTTTCCATTTCTGGATCCTGAAGTTCCTTGAACTATCTTCCAACCAGCAGGTAGTTATCCCAGTATAGAAAATGTAACATTTGCAAATTGCTAAGCCTCTCAAAGTATAAAATAAATTCTAGGCTCAGTTTTTGCATCAGAAATTCTGCCCTTACTAATATCAATAGTATTAATTTCAGAAATTAGGCAATGATCTATGTTTATGTCAAAAGATTTGAGGGAGTCAGGCAGGAGAGATGTTTTCTATTATGCCTTATTTACATCATAGCATGATGTCTTAGAATTGAGCTTATACAACGGATTCTGTGCTTCTGGACCTGTAGGTTATATGTTCTCTCTAATAGACTGCCTGTAATTTCAGATGACATGTTTTCTTACATTTTCCAAAATAAGGAAAACTGGCAGAAAATCTTGAGAATCTGCTTATGTATTATAGCACAGCTGAGAATGAAACTGGTCAGCTCTGTGGCTGCTTTAGGCGTCTCTGTGTATCTGTGCCTATGTGAGAATAAGTTGGTATGTTTGGTTTCTTGCTCTGGTAGTTGTGAGTAGAAAACCACTATGGAATGTTAGCTGGTATCCATAGCGCATATACAGTTTAATAAGTGATGTATTAGTTTGTGAAGAAAATCAAGTGTTATTCTATTATGTAATCCTGTTATCAGTTTTCCTGTGGTAGGCAAGTGCTAAAGTTGTCTCTCTCCTATGCAGTTTTACTCAGAAGGTAAATGTAACTTGGACAATTGCAGCCCTCTCTCAGTAAAGGTTGAGAATAATGCAGAATGTCTAAACAATATATCATTATAATTTTCTATCCAAACATAAAATATGTCTAAGTTTGATAATCAGTATATAACTTTACACATGTTGCTTTTTGAAAGAACACTCAACGTTTCACTAAACTAATAAAATGCCATTAAATTTGCTTGAAATATTAATTAGTCAAATCACAAAAGGAACCTTTATGCTTTCTCTTCTCCAAAGCATGGTTAGCAGTTCAGTTATTACAGTTTCTTTTTCTAATCTCTGTCAGAAGACAGTTACAGCACAACAGACATTACATGCAGTAGGCTGTAGGAATACAAATATTGGTACCATGGCAGACATAATTGCATGGTTTTAGTCTATTTTATGAAGCTCCACCAATAGATGTAGATTTTCAACTAGAAAACTCTCTGGAAATAAGGTACTGTTGACACACTTTATGTTCATGTCAAGTCGTGTTAGATATATCATGAGAATAAACTGAAACTAATTATCTTTTAACATCTATGGTTACCATGAAAAAGAATAAAAACATTCATAATGTGGATATCATTAAATAAAACAATGAAAATTTATTATAAAATTTATATCAGTGATTATTTTAACCGTAAAAAACTAAGACAATAGAAACAAACTTTTAGCCAGCGGTTTATGGTAAGAAGAAAAGTTAAAACTTGTGTCAGTAATCCTTTACAACAATGCCTCAAACAACCACAAAACATACCACAAAAACAAATTAATCGAGTGTATATCTCTTCATAAAAGATAGTTCCAGTGAGTTGTGATTTTGTTAAAAAATTTTGGCAGGGCGCGGTGGCTCAAGCCTGTCATCCCAGCACTTTGGGAGGCCGAGACGGGCGGATCACGAGGTCAGGAGATCGAGACCATCCTGGCAAACACGGTGAAACCCCGTCTCTACTAAAAAATACAAAAAAACTAGCCGGGCGAGGTGGCGGGCGCGTGTAGTGCCAGCTACTCCGGAGGCTGAGGCAGGAGAATGGCGTAAACCCGGGAGGCGGAGCTTGCAGTGAGCTGAGATCCGGCCACTGCACTCCAGCCTGGGCGACAGAGCCAGACTCCATCTCAGAGTAAAAATTTTTTTTTTTTTTTCCAAAGTGTTTTAAGAAGCACCTAATTAAAATATAGTTGCAGTGACTTGTAATTTTGTTAAGTTATATTTCAAAGTGCTTTAAGAAGTATCTAATTAAAATATGGTAATGGAATATTTTTGTACAGGCAAACAAATTGCTACCCACAGTCATGTAACAAACCAGCACATTCTGCACATGTATCCCATTTTTTAGAAGAAATTAAAAAATTCATAAATTGTAGGACTGCAAACATTTGATATCTTTATCATTAGAGCTGCAATAATATATGTAATAGCTTTGTTTGAGACCAGCCTGGCCAACGTGGCAAAACCCCATCTCTACTAAAAATACAAAAATTAGCAGGCTGTGGTGGCGAGTGCCTGCAATCTAGCTACTCCGAAAGGCTGAGGCCCTAGAATCCCTTGAAACCCAGGAGGTAGAGGCTGCTGTGAGCCCAGATCGTGTCACTGCACAACAGCCTGGGTGACAGAGGGAGACTCTGTCTAAAAAATAAAAGGGGGAGTATTAGACATGCAATAAAGTACACATGTTTATAGTCTATTATTTGCTAAGATTGATATATGTATAACCTGTGTATACCCTGTGAAATCACCCCATAATCAATTTTAAACGTATCTACTGCCCAGAAAAGTTTCTTTATGTCCTTATGTAATTACTTCCTCATGCCACTCATTAGGCAAGCTAATGTGCCACTATAGATTAGTTTGCATATTCTAGCATTTTATGTAAATAAAATCATACACTACTCTTACTTGTGCAGCTTCATTTTAGAAAAATGATTTCAGGATTCATTTTTGTTGTTGCTTCTATAGACAGTTTTTGGTTTGTTCTGGTTTTTGCTATGTAATATTGCATTGTATGGAGGTACCAGAACTTATTTATCCATTAATCTATTGTGAATATTTGGATTGTTTTCAATTTCTGGTTACTGCAAATAAAGCTGCTATGAAGTTGTGGACAAATCTTTGTATGGACATAGGCTTTCTATTCTTTTGGATGAACACCCAGGGGAAGAATATTTCAGTTAAATGGAAGGTTATTTTTAACATCTTATGAAATCGTCAAACTGTTTTCCAAAGTGGTAGTACCATTTTGCTATCTTACCAGCAGTATATGAGAGTTCCTACTATTCTACACCCTCACCAACAAACCTATAATTCTTAAAAAAGCCTGGCCTTCCTTAGCAAGTGTTGCCAAGGATGAAGAAAAGCTGTGAGCCTTTGATATTGTGTCCATTTCGTCTTAGTTGACAAATACTTAGCATAAAATTGTTGAAGATACTGATACCCTTATTTCCCCTCTGGTATTTGTAAAATCTGTGATACAATCACTATTCTCATTTCTTATACTGATAATTTGTGACATCTGCTTTGCTTCACCTTCTTACCTTTCCAAATCTTTTGCCAGAATTTATCAGTTTTATTGATCTTTTTGATAGTTAGCTTTTGGTTTCATTGATATTTTCTAATTTGTTTCTATTTCAGTATCTTTATTCAATATTTATGTCTTTATATGAATATTTCCTATGAAATCTACATTATTTAATATTAATATAGCTTCTCCAGACTTCTTTTAGTGTGAAAATGGTATATCATTTAAACCTCTATTTATTTTTCACTATTTGTATGTATATAGAGAAAGTATATTGTTGAAGGTAGTTTTTTATTCAGTTTGACAACTTCTTTTAATTGGAGTTTTTAACTTACAATCTTTCTATTACTTTTCCCTTTCTTTCTGCCTTCATTTAAACTGAGAATTTTTTATAACTATTTTCTTTGTGTTGGCTTGTTAACTATAATTATTTGTTTTGTTATTTTATTTACAGCTTTAGTGTTTATAGATTACATTTTTAATTTATCACAATCTATGTTCAAGTCTTATATGACTATTTCCAATTTCTCCAAATCCAAATTACAAAACAAAGCAAAACAAAAAAACCCTTTCAACTTATTTAGTTCTTTATTATATTTTAGTTGCATGCTGTCCTGAAAGCTTACTTAAACTGGAGTGTCTATATAATAAATCCAGCTCTATTCTAAGTGTTTCTTTGCCAAACATTCACTTGATATAAGTACAATGTGAATTAATATTTCTTTGGTCTTAAAAATATTTTAGATTATTTTTTAAAGAAATTAGCAGTCATTCTCATATTTATTGTTTGGGGACACATATTATGAGGACACATAGTAAGAATTTATTGCATTATGGAAAAATGTAGAAGTTGAAGGGAATATGGATAAGCAGACAATATTCCCAAAAAGGGAGTTAACACAGCAAAATCATGACTTGTCATCCTGAGACGCAGTGTGTAATTGAGAGGAGTATGTGGCTTTGCATGAAAATCTATTTATTATCCTAATGTGTTATTTCATGTTCTTCTTCAAATTTACTTTCAGCTTGAAGCAGTCACCAACTAAACTTATTGAATGTTTACTCTGTGCCAGGCACAATGCTCATCATTCATAAACTTTATTAACTCAGTTAATCCCCACAATCCTATGAGTTAGGAATCAAGTCTACTTTTATAGAAACATGCTAAATTTATGGTTCTCATCCCTCCAGCCTGCAATGCCAGATTATGAAGATATTAGAAAAGACCTTATGATGCACAACCTCATCATAAAAAGGTTCCAGATGCCTCCTGATATAATAAAAAATCAGATAGAATAAGGAATCAAATTAAATGAATGAACTTTTTTTCCCCTATATTTGAGAATTTGTCCTTATCCAGGCCACTGGAAATGCATGTTTTGTAATTTAAAGGTAAACAGCAGTGGCTTAGTGTTATTTACAAGTTTTCTTCATTATTCCAATAAAAGTCAATGAACCAGAAGACTCTTGTAGGCATTTCTTTTTTAAAATTTTTATCTTGTATTCCTTTGTTTTATTAAATTATTAAGATTACTGTAAAAACTCAGTACAGAAAACTGAAAAGTAAAAATGGGAAAGCCCCCTTACTTTACTTCCAAGAGTTATTTCCTGCTAACAACTTCTAGCTTCTTTGGAAACTTTCAAAATAGAAAACAGCTAATGCCAAAACAAATTAGATATATTTACTGGCATAGATACCTCTTCCTAGTGACTATGGTAAACATTAAGAAAGGTAAGGAAGCAATGGTCAAAATGTTTCTTACATTGTTTTTCGGATTTGCTAGGGATGAATAAGAAAAAGATGAGACTATTACTATGTTCTCAAGTCTATCACTTTGTTTTTTTACCACCCTGAATAAGTTACCTTCAAGCCATATTACTCAGGCAAGAGAGACTCTATTCTCAGTTTTCAGTCAGTCTATCCCATCACTATGGTGATTAGTTCATTGTAAATACATGACTCATTTACACCAAAGCGGGTTAGGTCTAGGACTTCTGTTTGACGATTGTCAGGGTTACTCAAGCTACCAAATATATTCAGATTTATGACACAATTTGCCACTCTGCCTAGTGTTGATTTAAAATTATTCTCACAGGCTGCCTTTTGGGTAGTTGCCCTTAACTCCACAACTTTTGGTTCATGCTTCTGCACCCAAATACCATACTCCCTGGGCAGTATTTTGGATAAAATATGTTAACAATATCATATCTGTTTTTGGCGTGAACCAAAATTGTGCTTCATACTTTTCTCCCAGAATCCCATATTAAGACACTTTGGAAACATTTAGACACATATGGAAAAACCACAAAATGAATGACAGTAGTTGATATAATAAATAACAATGGGCTGGGCTTGGTGGCTCACACCTGTAATCCCAGCACTTCGGGAGCCCAAGGCAGGAAGATCACCTGAGGTCAGGAGTTCCAAACCAGCCTGGCTAACATGATGAAACCATGTCTGTACTAAAAAACACAAAAAATAGCTGGGTGTGGTGGCGGGCACCTGTAATGCCAGCTATTCAGGAGGCTGAGGTAGGGAAAATTGCTTGAACTTGGGAGGTAGAGTTTGCAGTGAGCCGAGATTGCACGACTGTACTCCAGCCTGGGTGAAAGAGTGAGACTCGGATTCAAAATAATAATAAAGACTTACTTTTTATAACAAACATATGCCAAATATCTAAAGTGAAGTAGGAGTATAACTAAACCGTGATGTTATGTCAGATAAATGTATTAAGATTGTATTAAAATGTATGGTGTCAGAGTAATTATTGTATAGATAAATAATAAAAATTTACTGACCACAATGACTAGCAATAGATACATGAACCAAACTCAAATATGTAGCCATGTGCATGGACAAAATCGAGATATTATCATTTCCACATAACTTTCTTCTTTTTCATCATCTAATGATTATATTTTACAGGAGAGATTTTTGAATCTTGTGAACCATTTTCAAATTTTAAAACCATACTGTTTCCCATCAAGTGACAGGGCCATTTACATTCATGGCATCTAATAGATTTTTTCTCTTTTGCACACATGGGTCTTATAGCTGAGCTTCTATTATTCCAGAAGAATGCAATAAATATGTCTAGAGACAAGGGACAAAGTTAATAAAAGGCTGTCCTTTCCTTTGACTAAGACCCTGGTTTAAAATGAGCTATTTTCCCTGAACACCATATATTAATTGGATGTTTTCAGCTTCAGCCACAGACAAAAGCAGTCCAGATCATGATTATTTGCAGTATAATTCTTCTTGATATGGTAAGCAGCCACAGAGCATTGATATTAAAAAGTAAATTTCTTCCTTGATAAGAAAATTATTCTAGAATGTTACCTCTTGGTGGGTCAATTAAAGGGCTGCCACTGATATTATTCCTTGAATTGTGTGTATTCCTAAGATTAATATATGTCTTATCATAAAGTTTTCATAACTACTTGATTTGTAATCAGCTCAATTTTTTAAAACATTGGTTGTTTCAATAGTAAGTACTCTGTGTTTATTTTTAATATACATTCAGAATCCTCGTATTATGATTTTTGGTAGGTATGGGAACCTTGGAGAGAGGATAGACAGTGTATAATAGAAAGGAGAATCTCTGGAGATATTTGTCCATTTAAATTAAAGTCAAGTAAGTTTGCCACATCTAAAGCACCAACCTGCTTTTTCATATCATATGAAGGTGGTATTCTCAGACCCTTTGCCTCAATTACCAAAATTAGGTTTTGAGTCTAAATTAGACATGTCTCAAATCTTTATTCCTAGATAGTTTCTGAAATCTGGGCCTCATACTGATCCAAAGAAAGATAGAAAATGGCTAAAGTTGCATAGCCCCTTACCAACTCTTGTTGTGGGAGTCATTTTAATCTCCCAAATGTTTAGCTGTGAGGGCATCAGTGTGGATAATCATTGATAGATAATCAGATTACCAGATATAGCAACATAATTCCTCTGCATACTTCCTCTCTTTATTTACTTTTGTTTTGGGGGAGCCAAATCCATGGGTCTGTGGTTCTCCACTAGAAGTGTGTTGCTCTCCAGGGAGCATTTGGTAATGTCTAGAGACAGTTTTAATTATAATTGGAGACCGAGTACTAATGGATATAGGTCAGAGATGCTTCTACACATCCTACCATGCTCAGAATAGTTCTGGACAACAAAACATTTTCTGGCCCAGAATGTCAGTAATGCTAAGGTGGAGAAACCCTAACATAGATGAACAAAAGTCAGGGAGATGTTATAGACGTAGGCTATATTACATTGCCAAACTCGACTCACCAAACTTAAAATAGTTTATTTCACTTTCTACTTGTCTTATATAGCCTTAATTACAAATATTCATACATGCATTCAGACATTCATCCTCTTATTCATTGCCTTATTCAACAACAACAACAAAGTATAGGGACTTATAAAACTCCAATTCAAAAAATTATATTGAAATACTTCACATATTAAGGACAAATAAGAGCAGATGTATAAAGTCATATCAAAACATATAAATGCACAAATAAGGTTGTAGCAGGTAGTTTTCTGATAATTGCATCCCTTATTGAAGTTGAAGGGTTCCTATAAGGTAATGTGCAGAGCCAGAGTCCAAATTGGATGTTGTTGTAATGGTCCAAAGGAATTTGATGGCTTGGAATAGAACAGGAGAAAAGGGCTAATTACACAAGACATTTAGGAGGTAGAATTGGATATAACGACATCATTAAGGAGCTATGAAATCGTGAAGATGAAGAACAGTCAAAGATTACACCTGAATTTTTGGCTTAATGTGAAAACATTGGTATTACAGAGGTAGAACATAGCATAGCAGAAGGGTGAGTGGGAGGTACAATGTGAAGATAATATCAGTTTTTAATATCTTAAACTCAAAAACTATGTAATGTCTTTGAAAATGTTCTCAGCCAGTTGGTTAGGTGAGATAAAAAAAAACTCTAGTCTGAAATATGTGCTAGAAACAGAATCATTAAGAAGTTATCAAGGTGGTAGGAATTTGTTTTGGCTAGGCTTCATGGGTATCCAGAAATCACCAAAGAGGAAGGCCTGGGTGTCAATTAATTCATCAAGTAAAATTAGGGTAGAGTTCACTTCCTTGCTCAAGAAGATATAATGAAAAAACCAATGTTTCAAAGAGATTTCTGTCTATAATACAAAACCCTTCTGATAAGATTTTTAAAAAACTATACAAATTTTGGCTCCTGAAATTGTGAATTATACTGCAGTTCTTATTGAAACATACTTGCATAATTTTTAAAAATTTATAAAGTGCCTTCATGGAAATCATCTTAATTTAAACAACCTGAGTTTGGAAGGACAGGTATTGTAATTGTTTTGATTCTGTGGATATGGTATCTGAGGCAATAAGAGGTTAAAGGGTATTTCTCAATATCATGCAAGAATATAAATTCCATCATTGAGTTGTAAGTCAAGTTTTCTCATTCTAAACTCCCTGTATTTTTCAGCATTTTTCAAAATGCACACACGCACACAAGTCTTTATGTACAAATAAGAAGAATGAATGTTTACGAAATATTTTTTCTTTGTAAAGATGATTTATATGGATTAAAACTAAATCTAGACTATTTCAAGAGACTGTAGCATAATGCTAAATTCATTTCTATATAATTTATCTTACCTAAGAAGTTAAATATTTTAAAGATTTGTAATGAACATATGTTACTAAAGTAGATTGTTGCTCTCAATAGTAATTGGTCACATATAGCCTCCATTGAATTTCAGTATATTTCCATGATAGATAATTTAACAGTTTATTGCTAAATGTGTATTTCAAGTGACTTTGGATGTCACATTTGAATGGCCAAGGTTTCTTGGAGCAGGAAATTCAGAGGTAAAGGAATTTTAACACGTGCTCTGGTTTCAATGGTGCACTATCTTGAATAAAAATTGATAATGACTCCAGGACTGCAAACGCTTTATCAGTCCCAGAGGCTTAGTCGCCTCACACCAGATGCAGGAAGTTGACTGTATTAATATCCTTCAGTGAGGTCACAGGTAGGGAGAGAAGGAGCTCCAGGGAGGAGAGCTAGTGATGAAATAAAAGCAAAGTATATTGAGTTTGTGCAGTAAAGGAAGGATGCGGGTTTGTAAAGTTCTCATTGTCTTAAACATGTAAGTAAATTGAAAGTCAAGTCTGCTAACAGGAACACTTTGGTGCTTGAGACTTCCACCCCTCTATTCCACTCAGGGTAGATAGCACCTGTTCAGAATAACTGTTTTTCATTTCTTTCTCCCTAGTCTATCTTCTTAAATTACAAAAATAATTTTTTCTTGCTTTGTCAATTTATTTAGTTTTCATTTGGCGAAAATTAGAATTGAAATGTGATATTCTTTTATGACACTTCTGCAGTCAGTATGTTTCTGAGTTGAGCTTAACTGATTCAAGTGAATTTGTGTGCTGTAGTGACTCCTGAGGGAAAATACAAATCCTTTGAAAGGCTGGCTACACAGCTTCAGCAGCAAGCACTGAGACCTTCTTATCCAGGCTAACCCTGCTTACATATTTCAGAACTGAACCCCAATCTTCATCCCCGCACAGCATTCCCCTGGTGATTTGAGCAAGCCTTGTTAACAGTTTCGTCTAACAGGCTCAGCAAGTTCAACATTTGATTATCTTTCCCTCAGGTTCACGATCAAGTCTTTTTCCTTCGTTATGCTCTGACAGGACCGCTGTGCTTGGGTTCTGTGTGCGGGTAGCTTCACATACTGAACGTGCAAAAAATGTAGATGACAATCTGGATAAATCTCACATTCAAGGAATTTAATTGTATTGAAATTCAGGGCTGTGCCCCTGAGACATTGATCCGGTATTGTCAGTTTCAAATCCTGGATACACTAGGAGCATGATGATGTGTTCATGGAATTTGCAATTGAGATAATGAGGAATCAAAGCTTACGTCTGGATCACTAACTGACAGAAAACAGGGGAACCAACGCGAATCAATACAGCCCGGCCCAACGGAGTCCGCCTGGCAGCATGAAATCTTGGCAAAGCTTCTCAGGTTCCAATTTAAGAACAGGGCTCAGGACTTCAGAGACGGGCACAGTTGGATGTGCAGACTGGGGTGATGCTTTTGCTTTCCAAGGCACAGAGAATGTTTGCTCATAAGCTTTTATTGCCAAAAGCAAGGAGCTCTGGCTTCAGCAGCCAAATAAAACAAAGGAAGATTGGAACAAAACAGTGGAATACAAAATATGAAAAAAAAGGAAGAAGACTTGTGACAAATGATTGCTTTTTGCTCTGCAAGAAGTTGGTTGTGATCTGCTCTGTTGCGGGATTCTTAAACAATTTAAAAGGAAGTGAAGGCTCCAACTGTTATAAGGAGGATACATTTTAATCATCGAGTTGGCTTTTTCCAAACTTTTCTTTACTTCAGAGCTAAATAGGAAAAGCCGATTTTCATTTCAGAGTGATAAGAGCAAGTTTGAGGTGTTTCTTAGGCTAAAGCAAACTGGACTATTAGCTCATATACTCCCTTTTGATTGGGTAACTCACTCTCCTCTCACTCTCAGCTTACAGGTTCCCTGGGAAGTCTGAGCTATAATAGCAAAATCAGAGGAAAAGGATTAAATGGGATAAATATTTCAAGCCAAGTTTTATATCTCATTCCTGCACATTTGCTCAAATGGGTAATTATTAAATTACATGGAAGTTCCTTGCCCCAACAAAACAGAGGGTTGGGGCACGTCTCTAATTGTGAAACAGCCTTGATTTAGGCTTGTTTGGGCACAATTATGAAAAGCACTCTTTTAATCCCAGGATATATTCGGTTGGATGGTAAATTATATGGTAAAATATGGTCACTCTGAAAACCTTAAAGGCTCCTCAGTTCAAAATGAATTTTCTTTTTACCAGATACCATTTAATGTATCATATGATACCACTTAAATGTAGACTGCTGACTAATTTGGAACATAATATGTGTTACTCCCTCAGTTTGCTCTGAAGTTAAAGAACAAATTTCATCTAAATGACTTTAAGATTTAGTAAAACAAAACAAAACATTTGAGTTTAGCTGGATTTTACTGGTACCTACCTAAATTACCTCATAGAAGCCTTAAGTGCTTTATGAGGTATAAGCACATACTTTCAAAAGACCAGTATATTTCATCACTGCCTGGGAACTGCTGAGCTTCTCTGTAGCTCTAAGAGTAAACTTTCCTTAATTATATGCTCACAACATTAAACATGCTGTAGTTTATGATTAAACACCAGGAACACTAGTTAAATAGAGAGATTGCCTTAAATTATCCAGAACTAGGCTTTTAGATCAATTATACTGAAGTATATTCAAACCCTTTTTGATAAAAATAAAATATTTCTGAAATATTTGGAAACTCCCAGACCTGGTGATCAGAATATCCTTGAATAAAGTTACAGTTATCTAAATATTAGAAAGAAATTGGCACTGATACCAAGAAATATTGTACTCAAATTCGTAACTTGATCTCACATCTGTTTGACACTGTCACTAACATGTTTTGTGGTGGTGGTGGTGGTGGTGATGTTTTTCTCATTAAAAAGAGTAGAAACTATGGCAAAGACTGTTACTGGTACTTAACACAGGTGCAATTGTATAATAGTGGCCATTCAATGAAGACTAAAGCAGGTTTATTTCAATTGTTTCTTGCCCATATAAAATTATTTGTGGAGTTCTAACAAAAGCTCTTGGGGCTTTTCTTTAAGGCAATATTCTTTCTTTTCAGCCTCTTTAACTACATCAACCAGAAACATATTTGACTCACTTTCATAAGCATTTCTACTAACTTCAATAAAGAAAGCAACACATTTTATACAACTTCAGAATACTGGTACCAGACATCATTACAACCAATTTCTCTTTAAAACTTACCAAAGTAAAGATTCACCATATCTTCCTTTCTATAAGAGCCAATTCCATTCCTCTGGAAACAGGAAAATTGAGATATTTTAAAATTTGGTAACTTTAATATGCTTATTAATCTGATCATTGGACACACAAGGAACTTAATTGTACCTTACATTGGGGGAAAAAAGTACACTAAATTTTAATCCAATGTAGGAATTAATTGACTCATCTATTTACTCATAAATAATTGCTCATTGCTTATTGCCTGCTAGACACTTAGGAACATGTGGGGGAGCATAGGAGGAATATAATAGAGATGTTCCTCCCTTTATTTTCATTAGATTTATCTTATTTGTGAGGCTAAATATGCAGGCAAAGGAAAGGCAAAATGGCTGTAATTCCTTTCTACACCCTACAGCACCTCTGTTCTGCCATCCTGAATATAAGTCTTTAAAACTTTAAGAAATTTGTATTCTTTATATATAATTCTGGAGCTTTCTACTGAATATTCCAAAAAAATCAGCACAGATGCAATGCAAAGTTTCCAGGCAGTTGATAAAACCAAAAAAACCAAACCTCATCAGTCCCCTTGTTTTGCTTCTAAGTGTATTTTTTTTAATTCTCTACCAATCATTGTTCAATATTCATTCTGCTATGAAGAAATGATTATCCCATTGCACAAATTACCCTCACTCCAAAATGACATGATTAGAAATTTTCAGCTAATCAGTAAGTGGCCTGTAGTTTGATTCCCATTTCATCAGTGCTGTAAAAGGCGAGGATGTCATGGAAAAAGGCACAGTGCTTTATTAAGCATTCTTTATTAGGAAATGGATACTGAAACTGATTAATAATTGAGAAAATGATTAAAATTCTTTTCTTTCAGCCATATTGTACAAAAGAGATTGTTATAGTTAATGGCAATTATGTGAAATATTCTGGGTAATGAAGCAACTTAAATAAACTTTGCAGTCCCCACTCATATCGCAAACAGAAAAAAAATGCCAATTTGAATTTAATATCACAATTTGCATTTGAGATCATGAGGAAATTCATTGCTTGAATTAACTCAGCCTATTAGGTAATAACAATTTCTATAATTCTAAGTGTTACTTATGATTAGTAATAATCATAATAATGCGCTCTGTTTAATTTCCTTTAGTTAGACTAGCATAGTTTACAAATATTTTCAGATAGGCTAAAAGTGTATCCAAAATGCTTTTTTGAGTTTAAGAGGGTGCGGATATCATGGTGGCAGGGATTAAGCCACTAATGCTACATACAGAATGTTTTAACTATATTATCTTATTAGTTCAACTTATCAATTTGTTTACCAGTTTGTATTATATGACATAAATCATGTATAGTAATTAATTTACTAGATTTCTACTATCGAGCATATAGTTTCTGGTGCTTTATTCATACGATATAGTTCTTATGATTGTGGCACATTTAACTCTTTTCTCCAAGTATGTATTTCCTGAATTCTCATCTATCTAAATAATCAAAAGCCTGCACTGTAGCTTCTGGTTTTCTTTGGAAGAAGTGGGCCAGGTGGGAATAAGGAGTTTATGCTCATGTGAGGCTTCCCAAAGACCACTGATGGCATCATTTGTTCAGACAATACTGGAAATTTTTGATAAAACTTTAAAATGTGAAATAAGTGGATGCCCATGAAGTTGATATTGGTGTATCAGTTTTCAATTATTTCAGAGGTAGTCTGTCCCCACTTAACTAAAATAACCAGACTTCCAAAAAGTTTTACTCAATACATGCAATCTTGAGATAAATGATCAGAGCTGTGAGTAAATATACACATAGAGGAAAAACAAATGTACCCGAAAGTCTAAAGGATATTTTTTTCTCTAAGTGATACAACTGTGTATTTCCAAATTTTTCTATAATTAGTAAAAATTTTCATCACAGCAGAGTAGTATTTGTGGAAATGATTTATTACAATTGTATTTTTTAAATTTAGTCCATTTTTTTAGAAGTTTGAAACAATCTTTAGGAACATTTCCTAAGCAGTCAAGTTCTTGTGCATTTTCTATCTAAAACAGATATTTATTTCAACTACAAATGGGAAGGAGAGAGAGAATCTCTAACAAACTTTCTGTGATTTAAAGTCGTTAAAAATCTTTTTGGACATTGGCCCAACGTGTATATCAACAGTTTTATACAAAATTTTGATTTTTTTCCCCCTACAACTCATTAAACTATGATGAGGCAAAGTTGACATTCTGAGAAAAATTCCCAAACATGACTTTTTTTTTTTTTTTAATCATTACCAGTTCAGGACAGCCTTCAGTCTTCCCAGTGTTTTTCAAAGTATTTCGTTATTTTTGTACTTGTTTTTAGTTTTTAGAATCTGATTTCTTCACATCTAGCTTCCCTAGGGTTAATCTGAGGGGAGAAAAACAGCAGCCTGCACTTTTTTTGTCATTTGGGTAGTCAAGTAAAACAGATTTTGCCTGTAACACTAAGCTATTCAGTTCCAGTAAAACCTTTGCATCTATTACTAATACTGTTCTCTTACATTAGCAAAATCAGAATTGTTATGAGTTGTCGCCTAAAGGAATAAGAAAAAGACACACAAGAATATATTTAATGTAGTTATATAACAGGTTAATTGACAAGATATTACATTGTCTATAAGTAGTTTGATTAGTTATATATGGTATATTAATGAGTACTGTCTTATTAGAGAAGATCAGAATATATCTACAGAAATATCCAAAAAATTGAGGGCATATAAACACAAATATGAAACTTCCAATAACTCTTACCTGTAGATAACTCCAGCATGTAAAACTAAGAAAATTAAATATAATTCTGACTTTTTAAATGTTTGAAATTACTGTCCAAGTAAATTAACAGCATTTAAAGGGGTTGATTCTATAGTAATTTTGAAGCAATATGCAGAAGTTATGAAGTAACCATTATTCTGCTTTATAATTCTACTTCAAAAACAACTTGATTTGGTCCACTTCCCTTCATTTTTCTTGCCTCCAACCTAGTCCAAGTAACTATCCTTTCTCACCTGGCTCCCTGCAGTGGGTTCCTCACTAAGATCTCTACCCACCTATCGTATTTGACCTTTCATCTTGATTGGCTCTTTCCCTTTAGTATATAAGAATGTCTAAGTCCTTTCCAACAGATTGTTTGTGACCCTCAATCCAGCTCTCTCTCTTCCTAGTCAGGCTTCCCCAAACACTTTTGTACCTTTTGTCTTCCCTTCTTCAATTCTTTCCTATTCTTAATTCACAGCAATATGACTTCTCTAACACTCAATTGAAACCTTGAGATCTTCAAAAACCTCCTAAATTTTCAGATCTAAATTGACTTTTCTGCAACATTTGGCATTGTTGAACATTCCTATGGAATTCCTATGGAAACTCTTTCACCTTTGTCTTTTATGACACATTTCTCCTCCACTAGCGTTTTCATAGCTGCTTGTGTGTCAGACTGTGTCATGGCAGGAACAGATCATGCACTCAAACCGGATAATTTGAGGAGATTAGAATACAGTATTTACAAAAGTGTGAGCAAGGAAGGTGAGAAAGGATAGTGCAGTTGCCTAGGTTCAATATCTGTGAGCCTCACGAATTTTAGGCAAACAGAGGAAAGGGTTACCAGAATTTGAATGAACCCTATGGGAAAAGTGGCCTTCACTCATGTGACATAGACAATACTTAAAGAACTCACAAGAATGAATGGGGAGGAATGAAAGCCGCCTTCTTTCTGTGTATGTTTCGTTTTGTCTTGTTTTCACAAATTCTCCCCTCACCTATCAGGTTAACAATACATAAAGCTAGAGGGCAAGTAAATCATTTTATGTGTCCAAACACGTCGGCCTCCCCAGGCCCAGAGGAGGGTGCTGAAGAATAGATGGGAGATCTGAAAGGGCTGGCAGAAGACATCTTGCCCAGTCTCTATTTCTAAGTGCTGGTTTTGGTTTTCCCCAGGGTTCTTCTTGCCTTCACACTTTTTTTTTTTTTTTTTTTTTTTTTTGAGACAGCAGGAGTGCAGTGGCACAATCTCGGCTCACTGCAAGCTCCGCCTCCCGGATTCACGCCCTTCTCCTGCCTCAGCCTCCTGAGTAGCTGGGACTACAGGCGCCCGCCACAACGCCCGGCTAATTTTTTTGTACTTTTTAGTAGAGACGGGGTTTCACCCTGTTAGCCAGCATGGTCTCGATCTCCTGACCTCGTGATCCGCCCGCCTTGGCCTCCCAAAGAGCTGGGATTGCAGGTGTGAGCCACCGCGCCTGGCCCCTAGACATCCTTTTGACTTGGCGCATTTTTATCTTCAATCTTGGTTTATATTATTACTTACATTCTGGTAACTTTCTAATCTATAGTTCCATCATAAATGTCTTATTTTCTTAGCTGAGCCTGATGCATCCAGCTACTTAAAGGGTGCCTCTTCTATGAACTCTACATCACAAAATCTGAACTCATTTTCTTCACATCAAATTTACTTTCTCCATATTCTCTCAAGCTGAATGGCACTCCACCCGCCAATCAACAAAGCAGAAAACTCATAATGATCCTTGACTCACTTTTACTATCTAGGTATAGTCAATTAATAACAATACTGCATTGATAATCTCCTAATGAATATTTAATTCGCCTCCTCCTGTGCATTGTCACCATCTCTATTGTAGTGAGTGTGATGAAAAAGTTCCCCCTAGGAATTATGGAAACCGATTACATGAAGAGCTTACCTAGAGTAGGGGATAGAGTATGTTCTTCCAGAGGAAAGCGTGTGTTAGCTGAATACTGAAGGATGAGTAACAGGTACGTGGGCAAAAAGTGGGAAAGTGTTGGACTCAAAAAGAAACACCATGTGTGAAGTTTCCTACGGGAAAAGAATAAATTTTATATTTGAAAAATTAAAACCAAACAAGTATAACTGAGATGTAAGTAGTGGAGACAGCATGCTATCTTAAAATATTTTCAATTGAAGCTGGAAAAGTAGGAAGCCAGAAGATTGCAAAGGGCTTTAGATGTCATAATGTGAATTTGTGACACAATGCGTATAGTACTCAAGTTGATGGAATCAATAAAGGAATGGATCCAATAGCATTATCTGTATTTAAGCCTGAAAAGTTCTCATAGTCTTAATCTGTAAAGTAGGAGAGCATATCATCCAGGCGAGAAGACATGATCTGATCAAAGAGAACTAATAAAGCAATCATTCAGGAAGAACACGCTTTGTTTACTCTCACCTGAATCTCCAAACACAAGTCATCTTTGTGCCTCATACACCTGTGTATATTCAAGAATTTTCAGACTGCATTATGAGGCAGGACTTCTCTTTGTAAAGAACTTCTTTGCATTTATAATTTGCACCAAAACTCTTGGAAGTTATTGTATGATGGTTGTCCCATCATAATTTCCTTCCAAAATGCGAGATGGAAAGTTCATTTATCTAAGAGAGAGAAGTCTTAAATAGCATGTTATTATTATCTTTTTATTCGTTATGACCTTTCATAGTGCTAATAACTAGGTTAGGTCACCTAAACTCCATGTTTTGAATTAGTCTCTTCTAAAATAAGAGTTGAAGGAAATACATATGAAGTGCCTTTCAAGGTCTGAAATTCTGCAAACAGAATGAGAATGAACATAAAAATGCTCAAGCATTCTCATCATCACAAGCATGAGAATGGATGGAAGCATCCCTTTAAGATTACTTCCAACCCTCTAAGTTTTATAATATCTTAAATAAAATGGACAATCATGAAAAATTATCATTACATTTTTCCAGGTGAATCAACAGTTGTTCACCTAGAAATAACAGCATGTAATCCATAATGTTTGGCATCAGATCTAGATAGGCCATCTACCATGGTACTTATTTGACTGTTGAAATTTCACCTCTAGAAAAGTGTTAGTAATTAGAGAGTAGGTATGTTCCAAGATAATGCACTGAGGCAATTCATCTGGCTCCTGTAAAAATCTACATAAAACACTTGCAAGCACGTTTGTGTATATGTATATATACACAAACAAAACACAAGCAAAAACACTTGTTAGAAGCTAGACTATAGGTATTTTCATAGACAAATGAGAACAGAAATAACAACTATGATGGGGAAAATGAATAATGGTAAAAGAAGTGCATTGTCCTTTCTCATTTTTACATCTTAAACTATTTTAAATAATTTCTGACTTCACTCTTAATTTTCTTTTACCACCTCTTCAACTTAACACTGTCCAGTGGAGAATTATTCATCTCCTAAAGGATCCTAAGGCTTAATTAATAGAGGAGGCAGCCAAAGAAATAAAGCTAGAGATATCAGAAGTAATTACAATTTAATGAAACAAGGATGAACAAATTACCACAAAACCCAAGTAGCCTAGTAAGTGACCTGAAATGAAAATGTGGTCATCAAACTGATAACCTCTCTTTTTACTCACCTCTCACTCTAAAATACCATTTCCTTATACTCTTTCTTATTCCATTCTTTTCTCATTTTGGAGAATGTGTGAGGTGATCATAGCTTTGATTACAAGTATAAATAAGAAAAATGTCCTTGTGTCCCTCATCCTCAACACAACTGCACATATTCAACAGGTAACCATGGGATATAGTCTGTAGGATGAAATTCAAACTCAATTTTAGGCCAGGTGCAGTGGCTCACGCCTGTAATCGCAGCACTTTGAGAGGCTGAGGCGTGGATCATGAGGTCAGGAGTTTGAGATCAGCCTGACCAACATGGTGAAACACTGTCTTTACTAAAAATACAAAAATTAGCAGGGCGTGGTGGTGCGTGCCTGTAATCCCGACTACTCTGGAGGCTGAGGCAGAAGAATCGCTTCAACCTGGGAGGCAGAGGTTGCAGTGAGCCGAGATCATGCCACTGCACTTCAGCCTGGGCAACAGAGTGAGACTGTCTCAAAAAAAAAAAAAAAAAATTCACCTTTAATAAAGTAGTTTACCAGCAAAGCTAACTAAAGGACCATTCACATGGAAGTTAACTTTTATTGCAGATATACTATGTTTTTTGAATATTAACCATATTTTAAGGCCACATGGAACACATTGCTATTTTCCAAACAGTTTCTAGGGTGGTCTTCAGCTCACAAATTCACTGCAGCAGATCTTCGCTACAGAAATTCAGCCTCAGAAAATGTCTGGAATAGAGGCAATGTTTACAGTCCTGTGCTGTTTGTTTTGACAAACACAATCTCTTTTTACACTGTAGGAGGGAAAGCAAAGAGGACTCCCCAAAAAATGAATTGTTGCTTAAGTCAGTTACTATCAAATGTTAAGAACCGAAAAGGGAAAATTAACTCCCCTCCCGCTCCTGAAAAGGAGCAGCAGGATGAAATTAACTGGGAAAGCAATCACTGTCCTATTCATACTTCTACTGGGACTGAAATGAATGCCTACTCCAGAGTCCATCTCAAGCCCCACTCCCAGGGAGGTACAGTCTCTCTGGCACCACTCAAGATGTTTATCTGTATTGTGTGCTACAAAGCATTTCAATTTTCATGGGGAGATGGGAGTGGGTGAACAAAATCTAGCTTATAGGAAGAATATCCAGTAGATGCCATGACATTCTTTATTAAGATACTGAATATCAGTAAGTAAATGATTTCTATCTTTCAACAAGCACCAGCCCAGATTAAACTTGCATTTTCATATGTCTAACAGTTCATTGCCTCTGTGGATATACTTGCTTTCACAGGTAAGGAAATTGAGCCAATTAACTGAGGGTTTACATTTTACCTCAAATTTCTCAACTGTCCAACGAGTTAGTCTAAGAAACTAATTTAAGTCAGTATCTCTAAAGGAAGAAAGTTATCTAGTTATACAAGAATCTTATTTCTGAAGGTAGCTAATTTTAGAGATATATTGAATATAGTCTTATCCAATCCCATTCTTGAAGAATTATATTCATTAGATAAATAAATGATGCTACACTTGGCAGGTTTGGTAACATCAGGGAAGGAAATTAGGTATAATCAAGTCAGAAAGGTGTTCGATAAGCACAATAAATAAAATACAAAAATAACAAAATGAAAATACATTTGTATAGCAATCTGTTAAGACGAGGAAGAAAACTGCTGTGATTCTGAAAAACGAAGGCAATTAAATTAGTTTACTAATAACCCCTGTAATTACATAAGATTATTTAACATTGAATATTCACTTAAAGAAGATATGAGTCATCTCGAAGAAATTAAGATACTGCTTCCAGAATATATGAGAAAGATTTACAGCAATTAAGGATCTCTCTGAAGTATATATATATATTATATAATACACATATGTATTTGTGTGTGCATATATGCACATATATGTGCATTAATGTAGCTTATATTTTAGCAAGAATTTGTAATGAATAAATTGTTTATGGGGAATCCCTGTACAACTACACATTAAGATATGTTTTCAAATTTTATGCTAAATCATCCTTGCTGTGCAGGCATAAGGCCAGATGGAGGCTTATGGCTGCTATGTCAATACCTACAGAACATTGATGTCTTCTTAGCTAGTCCAAATAGAGCCATTCCATCTGCCATAAACACTAGGCCCAAAGGCCACATTTATAGATTGCACTAAAGAAGTTAAAATTATTTTTACAGTGAAGGCATTTTTATAGGTTCTGGGAAAAGGGAACTCAATGTGTGTTCCAAAACACTTATTCTCTGGTGATTGAGTGTATTTTCATGTATGCATGCATAGGGAAATAATAAAATAACCCTAATAGCATATTTTTATGAATGCTAGCACTAAATTAGCTATTGTGCTATTGTTGTTTCCCTAGGGGTGAGATCTAGCTGATTCCGTTTAGCTTCTGCATCTTCAATCTTCCCTCTACTATGGTTGGTTTTATGTCTTTTTCTTCCAACCACTTGAAGGATTCCTTTCCCAAATGGGAGATATGGGCACATCTTTGTCATCCTGCCAGCAGTTAAACAAAAAGACAGTGGGACAGATCAAATTGAGCACATATTTTTAATTTGTTTCCTTTCAAAATAAGATTTTCACAGAACCTAAAAATGCTGAGAAAATCTCCACCCAGGTTTTAGGATCTGAGAAAAATCTAACGTTTCTAAAGCCCAAAGATGATTATTGGCTAGTAGCTAACTGCCCTGAATCCTACTGTGTTTTAATACCCCAGCCTTTAGAAGAGAGTAGGTACCATGGCCCTGTCCACCTGCCATCTGAGGGGAAACCATTGCTATACATACCATGTAGCTAACATCTATCTGTATAATGGAACATCACAGAAGAAAAGCTCTTTCAGATTTGGATAAGTAGGAGTCATATATCTTTGCTCATATTTCCGGAGCAAAATTTCTAATTTCATAGTAATTTCATTTTCTAATTTCATAGTAGTGAAAAGTATCAGGCAAATTCATTGACTTTGAGTTTTGTAAAAAGACAGATAAAGATGCATATTTAAAGTGAAGGGAAAAGAATAAATGAAGAGGATTTCTGCAGGTCCCCGTATTATAAAAAGGCACCAGATACAGATAATGTTTTGGAGAAACATGAAGGACTCCTCTAAATGATTAAGGAGGGAAAATCACTGTTGTCTTTCCCTACACCTAAATTTAATGTGTTGGTCATTGATTCTTGGTGGGTTTGTTCATAAGAATTAAATTTAGTAATCCATTTGAAGTAATTAGAAAGCCTCAAATAGTACATAATAATAAGTTGGATGGGGAACAATTTTAAATATTACATGTACCATATAAATGTAACTTATTCACAAGTATTCCCGCTTTACTCGGTATGACATGGTGGCCAGAGGAGACAAGGAAACTGCCTGACCAGGTGAGTCAGCTGACTCAGTTCTAGAGAGGATTAAGTGAGTAGAAAAAAGATGCCAGACCTGGGACAAGTTCTGTAGTAGCCATTCTAACCTCCCATATTCCCAAAGAAACTTTGTCACCCAAATATGCTAGAAAAACAGCCTAGGTTTCAAATGACCTCAGGCAGCTTGACTAAAGCTATTTGGTGTGGACCTGTTATCACACTCAAAAGATCTCAAGTAGATAATTGCTTTTAAAAATGTGGAATTAGGTTACTGAAAAAAATCAAGTCTTTCTATAATGGTATATCCTTAACTAAAGAGTCTTGCCATCATAGCCGAAGTGAGAATCATGGTCAGCCAATGCTATGTACAAGCTACAGTTCTGGGGAACTTTAGTGAAAATCTAACTGCAGAGAGGTGGGAGAGGGGAAAAAAAAAACACTGATAGAGTAGGAAAGAGCCTGGACATGTGACTCCATGGGACAGAGAAAGATACAGCTTTCTACCTCCAGTCTTACTGAAGCATCGCTGCACTTTATTCTCTGCTTTGGAATTAAATGTTTCCTTACAATAGCACTCTTTTTGCATGCATCTAAAATGATCTATTTTGAACACAAATATGCCATGTCTATAACACATGCACATCCTTCTCTAATGCTTTTCGCACACATAATCTACACCACACTACTGTGTGTGTGCAAATTCCTACAATCTGGCTCTTTCATGTCTGTTCACTTTGGTTTTAAGCTTTTTTAAGATAAAAAGTTGTATCTTCTATATTTGCACATATGCTACAGACACTAACATGCTTCCAGGCAAACCATTGCCGTAAGAAACATTCATTTGACCACCGACTCCTTGTTAAACTCTTTTCAGTCAATGATAGTTGCTAACTATGTGGACAATATACCAGCAAAAACATTTTCTAATTTTCAGTTTATTCTAAAAGATAAACTGTACTTGGGACTGGATGAATTTGGAAGACTTGTTAGCTAGTACTGATTATTCCATGCTATCAGCATCTTTATGCATACATATAATAAACAATAATTTCATTAAGCAAGAGCCTGTGTGTTACTTGGAGAAAGAGCAAAGCAAGAAGCTGATTTGATGAATTCTAACCTTAGGAATAAAATATTTAATCAAAGGAAGTAAGTCTAATGGTGTAGATAAATTCATTTCAGAAACTTTCTGAAAGTTTTTTAACTTAGCCATATTTTTTTGCATTGCTTACTTTTTCTTCATAAAAAATAAAGGGAAATTTTTTTTTTTTTGAGACCGAGTCTTGCTTTGTTGCCCAGGCTGGAGTGCAGTGGCCGGATCTCAGCTCACTGCAAGCTCCGCCTCCCGGGTTTACGCCATTCTCCTGCCTCAGCCTCCCACGTAGCTGGGACTACAGGCGTCCGCCACCTTGCCCAGCTAGTTTTTTGTATTTTTTAGTAGAGACGGGGTTTCATCGTGTTAGCCAGGATGGTCTCGATCTCCTGACCTCGTGATCCACCCGTCTCGGCCTCCCAAAGGGAAATTCTTAAAAGCAGAAGTATCTACATGCTTTCTTTCATTTCTTCCTGGAATTGTATAAGCATTATATGTTTGAGGTGTATAAGATTCCATTTTCAAGCCCATCAGTGATTCATGTGCTTCAAAGTATAAAGAAAAGTAAGTATTAAATTAATATGTATACTGATGAAAAATATGTATTAAATTCAAGTTGTAAATAATAAAATCACAAATGCCCCTATTTACATATACAGCATTGAGCATTTTTTATGCTGCCATCATAAGAACGACAGTGTCTGGAAAAAAGCTAGAAGCAATGGCTACATTATGGGCAAAAACCACCCCACTTCACAGAAGGCTAGATGTTGAGAGAATTTATTAGATTTCCCAAAATATAATCTACTGTAAACATCCATATATACAAAAGATTTTACACTCTACATTTATTATATAACACAATTGCCCAACATTAATTAATTTACTAAAATCTTTCTGAAACAAGTTGTTTTTAAAAGGAAATACTCTGCTTAAAACTTTTATTTTGTTGTTTCCTTGAAATGATGTTTGTTAACCACTCCCGGCTTCCAATCTAACTTCTTTTCCTCCCCAGAGGTTGTATGAGGGGTTAATTGGTGGGAGGTGATAGATATTGGTTCATGTTTCCATTCTGGGAAAAGAAGCTGTCAAAATTCCTGAGCATAGAGATTTCCTTTTATTCCCTTCCTCTACACTTGGTCCAGGGAGATGTAATAACATGGAATGGTGCTTCTGTTCTGCAAACTCAAATTTGTCTTTGGGAGGTCTATGCCAACTAGCACAGTGGAGGAAAAAGAGGATATGGCATGTTCATGATGGCTCTCACCCGAATATTCAACCTTCCCTTTATTGGCAGTTAATGTGAGGTTTGGGTGATCCATTTTATGACTTGTTTTTCTTATTTATCAAATTTTCTGCAAATTCACCAGAAAAGTATGCACTCTTTATTTGATCCTGCAGACAGTCTGACAGTAAACAGTGTATAAAGTAAGGTGTATTTTTATATGAATTTGAAAAGGCAATTTTAGATTACAAATTAAATTCTAGGAAATATATTTACCAATTTATAGAAAGAAATAAATTACTGATTACCCATTGAGAACACTAACTAGTCTAGCTAACATGTTTCCAACATTATTGAAAGAAACAACATAAATGTATGCATAATTACTTGAGATTAAGAAATGGATACTCCATAATATTTGGTGCAGTCAAATACAAAGCCATATTTAAGTACAAAATTATGAATTCAATTAATAATTAAAAGATTACGCTCATTGGGAAGGTATATCTAAAGCAGTAAATGGCTTTTCAAGTGATTAAACATCTAAATGATGCTTCACACCAAAGAAAAAAGGTTTATTGTGACTATATTCCTTAGCCTGAATAATATTCCTCCAACACAGTAAGAATATAATTCAATGAAACTAAAATAGCAGAAGAGGAGTGAAGTTCTTTTTGCTCATGAAGCTCTGAATGGCTGGCCTGACTGCTTTCTTCAAGTTACCAGGGATATCACAGCAACAGCAAGAAAGAGGTTAGGTGAGGAATGAAGTGAGGGCAGGTATGAAAATGAAATCATTATGAGAGGCTGGATTAAAGAAGTGAATAATTTTCACTCAAAATGATCTGTACAGAAAGGCAGTGATATAATTAGACATTTTAAAGCTAATAAGAATTTCAGGGTCATTTGTGAGTGGGAAAATGTTTGAATTTTATAAGCTAGCATTGGCTAAACCCTTCTCTTGACATAATACTGCAATTATTCTCCCATAAGCCTTCACAGGATACAAATTGGACAGTGTACAAGTAATTACTGATGAATGTGAATATGCTGCTTGGTGATGAAATGTTTTCATAGAAACAGAATGAAATAAATGGAAAAGGCATTCTTATCAACTGTGAATGGATAGATATATCCACAGATAATATGCATACTACAAAAGGTTTGAAAAGAGGTGTTTCAGTAATGTAATCATAAAGGGTCATTTACAGTGGATTTTTAAAAAAGGTCTTTTTATTGTGACATGTAAGGGGATTGTATAGAACAAACATTAAACACACATTACAGCTATTCACAGCAGTATGGATGCCAAGTAAATACATTATGTTAATTTTAAGACTTTTTAAAAATCCATGCAGTTAGAAGTATATAATTCTATTAATAAAGACCTTCTTATATCTAATAAAACTAAACACTAAATTTCTTTGCATTTCAACAATAGTCTTTTTAAAATCTGTTTAATTTTATTAATATTTTTGAAAAACACCTACAAACTCAGAAAAGTTAATACAGATACATAGTTTTAAAAATATTTCTATTTGGGCATATTTGGTCCAGCATCCTTGCTTTATCATTGTTCTTTAATCCTTTGTGCATTCTCTTCTCACAGCCAGTTGAACCTGTAATTTCACAATTCTCATGTGCTGGAGCTCCAAGGAGCACTGCCATGCTTAGTGCAAGAAAAGGATCCTGTATTTTGGAACCTTTCTGACAGAATGACAAGACATGTTCAAGAATTAAAATGAGTTTTCTGCATTTACCCAAACTCTGTGCACTCTTCAAAGAAGTACAAATAAAAATCAGTGTCTAGAAGACTGAAGATTTTCTACATTCCAGGTTTACGTCACAAAATAATTATTTGGTATACGTCTTTAGTAATGCATTCTATCAACTTCAGAAATATGTCCCAGCTCCAGCCACTCTCTTTATCAGAGCTCTGCTTATTACCTCAATGAGAGAACAACGTTATCAGTTGAAAAGGGATGGAACCTCCAGAAATATCACCAATACATGAAAACTCTTATCAGGGTAGCCCAGCAGGTAAAAGCTTGGTCTCTCCAATCAGACAAACCTACGATTCTTGACTCTACCCCTTTCAAGATGAATGACCTTTGGGAATTTAATCTTTCTTGGCCTGTGGGGGTTGTTGTGGGAATTAAATGAGATGTCAATAAATTCTTAATCAGAATGCACAGCTACTCCCCTTAGCTTTCAGCTCCTCTTCTAGGAGATGTGGGGATGATAGACTCACTGTTAAAAAGTGGCTAATCGATTGTTATGGCTGTATTCACAATTATCTCTTATTCTGTTGTCAGGTATATTTTGTGCAACTTTGTCCTAATGACGACATATCAAAGCTTGTAAATGATTTTATTTTTAATAACAAATTGGAGAAGTCTCGAAGTATAGATGTATGAAAGTCACTTTCAAAATGCTAATTAGAGAATGAAAGGGGTTGAGTTACAGCTACTGCACTGGGACTACACACAATCCTGTTCCTCCAAGGGCAAGCCTCTCACAATAGATATAAATATCATTTCATTTTGTGTGTTGGATTCAAAAGATCAACAAATTCTCCTCCAAAGGATTGTCCTTAAACTTCTGAGTGAGTTTTTTTTTTAATTATGGAAAAACATGAGAAATATTTCAGCAGAGGAATTGAAACAGAAAATCCAACACTAGGCTTAAGAACAATTGTTTGGAAGTCCAGAAAGTAAATTAACTCTATTAGTTGCCATTTATGGTTTTTACCTGAATCTATATTTGGAAATATTTTGGGCCACAGGAGGAAGTTAAGGAAATGGAATATATGAGGTTATATGGTGCGCTAGAGAAGTAGCATATGTTCATTCAACAAATATTTATTAATTTCCTTCTATGTGTCAGGTACTTTCTATTCCAGATGCTACTATAGAACATAAACAAAACAGACAAAATGCTCTGTGCCCTTGGAGCATATATTTGGGTGTGTGTGTATACTTATGTGATAGAAGAGGTAGCATTTAAAATGACTGAGAAAAGATAAACTATGCAGCAAATGACACCAGAAAAAACTGCATAGCAAATTAGAATACAATAAATTTGAATTGAAACCTCATATCTTACAAACACAAACATCAAGCAAATAAACACACATGTACAAATCCAGATGGAGCAAAGATGTAAGTGTATAAAATAAAATGGAATCAGGCTAGAAAAAATTCTGGGAGAAAATTGTAACGGTTTTAGAACAAGAAAGTCTTCTGTATGTATGAAATAGTATGCAGAAGTCATAAAGCTAAAGATTATTTACTCTACATAAAAAGATTTTTTAAAAACCTTTGCATTGGAAAACCCATCATAATCAGTGAAAATGTAAAGCAAATGTCTAGTTTTCTTAATACAAAAAATTCACTTTGAAATAAATAGGAGTGAGATCAACCACTCAGAGAAAAATGGCACAAGGAACAGATTCTATGTAGTTTATTGACATGTGGGAAAAGTTATCAGAACTTTTGCAGTAGAAACCATCAATAAAGAATCACTGAAAATATTTTTTTACTCTATATTTGGATTCTGGTAGTCTTATGTTGCCTTTATTCTTCAATAAAAAGGTATTTAATAAAAATATTGATTAGTATTGAGGATTTTGTGCCCTGGATAAATCATAAATAATTTTTTGATTTAGTTAAAATGATAAATAATGTGCCCATTACACATAGAATAAATAGCTAATATGGCTTTATTTTTCAAATAATTTTTTAAGGAAAATTTTATATCCACAAACTATTGGATTAAATAGCTAAACAATAATTATAAGGAAAATCTTTATTGTTGGAACATATTAACACCCTCTTCCTCAATTATAAATTGTAACCATAACACATATTCATTTTTCTTTATATTAAAATACCAAGATTACATGAAGTCACTTTTTTAGTGGTCTCCTGGCTCTTAGTCAAACACGAAAGGAACTTTTCATGTGGTTGTATCACATTTCAAATAACTGATCAGTAGAGTACCTTGTTGCAAAGACAACAAAATGGCATTAGTGATTAGTATTTCTTCATTCATTTTTCTATTGTACACTTTATTTATCTAACTAACTTTAAAAACTTAAGTGAGAATTTCAGTTATTGTCATCATCAATTTTATGCTTTTTTGGGTGTAAATGTAGTCTCCAAAATTACTTGACCAAAAAGTTTGTAACTGAAACATACATAAGCAATACCTCAAACGCCAAGGATATAAATAGTTCTTATAAAAAACTTCAAATCAGATTTTTATTAAGCAAAATTTGAAAGAAATAATATGTACTGCAAAATTTCAAATGTGAAAACCCAAAGACTTACCAAAATCTTTAGATATTTGACCCACATTTTATATTTTTCATAATGCTTTACATAAGTAACTTGGAGCTCATATTCTACAATTCTACAAGCCTCAGGGAATATTCAGGATTCTTCCTACTGAAAGTGACAAAAGTCCAATTCAAACTATCTAAAGAAAAAAAAAAGAAAAGGAATTCAATTAGCATAATGGCTTCAGAAACGGTTGCATCCAGGAGCTAATGAGACTATTTTATTAGTACTTAAGTCTCTTTATATGATAAACTGGCAGACATTTTCTATACTCTGGCCTCCAGCATCTCCATATTCTATTCTACCAGCTTTCAGCTTCCAGGCCAGGAATAAGAAGAAAATTTTAGGGAGTGAGTATGGTCAGTAGTCCATCCCAGTTTAATTCATGATACATCAGGCATGAGTTACATTCTGACCTTCACAGCCAAACTGAAACTTGTCCACTGTGACAGGGGAAGGAGTGGCTTCTCATGAGTAATTTGAGCTACTGCTTTCAGAAGAGAAACAAAGGAATGTGGTACTGGAAAAATTTCCCCTTTATATCTATGTAATTCCCATAAATATACTGATTTGTGCTTCCTATTTTGTATCTATTTTCCCTCCTGAAACTCTTATTCTCTGTGATCCCTAGATAATATCATCACGTTTATTTTCTAGGTTATTGGGAAAGATGCTTAACTGCTCTTTTTGACTTGTTTTCTCAATCTTGCTCTCTTACATAAAATTTCCTCAGTATACCTAGAGTGACAAATTTAAAGTATAGAACTAACAATGTTGCTATCTATTCGAACTCAGTAGATGTCCATCCTTATGTCTCAAACCTTGGATACGTTCATTCTCATTACTCTAATACCCAATTTCACAAGGTCATGTTTCCTCATGACATAAGAACAAAATATAGAAAATTAAGTTACTTGTGAAATTATTATCTTCTCTAAAACCAATTGATATGGCTAGGCTTTGTGTCCACACCCAAATCTCATCTTGAATTGTAATCCCCATAATTCACATAATCCCCACATGTCAAGGGAGAGACCAGGTGGAGGTAATTGAATCACAGGGCGGTTCCCCCATGTGGTTCTCAAGATATGAGTGAGTTCTCACAAGATCTGATGGTTTTATAAGGAGCTCTTCCCCTTTTGCTTGTCACTTCTCCTTCCTGCCGCCTTGTGAAGGAGATGCCTTGCTTCCCATTTGTCTTCTGTCATAACTGTTTCCTGAGGCCTCTCCAGCCATGATAAATTGTATGTCAATTAAACCTCTTTCCTTTATAAATTACCCAGTCTCAGGTAGTTCTTTATAACAGTATGAAAATGGGCTAATACACTAATTTAATAAAAGTGTAAGTGGGGCTGAATCATTTTCTCCTCCTGATAAAGTACTTCCAGTAAAACTGAGTTGAATATTTGCACAAACATTAATTCACAGGTATATTAGAATAAGATACTTTATAGGACTCATAATAAACTGAATTCTCCAAAGGGCAGCCTTGAATACTGATTTTTTGTTTGTAGTCTGCAAGCAATATGAAGTTTTTTGTTGTTACAAATGAGATTAAGCTATTATAATTTTCTATATCAGCCACCATATTTTCTATTTATACAAAAAAAATCTGTGCTACTCTTAAGGTTGGCTTATGGCCTTGAGAATATTTTTTTCACAAAATAAAATTATATTATACTGCATTGGGCAATTTTGAATTTTTTTAATGCTTAAGGAATTATAATCATGCTTTTCTTTTTGACCTAGAAACACAAAGGCAGCAACTATACTTGTAATAAGTTCATTTAAATACTGAACTTGATGAATGTCTAGTGATGTTGGGCCAATATTACTGTTTTTTTACTAAGATAGTTCAGTGGGTACCTGATCTGTCAGCACACACCAATGAGATAATATATATATAACTATAGCCAATTAGATTATTCCGTGCCACATCACCACAAATCAGTTTATCTAAATTTTATTTTACTTTTAAAAAATAAATATGAAATATCCATAATGCCTGGTAAACTTTGAATTTGGCATAATAGAATACATAACAAAAAGATAGGTTTAGGGAACTTGTAACACAAATTCTTTAGTGCTTTCACCTCTATAGACATACTGATAATAATCATTGAGTTTTTCTTTTTTCCTCTTCGTTTTTTTATATCTTTATTATTAGCATGCAGTTTGCAGTAATAATTAAGAACATGAGTTTTGAAATAGCTGGTTTCAAACACCACCTACTACTAGCTTCATGCTCTGAAAATTACTTAACCTTTCTGTGCCTCAATTTTTACATTGGTATAATAGGAATAATAACTATCTACTCTATAAGGTTTTATTTTATGCAGCTCACCTGATATGGGAAGAGAATTCTCAAACTCCAGATTATATCAACCAGATCTAGTAAACAAAGGCAGAGATACAGTCTCCATTTAAACTGGTACATTCCGTTAGATTCAAAGTAATATTGAACATGGTAAGATGCATTGAGAAATAAAATAATATATGAGTGTTGGTTATCTAAGGGATGACACATTGAAATGAGAATTTATAGAATACCCTGGATACACATATTTCAATATATTCTTCCACTGTGTTCTGGATCTCCATTACAGTTCTCAGAAGAGGGGTAAAGGGATTGACCTTAGGAAGTTAGACACATCCTCTCTCACAGAGTTACAAAGTGAGGATGTGCAGCTGTGTGTAACCCTCAGGTTTAGTGATAGGAAATTGATGAAGTTTTATCTGTTGACTCAGTTCAGTGACAAACTTTTCAAGATTCAAGTGTGGGCTATGTCTTCCATATCATTCTCCTTTCCCAACAATGACAGTTATTTAATTATGCACTTTGAACACTCAACAAATAACCTGTGGTTTTCTGAAATTTTCATGACTCTGAGTCATAGAATGAGAAACCAATAACTAAAAATTAATAAGACATTTTTTTTGAGATGGAGTCTAATGAGACATTTCTATAGTCCATAAGTGTCTTCCAATCTGATGGAGCTTTTCAAAAAGAGCAGAATATATTTCTCTAACTCATTACCAAAACAGATGGACTCAGCTCAATTTGGGGAAAAAACCCATACCATTAAATTCACATTTTGGTAGATGTCAGCAACAGATATTTTTGTTTTTAAAGTAGGAATATCTATGTAGCAGCAACTCATAAATTAGAATAACATTTGAAAGCTATTTGAATTCACTATTCATTTGAATGAATTCTTGATTTTTATTTTTCTCTATTTTTAAGTACAATATTTTTAAATGTCCACATCATCTTTTAAGTATTTTGTTTAGTCTGGAGAGGTACAAAAGCTTTTGAAATAAAACAAAAGTAGGTTGGCAGATTTCAAAAGAATATTTACTGTAAAAGGAATATTTTCAGAAAGTATCAGCTTTATAATTTCTTTCAGATAGAAATAAAACGTGGCAGGTGGAATTTGTCATCTCTTAAAAGTTAACTTCTCTTTGTTTCTTATTAGACTCTCATTTTCCCTTCTATTTCCTCTTTTTACTTCAATTTCATCGAGGAGCATTTGCATGCTTTATTAAGTCATGATGACACATCAGATAAACCTTTTACATGAGCCTGTTGTGCATGCTGTCAATGTAAATTTGAGGGTGCAAACAAAGAAGTTAAAATTTTTAAGAAAGCAACATGACTCTCTGCTCCTCATCAGCCTAGCCAGCAGGAAGGTGATGAAATAAGGATGTCGACCCAGATAAAAGCCAGAGAGGTAGAAGTTAAGTCATCTGATATTCCAAAGGTGTCTTTTTAAGCATAGTGGCGAGTTTGTATGCCATTGTCTTGATTCTCATGAGAAAAGGATTTCAGTGGTGCATGAAGTATAGGACAAAGCAATATTGATAAAGTTAAGGAAGTATGGCACTGCCGGTCCCAGACACCTTGAACCAAACGTTACCAGTTGATTTTGTGTCTTAAACTCACTGAGCCTAGGTTTGGTTTTTTTTTGTTTATTTTTTATTTATTTATTTATTTTTTGAGATAGAGTCTCTGTCTGTCACCCAGGCTGGAGTGCAGTGGCGCAATCTGCTCACTGCAACCTCCACCTCCTGGGTTTAAGTGATTCTCCTGCCTCAGCCTCCTGAGTAGCTGGGGTTAGAGGTGCGTGCCACCACGCCCAGCTAAGTTTTGTATTTTTTAGTAGAGACAGGGCTTTGCCATGTTGGTCAGGCTGGTCTGGAACTCTTGACCTCAGGTGATCCACCCACCTTGGCCTCCCAAAGTGCTGGGATTACAAACATGAGCCACTGCGCCTGGCCAGGTTTACTTATCTTTACATTGACGATATCTACCTGTGACAGATTATATTTTCCGAAAAGGTCCACAATGATATTTCTGGCCCCATACTCTCTTCTAAAATTGTGCCTCCAATAAAGAGGTAATTATTTACCCTCCTCTTGAATCTAGACAAGAATTTGACAGTCTTTACAGTTAGTGTGGTTCAGGTAATACTACATGATTTTGAGGTTAGGTCATAAAAAGCGACACAGTTTTCACCTCTCTCTCTTCTTTTGGGGATGTGAATCTTTGACTCCCTGAAGCACCAGACAACAAGTCTAGTACCCCTGAGTCTGTCATGCAAGAGAAACCATGCGGACAGACCACCAGGAACTGCTTACATCTTCCCAGACAAAGCACCAGAGATGAGAATGCAGAAATCTTCAGACTACTGTCTTACTAACCTCCTGACAGACTCTAGGCCAGAACCACCTGGTCAAGCTGTTTTGGAATTCCCAATGCACCAAAACCATAAGAGAGAATACAAAATTATCATTGCTTCTAAAACACTAAAATTGTTGTTTTAAAACACTAGGTTGTGTTGTGATTTGTTATTCAGCAATCAGTAACTAATACACTGCCTTTTAGTTAATTTGGGAAGGTTAGAAAGTACATTTAAAACTTTATTAGAGTAGGTTCTCAATAAAAGCAGATGTTCATTAACAACTACACACGCTATCTGCATTTATAGCCCATCCTTTCATCCTCTGCCCCTAATAATTTTCAATAATAATAAAATGTTTATAAAGAGGAAAATTGTTCATCTTCTCCTATTTTTAGTGTATTGAAATTATCTGCCATGCATAATTTTTGTGAAGGTTAAAAAACATCTGGTGAGGAAAGTTTCAAACCTTTTGCCAGTGCCCTTTTCAGTGTATCTGGAAAACTGAAGAGGGATGAATAAATTATGCCTCTATCTCTCTTTATTTTCTCATTAATTATTCCAGATACTTTAGATCTACACAGCAAGAACTTCTATTGTTGTTATTGGGATGAGGGATATTACAATTATGGCAGCACAACTAAATACAATTTATTAGGATATTCTAAATAGTAAAAATCTATATCATAACATTCTATAATTAACCGAGCAATCTTTAGGGACCATCATGGACCATACACTGAAGCATATGCTACAGGTTTGTTTAGCTGGTGGAATGGAATTTCTTCTGGTCAGAGACCTTTGAAAGAGCGTGCTGACTTGCCCTGGAGCTTAGTTGGGCCTTTAGAGGAGATGCAAACCTGTATGCATGGGCCATGCTAAACAGAGCTAAAGCCAACTGAAACCATTCCAGATAAGAAATAGCATTGGAGCTTTTTCTCCTGAGAGTGAGGAAACAAACTTTGGAAAATTAGAGGGATCGGACTGTCAAGCAACATGACAGCATGACCCAAGACAAAAATAAAGATGTCAGTGCCTAAACTTCAACATTAGATTGTTTGGGGATGTGTTACGCTATTTCCTTCCATCTCAACAAACTGTGAAGTCTGCTATATTTTCCAATTATCATCCAGGCAGTTTGTCAATTTCAGACATTAAAAATTATTTGAAAGTGACTGTATCTTAAGATGGGAAGGAAGAATATCCTCCTGCCTCTTAAATTGCCATTTAGTTACTTAGCACCAAGGGAACACTCCCTGTCTACTCTTTGAAGGCAGTTGAACTATGGTGAAAATTACAGCATTCTGATGATTTTTATTAGGAAAATTGCTATCTTTCCAGCCATAATACTAACAATAGGGACAACATAATAATTAAGACTAAAGCATTGCATACTTCAGGTCAACTTAAAGTCCTCTTCCAAATGAAGTTAGAATGATGGTGTTTTCCACAAACATGGCTGCTTCTGTTTCAAATTAGAAACTGGCAACTCCGTGATGAGTCGATATATACACTCAGCAGTTGCTGTAAAGACAAGTGATTTGTATGGAGGAAGTAGCCATATTGATTACATTTTTCAGCAAAGTGCAGTGTTTGCACTATAGTCTATCTCATGGGCATTAAAAGCCATGTTTAACTTGAGTTATCACAGTTTAAAACTGTTGGAAGGACTTCATAGTTTTGCATTTTAAGGTTACTTCGTAGTATAGTTGGAGCTACAATTATAAATAGCATACAGAGTTAAAATTTTTGCTTTGAAATTTGATACCACTAAAACCAAGTGCTAGCTCAGGAATTAACTATAGTTAGGTGAACTTGATCAAGTTGCTTAACTGCTCCAAGCCATGCTTGACTTTCTCCTCTGTCAAATGTGGACAATAATAGTACCTACCCACCAAATTATGCTGAGGATTAAAAGGGATGATTCATGCCCCTGATCTAAAGTAAGGACTCAATAAATATTACCTACTAAGTTTCTACACATGTACATAGTTATATAATATCAGAATGTAGAGCCAATTTCTCCTAATGACTAATACAGACAACTGAAAATCATTGAAACATTTTATACTTTCAAAGTGTTTTTACGTGATTTATCATATTAAACTTTCCACCAATCCCTAATGGTATGGTTTGGCTGTGTCCCCACCCAAATCTCATCTTGAATTGTAACTCCCATGATTCCCACATGCCATGGGAGGAACCCAGTGGGAGGCCATTGAATTATGGGGGCAGGTCTTTCCTGCACTGTTCTCATGATCATGAATGAGTCTCATGAAATCTGATGGTTTTTAAAATGGGAGTTTTCCTGCACAAGCGCTCTCTCTCTGCCTGCTGCTTCACATCCACGTAAGATGTGACTTGCTGCTTCTTGCCTTACGCCATGATTGTGAGGCCTCCTCAGCCATGTGGAACTGTAAGTCCAATAAACCTTTCTTTTTTTTTTTTTTTTTGTAAGTTCCCTAGTTTGGGGTACGTCTTTATCAGCAGTATGAAAAAGGACTAATATAGCTAGACACTGAATATTCTTACTATCTCCAGCTTGAAGATGAGGAAATTGAGGTGTAAGGAATTAAAGTGACTTTACTAAGGTGACTCGTAGTTAGTGGGTGAATCAGAACAGGAACCTGAAGTCCCAGTTCAATTCTCTTGTTATACCATGCAGTCACTATTGCCATACTGACTAATTTTAAAACATTAAAAAACTAATGTAGCTCTGATATTTTAGTTTAAAACATCACACACTGATCTACAGTCCTGATATCTTGATATTATTTCCAGGGATACATCAGTGTCATCCCACTTGCATTATTCCTTTTTTTTACACTTCTTTGTGATGGGTATGCTTCCCTTCATGCATCTGTGGTAAATGACTCTTGGTCACCTGTTCTTTGGCCCACTGGAGTTCCACCCACTGGAGTCATTTATACTATATTCAGGCAGAATGGCTATACTCCAACAATTGGCTGAAGTTGGCTGCATATTGCCTTCTCAGACAAAGGGGGAAACAGTATTTTAAAGAACACTGATCCACAACCAAAATGCGATGTTAAAAGTTGTTCTGTATTACTCTCTTGTTCTATCCAGGCTGGTGTGCTAGATTGAAATAACAACAGGGCAACAGGTAGACCAATAGTTGGAGAAAAGGTTTGAAAACCTCACTGGGCCTAAAATACACATGCAAAATAAAACTTTACACTTTTTTTTTTTTAAGAGCATAAGCTTACTTTTTTCAACTACACATTTTGCTTTTCTTGAACTTGCTTTATTGTGGGGTCAGCTCATTTGCTGACTTTTGTCTTCTTCACTCTGAATATTTCATCTTAAACATTGAGCTGACTTTCAAAAAGATCTACATACAGAGCCGAATTTAAAAGGAAGAAGTCAAGGGTCTTTGAGAAATTTTGAGTAGGACAGTTAAGTAACAAGGGCACTGGAAGCTACAATTAAGTAGACTTGAAGAACTAAATAGTTGATGTGGATAACATTCTGAGAGTGTTGTCTGTCTTAGAATTGTGGCTGCAAAGCACTGAAGATTTTTCCACAGATGATTTTCTACCTCACAGAGTTATGTGGCACATGTGTTTTGTGCTTTCTTATATGCTTTCATTACTCTATAATGTCCTTGATTCACACAATATTCAGAAGGTTATATATAGTGCTTCCAAGACAGTTAGGCTCCCATTGTATGACAATAAAGCTTGAAGTGACTAATTGCATATATCTTATTACTTATTTATTTTCCTTGGAGTATTCATCAATTAGTTACCATTTATGGACCAAAGCAAATTTTGAAATATTTTTATATACTTATTGTGCAGCGATAGTCATATCATATGATTCGTTAACAGTATCTCACACAGATGCACTCCAAGGAACTCCAACATAATGGCCTACATAAAGAGTGAAGTCTATTGCTGGCTACAGTTACAATCTTTAAGAGAATGAACAGGGACAATGATGGTCATTGAAAACCATTTATATATGCCAGTCTTGTTATACTAAAAAAGAATTTAAGCGTAATAGTCATGGTCAAAGAATTTTACATTGTAAAAGAAATTTCCCATTGTAGGAAGTGGTGCCAGGCTCCATCATCCTTCCCTAGTCAATGACACATCAATCTTGATTCCTCTGTTATATCATCCACCAGGTTCTTAAGGTCTCTTCAGTTGTGATTCCAAAATATATTCTGAAGCAATATATCTCTTTCACCATCTGCACTGCTGATGGGCTTGCCCAAACACCATCATTGCTAGCCTGGTTTACCTTAACCTGGTGTCTTCATTGATTGCCACCTCACTACTATCTGTTCTCTGCACAGCACTAACATTCAAACCCACGCTTTTTATCATGGCTTTCTTGCTTTTTGGAGTCCGGTCCCTATCTTGTTCTCTGACTGTATCTAATATTTGCCCCGGCTATTCTGGGCTTTTTTGTCTTTGAAACTTGAAATCTCTCTTGCCTGGTAGTTCTCACCATTTCTGTACCTTTGCATGGCTGGTGCCTCTGCCCATGTCAGTCTCTTCTCAACAGCACCTTCCTCAGAGAGCTACACTGGCCTTCTTTTCGAATTCATGTATTGATTTATGCCTGAGATATAAGAAATGTACCATTAAGTGATTTTATCGTTGTTTGAACATCATGAAGTGTACTTACACAAACCTACATGAAAGAGCTCACTACACATCTAAGCTATATGGTACGTGGCCTATTGCTCCTAGGCTACTAACCTGTTTAGCACGTTACTGTACTGAATACTACAGGCAATTGTAATGCAGTGGTATTTGTGTATCTAAACAGAAAAGATATAGTAAAAATACCATATTATAATCAAATGGGACCACCATCATGTATGTGGTCTATTGACTGAACAGTTATATGGTACATGGCTATAATTTCTCCCAAGGCATTATGCATAACTGTTTAAGTTTTGCCATCACATTTATCAACTGGCTTTATCTTGCTAATTTTACTTGTTACTATCTGTCTCGGATACCTACAGTATAACCTTTGTGAAAGGAGGCAATCTGTCCTGTTTACTTGCTATGGATACTGTTCATAGCTTTCAATAATCAATAAATATTTTTTGAATGAGCAATTGAAAGAAGGGGACTCTGAGATAAGATACAATAAGAAAAGGAGGAATTTCATGAATAAATATGAATAAGAATTCAAGAAAGCATAATGAAATGTTTATTAAGGAAGTAAAAATTTGATTGCAAGCCTTAACAAAAGACAGGGTTAGTTGAGCTTGGGTTCTTGATGAGACTTGTGAAATGCAAACATTTGAGAATACAAACACATTTTTAATAATTAATAATCATTGACGTCCTCTAATCAGGGCAGAACTTATTAAACAAATAATTGTCTTTCAGAATTAAAAGGTAAATAGGAAGATAATTCATATCTTTGTTTATTTTTCTCTCTATTGTTTTGAATCAGGAAAGAATGCTCCATGTGTGAAAGTGAGTATACAGACAAATGCACCTACCAGCAAATAAGCTAAATGTCTTATAAAATATCAAGACATATTTAGAAGTATTCCACAACCTAAGTGCTGTTACTCTAGAGTTCAAAAGACCTAAATTACATATAAGTTGTTCTCTTGGTTGTCCCTATTCATGGAAGCCATTTCTTAACCTGAAATTTTACAAATGTTGACTCAATGGAAAGAATTTTGCATTTGTCTCTCATTTTTATTGTTTTGGAAATCTCCCTTGTTTTGAATATCCCTGATACATGTTCTGTATTTGAACACAGTCATTAAGCCAAGAGTTGACAGATCTGGGAGGCGGGCTCGTACAATAGATTGACTGTATCTTACAGGGTCAAACAAACTTTTATTCCTATATCAGCCACTTACTGGTTTGCTGGCCAGGTTGTTTCATTTCTGCAAGCCTTAGTTTCTCACCTATGAAAGAGTAACACATATCAAAAGTTTATTGTAAAAATTAAATGAGATCGTGGCTATAACACAATGTTTGGCGCACTGTCATTTCCATCCACTTTTAGTCTCAGTTCTGACACTGAGAAGGGGACCTTCTCAGTGCACTTATCGGGGTTTCAGTTTTACACTTTCAAATGAGAGAATAATAGCTTTCGTGTTCTTAAAATTTTTTTAGATCAAAAAAATCTGAGTCTTACATGTACAAGTGATCAGCCTGATCATTCAGATAGAAATGATATGTTTGCTTCCATGTCTCTGAAAATCCCTTTCAAATTAATTTCCCTATTTTATTTCATCTGTTTTTCCATGCGTAAGTGCTAATATCAAATATTGTTTCCTTGAGAAAGCCACCTCTATCTTTCAGACATGTCAAGTGCTAAGTTTGTTTAAAGCTTAGCATCCACGGAGTGTTATGTAATGTAGGAGGTGATGGTGGTCCTCCTGGTAATATCCTTAAGAGAGTAATACCAAGAGTTTTGAATTTTCTAAATCAAATATCATTTTTAAAATGTTTTAATAGCTAAACAAAACATCACTTTTAAAATGCTTTAATTTTAGTATTTATTATCTGTATTTGAAAAGGCACTTTCAGAAACAGAACACTGGCAAACCCTAAACACTCTTGCCTTCCTCAGGAGTTCAGCTCACTCACCTACTCCTAAATGAGAACTTGGGGACCGAGGGATAGCAATGGATGTTCCCTCCCCATTTAAAAGTCTCTTTACTTCAGTTTGGCTTCTGCATTGTACTAGAGCCCAATTTTACTTGATTCTTTTCACATTTTGTCAAGTAAGAATAAAACACAGATAAAGAAATACGCAGTTGAAAATGCATTGGTATTTTAATCGAGAACTGTGTGTTCAGGAATTATCGCTCATGCAAACAGAGATAGTCATCAATCATAAGTGCTCCTTTGTATCTGCAGCAACTTATTACAGAGAAAAGTATCTCTAGATTCTGAGAAATTTGCTGTCAGAAATACTGCATGGAACTCCTTTCCTTTTTTAATTTCCTGCTAGCCTCCAAAAGGAGAAATGAGGTAGGAGGGATGCTTTTTTCTTCTGCTGGGACCTGAAAATAGAGAGGAACAGACATTAATCTGGAACACTGTCATTTAAATCAATACTCTGGAAATGATATTAGTCATTATTTTTATTGTTTAGTATTAAAAATCATAGCAAGATGGGTACAATGCTTAATAAATGCATTTATGTATATGAGTGTAGATAGGTTTTTGTGTGTGTATAATTTGATTCATACAAAACTCTATTACATTTTAATTGTGAATCAGAGAGCAAGACACTTAGGACAGGAACCCAGGGTTTCTGCCTCCTACATCATTACCATATTATATTTTCTTTATCTCATTTATTTAAAAATCAGATATTTGGTTAAAATAATACGAATTTGAGGGATCTGAATAACTCTGCATGTATTTATACACATGTGTACACACATGTATATAGCACAAGAGAATTTTTTCACATCCAGTAATCAAGATTTTGATTTACCCTTTGCAATTTTTAAACAATAGTTTTAATATTTAATATAGTCCTACCTTCAACCTGTATTTTCCATATTTAAATTATCAAGTTTGAGAAATGAGCAACAATTTAAATCCCCAATCAGCATAAACTAGATGGTGAGACAAAGGTCACCTGCAAGTTGTACTCTAAATGTTCAGTCTTTCCATATGCTTCTATTTTTTATTTCGCATGATATGTAAACATCATCCTGGTGGGAATAATATTTTCTTTTTTTATAATTCCTTATAAGTATGAGAGAAGAGTACATTGATATCTTAGCAAAACATAGCTGTCTGAATCTAATTGTGTAGGTTTTTAATACCCCACACTTTAATTGTCTCCATGTTCTCCTCATAAACTAAACTATGAAGTCAAAAGCTAAGGAGAAGAACATTTCAATAGTAGGTTGATCTCAAATAGAAGCAATGCCTACATCTATACCATCCAGAACATGTCCTTCAGTAGTTATTTGGAAGACATCAAGAGACACCAAGTTTTACAGCCTTGGAGATAGGGAGTGCCTTTTAAGGGTTAGGAGTATGACATTTAGAGTTAAGGAAACCTACGTTTATATTCAATCTTTCCTACGTGAGCTTAAGCGACTCTTTAATCCTCATTCTCTTCATCCATAGAATGGAAATAATAATCTATCTCATTGGATATGTTTGGTAAGGATTATAAATTAATATATATTCAACATACTAATCATCAGGGAAATAAAAATTAGAACCAAAATGAGAGATCCCCTGTTAGGATGGTTATTACTAAAATGGCAAAAGATAATCTTTTATGTATGGCAAGCATGTGAGAGAAGAGAACCTTTGTATAACTGTTGGTGGGAACGTAAATTAGTACAGACATTATGGATTATGGAAAACATTATGGAGTTTCCTCAAAAAACTAATAATTTAGCTATTATATGATCCAGCAGTTTCACTTCTGGGGAGCATGTATACCAAGGAAATGAAATTAGTATCTCAAAGAGACACTTGCACTTCCATATTTATCACTGTGTTATTCACAATAGACAAGATATGGAATCAACCTGAGTGTCCATCAATAGATAAGTGGATAAAGAAAACAAACATAATGTACATATACAATGAAATACCATGCAGCTGTAAAAAAGAATTATTGTCATTTGCAACATGGATTAACCTAGAGAATGTTATGCTAAATGAAATAAGCCAGGCATGTAAGGACAAATACTTCACGATCTCACTTATATGTGAAATCCAAAAAGTTGAAATTGTAAAAGGAGACAGTAAAATGGTGGTTTTCAGGAGGAAGGGGTAGGAAATGGGCAGATTTTGGTGAAAGCCTAAAAAGTTTAAGTTAGAATAAATAAGTTCAGGGGATGTATTGCATAGCGTTGTGACTATAGATAATGTATACTTGAAAATCATTCAGAGTAAATCTTACATGTTCTTACCACAAAATAATAAGTATGTTGAGGTGATGAATTGTTAATTAACTTGATTTAATCTTTTCATGATGTATACATATATATACACATCAAGACATCACATTATACACCAGGAATATATATATATTCTATGGGCCATTGTACCTTAATAGAAGTGAAAATATATATATATAACATAATATATAATGTATAATATACAAAATGTAATATATGTAATATATAATGTTTATTAAAATGTTTATATATGCTTTATACATAATATACAGTATATATTATGTATGTTTTATACATAATATATATATAAAACACTTTGACTAGTATCTTCACATGGTCACTCTTTATTTGATAGTACTTAGTAATTATAATTTAATCATATTATCTATGCTTCCTTTGATACTGTTTACCTTTTGCCCACTACTCATTCACCAAATATTTATTGGGTACCAACTATAACTACGTAAGAAGCATAGTCTCAGATACACAAAAGTACATATCTGTTCTCATGTGGTCTGTACTAACATATTACTCATAGTTTTTCATTATGCAGTCTCTACATTTTCTGTTTATTACTGTGGTTACGCCGTTATTCCAATAGTCTCACAAATAAATGTAAAGTTTTTACTGATAAATGATTCAAAGGACGAATCAATGCTATGAGGACCTTGTTGTTTTTCCATATTGAAAGTAGACCTTCTACATAGCACTTATCCATAGAATCTCAAGGTTAGAAAGAATTGAAGACACCCAATTAAACAAGTTCATGTTTGTATGTTATTTATTCTCTTTAATTATTCTCCTCTGTACATTTTCTATCATTTAGTCTAATTAAAGCCCATTCTCTCCGTTCCTTATCACTTTCTCAACTTCCTATAATGTAAGATAAATAATTATGACCAAAAATAAGGCTGGGATATAAATGGGAAACAATATAGTAAAATCTTGTTAACCCAATGCTAGTTCATTCAAAATAACATTCAAATCGAATCAACAGTTATTCCCCAGTCAAATAGATATGGTTTTCTCATTAAAATTGTTCACTTAATACAAAGCATGCATTATGAATTCTTTAAGGCAGAAATTAGGTCCCAAGAGGACCTTGCATTATTAAAGAGGTAGAATAATTCCAAGAGTTGCCATGAAACAGCTGTATATCAGCTACAACTGAAGCAGTATCTGTGGACCACTGCGATTACTTAAGGCTGTGGGATTTGGTTCGTAGACAATCATTCATTCACGTCTCCTCTTTAAAACAAATATTCAGGACTAGTTTTTAAAATCTGCAACATTTTTCATAGGAAGGACTTCGCTGCTTTTTACAGCATTCAGTGTTTGGTACAGACTTATTTAACTTTAATAATTAACAATAATAAATTGAAGAAGTGCTCTCGCTCAACTGTGATCCAAATTTTCAGTGAGATGCTTTTTTATGATCTGCTTGAATTTCTAAACATTGAAAATTTTTCATCGTGATTGCTATGCTTATATCACTTGAGAACTGTCATGGAAAAGTTCTAAGTGTATTTGGAGGAAAGAATTGGAAGATACAGGACTGCATTTTCGAGAGGCACATTTCCTCCTCTTTGCTATCTTCGAAATGGAGCTACTATGATCTGATGCTCAGAGGATCTCTGATGTTTGTTTCCGGACTTAATGCAATTTTAATGTTTAAGAACCTGAGGATGATTGGATTAGAAGTGTTATAAAAGCACAGATTACTAGGATTGTTCAAAATGTTGTTAACTGCATCGTTTCATCATAAAAGGAAATCTTGTTTTCGTCGGAATCCCTGGGGGTACGGATGGCATTTCTCTTTTACAACTATTAAACAAGACAAAGGTCGACAGTACATACAGTAAGCATGCTTTGAGCTATCAGGGCATGATTTTAGCATATAACTCCCCCTCTGTTCTAGGAACTATTGAGAACGATTATTTCCTGCTGTGGCCCAAGTTGTGTCAATATGAAAATTCATTTGGGAAATATATAAGTCATTAGAAAAGGTTTGCAGTATTTTATCCCCCAAAGGATAAAATATAACATGCTATGTCACCATGGTGATTTATGACTCTTGAATTTCCTTCGGATAGATAAACCATGTGCAGTTTAACATCCTATACTCTTTAACCAGCATCACTATCTCTCCATGATCCATTTGCATCACAGAGAGGGGCAGATTTGAAGGTTACATCACAAAAGCATGTGAGAGCAGAATCTATGTTTTAGAGTAATAACTCATAATAAAAACTACAATTTTATGGAAAGCCAATTCAATTGATAAAAGAGGTATGATAGCATTAATGTTACCATTTCACTAAAACAGGCATACTTTCAAAACGTAGTTTTGTTTACTCTCTTATGCACAATTTCCTAGATGTAACAGGAAACAAAGATATCTAAGATTTGACCCCCATTTTAAAAAATGTAGAACTAAAAATCTTAATAAATTTATCTTACTCTCTAATTTCAGCTCCATCAAACCAGAGTCAAAAACAAGGAAAACCAGAAAACATAGAAGAAACTTCTGTCTTCCTCCTAGATTTACTCTTAAAACAGAGCTAATGTTACTGACTTAAGAGCTAATAAACCCTATTTTATGCCAGACAGCCAACTGCAAATTTCTCCTCTTTAAATATATTTCAAAAGGCAAAAGAAGTGAAGAATCAGCTAAAGCACTCGTGGGAGAACCCTGGGAGAACCTTGGTGTTGCTGTCTTGAAGCAGAGATCCTGGAACTGGTTTTCTGTTTCTACACAAGGAAAGGAGACATTTCTCTCTCTCTGCAAACCCAAGATATTGAAACTCTCCACCGTTATGCTTACCAAAATCCTGCTTATCCTCCAACGTTTGACTCCTTTCTAAACATGAACCAGAGTTAGTCTCACCCTTCTGTGTCCTCCCAGAACTTCCTACACAACTTATTTATAGTTTTTGACAATTCCGCACCATGAGAAATACACATATTCCTATCTCCAGAGCAAGAATACAGACTGCAAGATAATCCATATCTCATCTTACTCATTCTTGTATTTCTACAGTTTGGAAAAGTACTGGCATTTATGAGGCACTTAATGAGTTAAATAATGGGCTACAATAAATGTTTGAGGTGATGGATATCACTAGATTTGATCATTACACATTGTATGCTTGTATCACAATATTACAAGTACCCCATAAATATGCACAACTATTATATGTTCATAAGAATTAAAAATGTAAATCTTTTAAAAGCAATATTTTGCTTTGGGGGGTTTTCCATTCAGAAAAAAAAAAGGGCCATGAACCCTCTTTTTGATGACGGTTGGCCTTCTGTACCCATGGGTTCCATATTCATGGATTCAACTAATTGCAGATTGAAAAAACAATTACATAAAGTTCCAAAAAGCAAAACTTAAATTTTCCTGTGCTGAGTGTTATGTTGAATTCATTCAAATGAAGTGATGTGTGAGCCCTGTATTAGGCATTATATATAATCCAGGAATGATTTAAAGTATATAGGAGGATATGTGTAGGTTATATGCAAATATCATGCCATTTTATATAAGGTATTTGAATATCCATGTATTTTGCTATCTGTAAGGGTCAGGGAACCAATCCCCCATAGAAACTGAGAGGGAAGACTGTATTTTAAATCCTTTTCCATGATGGCGTGATGGACTTGCTTTACACAGTTTCAGAATCAAATCAAAGGCCTGTAAGTAGAAGTTCTTTGGAGGCTATATTGGAATAAACATAAGGAAGCACTGTCAATATTTAGAAACTACCAGTAACTGGAAAGGAGCCTGTCACTGGATGTATTTAAGCAGAAAATTAATACCAATCTGGTGGCAATGTTACGCAGGAAAATCCAAAATCAGATTAGTTTGTACTAGGCAGACTTAATTTTTGTTAATCCTTTTCTATTTTCCACTCATGTAGCAAGCGTAAAATTTTCGTTTCTTTCCTTTTTTGTGTGTGTGTTTGTTTTTTGTTTTTTGTTTTTTGAGTCAGAGTCTTGCTCTGTCGCCCAGACTAGAGTGCAGTGGCTCAGTCTTGGCTTACTGCAACCTCCGCCTCCTGGCTTCAAGCAATTCTCCTGCTTCACCCTACTGAGTAGCTGGGATTATAGGCATCCACCACCACACCCAGCTAATTTTTGTGTTTTAAGTAGAAATGGGGTTTCACCATGTTGGCCAGGCTGGTCTCAAACTCCTGACCTCAGATGATCCACCCATCTCTGTTTCCTAAAGTGCTGGGATTACAGGCAAGAGCCACCGTATCTGGCCTCCTATTTTGTTATTCACTGAGTAATGAACCTGTTTTAAGTGTAACAGAGAAGAACATAAGGAGAGCATGCACTTGGATATGGCAGTGTCCATTGCTGATTTTTTCTGCTTCACACTTTACTTCCTTAGTCTGCATATCCAAGTTCCAACCAACCACTGTGTGTGTGTTCTTGGCTCATGTTCCTGGCTTCTTGTAATCTAAAACCTTAGCTTGGATCCAGCTCTACAGGTCATTAGACTGGATTCAGGTTCCCTGCTTATATTTTGAACTTCCAGGCCTTCATCTCTTGCTCATCTTCAGCATTCGCTTCCTTCCTCTTCTTTACCACGTTTTCTGATTTGACAATACAACCACTTGCCACTGTCTTCCCTCTTTCCTTCACACCATCCTGATCCCCGCCTCAAGCCACTTTATCCCTGTTGCCAAGACCCAGTATTCTAAAGTCCAAAGTTTGTTTGGCAGCTAACATTGTGAAAAAAGATTTAGCTATGTTCGCCCAGATTGGGGAACAGGGAGAGGCTGGGGTATCAATTAGGGAACTGACTCAATTTTAGAAAGTATAAAAGGAGTGGCAGCAGAGACATATTCTCCACTGCTTTCTACCACCACATTTTGAATATGTGTATTTTTCCAGTTTTTAGTCAAGCAACCATGGAAGAGAGAGGCAAAGAAATTAGCTTTGATTTTTTTTAATTGTTAAAGAAATTCTTCAACTGTAAGAATTTGCATGTATTGCTGATATAGTTTGGATATGTGTCTTCATCCAAATCTCATGTTGAATTGTAATCCCCAGTATTGGAGGTGGGGCCTAGTGGGAGGTAATTGGATCATGGGGTGGATTTCTCATTAATAGTTTAGCACCTTCCCCCTGATGTCGACCCTGTGATAGCAAGTGAATTCTTGCTAGATCTGGCAGTTTAAAAGTGTGGTACCTCACTCTCTTTCTGGTTCCTGCCTTTGCCATGTGATGTGCCTGTTCCCACTTCATCTTCTGCCATGACTGTAAGCTTCCCAGAGGCCTCCCCAGAAGCAGATGCCAGTGTGATGCTTCCTGTACAGCTTGCAGAACCGTGGGCCTACTAAACCTCTTTTCTTGTAAATTACCCAGTCTCAGGTATTTCATTATAGTCATGCAAGAATGTCCTAATACACCTGCCAAAAGGTTTCACTCAGAGAATCAAAGCGCTGCCATCTGAACTCAGAACGCACAACAGCCCATGTCGAGGACAGAATCGTTGTATAACAATCACCTAGATTATGGGTCAGACAGGCGGGGCCGGGAGATGACAGCAGTGGAAGTGGCCCCTCATCACCCTGTGTTTGCAGGGTTACACACAAATGTAATTAAGGGCCTGGCTGGTGTGTTGCTGGTCTCAAGGTTAATTAACCACAGGAAAATGACACCTTCAGGTGTCCTGTTTCAAAACAGCATTCACAGGAAGAAACATGACTTTAAACTGACAGCACTGACATTGCCAGAGAGCGTCGCTGAAATCAGCAGAGGTGAAAACAAAGACTGACATAGGTTACTGCACTGCTGACAGGGTGGAAAAAGGACACATCCTTCCTTCCTTCGGTGGAAATAACACTTAAACTGAGAAAAACTCACCCATGATGCCCCACTGTTGAGTGGGAGCATCGCCCATGATTAACTGCATGCGGAATGCTCTATCCTCTGTCCTGCTCCCTGCACTCGATCCCCCTCAAGGCTGGCATTACTGAGCCCCACGTGCTGACCCCAACATAGCCACTCCACACTCCCAGGACTCCTCAACTCATTTCAGACAGTCAGCATAATGGGGTGACTAAAGCCCCTAACTCCCAGTGGATACCGAGACCTAACTTCAAGCTCCTTACCTTCCTGGAGGTTTATTTTCTTCCTATTTAAGATCTTTCTTAAATTTTGCATCTTTTCTGTATTCCAATTATCAAGCTATATCCAGATGGATCTTGCATGTCCATATGACCTGGAAGAGGCACACTTAGTGAGAAAGAAAGATGCTTTCTGGTTCTCAACACTGAAAATCCTTCAGTTTTTTGGCAGGTATACTTGCCTGCCTGTGCAACTGAGAGCCTGTACTACCTGCTAAGGTGTGCAGTGGGGGGCAGAAAGAGGACTTTTTTTTCTAGGGTGACTGAGACCCAAGCAGCCAACACAGGACCCCTCTCAGGTCTCTCTGAGCACTGAGTACAGTGTGTGTGTGTGCTCTGCTCCCTCTCCAACCAAATCCCCTCTGCTATCAATTTGTAAACAACTCAGCTCTGCCTGCATAATATGTGAGCAGGCAATGCCAGCGCCACACTGTGCCTTTCCCTGTTCCCGGCCAAGTGCACCTGCTGCCCAGGGCTCTGGCTGCTGCTGCTGCTACTGCAGTTATTATGCTCTGCCATCGCTGGCCCCGCAGCTCGCTGGGCTGGCGGCACATCTTCAGCATGGGGAGGAATGTTTATTAGTTTTAATTGGTGGACACGGCTGGACAGTGACATTTGGGGAGTACTGCATGTCATTCATCCTGCACCAGGTGCCGGCTGCGATGGCAGATGTAGGTGGGTCAACTTCGAATACAACCTACGGATTATTGCCTTTCCAGAAGGCAGCTGCTGTGCCTCTCCCCTACCTATGGGAGCACACGCTTTTCCCTTTCTTTTCATACTTCTTGTGCTTTCCTAAGTGGAGAGGTTTTACTTATTCTGAAATACAATGGTTGGTCTGATTAAAAACAAAATCATCCCCTCTCCACAACACATAAAATGTGCTCTATAAATGCAAGTACCTTTCTTTGTGTTTGACCAAAGCATCGCCCTGACTTTACTGTTAATATTCCATATGTTGCAAGAACTCATACATTCTGGATGACGGCCTGGATATCAACTTAGCAAATATTTTTATATACAGATATAATGTTTTAGTTTCAGATTCTACTCCTACTTAACTCTATATCTAACCTGTCACTGTTAAGAATCCTCAACGCTGCATGCTTTTCAACGTAACACATTTAGCATTTCCATGTTTAGCTGCTCTTTGACTTTATGTTGCTTTATCGCTCCTCTTCCTACAAGGTTTAGGCAACGATGCCCACAGCAGAGTCAGGTGGAAACATTAGAAGTCCTTCCAAGCAGCAATGGATATGTGAGTTGCCAACTGTCTCCCTTGGATGCACTAGTCCTGGACAATGGCACAGAATCACACATACAAATCAGGAAACGGTCATTTTTTCAGGATTCCTTCCTCTACTTCAGCCCATCAGCAAAGCATTGGTTTCACCAGACCATCGGAAGCCGAGAACTTGGCTTAAAGTTGTTGCTTTATGCTTTAATGAAGGTGGTGTGTCTCATATATAGTTTCTGCTTGTTTATACATTTATATCAGCCTCAGCTGCTGCGGGAATGAGCTGAGTACTTAGTGGAAGTTTCGACAGCGCAGCACCAGAAACTGTGAAACTCTTCTGCCACCTAGCGGTGAAGCAAAAGGTGCCATCATTGGAAAATGTTAAAACGTCTATAGGACTTGGGATATCAACTTGTTAAACTTTGGCTTCACATTAAAAGGACACAGTTAAAACATATACCCCATGTCCTCAAATATAGTAATTAAAAGTGACCTAAAAGTAATGTTTTAATGAAGCCGGAACTTTTAAACTGTAAACTACTAAAGACAATGTCCTCTGCTGGTAACTAATTGCAGCCCTCTGAATTGTTGATTTATAAAACAAAGTGACTCAAGAATATAAAATCACGATATTCAATTTCACTTCCAGATTATCAGAGCTTTTTTTTTTCTTTGTAACCATGTTTTTAGCTATACACTGTTCCAAAGTGGAGGGCCAGCTTGGAGTGTGGTTGTGAGTGAAATGAAGGCTATTTGCTTGGAAAAACCTATAGCTCATATTGTAGCATAGAGTATGCACAAGCCACAGAAGGTGGCACTTGCCCTGAAACACGAGGAAAGAGGGAAAGTTCACGATCTATGAAACTCACATAAAGCAGTAGAATTACTGAATCCTGTCTTTATTTGGTTTTAAATGACGACACAAAATACTGTAAAATAAAGCAACAAATTATTAAAACGTTTCCAAATTGCTGCCAAGTGGGTCGATGCCATTGTTTTGACACAAGTAAATGTGAGGTCTAACGAAATCGCTCTACACATGATGGGGAGTTGATGTGTCTTCACAAAACAATACGGTTTGAGGAAAGATGAGTACCTGGAAGCATCTTAGGAAAATACTCTAAGTAGCAGATGGCATGGTTTCTTATGGATGCTTAGCATTCAACGGAGAGAGATTTAGATAATGCTAACAGTGTAGAAATTGCAGAATCAAGTATCTTCCCTCTAAAAACGTAAAATAAGAAAACAAAACCTATGCATAATTTAAGGGTGCCCCAGGACAGTTTTAAATTATGCAACTCACATATCCATGAAAAGTTGCTTAATGTATTTCTTACTTACTTCATGACACTGATCACCACCCCCCAACACACACACACACACACACTTTATTTCTGAAACGAGTCAGTTACAGAAGCGAGTCTAGTTCTAGTATGTAACATTCATTTCTAAAGCAAATATACTGGTGAGCAGGGAAACACGAAAGGCATTTGCTAACTAAATGCTTCTTTTATCAACTCAGTGGTCTTCTCTGTTCGGAAAGCTTCTCAAACGTGCATAATGGGATTAAAAGCACTTTCAATAAAGTTCATTACCTTAGTGGTCCTTCCCATCTTCATGTGAAATTAACTGTGTCTCCTATATGTACATCTACTTAAAGGAGTAATTTAATGGCAATAACATCTATATCTAAGAGGGTTATGTTTCCCTTGGACCTGCTTCACACTTAGAAACCTCTTTATGCTGTTTAGAATAAAAACCAGAAATGCTGTTTTCCTTCTGTTTTAGGCAAATAATGAAGAAAGTGACAACAGAGGAAAATCAAATGATTTTAAAAGCCATAATCCTAGAAAATGGTAATGCCATAATACTTTAAAACGACTACTCAGTGGAGGAGGAAGATAAATAGAATACAGTTATGCTTGATTGTCATTAAATATTCTCTAAAACATTTAATCTTTCATCTTATACTGTCTTCTCATCTCCTCACTTTTGCCCCTCTAAACACACACATACACACACACACACTCTTTATTTTGACAAATCAGGGTTGCCTCCCTATTTTCACACTTTTTCAAGGTTCGTATTCTTACCCCATGGTAGACAGGGGCTGTATCATAAACACTAATTACCTTTCCTTTAATGAGCAGAGCCTGGATTTTTTTTTTTTTTTTTTTTTACACTTGAATCAGGAAAGACCTTCTGCTCAGCTCCACTACTAAATTTCATTTTGCCTAATATATTGTATTGTATTGTATCGTATTAAGGGATGGGTATATGGCCCAGTTCATCTCAGTATAATAGGAGGTATGCAGAGGAGAGGGGTTGGCGGGGGACAGTCAAGACTCTAGATTCCTAAGACTAAACACCAGGCATAGAACAACTTCTTTGTTATTTTCATAGATTTAGGGGGTAAAAGTGCAGTTTTGTTACATAGACATATTGTGTAGTAGTGAAGTCTGAGCTTTTAGTGTACCCATTACCCAAACAGTGAACATTGTACCCAATAGGTAATTTTTAAACCCTCATTTCCCTCCCACCCTCCTATGTTTTGGAGTCTAAAATATCTATTTTTTTTTCCCTGTATGTCCATGTGTACCCAGTTAGATACATCTTTTGAAGTTGTCCCAGTGATCTTAGATCTCTGAAGGAAAGCAGACTTTAGAATAACTGTAGAAGATGCCTGGACTTTGAGTCTGTGATGAGATTGAACCCTGGAGATAAGCTATCCCAGAGCCTCTGACCTTCAAATAAAATTGAAAATTCATTATCTTCCAATACTGGCTGATTCTAAACCTTATACCATTTCTATGATACTCCCTGAAGTTATCCTAACTGTATATTGTTCTATCCCCACTCATATGCATTTATAGAATTCTATAGATTTTACTTCCTAAATCTCTTAAATTGATCTTTTCCAGTCTATTCTGCACTCACGATTTTAGTTCAGGCCCTCATAATTTTTCTCTTGGACTACTGTCACAGCCTCGTGACTCCTCTAAAATAAAGTTTTTACTTTACCTGTGTATGACCTGTGTGTGTAAATTTCACATACAGTAAGTCTTGTCCATGCTTAAAGGCGTTCCAAAATTTCCTCTGTGTTCAGGTCCAAAGCAAAAGTGTTTTATACGGTTAACAGGTATTTTCTGCTTCAAAATCTAGCTTTTAAAAAATCCTTCTCATCTTTATCTTCTGTCATCCAACCATACTGAAATAATGAGATCTATTTTGTTTATCTTGACTCTGGGCCTTTGAACTTCCAGTAATGTTTTTCTGCATCAATCAACTCCAACTCTAGTTCAGCTTGGTACTTTGCAGTCAGGTATCTGAGAAGCCATCTCTCTCATTATAACTTCTGTTTTAGTTGTTTATCCTTCTTCTTGCTTTCGTATCACATTTTACTTACCTCTTACATAGTCCTAAGCACAATGCCTTGTCTTTTATTTTTATTTTTAATTTTTTCTACTAGTATATGAGCTATTTGGGGGTACAGAACATAACTTTACCAACCCCTCATGCCATGCCTGGTATAGAAAAGGTTCTCATTAAATGCTTTTTGATAAATGGGTTTCCAACTTTAAAAATATGAATTCTAAAAGTCACAGAGGTACTTAGTGGTGCAAATGCAAGTAGAATTGAGATCTCTTGATTCTCACTCCTGTTATCTTTCTAGTGCAAATATACTCTATACTCTTTCAGACTTAGTTTACTCTGGACTTAGTGGTTAAAACTCAGAACTGTCATTCAAGACAAATAGCTTCTTCTAAGGGCTTTACCAGAGACTTATAGTTAGAATTGCCCAAGGCAAATATTTTAACCTTCCTATCATCCTCATTCTTATTTACAAAATAGGGCCAAGAGTATTGCTCGTTTCTTTTTACTAAGAAATGATTAATGTAAGGGCCAGTGAAACCAATATCCATTGAAATGATTAAAGACAAGGCCAGGACTCAAAACCAGTATCCTCATGCTTGCTTTGTTTGTTTGTTTGCTAATGCCCTTCTGTGTATTTATCGAACACAAGAAATTCAACTACAACTCCAAATATATTTTCCCATCTTCAGTATCTGAGGAAGTAATATGAAATAAAAGTACTGCAAAGCATCACCTATGCAGACCTTTCTATGTTGCAAAATGGAATTCAACATATTTATATTTCAATATGTGTTTATGTATCAGGCAATAAGTTTTTGACCTTGAAGAATGTTATCTTTTGATGTATTTAATCAGTGCTATATGTGTACACTGAAATGCTGTGCCTTTTGAGTCTACCCAGTATGTAACAGTATAAATACTATGATTATATTAAAAAATCATAATGGAAATGAAGTAAAATCTGAGTTTTATTTCAATTGTGAATATTTCAAGAATGATCAGTTATGTTTCCATATGAATAAAAACAGTATATTCTATGCATAATTATTTCCCATCATCCTCAGTTCTCTCTGAAGATGTTACTTATCAGGGAGGCTTTCCCCAACCATCCTATTTAAATTTCCCCAACCATCCTATTTAAAATGTCAGTTCTATCTCTATCCCCAACACATACACCCCCATCCTATCTTACTTCTTGGATTTAGCACCTTCCTTGCTGTTTATCCTTCTCATATCTCAACACTAGATGACACACCACTTATTCTGTTTATTGAGTAACTGGCTCTCTTTCCACAAAAGTGTAAATCTCATGAGGGCAGAGGATTTTGTTAGTTTTTCTTGTTTTTGTTTGTTTGTTTTGTTTTTTTTTAATGCTGCTTTACTCGTGTCTAGAACTGCATCTAGCAAGTGGGAGGTCCTCAGTTAATATGTGTCCAAATCACAAGTATCTAACACAGTACAGATCATTTCAATGTGGAGATTTCTTCCAAAAAAAAAAAAAAACTTTTGTTTCTGACCTACTTTGCTTGACATTATTTTTTTAAAACATCATGGCTGAAATATGTCTAGTGCCTTCAATTATCATTCTTTAAATGGTTGTTGCATCTTCAGTAATTTTCATTAAATGTTGTTGTAGGTTCGCTAGTGATAAGGATTTCAATCATGATCTCCTAATATCATTGCATTATTCAGAAATCTTCTCAAGTGTATCCTTTGGAGCCTACAGTCTCTGATGCTGCATCTCATGCATGGGAATACATGGTTGATGAAAGGCTAAAAGAAAATTAATGGTTTCACATTTTATCTCACGGCTTTTTTAAAAAAATTGTATTCATCCTCTGAGATAGAAAACATGATGATATAAATTAAAAGAATAGAATGTTCTCATCGCTTACAAAGTGCTCTCCCAAGCCCGTGCTAATGCCGTATGTGACTGGCAGCCTGTGTGCCTCTACAGGAAGATAACAGCGGAAAGCCTGTTTCTAAGACAACAGCATTTTCTTTTATGTTTTATGCTGTAATAATAGTTCCGATCACTTCGAAGATCACCTAGAATTTTGCAGGGAATAAAACATTGTAAATTAAAATAAGTGTGTCTTCAAAGGACCAAAATAAACAAATTTTTTTTTCTTGATTGAAAGTAAGTGTTACAATAACTTTATAGTAATTTATATTGAGCTATCAGGACAAAAGGCAAAACCAAAATATTTAAAAATAAACTACACTTTAAAGAATTGGTCTTTGAAAATACATACTAGTTTTGAAAGATTACTTTTCCTTGTAATATCAGAAAATAAGATTGTCATACATGAATTCCACACATTAATTTACCATCCATCTCAATAGCTTATGAGTTTACTTCATCTTGATTGTGTCCCAATTTTCTTTAAGTGAGAGAATAATAATGCTGATATATTTGAATAAAATAAAAATATTTGGATTTAAAAGAGCTATGAATCTTTTCTATAAAGATTATTTCAGGAAAATATAGAATTAGCATCATGAATAATTTGCCACTCATTGCAAAAAATTATACTGACTTAGCACTGAGTTCTCCTACTCTATATAAATGTTTAAATCTTCAATCTATTATATCTGAATTTTCTAAATGTTATTACAAAACATGTTATTGAAAATTATTTCAAGATTTTTTTCTTATCAAAGAAAGAGTATACATATTTGGGTTAAAGGATTTTTTAATGAAAGAATTACCTTATTTTATTTTTAAATTGAGTTTTATATTGCATGCTTATGTGATGAATTAACATGCTGCAAAAAAACATTTTGCACTGAAAAACATGCTTACGATTATAATACAGGAGTGTTTTTTTTAAAAAAAAAAAAACACCTGTAAGTTCACAAAAATCTGCAAATGAGAGAATGTAGTTATAATATATTTAAGGAGTAATTAATTAGTGCCTTCTGCAAATAAAAGGGAAACAGAGAAGTCAATAATACTACAAGTCAGATTGTGATAAATGCCAAAAGGGAGATACAAGGTTCTAAAGACCTTGGAAACATGAATGAAAAGATTCTTTTATGCCAGTTCCCTTTCCAGTATGAATTATCACATAGTCAAAGGGATATTATGAATGTTAGCAGAAAAAAATAGATATGAATCAGATTAGAGCACTGTATTTTTTTTTCATTAATTCCAGTAAGATCAAGAATATACTAGTGAAGCAAATATTCACTTTATTCTTGGAAGGTTTTTCAAAATGTATTCCTCCATTCTCTTTTGTTTCCTTCCAGGGGCTAACCATGAACCTTCTGAATTAGTTCACACTAACCCTCTTGACCTGGCAAGTAGGCCTTTCCCACCACCCTTTTTCCTGTCCTTCAGCCAGTTCTCAACACATGCGATTGCTCTCATAGCCAAGTCAATTTAAATTATTTTGGGAATAAGATTTCATTAAGCACTACATCATTTGCCTTGCTGAAATCAATACCTATTACATCCACTATGTGGCTTTTATTTACTAAGACTGTAGTACTAGTGTCAAGGCACGGAGACAAATAGGCACTCTGTGATTTATATAGGATAACTATTACTCATATTTAGCTGTCTTTTGAGAGTTTACAGTTATATTTTTCTTAAAATTTGTTATTTTACTAAGGGGAAGATGAGACATAGTTGAGTAAAATATTCAAACTGAATACACTTGCCTATTTTCAGAATTGAATGACACATTTTGTCTATAATGTTTTATATTTTTCAGGTTCTATGACTTCTGAAAAGTCAATCATTCTTTATTTGATAATGTGTTCATTCCCTCAAACAATTTCTATCCATTATGTTGTCAGTTTTTCATGATTAAAATATATTCTATAATTAAATTACTTTGGTTTAAATTAATATGCTCTGAATCCCCAATTATCTAACCATTGGAAAAATTTGTTATAGTTGAATGTTAAATGTTTTGGCTAAATTGAAAAACCTAACTGATAAAGGCACAAATAAATGTTACTTTCAATATTCAGAATAATTTATAACAATGGCATGTAAGTTCAACAATGAACTTACATAACATTAAATGTCAAGGCAGGCTCACTCAGCTGGCAATCGTAAAACCAAACAGTTTGTGTTGAGCCATTGGTAACAGGGATGCCTGGAGTAAATAGGGACTGTGATCATTCTGGCCATGCCTACTCTGAATCGTCCAGCTGAGAAGATAAGGGAACACAGTTCAGTATTATCTATTCAAGTGACTAATGAACACAAATTGCTGCTTGATTTCTTCCTGGTCTAAAAGTGTTGATAATTTCTGCATATCACTAATATGCTTGGAAAAGCACAAACTCTGAGATGATCAGATCTGCTTGTCATATGTCAATGTCAGCAGTGTCACTAGGTTGAAATTAAGGAAAGGCAACTATAGATCTGTAAATACTTAGACTTTTGGGATATTTGAGCAGAGAAAATACCTACAGAACATTTACTTTAGCTTTCTTCTTCTATAAGTGAGAAGAGGGGTTCCACTGATGTTAGATGACTTTCTCAGAGTAGCACAATCATTTAGAAGCAGGACCAGAGCAGACTTCTACTGATTTCTCATCCAGGACTATGGCCATAATACCATAGTATTTCCTCTTTCCTCAATAAGAGGATGATAACATTGCTGTAGAGTTTATAGGATTTCAAATCCCTATGAAAAATTGTTGTAATATCTAGAGTGCTTTACAGAAATTTCAGAATTCACAGGAGTACTGAGGTATGTAGAGAGAAACTATATTGATGACTTCTTCAAAAGGTATTGCTATATTAAATGTTTAAAATATTTTGCTTATTACATGTAATTGATAAAGAGAAAGACCTGGATTAAACCAGCAGATACAACAAGAAATCCTTACCTAATTTCATTCCATCACATTTTACTTCCTGTCTACAGGATGATTATTGCAAACTCCAGACCTTACTCTTTAATGGTTGACAATCATATAATGACTGAGCAATTCAAACTCAAAATGCCAAGAGTAGAACTCTTCACATTTCTCCTACAACCCCAGCACTTTCTCCGCACTCACGCTCACACTTGCTCTCTTGCTCTCTTGCTCTGTCTCATATACATGTGCGCGCATGCGCGCACACACACACACATACACACACATACACACACAAGCTTCAGGCTTTTCCTTGTTTTCTGTTATCAGAGGATAGAACTAGCATCCGTTCCACAGAACTTCTCCATCTAGTTGACTTCTCCCGTGGAATTAGTCACCACATCTTGCCTGTTTAACCTCCTAAATGCCCCTCACTTCCTAAAATATCTTCATCTCATCTCCTACCCTTTTCCCGCCCTCCTACTCCCAGATGAGTCTTACCTTAGACCCTCACATTGTTCTCTTGGATGAATAGAGTAGCAGGTGCATTGTGTTTCCTTTCGTAAACATTAATTTAAATCCTGCAACTTCTCATAGTCCACATTCTTCTATAGGTGCTACAAGGAAAGCCATGATCTGACCCAGGGTTACCTCCAGCTACTTCATCATTTCTACTCATTCCCCACTACTAAATCATCACCTGTATTTAAGTCTTGCAGTTCTCACAGTTATATGTTCTCTTTCATATTCAGACCTTTACATAGTTTACTTCTTCTGTGTGGAATACCTTCCCTTTCTCTAGCACTCACCCACTGACCTCTTTTAACTGAGAAAACATACTCCTTCTTCCAAACCCAGTTAAATGACAATCTTTTCTAACAGCCAGTGATCTATGACACACTGCTCATAATTGTTACTATACAAAATTAAATACACTTCAATTAGTGATGAGCACAGCACAGTGATATTTTCTTTTTGAAGTTGAATTTTAAATTTCTTTTAAATTTTCTAGGCCTTACAATTTCCACTTCAGTAAAACAAAGGAAGTTGGATCTGATTATCTTTAACATACATTCTAAATGTAAATCTTTTATAATTTTTAGCATACCATATTATGATTTTGGGAAAGATGAGAGTTTCCTAAGCACCTTTATGTACTGGTTATTTAACATTCATTATCCCATTTAATTTGTTATTGGTTGGAGTCTACTATGTTACAATAACAGAAACTTAATTTAAACTAGCAGAAACAAAAAGTAATTTTGTTACCTCATGAAACAAAATAAGCAAATCCAGAAAAGAGATTTAACTCCAGGTACAATTGGATTTAAGTCTCAAAGAATATCTTCAACACTTCTATTTTTGATTTTTGTCTCTGCTTCCCTCAGAGTTAGTCTGTCTCTCAGACAGATCCTCTTAGAAACTGTGACCCTGAGCAGCTGTTTCTCGTGATCATTCAGCATATAATTTCAGGAGAAATGGAATTTTCCATTCCCAATGATTTTAGCAGATCTTACTGGACTAACTTGGGCTGTGAGCCCTTCTCTGAACAAATTTCTGTGATCAAGGAACTGAACAGCAAGAGTAACTGGGTTTAGGCCCTCAGCCCCAAACTAAAGGTGGTGGAGTCAGGACCTCCATACCTCATAGTCTAAAATCAGGCTGGGGTTTGTTGCTAAAAGAAAATCCCTTATTAGAAGAAAAGAGATTTATGCTGGCCAAGCAAAAGCAGCACTCAGTCCACAACAAATTCCAACAATGTTCGAGGTTGATATTATATCTACTTATTTTTCCACTAGACTACGGGTGAGCAAAGTTTTTCTATGAAGGTTCAGACTGTAAATACCATATTCTTTGTGAGCTGTATACAGTATCTGTTGCATATTTTACTTTTTCTTTACAACCTGGTAAAAATACAGAAAACACTTTTTAGCTGGAGGGCTGTACAAACACAGGCTGTGAGCTGGGCTTTACTCATGGTTCAGTTTGGTGACTCCTGCACTTGACAGAATAAGTAAGGTGAGAAGAGAACCATGTTTTCTCAATGTTCATAGTCCTAGACCATATTGTGAGTGCTCCATAAATGCTTGTTTGCTAAATAAATGCAGACTCAGATTAATTAAGTGGAGAATTGAAACAAGATAATGAATTTTAGACTCGTTTCATATATTCCATTACAATAACCAGAAGTGAAAGCTCTTTCTTAGAATGTTGATACAGTGCATCTGACCTCAACCTCTTAGGAAAAAAAAAGAGTTGGGGAAGAAGGAAAAGGGACAAGAATGAGAGAAAAGTTGTATTGTTAAATAGGTCTTCATGCAGCTCATAAAGACCACACAGACTCCAGTAGAGCTTTCTGTTGGGGCTGTAGAAGGCGATATGGTTTGGCTTTGTACCCACTTAAATCTCATTTTGAATTGTAGCTCCCCTAATTCCCATGTGTTGGAGAGACGTGGTAGGCGGTAATTGAATCATGGGGGTAGTTTCCTCCATACTGTTCTCATGGTAGTGAACAAGTATCATGAGATATGATGCTTTTATAAGAGGCTTGTTTTGCTGGGCTCTCATTCTCTCTTGCCTGCTGCCATGTAAGACATGCCTTTCACCTTCTGCCATGATTGTGAGGCCTTCCTAGCCATATGGAACTGTGAGTCCATTAAACCTCTTTTTCTTTAGAAATTACACAGTCATGGGTATGTCTTTATTAGCAGCATGAGACCTGACTAACACAGAGGGGGAAAGAACATAGGACTTGGGAAAACGGTCTCCTGAGGCATCACATAAATAAGACAGTGATTATCACCTGACTAAAAGACCACTGATAGGCAGTGATAGAAACCACTGAGAGGCAGGTGGGGATGCCTACATTTGTATTTCAAGGCACAGACCTAATCTAACCCATGATTCCAAGCTTTGAAAGGCTGAAGCAATCAGTTGCTTATGTGCACACTGCGAAGATTCTTAGCTGCGGTAACAATTAAGGAAAATGGAGCTTTCATGATGGCTGAAATGAATGGGTATAGGAAAAAAGTTACTATCTTATGTTAGGGAGTTTTCGTTTAATTCACATTGTATTATTTTCTCATTTGTCTTTCTTTAATGTGTGCAGGCAGACTTTAACTGTGCTTTGCTTTTTGGCACTTCAGATAGTAATTTTTACAAATTGAAGGTTTGTGACAACCCTGCATCAAGCAAATCAATTGGTACCATTTTCTCAACTGTGTGTGCTCACTTCCTGTCTCTGTGTCGCATTTTGGTAATTCTCACTATATTTCAAACTTCATCATTTTTGTTATATCCATTATGGTGATCTGTAATTAGTGATCTTTGATGTTACTATTGTAATTTTTGTGGGACACCACACACTACACCAATATGAGATGGTGAAGTTAATTGATAAATGTCCATATTCTGACTGTTCTAAATGTTCTCTCATCTTTCTCCTGCTCTTCAGGCTTCCTTATTTTCTGAGACACAATAATATTGAAATCAAGCCAATTAACAACCCTACAATGGTCTTCTAAGTGTTCAAATGAAAGGAAGAGTCACATGTCTCTTTTTTTTTAAATCAAAAGGCAGAAATGATTAAACTTAGTAAAGCACATTGAAATCCAAAACAGGCTGAAAGCCAGACCTCTTGCACTAGTTAGCAGAGTTGTGAATGTGAAGCAAAAGTTCCTGGAGGAGATAAACATGCTACTCCAGCGAACATACAAATGGTGAGAATGTGAAACAGCCTTATTGCCGATATGGAGAAAGTTTGAGTGGTCTGGATAGAAGATCAAATCAACAATAACATTCTCCTAAACCAAAGCCTAATCTAGAGCAAGGTCCTAATTTTCTTCAGTTCTCTGAAGGCTGAGAGAGGTGATGAAGCTGAAGAAGAAAAGCCTGAAGCTAGCAGAAGTTAATTCATAAGGTTTAAAGGATAGAAGCCATCCCCAGAACACAAAAGTGCAAGTGAAGCAGCAAACAATGAAGGTGGCTACAACAAACAACCGATTTTTCAATGCAGACAGAACAGTCTTATACTGGAAGAGTTCATCTAGAACTTTTACATCTTTAGAGGAGCAGTGAATGTCTGGCTTCAGTGCTTCAAAGGACAAGCTGACTCTTGTTTGGGGCTAATGCTGCTGATGAATTTAAGCTGAAGCCAGTGCTTACTCTGAAATTCCTAGGGCCCTTAAGAATTATGCTAAGTCTACTCTGTGTGCTCTATAAATAGAACAAAGCCTGAATGGGATCGGTTTCTAGCATTGTTTACTGATTCTCTTAAGACCACTGTTAAGATCTACAGCTCAGAAAAAAAAAAAAAGATCCCTTTCCAAATATTATGTTGACAACGCAACTTGTCATACAAGAGCTCTGATAGAGATGTACTAGGAGATTCATGTTATTTTCATGCCTGCTAACACAGCATGCATTCTGCAACTCATGAGTTAAGTTATTTCAACATTCAAGTCTTATTATTTAAGAAATCGATTTCATAAGGCTGTAGCTGCCCTAATGATTCCTGTGAGCGATGCTAACACAGCACATTGATAACCTTCTGGAAAAGATTCACCATTGTACATTCCATTAAGAATATTCAGGATTCATGAGAGGAGGACAAAATATGATTATTAACAGGAGTTTGGAAAACGTCGATTCCAACCCTCATGAATGATTTTTGAGGGATTCAAGGCTTCAGGGGAGAAAGTCATTGCAGATGTGGTGGAAATAGCAAAAGAAACAGAATTAGAAGTGGATCTTGAAGTTGTGACTGATTTGTGTCAATCTCATGATAAAACGGGGAACAGATGAGGAGTTGCTTCTTATGGTTGAGCAAAGAAAGTGGTTTCCTGAGATGGAATCTACTGCTGGTGAAGATGCTGTGAACATTGTTGAAATGAAAACAAAAGATTTAGACTATCATGTAAACTTAGTTGATAAAGCAGTGTCAGGGTTTGAGAGGACTGGCTAATTTTGAAGGAAGTTCTACTGTGAGTAAAATGGCAGTTGTTGCCTCCAACCTCAACTTCTTGCACCTTGTAGTGGCTGAATGGTACCCTCCAACAACGGTATGACCATGTTCTAATTTCCAAAGCTGTGAATGTTACTTTACTTGGAAAAAAGGGTCACTGTGGATATAATTATGTTAAGGATATTGAAGACCAGATGTGGTAGCTCATGCCTGTAATTCCAGCACCTGGGGAGACCAAGGTGAAAGGACCACTTGAGGTCAGGCATTCAAGAACATGCTGAGCAACTTACTGAAAACCCATCTCTACAAACAATTTAAAAAATTAGCTGGGCTTAGTGGCACAAACCTGTAGTCTCAGCTACTCAGGAGGCTGAGATGGGAGCATCTCTTGAGAATAGGAGGTCTACGCTGCAGTGACCCATGATTGTGCCACTGTACTGCAGCGTGGGAGAGAGAGTGAGACTCTCTCCCCCAAAAAAGAAAAGAATGTCAAGATGAGGAGATAATCCTGGATTATCCAGGTGAGCTCTCAACCAATGTGTGTCCTTAGAAAAGGGACATAGTAGAAAGACACACAAGAAGGTAACGTGATGACGGAGGCAGAGATTTGAGTGACGTGAACATCAGCCACACAGAAGAGAAGGAGGAATGTGGCTGCAAGTCAGTCATTATTGACAGCTACCAAATACTGGAAGAGGCAAAGAAGAGATTCTCCCCTAAAGCCTTTGGAGGGAGTTCAGCCCTGCTGATATCTTAATTTCAGGTTTTTGGCCTCTAGAACTGTGAGAAAATGAATTTATGTTGTCTTAAAAACAGCTCAATTTGTGCTAATCTGTTACAGCAGCCACAGGTGCTAAAATACTTGTTTCTTCCTGTACCCTGGGTCACCAAACCTCTACCACCCTTGAACCTTATCCTAAGCACTGAACATGATTGGAGAACACTTACAACTGTTACTATTTTAAATCCATGGCCAAATACTTCCTTGGCTCATTCATTTTCCTTGCTTTCCTAATTTCTTATTCTCACCCTCAGATGACAATCTGACTTGTTCTTTCATAGTAAATAAAAGCAAAACAATTTGTAGGGCCCACCATTCAGTACAGGTACCCATTCCTCCTGGGTATGTAGATTAAGTATACACACTCCTCTCTAAACATCTCATGGCCCTCTCATTGAGCATTATATCCATCTTGCGTATCAATGATTAAAGCTCCAAGGGTTCTCTCTCCTCTTCCAAACCATTAAGTTTCCTCTCTACTTAATCATTTGCTTCGACCTACAAAAATGGTCCTCTGTATGCCATATAATACCCCATCTCTTTACTCCCTTTTACAGAAAAACTCCACTGAGAGCCATCTGACCTGATTCCTTCCAGTTTTTCTTTTACGCTCTTCATTCCATCAGGTTTTGCCCTCACCATTTTACTAACCCATATTTTTGTCAAGGTGAGTCATGCCCTGAATGTTGCTAAATTTGATGATAAATTTCTGTTTTTCCCATTACTTGACTAATCACTAAATTGCATTGGGAGTTATACCTGATGTAAATGACGAGTTGATGGGTGCTGACGAGTTGATGGGTGCAGCACAGCAACATGGCACAAGTATACATATGTAACAAACCTGCACGTTATGCACATGTACCCTAGAACTTAAAGTATAATAATAATTAAAAAAAAATAAAAAATAAAAGAAAATTGTCACTGCTTTCTGCTTGGTATTTGGCTTTTGGAACTCCATACTTTCTTATATTTATGCCTACTTATTAACCATTCTTTCTCATTCTCCTTCACCAGTTTCTTCTCTTCCCTACCTCTTACCGTTGGTATACTTCAGGGATCACCTTTGTCCTTTTTTACTACCTACACTCATGGTTTTTGAATCCTACTCAGAGTCTCATGAATTTAAATATGTCCGTTATAATGAGTTATGTCCCCAGTTTTCCCAAATTCCAGAATTCTATACTCAATTGTCTACTTGGCTTTTCCATCCATCTGCACATAACGAGTAGACCTGTCAAACTTAAGTATAAAACAGAACCACCGTTTCCTCTTAAACTGTCCTTCCACTGTCTTTCCCATCTCAACTGAGGGCAATTCCATCCGTTTGTTGCTGAAGGCAAAAACCTATGATATGACACTGTTGATTCATATTTTTCTTTTTTTCTATTTTTAAACTTTTAGGTTCAGGGGTACATGTGCAGGCTTGTTATATAGATAAACTCATGTCAGGGGAGTTTGTTGTACAGATTATTTCATCACACAGGTATTAAGCCTAGTACCCATTAGTTATTTTTCCTGGTCCTCTCCCACCTCCCACTCTCCACCCTCTGATAAGACCCCAGTCTGTGTTATTCGCCTCTATTTATCCATGTGTTCTCATCATTTAGCTCCCACTTATAAGTGAGAACATGCAATTGTTGTTGTTCCTTTGTTAGTTTGCTAAGGATAATGGCCTCTAGCTCCATCCATGTTCCTGCAAAGGACATGAGCTCATTCCTTTCTACAGCTGCATAGTATCCATGCTGTATAAGTACCATATTTTTCTTTCTCCAGTTTACCATTGATGGGCCGTTAGTTGATTCCATGTCTTTGCTATTGTGAATAGTGCTGCAATGAACACACATGTGTCTGTTCATGTCCTTTGCCCACCTTTTAATGGGATTGATTTTGCCTGTAAATTTAAGGTCCTCATAGATGCTGGATATTAGACCTTTGTCAGATGCATAGTTGACAAAATTTTTCTCCCATTCTGTCAGTTGTCTGTTTACTCCATTAAAAGTTTGTTATGCTATGCAGACCTCTTAATTTTAATTAGATTCCATTTGTCAACCTTTGCTTTTGTTGCAATTACTTGTGGTGTCATCATTATGAAATCTTCACCTCTTCATATGTCTAGGATGGTATTGCCTAGGTTATCTCTAAGGGTTTCTATAGTTTTGGGTTTTGCATTTAAGTATTTAATCCATCTTTGGTTGATTTTTGCAAATGGTGTAAGAAAAGGGTCCAGTTTCTATCTTCTGCATATGATTAGCCAGTTTTCCCAGCACCATTTATTGAATAGGGAGTCTTTTCTCCATTGCTTATTTTTGTCAGCCTTGTCAAAGATCAGATGGTTGTAGATGTGCAGCCTTATTTCTCAGTTCTCTATTTTGTTCCATTAGTCTATGTGTCTATTTTTGTACCAGTACCGTGATGTTTTGTTTACTGTCCTCTGTAATATAGTTTGAAGTTGGGTAACGTGATGCCTCTAGCTTTGTTCTTTTTGCTTAGGATTGCCTTGACTATTCAGGTTCTTCTTTGGTTCCATGTGAATTTTAAAAGTTTTTTTGTAGCTCTGTGAAGAATGTAATCGGTAGTTTGATAGGAACAGCAATGAATGTGTAAATTGCTTTGAGTTGTATGGCCACTTCAATCCTATTGATTCTTCTTCTCCTGAGCATGAAAATGTTTTTCCATTTGTTTATGTCATCTCTGATTTCTTTGATCAGTGTTTTGTAATTCTCATTGTAGACATCTTTCAACTCCCTGGTGAGCTACATTCCTAGGTATTTTATTTTTATATGGCAACTGTGAATGGGATGGTGTTCCTGATTTGGCTCTCTGCTTGGTGGTTATTGGTGTATATGAAATGCTAGTAATTTTTGTGCATTGATTTTGCATCCTGAAACTTGGTTGAAGTTATTTAACAACTTAAGGAGCTTTTGGGCTGAGACTATGGGGTTTTCTACATATCGAATCATGTTTCAGCAAACAGGAATAGTTTGGCTTCCTCTCTTCCTATTTGGATGTCCTTTATTTCTTTCTCTTGACTGATTTCTCTGACCAGGACTTCCATTACTATATTGAATAGGAGTGGTGAGAGAGGGCATTCTTTTCTTGTGCTGGTTTTCAAGGGGGATGCTCCCAGGTTTCACCTATTCACTATGATGTTGGTTGTGGGTTTGTCATAGATGGCTTTTATTATTTTCAGGTATGTTTCCTCAATACCTAGTGTGTTGACATTTTAACATGTGCAATGTTGAATTTTATCAAAAGCCTTTTCTGCATCTATTGAGGTGATCATATTGGTTTTGTCTTTAGTAATCTTTCTTTGATGAATCACATTTATTGATTTGTATATGTTGAACCAACCTGCATCCCAAGTAAAAAGGCTACTTGATCATGGAGGTGGATTAGCTTTTTGATGGGTCCTGGATTCAGATTGCTACTATTTTCTTCAAGATTTTTGTATCAATGTTTATCAAGGATATGGGCCAGAAGTTTTTGTTGTTGTTATTGTGTCTTTGCCAGGTTTTGGTATTAGGATGATGCTGGCCTCATAGAATGAGTTGAGCAGGAGTTCCTCCTCCTCAATGTTTTGGAATAGTTTCAGTAGGAATATTACCAGCTATTCTTTGTACATCTGGTAGAATTCAGCTGTGAATCTCTGGTCCTGGGCTTTGTTTGGTTGGTAGGCTATTTGTTTGTAGTGATTCAGTTTTGGATCTTGTTATTGGTCTGTTCAGGGAATCAGTTTCTTCCTGGTTCTGTCTTGATGATTGTATGTATCCAGGAATTTATCAATTTCTTCTAGAATTTCTAGTTAGTGTGTGTTGAAGTATTCATAGCAGTTTCTGATGGAAATTTGTATTTCTGTGGAGTCAGTGGTAATATCCCCTTTGTCTTTTCGAATTGTATTTATTTGGATCTTTTCTATTTTTTCTTCTTTATTAGTCTAGCTAGCAGTCCATATATCTTATTTTTTTTTCCAAAACCAACTCCTGGAGGTTTTATTTTCTTGTTGTTGTTTTTGTTTGTTTGTTTTCTCTCTCTCTCTCTCTCTCAGGGTTTTTATAGTTTTGGGTTTTGCAAGACAGTCTTGCTCTGTCGCCCAGGCTGAAGTGCAGTGGCATAAACTCAGGTCACTGCAACCTCCCCCTTCTGGGTTCAAGTGATGATTCACCTGTCTCAGCCACCAGAGTAACTGCAATTACAGGCACGTGCAGCCGTACCTAGCCAATTTTTATATTTTTAGTAGACACAGGGTTTCACTATGTCACCCAGGCTGGTCTTGAATTCCTGATCTCAGCTGATCCACTCACCTCAGCCTCCCAAAGTGCTGGGATTACAGGCATGAGCCACCATGCTTGGCTAATCTTTTGTATGATTTTTTTTTTTTTGTCTTAATCTCCAGTTCAGCTCTGATTTTGATTATTTCTTATCTTCTGCTAGTTTGGGGTTTGGTTTGCTCTTGCTTCTCTAGTTCTTTTATTTGTGATATTAGGTTGTCAATTTGTAATCTTTCTAATTTTCTGATGTGGGCTTCAGTGCTATAAATATCACTATTAACATTGCCTTAGCTGTGTTCCAGAGATTCTGCCATGTTGTATCTTTGTTCTCATTGGTTTCAAAGAAGTTCTTGATTTCTGCCTTAATTTCATTATTTACCCAAAAGTCATTTATGAGCATGTTGTTTAATTTCCATGTAATTATATAAAAATTTGAGAAATTATTAGTCTTGGATTCTATTTTTGTTGTGCTGTGTTCCAAGAGAGCGGTTGATAGGATTTCAGTTATTTTGCATTTGCTGATGGTTATTTTTACGTCTCATTGTGCAGTTGATGTTAGAATACATGCCATGTGGCAATGAAAAGAATGTATATTTTGTTGTTTTGAGGTACAGAGTTCTGTAGATGTCTATCAGGCCCATTAGGTCCAGTGTTGGGTTCAGGTCCTAAATATCCTTGTTAATTTTTTGTCTCAATTATCTGTTAACAGGGTATTAAAGTCTCCCACTATTATTGTGTGGGAGTCTAAGTCTTTTTGAAGGTTTCTAATATGCTTTATGAATGTGGGTGTTCCTGTGTTGGCTGCATATAGACACACACGCACATGCACACGCACACAAGCACATGTGTATATGTGTGTGTGTATGCACGTGCGTGTGTGTGTATATATGTTATTTAGGTTAGGTCTTCTTGTTGAATTGAGCCCTTTACCATTATGTAATACCCTTCTTTGCCTTTTTTATCTTTGTGGGTTTAAACTCCATTTTGTCTGAAATTAGGATTGCAATCCCTGCTTTTTTCTGTGTTCCATTTGCTTGGTAGATTTGTATCCATCACTTTATTTTGAGCCTATGATGGTTGTTGTATGTGAGATGGACCTTTTGGTGACAGCATACCATTAGGTCTTGCTTCTTTATCCAGCTTGCCACCTTGTGCCATTTAGTAGGGACATTTAGCCCATTTACATTCAAAGTTAATATTTATATGTATGGATGTGATCCTGTCATTGTGTCATTAACTGGTTATTATGCTGACTTGTTTGTGTGGTTGCTTTCTAGTGTCACTGGTCTATGTACTTGTGTGCTTTTGTGGTGGCTCGGAATGGTCTTTCCTTTTCATATTTAGTGCTTCTTTCCGGAGCTCTTGTAAGGCAGGTCTGGTGATAACAAATTCCCTCAGAATTTGCTTGTCTGAAAAGGATCTTATTTCTCTTTCCCTTTTGAAGCTTAGTTTGGCTGGATATAAAATTCTTGGTTAGAATTTCTTTTATAAATGTTGAATATAAGCCCCTAGTCTCTTCTGACTTGTAGGATTTCTGCTGAGAGGTGTGCTGTTAGTCTGATCAGTTTTCGTTTGTAGGTGACTTGTTTATTCTCTATAGTTGCCTTTAACATTTGTCTTTCATTTCAAACATGGAGAATCTGAAGATTATGCGTCTTGGGGATGGTCTTCTTTTGAAGTATTTTGCGGGGGTTCTCCACATTTCCTGAATTTGAGTGTTGGTCTGTCTGGTGAGGTTGGGGAAGGTTCTCATTGATATCCTGAAATATGTTTTCCAAGTTGCTTCCATTCTCCCCATCTCTTTCAAGGATGCCAATGAGTCATAGATTCAGTGTTTTTACATACTCCCATATTTCTTGGAGGTTTTGCTCATTCCTTTTCATTCTTTTTTCTTTGTTCTTGACTGTCTTATTTCAGAAAGCCAGGCTTCAAGCTCTGATATTCTTTTCTCAGCTTGGTCTATTCTGCCAATACTTGCAATAGCATTATGAAATTTTTGTAGTGTGTTTTTCAGCTCTATCAGGTCAGTCACATCCTTTACTATACTGGCTATTTTGTCTTTCAGCTCCTATATTTTATTGTAATTCTTTGCTTCCTTAGATTGGGTTTCAACATTCTGCTGAATCTTGATATCTTTGTTCTTATCCATATATTCTGAATTCTATTTTGGTCATTTCAGCCATCTCAGCTTGGTTAAACACCCTGGATGGAGAACTAGTGCAGCCATTTTGAGAGAAGAGTACACTCTGGCTCTTTGAGTTGTCAGAGTTCTTATGCTGTTTTTTTTTCTCATTTTGGGGGCTAATGTTCCTTCAATCTTTTTTGTCCTTTAATTTTTTTTTTTCCTTTATCCTATTTGATGACCTTGGGGGCTTCACTGTGGCATATGGTGTTTTCAGTTGACTGGCTTCATTTCTGGAAGATTTTAGGAGGTGAAAGCTCAGCTCAAGACTACTGGACTATGTGCTCCAAGTACAGAGAACTGATATGAGGCCAGCTTTGCTCTCTGTCACCTTAAGGTCAGGAACCTACTGTGCTGGAGGGGCCCACGTGCTCCTGGACCATTGGTCACAATACTCTAATGGGTGGTGCCAGCCAAAGCACCTTTCAGGGTGGTAGCAGCAGGATCTGTCCTCATTTACACATTCCCACAGCAATGGCAGAACAGCAGGGTGCATGTTCATTGGCTGTGGCAGGCTGCTAATGCTCTGTGTGGGCATTCACAGCAGAGGCATTGGCAGCATGGCTCAGGGAGGACCTCACTGGCAACTGTGCATACATTTCTGCTAGTAGTGATGTTAGCACAGGGGCAGGGCACTGGAAGGAGCAAGACTGTGTGTGCCCTTTGTGTACATTCATGTGGATGACAGTGGTCACTCAGGGTGGAGGTGGGTCCACTGTTCTCTGTGCTGTTTTGCACTGGCAGTAGTGCTGATGCAGGGACAGGGTGTGGAGGTGGTGGTGTGCACTCATGCCACCAGGAGTGACATAGGACTGTTCACGCACACCTGCGCATTGATGGGGAAGGGAAGGCAACGTCCATCTTCACACACACACACATCAGCAAAGTGATGTTGGGGTGGCCATGGGCGAGTACATACAGATAAAAAGTAGCACAGGTGAGGCTGTAGTGGGCGGAATATGCAAGTGGGCTGGTACGTGTCTGTGGGGCCGCTCTGCTGGAGCACTGTGATGGTCAGATGCAGTCTTCCAGCGCAGGAGCTATGAAGTGGGCCCCCAGGAAGTACCTGGGTGCTGCATTGCAAGCAGGCATGGCCAGGCTGGTGCCCTGGGAAAGGCCAGCAGACTTGGGATGCTCAGCTCAGACTGGCCTCATCTCATGGGCAAGACTGCCCTGCAGAGTTCAGGTCTGATTGTTCCTCTATGGCTAAATTCCCCTAGGGGAGCAATTCGAGCCCAAGGTGATGGTTGTCACTGGCCATGCTCTACTACAGTCACTGCCACACCAAACCCTCTAGGCTCCCCGCCCACTGGAGTTCTGCCCCTACTGCTTTTCTAAGCAGTCATCCCTGTCAAATCAATTGCCTGTGGTAGTCAAGGGGTCACCTCCTGCTAGGATTCCAGAGGCCTGTGGTGAGAGCAGGTTGCTCCTTGCCTGTTCAATTCACCCCTTCCACAGAAATCATCAGGGACCAGGAATGAGGCCCAGTGTGGTAGACCCCTGCAGGGTTCCCACCTTCCTCCCCCTTCAACATCTGTGTCTTCCCTCCAACCGCTCTCAATGCCTTTCCTATGAAGATCTGCTAAGAGTGTACCAGCCTTTCCAGTGTCCTGGTCCCTCAGAGGGAGATGTGTCTCTTGGCCACATCTAGTTGGCCATGTTGGAGAGTCCAGAAGTGAGTAAATTATTCTTCAAAATGAAACAAAGCTTCTGGCCAGAGACGTTTTCAGACTCCATTCATTTTCATCATTTGCCACCTACTAGACTACTTCTATTTTTCAGCTAGTGGTCTCCTCCGTTACCTTTAAATATTGCAGCATAGCATTTTTTCATGTCTCGCTCCTCTCTCTTTGCTTCTGTCATCAGATTACATTTATTGTCTTTGAAAGATAAAATGAAAATAAAACCAAAAAAATTTTAATGATATATTTTTCTTACACCTCACACTTTTCACTGGGAAAACTTGTTTCTATTTTCAAAATATATAAAAAATAAAGCCATTACTCTTTACGTTTGCTGCAAACATCTTGTGCAATCCACCATTATATCTCATCTGGTCTCCTAACTGGTAACTTGTTTCCTTATTTTCATTATTTTTACCTTATAATCTATTCTTTCCAGATTTGTTAGAATTATTCCAAAAATATATCTTAGATTATATAATTTCTCAGATAAAACCTCCCAGATTGGATCTGTATTTCACCCAGAAAGAAAATTAAGTACCTTGAAATGGCATGTAAACATTTACATCACACACCTTATATTCCATGGTCCTGCACTTACTGATACATCTATAGCTACATTGGCACCGTTGGTGTCTCTACAAAACACCTCAAAGCCTCCTGACTTAGTACAATTACACTGTTGTTCCCTCACACTGGTATACATTTCCCAGATTTCTACAGGTGTAAAATTCCTTGACCTCCTTTGACTCTTTTGCTCAAATGTCATTTTCTCAATGAAGCCCACCCACACTGATGACTATTTGAGGCTGACCCTATCCTAAACTATTTCACTCCTTGTTTTCCTTCCCTACTATATTTTCTGTAGCCCTTATCACTTTCCGCCATACTATATAATTGACTTAATATCTTGGTTCATATTTAATCTTTGTTCTTCTATACTAGAATATAATCCCCACAGAATAGATATGTTTTAACTCTTTTTTCCATTTACAGGTGACCAATTCTTAGGAGAGTACCTGGCACATAATAGGCACTCATTAAAATTAAGTCATATGAATAATATTCTAGTGGACTGAAAGTAAGCTTGAATTCTAATTCCCACTTTGTCACAAACATGCAATAGGTCTTTGAGCAATCCTTTTTAATTTCAACACCTCTCCTTCAAAATGATTCAAATGTCAGTAAATTGAACAGTTAGAAAAATCTCCCTTACAGTTGCCAACAGTTCATAATTCCAGTCTTATAAGATACTAATTTATTGTAGCAAAAGATAAAAAGGAACTGACATTTATTAGGCACTAACGTGCTAGATGTTTTAAATCCATCATTCTACTTTCTGTTAATTCCATGAAATAAGTTATTCTCTTCCCCATTTACAAGAGAAGGACTTCTGGGAAGCTTAAGTCATCTATAAACAAGAAGAACTGAGATTCTAGCACACATCTCTTTAACTGCAAAACACAGCATGGTCATTCACTGGCCTATCTACTTATAAAACATGTACTATTACCTTGGTTACTGTCTTGTGCCTCTATGATATTTCCTGCCTAGCATTATTTTCCAGTCTTGGGAAGTTGCAGCTTCCCATCTTTCACGTAGCTCTAGAAGGAAGTGATGTATTTATACAAAACTCAACCATCTGGCTGCAATTAATTTTGGAAGTATACAGCTTATCTAAGTTCAGCCAATCACTGTCCTTCCTCTGAAATCACATGGACTAGTAGTAGCATAAGCTGTGAAGGAACTCTTTGCAGTTGGGTTTTCAGCCATATGTAAGGAATTATTCTGCATAAGGATGAAAAGAGAAGAAGGGAGGGGATGACTTACTGATGCTAATACTTAGTCATTGAAGCACTGGCAATTCTGCTTTCATATGTTCCCGAGTTAGGAGTGCAATTCTGTGCCTCTGACATTTAGACTTAACTTTTCCCTAAATTCATAAAACAATAAATTATCCTTTGTGTCACTCATATTGTTTTTTCTCATTTGTAAAAAGTGTATATTTTTAATTTGCATATTCTATATTTGTTGAAATATAATTATAGCCTAACAAGGCACAAGCACTACCTGAGATACTCTGAATTCCAGACCCAATCCCTGCAAGGGATAATAAAGTCCAAGTGGGCACATCTTGGGAAGTGAAGCTGAATTAATTAGAAAATCTCAGAGCAAATAAGTAGAAAAAAGTGTTCTATCCTTGGGAAATATTTGTAAGAAATAAAAATGAAAATCTGAAATAAACGTCTGTTGTACCAGTACATCCACGAGCCTTCATTTTCTCCACTTGCTTTAAAACAAGGCTTGCAATTTCAACAGACTAAGAAAGAAGTTAGACCAGTAATAAAAATGAATGACCTGGACGGGATGTTAAAAAAAATAAATTAATAGAAATAGTACTTGTGACTGCAAATAATAAAGGAATTTTTTTCTTGCTTACAAGGGATAGATATGTTCTACTTGGCTCTAGTCATTAGTTACTATTTCTGTAGACCTAAAGAAATCCAGAAATTTGGGTTCTGGATTTCTTTAGAAACATTTATATTTATAAATGTTGGTTCAAGGTTTTAACACTTTGAAAGCCAAAACAGAACACATTTGTAGGCTAAATTCAGCCCTGGACCTCCAATTTATAATTAAGCTTTAAACTGTCATCAGTGTTTTGGGACCAGTAATGACTAAGCAAATTATAAACACACAGAAAAGCAGGGGTACATTTTTACTGGCCTCCCATTAAGGCCCTTGAGAGAATGTCTTATTTTATCTTCACTATGATTGACTTCTTAAGTTTCTCTTAGACTAAGGTGAATGTTTTAAAATTGTAGGGTCATGAATTACTCTCGCATACTGAGGTCTATTAGAATAATGCAATGTTTTTTTTAAAAAAATAGTACACAGTTGATCTGAACTTCCCTCACCAAAGCATATTCTATGGGTTCACAAAAGCACATATATGAAGAATGGTATCAATAAAAAATAAAATAGCCCAATCTAATAATACAAATTCCCTAGGCAATTGATTCTTTTTTGCAGGGAGGGGCGGATTAATGTTTTATAGAGTTCCTCTTCTTCCCCAACACTAAGATGTTGTTGGAGCGTATGGTGAAGGGAGTTTAGACGAGGAGTGCTTGACTCCTCTCTGATATTCCTTACTAGCCCCCTGGTTGTGGACAGTGATACCATTTGTCAGTGGGTTTCCTGGGTGCTCTAAGAGCATTCAATTCTGTAGTCTGTGGCTAATAAAACATTGATCAGTTCTTTTGGCTTAATCAGTACTCTAAGGGCAGTCAACATTTCTTTGCTATACTAGGTCAACTTTGGCTCATTCTGGATCTATGGAACTCTGGAATTTAGCAGCACCTCCCAAGTGGTCCCTGGCCCAGGTGAGCGGTAGGAAACCACTTGGCTTCAAGGCCATTATACCCAGATACAGAGGCCTCTCGTCCCCCTAGCATGCTTCCCAGCCAACACTCTGGGCTGCCTTTGGTACCCCCCAGGCAGATGCTTTTATGAATCTGGAGACTGAAGTGGACTTTATGGGGCAAAGCCTTGTCTCCTGCTCCCCTTTCCCAGAACAAATTGCTTCTTTTACCTTGAGGCAGCCATATTGCAGGCTGTACAGGGAAGTTTCCCTTCAATGTCCCAGAATAAAATGAGATCAAAGCCGCTCTGCATCCTACATATTCTCCTCATCCACATCAGATATCATGAAAGTCCCCTTAACTCCATCAAGACAGACTCCCTCAGAAGAGGGTTAACCAGACCCTTTCTTCACTTTCTCTCCTCATCAAAATGAACTGGGGCAAGAAGATTTGGGCGTTACTAGTTTCTTCCCTAAAAATTCTATTATTAAAATATTCAGGCCTTTGATAATATAGAAGTAGATGAAGAAATTTAGAAAATAGTTTATCTCAGGGAAGATACTAGCTCTCAAGATTATTGCCTTATGGAGAACTTAAAAAACATACTTTTGGTTTCAGAAGCTGAATATTGTTTTCCATTTATGCATTTTGTTCCACAATATTCCTAACATTCTTGGAGGCAGATGGATGCATCAAGCTGAACACAGAAATCATATGCAAGAAAATAAGAAAAAAGCACTATAAGAAATAACTCATTACACTTGTACAAGTAGTACAGTAGAGCAGAGATCAAGCATGTTTTATTTGGATGTTCTATTAAACAAAATTGAGGGGTTGGCATACATTCTTGTTTGTGGTTTCTAGTCCACAGCTTGAAACATGGCCAATATTCAAACACTTGTGAGAGTTGGAGAAGAGAATTCCTTACACTATGGTCAGTTCGAGCATGCGTTTTTTGCTTTACTTTTGCAAAAGTGATTTTTAGTGAGTGGTACTATATTATTAATGTACATTGCTTCCTTCCCATATTTTTCTTCTTCAACACTGAATCATTTTCTTCTTGCTCTTAATTTTTTTAAACTAAAATTTTTATCATGATAATATCAAAGGTATTTCCCCCATGGCAACATAGTGTTATTCTCTCATTCATTAAATCATATTTATTTTAATGCATTTAATACAATTTTAAAGCAAAATTACTGATAAAAGCCATTTCTAATTTTTATATGTGGAAGGGTTTCTTTTTTGAACTTTGAAAGTTTACTTTTGATTGATTTTTTAATGGCAAAGTCATCCTTCATGTTAAATTGATTCTTAAATACTCTATTTTTCTCTTAGGTTACAAAGAATTAACCTGAACATTTCTTTGATATTTTTTAGTGTAAGTATTATTTCTTAAAATCTATTACAAATTATGCTCTTCATTCTGTAGAAGCATAGTATAGTTATGAACATGTATAATTTAAAACAAATAGTCTTATCTAAAACTTCTCTTTGAGAGGTAATTAATTCAATTAAGAATAAGCATTAAGACAGAAAATCAAATTCTAAATTGAATTATGAGTTTAACAAACTCTAAGTGACCTTAAAGAATATACCATAACTCTGGGCCATAGTTTTAAAACGACTGATAAAAAAATGTATACATTCTCACCCGCTGAATTATATTTTAGGGTATATGAGAGGAGTAAGGTAGATGATGATGATGATGATGATTATTATTATTATTATTTGAGATGGAGTCTCACTCTGTCACCCAGGCTGGAGTGCAGTGGCGTAATCTCGGCTCACTGCAAGCTCCACCTCCCGGGTTCACGCCATTCACCTGCCTCAGCCTCCCGAGTAGCTGGGACTACCGGCGCCCACCACCACACCCGGTTAATCTTTTGTTTTGTTTTTTGTTTTTTTTTTGAGACGGAGTCTCACTCTGTCGCCCAGGCTGGAGTGCAGTGGCCGGATCTCAGCTCACTGCAAGCTCCACCTCCTGGGTTTACACCATTCTCCTGCCTCAGCCTCCCAAGTAACTGGGACTACAGGCGCCCGCCACCTCGCCCGGCTAGTTTTGTTTTTTTTTTTTTTTTGTATTTTTTTTTAGTAGCGATGGGGTTTCACCGTGTTAGCCAGTATGGTCTCGATCTCCTGACCTCGTGATTCGCCTGTCTCAGCCTCCCAAAGTGCTGGGATTACAGGCTTGAGCCACCGCGACCGGCCAATCTTTTGTATTTTCTAGTAGAGGGGGGGTTTCAACATGTTAGTCAGGATGGTCTCGATCTTCTGACCTTGTGATCCGCCCGCCTCGGCCTCCCAAAGTGCTGGGATTACAGGCGTGAGCCACCGCGCCCAGCTGATTATTCCTTTTTATGGTTTTGGAAATATATTTCTACAGATTCCCAGAAAAAATTCTGGTGTTGATTTTCAAATGTCATTGCTTTATTAAACATAAAGCATGTTTACAAATACATGGAAACATTGATTCCTCTAGATCACACAAAGGTCTTAACATACACAGAGTAGCTGCTTATGGAGGGTTATATGAGGGGACTTCAAAAAATCATGGGAAATGCATATTAAAAAAACTATGCATGGATTTTTAAAAATTTTTCAGCAAAATAAACTCATACTCACTTGCTATAGTATATCTGAACAGGACCTAATCTGAGGCGCTAGAAAGGATAAGAAATCAGTTTGAAAAGAGCCCCTATCAGCAACATGAATTCTGCTAAATTTATAGTTAAAACAAACATTAAATTTATGGTGAAGTTTGACTGGCAGAATGGTGAAATCATTGAGTTTTAAGGAAAGTTTGTGGGCACAATGTCTCCAAAGAAATCAGCAGTTTACAAATGGATAACTCATTTTAAGAAGGAATAAGATAGTGTTGAAGATGAAGTCCACGACAGCGGACCATTTCACATTAAATTTCTGAGGAAAAAATTAATCTTGTTCATGCCCTAATTGAAGAGGACTAAGGATGAACAGAAGAAACCGTAGCCAACACCGTAGACATCTCAATTGGTTCCGTTTACTCGTTGAGACTAAAAGATTAAAAATGGCAATGTTTCTACTCTATGGATGCCAAATCACTGTGTTGAGATCAGCTGCAACCAAGGGCAGAGCTGTCAATGGAAATTTTAAACAAATGGTGCCATGATCCTGAAGCACTTCTAAGAATTGTAATAGGAGATGAAACAGCTTTTCCAGTGTAATCCTGAAGACAAAGCACAACCAAAGCAATGGGAACCAAGAGGTAGAAGTGGTCCAGTCAAAGCAAAGGTAACTGGTCAAGAGCAAACGTCATGGCAACAGTCTTTTGGGATGCTCAAGACATTTTGCTTGTTGACTTTCTGGAGGACCAAAGAATATCTGCTTATTATAAGAGCATTGTTGAGAAAGTTAGCCAAAACTTCAGCAGAAAATTGCCCAAGAAAACCTCACCAGAGATTCCTCCTGTACCACAACAATGTTCCTGCTCATTCCTCTCACTAAACAAGGGCAATTTTGTGAAAGTTTCTATGGAAGTCCTTAGGCATCCATCTTACAGTCCTAATTTGGCTCCTATGGGGAGTTTTTTTTGTTTCTTAATCTTGAAAAATCTTTAAAGGGCACCCATTTTTCTTTAGTTAGTAATGTAAAATAGACTGCATTGACATGGTTAAATTCCTAGGACCCTCAGTTCTTTATGTGACTGGTATCATCACACACAAAAAAAAGTGTCTTAACCTTGGTGGAGCTTATGTTGAGACATAAAGTTTGTTTGTTCTTATCTTTTAATTTAATTTTCAATAAAATTTTTGAAGTCCTACTGTGTTACAGTTCAGCAATATCCACTCTCCCTTAGGAGGAGTATATATTTCCATCCTTCTGATGTTAGATTTAGCCAATGAAATACAGGTGAAAGGGAGACAGCACCAAATCTAAGTAGAGTCTTTAAGGGTCACTGCAAATTTCTGCCAGGCCTGCTTCCCTCTTCCCTCCAGTATGACAATGGCATTCCCCAGATTAGAGCTGCTGCTTCATTCTAGGTGATTGAGATATCATGTGGTACAAACAAGAACCTAACCCCACAGGCTGTAGTAGACTTACTGTAGCCAATTCACAGTGAATGAGAAATCAGTATGTACTATGGTAAATCATTGAGGTTTAGGGAATACTGGGTTCATAACATCATTGCAGCAACTGCTTCTGAATATAGAAACTGATACCTAGAATATGTGCACTGGCAAAGCAGAAATCTAAAATATGTGTCACATGGCTTCAGAGCCAAGGGACACGTGGCATGGTAACTCATGTTAGGCTAGAAAAATGGTGACGAATAATGTCTTGCAAAATATTTGGCAAAACCGTCACCCACAGTAACACAGGCAGAAGAAAATATACTTAGTGATTCTGTAGCTTTGCGCAAGGAGATTGAGATTAAACATAAGGAACATGAGTTGTTATCTACTGCGGCTAACAAATGCCATAAAAAAGAGATGAGCTCCGGAAAGAACTGGCCTGTTTACAAGAAGGGATAAAGAGTGAACCCAAGTATCCCTGGGCTTCAAGGTATAAAGATGCAACTTAAGCATCTCCAGCCCATAAATGATTGTCAGATTAACACTGCGCTGAGGAGAAAGGCCAGTCTAAGGCAAGACTATCATAGCTTCTGTGAAGACTCCTGAATGAGTTGAAATATCTTCCAGTAAAGTTTTCTCTTTTTCAATGAGAAGGAGTAAGAAAGAATATTTTATTTCTAAAAGAAAACTTACTTTAATAAGAGAATTTTTGTAGAAGCTGAAAAATGTTGATCTCATAGAAGTAAAGAGTAGAACATAGAATATTAGAGGCTAGGAAGGGTAGGAGGAAGGGAGGAATAGGGAGGGATTTGCTAAAGGATGGAAAATTACAACTGGATAGGAGGGATAGGTTCTAGTGTCCTACACCCCTGTAAAATGACTGTAGTTAAAAATAATATATTACACAATTTCAAGTAGCTAGAAAGAGGATATTGAATCTTCCCAACACAAAAAAACATGATAAAGGTTTATGATGATGAATACGCTAATTACCCTGATCGCCATACATTATATATATCAAAACATTATTATATATCCCATAAATATGTAATATTATTGTATGTCCATTAAACATAAAATAGTACAAAATGACAGGTTTTTTTTCTTTAAATGAAATAGCTCAGTAAAATGAGACTAAGGACAGATTTCTAACAACAATCACAAAATATCTCTAAGCCTATAGGTATACTGGGACATGATAGTGAGTGGAATCAAATATATTTATTTACTTTTATGATGAATTAAGACACCAAAAGGATATAGATATTTCAGGAAATACTGTATTGCCATCCCAAGCATTACCAAATAAATAATTAGCATATGTATGATCCATGCTCACAGTCAATCCATTTGTGTATTAATAGTTCATTCTGTACTTCTACATGTGTAAAGTGGGCAATAATATGTGGATTCTTCTTGTGTTTTTTTTTTTTTTTTTTTACTGTAGGAAAGGGAAAAAATATTCTCTATCTTAGGCTCTCCAGATGGGTCCCTGTAAATTAGATTGGCCAAAAACAGGTTAATGAGAGAAAAACAAACATGTTAACATGTGCATTGTGCATGTACACATGGGGGTACCCAGTGAGGAGAGAAAGCCAATGGGTGGTTAGAACTTGGGTTTATGTATCATCTTAGACTAAAACAAAAGCAAAAGAGTTTGGGATTTCTGGAAGGGAGAGGCAAGTTATGAGAAAGTGACCAGGAAAAGTGTGAAAATCTGCATACAGTTGGTTATGCAGATTTAAGTCCATGCATTATCTATCGATGAGTTAAGAATTCTCTTCCTAACTGGTGTGAGATGGTATCTCATTGTGGTTTTGATTTGCATTTCTCTGATGGCCAGTGATGATGAGCATTTTTTCATGTGTCTGTTGGCTGTATGAATGTCTTCTTTTGAGAAATGTCTATTCATATCCTTTGCCCACTTTTTGATGGGGTTGTTTGTTTTTTTCTGAATGGCGATCATTAAAAAGTCAGGAAACAACAGGTGCTGGAGAGGATGTGGAGAAATAGGAACACTTTTACACTGTTGGTGGGATTGTAAACTAGTTCAACCATTATGGAAAACAGTATGGCGATTCCTCAAGGATCTAGAACTAGATGTACCATATGACCCAGCCATCCCATTACTGGGTATATACCCAAAGGATTATAAATTATGCTGCTATAAAGACACATGCACACGTATGTTTATTGCAGCACTATTCACAATAGCAAAGACTTGGAATCAACCCAAATGTCCATCAGTGACAGATTGGATTAAGAAAATGTGGCATATATACACCATGGAATACTATGCAGCCATAAAAAAGGATGAGTTTGTGTCCTTTGTAGGGACATGGATGCAGCTGGAATCCATCATTCTTAGCAAACTATCACAAGAACAGAAAACCAAACACCGCATGTTCTCACTCATAGGTGGGAACTGAACAATGAGATCACTTGGACTCGGGAAGGGGAACATCACACACCGGGGCCTATCATGGGGAGGGGGGCGGGGGGAGGGATTGCATTGGGAGTTATACCTGATGTAAATGACGAGTTGATGGGTGCAGCACACCAACAAGGCACAAGTATACATATGTAACAAACCTGCACGTTATGCACATGTACCCTACAACTTACAGTATAATAATAATAAATAAATTTAAAAAAAAAAAAAAAAAAAAAAAAGAATTTTACAGGTACTCTTGATCAGATTAAGGAAGTTCCTGTCTTATCCTAGTTTACTAAGAGCTTTTATCATGTATAACTTGAATTTTGTTAAATGCTTTTTCTGCATTTATTGAAGTGATACTATGATTTTTCTCTTTTATTTTGTTAATTTGGTGAATTACTTTGATCAATTTTTGAATAATAAATAAGTTTTATAGTTTCTTAAAAAAAAAAAAAAAAAAAAAAAAAAAAAAAAAGAATTCTCTTCCTGACACATGAGAGAAATATCTCTACAAATGAAGATTTCCTTTACAAAAGGAAAACTAGTGCCCGAATTTTCACGCTTTTCCTTTGTCTTGCTGTTTCCTGGGTTTTTTTGTTTTTTGTTTTGTTTTGTTTTGTTTTGTTTTTTTGAGATGGAGTCTTGCTCTGTTGCCCAGGCTGAAGTGCAGTGGGCCGATCTCGGCTCACTGCAACCTCCACCTCCCGGGTTCAAGCTATTCTTCTGCCTCAGCCTCCCAAGTTGCTGGGATTACCGGTGCCTGCCACCATGTCCAGCTAATTTTTGTATTTTAGTAGAGTCAGGGTTTCACCATGTTGGCCAGGCTGGTCTCGAACTCCTGAATTCAAATGATCCACCCGCCTTGACCTCCCAAAGTACTGGGATTAGAGGCATGAGTCACTGCACCCAGCCTTCCTCTGTTTTTTAGCTCAAAATAATGTGTATGCCAAAGAGGCATATTTGGGGGTAGTAAATTCTGGTACTCTTCATCACTTTTAACCAGATATGGCATTTATAAAAAAAAAAAAAAGTTTTTGAGAAAGTTTCATTGCAAAGAGTGCTATAAAACTATACCAAAAAAGATTGTGACTTTTAAAGTAAAATGATTAAGGGCAAGAGGGTAAGCTGAGAATGTATCTCAGTCACCAACAAGGGCCCTGTCTTCAATGCCTCACTCAGATGTATGAACATGAAGGCCTACACAGAGGGTTTAGTTAAAGCCTTCTAGAACAATGAACCTGGGAGCTCCTCCCAGGACCAGAACTGAAGTCTACACAGAACATTCCCCATACCCAGAATAAAGAGCTTCCCAAGATCTGCCCAGTGGGATTTCAGAGTTGCTGTGGATCAGAGACTACTGTGTGAATCCCATTGTCCCCTTTTTTGAATAGGGGTGATTTGGGGTCATGTTCCTGGCCCACTACTATGTGATGGAAATTTGGGGGTAAGATAACTTGTTTTTCCAGTTTATAGATTTTCAGATCAATATATTCAGCCATGATGAAGAGACTATTATAAGATTTATTGCTCAACGACATTTGTTGCTTATATAAGTGAATTGAGCAAAAGTTAATTGGTGTAATGTGCCTACAGTATCCTTTGGTCAGAAAAGTCTATTGTACACTATTTAATCATTTAATACATTTGTTCAACAAATATTTTGTGATGTTATGGCAAATGTAGTAGTCTTCTGGGTGCTGGGGACACAGAGCAGTCAACAAAGCAGACAAGGCCTATGAGCATAGAACTTCTCAAAAACAAATCACTTTTTAAATATCATTTTGCTTATCTTTCCACCTGGGCATTTCTTCAACACTTGATTCTTATATATGTTATTCCTCTGTGCCCAAATCTCCAAAAATATCTCTCTAAACAGAGAATCTGAGTCAGAAGCTCTACCTAGCTTAAACATCTGTCTGAGGCTTGGAATCTCCAAACCGATATCCTTGATGGGAATTGACAGGTTTCTGCGAACTCTTTCCCCAAGGCACTATTACACTACGATGTTCCCAAATAGAAATCATAAAGTCATTCTTCACTCCTCTCTCTCCTTAATTCCTCAAATTTTTAATGCAATTAATAATCAAATCCTGTCAATTTCCTCTGATTTTTTAAACTTTCTAATAATTTTATCTCTATAACCACTACTCTACTTCAGACACTATCTTTAAATCTGCAACAAGAATCCTTTCATCATTCTCCTTCCCTTTCACCTTGATGAGTAAAATCCACCCTCCATATAACCATCAAATTGACTTATATACTTATAAAGCAGAGCTCATCACAATAGACACACCTCTGATTAAACCCAAACAGTATCTTCTATCACCTAGTGGATAAAATTCATATTCCTTTATAAGATAAACAGGATTCTTCATGAAATGATTTTTGCCTTCATTTTATGTCTCGTGTTTTTCTTTTGTCCTCAAGATTTGCACTTAACTATCAAATTGACAAGAACCAACATTGGTCGTTTGATTCTCAAATTAACGAATTTTACTAGACATATTCATGCACTGTGGCCAAAGTGACCTGACCAAACCAACTTGGCCTCTCAGATATTTCAACAAGAAATCCAAACAAGGGGTGATGGATTGACAGGGACATTTTAATGTTACATTTATTTTTTGTTTCATGAGACCCCTTAACTCACCTTTTGTTAACCAGGAATCATTTTACTGAACTTACTTTTTTAAACTGAAAAAGAATGTATTACACACTCTGACTTGGAAACAGCAGTCTGCAACATTATTTGTTGTTTAAAAATAATAATAATGGAAATGTGGGGACAGAAATCACACGAGGGAATTATAGTGTTTATTTCTCAAAGTGTCAATATATTTAAAAAATTATGAAAAAACTACATTTGGTAACTCTCCCATCTCTAAATCTCAGATAATTTAAGTCTCAGAGAAGCACTGAGATAATTAGATTATGTAACCATCAGAAGCACATAAAAACTCACATAATTTTATAAAATTTCAATTTATTTTCCCTGAATTACCTTGATTGTCTACAGCAGGGTTTTTTCAACCTCAAGGTATTGATATTTCGGGCCAGATATGTCTCTGTGTGCAGAGTGGGAGTGGGAGAGGAGGCTGTCCTGTACACTGGAGTGTTGAACAGCTTTCTTGGCCTTTATGTACTAAGTGCCATTAGCATCTATCACTGCAGTCGTGACAGCCGAACATGTCTACCGACATTGCCAATGATCCCCTGGGGAAGGGGACAAAATTCCCTGAGTGAGAATTTCTCATCTACACTAATCAAATATTTTGAAAATATTATATAATTTCTCTTTGTTTTACTCACCTAATTATATCTCTGTGTAGTTAGACATGTGACACTAGTGGACTACTGAGATTACCAACTCAATCAGATTTTCTCAGCCTACTCAGAAACACTGGAAATTCTTCTTTGAACTAATTTCTGCCCTGGATGACATAACAACATGGCTGCTTCTGTTGTAGTATTGCACAGTGGAAAACACATTTGATTTTTGTCCTAAAGATCTTGTGTTCAAGGTATGGCTTCCAATCAATCAATCCATACAAAGCTCTTGGAAAATCATTTAACTTTCTCAGACTCAGTTTCCTTATAAGAAAGATAAAAATACCTGTCCAGATGACTTTAATGCATGAGACTGGGGATCAAATAAGCTAACAGATGTTAAAGTACAGTGTAAATAGTAAAGCATACTAAAAAGAAAAGCTGTTTTTCAAAATAATGCCATTTCTCTAAACCCAGCTTGAATATGAATATTCAGATATTTAACTTGGGTGACATCGTCTCTAATCTCAAACCTCTAAATCAAGGCACTACTATAAGATCAAGAAGGGATACGACAAGTGTTAACTCTTTTTAAAGTGAAATGGTGTGGCAAATATCCTCTGAACCAGTTAAATTTTAACTGCTTGTACATGGATGATTCTATAGTGCTTTGCTCAGATAAGTACTTAATAAATACTTGTGAAATTGAATTAACTGAACCAAAAGACATTCTTCCTTCTAATAGATCTAGCAGCGTGACAGCTACTAATTCCATCATGCAGAAATAAATTAGGATGCCTTTAAATAGCAGCTTCATATGGAATCAATAAATTAAGACCAGAATATTCTATATTGATTCATTTCTGTTCCTTTGTTTCCTTTGTGTTCAGTTTGATACCATAAATATTAATAACAGTTTTTGCAATTTACCTTGAAGCTGATATTATTAAAGCAGCATTTTACTTACCTTACTATGTTTTTGCATTCCATCTTTCTATAATTTCTCCATTCTTCAAAGCCTAAATCAATGTCTATCTTCTCCAGTCTTCTATACAAACTCAGAATGACATTGATCTTTCTTTTGAATTCTGTTTGACTACTGACTCTATAAAATCATAAAATATGTGAATTTATGATGGTATTATTTAAAACTTTCTGCATTTTACATTTTATAAATGTTGTTCACTTAATTGATGTTTGTTAGTTTTTCCTGTCCCTGAAAAGTATAACTTCTACAAATGTAGGGTTGGTGTCTTATACCTACTTTGCATTCCATAAAGAATTCTTCTTTCTACAAATATTTGCTGAATATCTGCTACATGCAAGTCACTCCGCTCAGTGCTTTGGGGCATACAAAGATGTGTCAGCTGCAATACCTGTCCTCGAGTAGTTTAAATGTATAATTGATAAGTGGCCTGAAGCCTATCTTATAATTACATGAGTTCCCTCAATTTAGTGTATTTTAATATTTTCATTTAATTTCCATTCCCACCTGTTTGTTGTTTTGCTGCTGTTGATATTTTTAAACTGAACATCCAAATGGGAATTTAAATGAATCCCTTGAGTGTGAGAGATTCTTTGATGTGTGATGACATTCTTACTTTTTTAGTTTCTCATTGTGTGTCTTTTCCATAAAAAAATGCCAACGTATACATTTTAATCAAAACATCTGATCTTATGTACAAGTTTTATTTTCTTTTCCCTCGAATCGATCCTTTAAAAAGTCATCTATTTGATCTTTAGCCATGCTTGCCCATTACTTTTAAATTCACAGCGTACTGTTCTGCTTCAGAAGATTTTTCTGTTTCCATTTCAAGTCTGACCGTTGTGCTTTCCTTTGAGGTAATTCTGGAAAACAACTGCCCCTAGGTAAATAAAGACCGAATAAATACATTTTTACCTTTTCAAGAGCTTATTCTGAAGATGCTATAGTTGTCATCATGAATGCTACTCACACTGGAAACTAATGTCTTCAAAAGCCAGTATTTGGAAAATCTCAGCTATAAGAAAGTCTACATACATTGTTTGAACTACCAGTTTAATCCAGCTCTTTAAACTGTGAGTTCATCATAGGTTAACATAGGGGAATGCATAGGCTCCAGACTTCCTACTTATCATCTCTTTGTGTAGATCACTGTTCCAGTGTACTTGATATTTATGTTAATATGAACATTGACTAAATTTACTTGCTGGCTACTTTGCTAAGTACTTGATATGTAGCTCGTTTATTATCATGTAAAATTGTGGAGTATTAACTATTAATATCTCTATTTTTCATATACTGAAAGTGAGTCCTACAAAAGTTACATAATTTACCTTTGGTTACCCAGTTTTTAAGTGACAGAGTCCATGATCTTAATGATTATGCTTTACTACTACACATCATTTTCATATATAAATGTACTGAATCATTCTTCTAATATTGTTCTGTTACATATCATTAAAATTGAGGTACAAGAAAGCCTTAATTAATAAAATATTTTACAATATAGGCTTATAACATACAGATATTTGAATAAGTAACTTGACTAGTAAGATGTGTTGACTAGAGAATGAACATACTAAGTGGCTTCCTTTATTACAGAATTATTTGTAATTCACATGTAATTTTTTTTTTTCTAAATAGGAATTTCAAAGTTTCCTAGTCAGGATGCTTGAAATTTTTCTACCGTTTACTAGCAAACACAAAATACCAACTAATATTCTTCTTTTATAAAAATTATATACATTGGATCATTGGATCTGTGGGGTATAAAGCATAAGTCATTTATTATCTGTCAATTGCATGTAAAATCGTTTGTAACCACCACAAAAATATGGCATGAAGATAGCTAATCAACTGAGTTAGCAAGAAACCTAGATCAAATTTTTCTAAAAGAGTAGCAATTATATATAATACAAAAATAGGATACATTCATTTATATTGCCTAACATAATTCTTAACATATAACAAGCACCAAATATAACTCAGATGGTTCTCAGATGAGAGTTAATATTATCAGTGACAATACTGCTGATCATTCTTACCAAAGGTCTTCACCTTCCCTATCTCTACTTTAGTTTGCAAAAAAGTGATATGCAAGTCAACCGAGTTCTCTAGAAGTACATTTCATCACACTTGACAAGGCTTCTAGGTAGGGTCCTACAGCGTTGTCTGGAAACAGCCTTCCAGGGATCTTATTAAGCACCTGGTCATAGCTGAGCACAGTGGCATTGACAGTATTCTAGAGAGAGGGGAGCCCAAGAGCTACCTTGAATGTTCTCATTGTCAAGACTCCTGCTTATCAGGTTCCCAGAGCTTCCTGAATTCTTGCAGTTTCCCAGGCCTGCCATTCAGCGTCATTTTAGGTTCCATGAGTTTCCATAATTCCCTCCCAGTCAGGTTTCCTTTGCTTAAACCTAACAGAGTTGGTTTCTTTTACTTTAAGCAACATCAGAAAGAACTGCAACAATATCCTCACTATTAAATCCTCAGGTAAAAAAAAAAAAAAACACAGATACATGTATGTTCTCATAAGTGGCAGTTGAACAATGAGAACACATGGACACAGGGAGGGGAACATCACACACCAGGGCCAGTCAGGGGATGGGGGGCAAGGGTACAAATAGCTAATGGATGTGGGGCTTAAAACCTAGATGACAGGTTGATAGGTGCAGCAAACCACCATGGCACACATATACCTATGTAACAAACCTATACGTTCTGCACTTGTGTCCCAGAAATTAAAGTTTAAAAAAAAAAAGGTACAGTTCTTACAGTCAGCCCAGGAAACCCTTAACCATTTATCACAAGAGCTCCTGTTTCCATGTACTGTCCTAAATAGTTGGTATAATGATTTTTAATATCATGACAATTTATTAGGTGAAAATGACATCTCATAGAGATTTTCATTTTATTTCTTTGAATGTTGGTGAGACTGGATTTATTTTCACATGTTTTTTGGCCATTTACATTTCTTCTTTTGTAAAATGTCAGTTAAAGTTCTTTCCTGATATATGTATTGGGGTGTTCACCTTTTTTTACATTGATTTGTAGAGTCTATTAGAAGTATTAACTCTGTTTGCTAAGTATATTATGAATTTCCCTACCTTATAATATGCCTCCTAATGATTCTGATCCTTTTGTGACAAATAGAATCCTCATTTTTAAAACAATAAAATCTGCCAATCTTATTTTTATTTGATTCTTTCTTTGATTTTAACTTTGTAGTGAATGCCTTTCCTTATTCTTATTTTTTTTAACCCTTACACTTCATTTTTTATTTCTTCTGAAATTCATATTGGTATAAAGTAGAACTGTAAATCTTCTGATCTGCTAGATAATTCTTTTCAAGGAGTTGTCAATAATGTTTACTAATCATTCTTTCATTCTCTAATTTAAAATATTCCTTGTAGTAGACACTTGTGGTATTCATTGGCTTTTCAGCTTTTATTCCTTCTTTTTCTAATAACACTATTGCTTTAATTACATTTTGGTGGGCAAATGTCAGTTATGTGTGCAATGAGTAGACATAGGATTGACCCATCCAAAGGACCCAATAAATTGGGTGTTTTTTTTCCTGATATTTGGACTCTTGAGAAGACAGATAACAAACTAAAAACAATTGAGGTCACTTATCCCAGCTGTGACCCATGAGAAGCTCTACTTTATGCCACTGCCTACATTGCCCAAGCTGTGAGATTCCTTTTCCTGGTGAACCTGCTCTTTAGCATTCAGTTCCCTTTAATCCTCTGGGATACTTGCATACAGTACTTAAACTTCTTTCTTGCATTTACCCAGAGCCTGCTTATATTTGTGAAGCCAAAACTCCTAAAGATTAACATTTGCACATTAACAAAAAAAAAGACCTAAAGGAGATATAAAATACATTCTTATGTGAAAGGAAAATATTGATGTATGAAGTTTTGATATTGCAATATTGCAGGAGGGGACAGAATGCTGCCTGATATATTAGCATACTTGGTATGGTTTCAAATAAGGCCAACGGCAGCCAACACGGCCCTGAGAATTCTGGTCAATGTGGCTGGTGTCAGCAACAGAAATTTCATGAGAAATTCGTATATGGCTCAAGAATCTACAGCAGTAGAGCAGATGCTCCTTCCAAGCCTAGCAGAGCACAGGAGCTCTGCAGTCAGCACAAGCCCTCCTTAAGAGTGCAGCTTAGCTGCCACTCATGAAAGGGTCTCAGAGTATATTAAAGACTTGCATAGGCTCCCTCTCCTGGGCAGCTATGGCATAAGTCTGAGGAAAGGCTTTTCATATCAGGGCAATTGGATGTACATGGATATGAAAAGAAGCCCTCCAAAATATCTTCAGGTCATGCCCAGGAACACTGGAAATTGATTTGATATCCTAAATATTAGTAATATCTAGTCTAATAGTAAGCCTGTGGTTCACCTTTCGATGATTCTGCTTAGACCTACATTCTTAACAGAAACTACATTCCAACAAGCATCTGTAGAATAGAATTCTACTCTCAGTTTAAAACTACCCACTGTATTATAGTTATGCTATATTATAATTATAGTTATGATTTGACCACAGTAACTCTTTAAATTTTCTTCTAAACCAGTAGATTCTGCAGTCTTATCTCGGTTTTTGCAATTTGTCTCTAAATTCCTTTAAACCTCTCCTTTTCTCTTTCAAAGAGTCCACTGGTTCTACTTTTAAGGTACATTCAGATTCTAACCATATCTTGCTCTATTGCCACTCCCTTTGTCCAAGACATCATCACTTAAAGCAATAGAGTGGACACTTCCTGCTACTCTCCTTGCCTATGAAGTCTGAAATTGTGTCTGAATGCGACTCTATGCTAATGCTGTTCAAAATAGTATAGACTATGTTTTGCCCAAAATCCTCCAATGATCTCTCTTCTCATCAGAAGAAAGGACAAAATTTTCCTATTACCTAGAAGGCTCAGTATGAATGATTCCCTACGCCTTCTCTGACCTCACTTTCTTCTACTCCCCCATTCTTCTCTCTGTTCAAACCCTACTAACCCCTCGCTGTTGCTCAAACAAGCTCTGCATGCTCCCATTCCAGGGTATTCGCCCATGTTCTTCACTGCCTGGAGAGTTCTTTATTCAGACAGCCAGGTGATCAGTTCCCTCACTTCTTGCTTTTTGCCTTTACCCAAAATCATCTCTCTGAAGCCTCTGGCACCTACTTAATTTCCTTTCAACATTTCATATCACCCTTTATCTACTTTATTTTTTTCTCCTTAATGAATATCATTACCTTTCATATGATATACTTGCTGATGTAGTTTATTTTGCATCTCTTACACACATAGAATGTAAGCTCAATAAAGATGGAGTTTTCTCCTCACCATTATGTTTCCAGCACCCAGAACAGTGCCTGACACACATTAGACACTCAAAAGACACATGTTGAGTGACAAATCAATGAAGGGTTCTTTTCCTAGTCAAGAAATAACTTTTTAGATACTTTACCATGGTCTTCTACTGAGAACTTTAAAAGGCGAAAATCATAGCCAGTTAGTTTCCTAATAAATATGTTGAAAATATAGGATGCTCACAAATGTATTAATAATTTTTATTATGAGAGGCATAGAAAATAAAACCAGAAGTATAAGTCTTATAGAAAAAAAGTAATTCATCCCTACTTGAGTGTTTTAATGAGAAAGTATATTATTTAGAAAGATCCACAAAAGAGAAAATTAAAATAGTCAAAGAGATGCAGTACCTTCCATTGCTTAAAAGGTTTTCTTCTACCCACATAATGTCTGAAAAGGCTATATCTTTGTTTATATGGTCATTATTGTGTAACTAAAGTGAACACAAATGTGCCCACTTATCCAGGAAATTTACACCAGGGAAAAATTCTTGAGGCTATAGAAAAAAAAGTTGAGTGCAAACCAGGCCCCATTATTTTACCAAGTAATAAAATTACAAAATTAATTAAGAGTGCAGAGCAGATGATCAAGGAAGTAGAAACAAATTAAGAGAAATTTGTAAAATATATGGGAAAATTTAGTCCAAAACTAGTATTTAACAAAGAAGAAAGTTCAGGATCTCTCCTGTAAGGCTAGAGCTTCATGTCATAAAGAACTACCACTCACTAATCTCACTGAATCTGATGCCCTTGTCAGAGATAGAAAATATCTGTACCTTTGGTCTGACTGTAATTTTTTTTTTATGTTCTTAAGTCTAAATATCTCAGCTGCATCTGGTTCAGCTGCACTTATCTAGACCCTGCTTCAGTTTCTTAAATAATGTATTTTACTAGAGGAATAAAAATAGCAAATGCTGATCACTGGTTACGAGTTGTGAAAGAAAATATTGCTTATAACTATATATATATATATATATATACACACACACACACATACATACATATACACGCATATTGAGTCCTGATGAGTTGAAGTTTATGACTACTCAAAAAACTAAATTAATCTTCTACTCATATGGCACAGTAGAGCAAATCAATGTAAGGAATGATATACCTTGTAATCAAGCAATGCAAATAAATAAGATAATCAACATAAAATCAATATGCAAGTAAAAATGAAATATAAAGCAATAATCAGAAGTCTAAATATGACTGGTAATATAAATCATTTACCCTTTCTTTTCCCCTCCTTTCTTAAACATGGCTTATGATTAGAATTATCTAGGGAGATTTTTAAAAGTACACGTTTGCAGGCTATATCCCCAGAAGCTCTAATTTAGAGGTTGGTGGGTAGGATCTGAGAACATCAATAAACCATTCATATAAACATTTAGAATATTATGATATAATGCTGTATTAATGTTTCTGTTAGTCAAAGTCACCCCTGATTATTTAGAACAAAATAAGCTTAACATAAAAATAATCATGTATAACCTGGAATGCTTGTCAAATACTTTTCAAAAATCGTAATAATGATTTTGCTAATACAGTGCAATGATACAAGTTGAAGAAGTTGGAAATACCAGAGACTTACACCTTTAGGATATAATGTATAATGCAGTTGGAAGGAATCTTTCTGGACTCTAAAAAAGTCACTGGACTACAAGTGTCAGTCCTTCCATTAGAGCAGACATTCATAGCAGTTAAAGAAAACGCAATACAAGTATCAAACTTAAAACACACAAACAGAAAAGAGGTTAGTATGTGAATTTCCACATTGCTCATCTGATAAGATTTTAACAAGGTTTCTCAGAACTGCAAAACTTTACTTGTTCTTCCGTTTCTGTCTAAGGAAAGTTTAGAGATCTCCATTTGGGACTTATCCTCATAGAAGCTGCTCTGCCTGATATTAAGTGCCTACAAAATCTCAATATCCAGTGTCAGACAGTCTGCATTTTCTAATTTCAAATTGAAATCTATAATTTTTAACTACAACACGCCCATAATAAGAGTACCTGCCAATATAAGCTGGCACTTCTTCTCTTACAACTGACGATGCAAAAATGCACAATCTGCCCGTGGGACTAGGATTGGCTTTGGACTCATTTGGACATGGGAGCTCAAATGACATTATACAGATCAGATTAATTATCTCTTTTTTCTTTTTTAATTCATCAAGAGCCCATTTAAATACAAACCTAGTTTAAGAAAGAAAACATGACAAATATAATCTGCACACATCCTTGATTCTATCTACCTGGAATTGATTTTTGTATATAAAATTGATTTCAATTTTTTCTCATATAGATAAAACTTGCTTACCATGTAAAGAATCATGTATGGCCAGGAAAATAGGATTAATTAATCAATTGAGATTTAAGTCATGTAATCTCTTCCTAGACTTAAGGATAGATCTTTACTGGAACACGTGAACTGAGGATGGATGAATCTGGATCTTACAACTTCACTTTGGAAGTAGTGTGATTAAACTATTAAAAGAGAGTGGTAGAAGACTGATTTGTTTTTGAGGTTTTTCTTCTACATTACCCAAATAAACTTGGTTCATGGAAACAAGGATTCATAAGATATAGGAATCTTCCTTAGGAGTAAAGAGTACAAATTGTTGGAAGTTGCCTCACGCTCTGTATTGTGAGTCTAAGTTTAGAAATGGCCAAATGGGAAGCATGAAATAGGAGACAATCCCCTGTATAAAATTTTAGTTAGCAAAAAACGTCACACTTCTAAGCAGTTGGCTGCTTACTCCCCAATTATCCCCAAGTAAAACCTTAAAATTGACAGCCTCATTCCCTCACAGTGATGCAGGGCAGGCAAGTTTCAAAGTGGAGCTTAGCCCATGATGGTTCTTGGCTTTGCCCAGGAAAGAATTCAAGGGTAAACCAGAGGCAGAAGAAAACAGCTTTATTGAAGAGGCAGTGTTACAGCTCCAAGGTATTACAGCTCCCTGACTGCTCCTCCCAGAGCAAGGCTACTCCATAGGAAGAGAGTAGCAGCTCAGGACAGTTTTGCAGTCATAATTATATCCACTTTTAATTTCATGCAGATTAAAAGCTGGTTTATGCAGAATTTTCTAGGGAAGGGATAGAAAATTTTGAGTCATGGAGTCATTGTCATGGATAGGAGCAGTAACATCTGAGTGTTGTGGCAGCAGTAAATTGACATGGCACAATGGTGGGCATGTCTGATTGAAAGCTGCTATCACCCTGACTCTGTTTTAGCTAGTCCTCAATCTGGTCCTATGTCTGAGCCCTGCCTCTGGAGTTGAGTTCTGCCTTCTACCTCAACAGAGCCCTAGTCAGCCTCTTTGAAAGGAATAAAGCCTATTATTTTAGCAAACTCACATAGATAACAGAAGAAACTCAACCTAGCTACTCAGAATTATTAATGCAATTCTATCATTATAAAATACTAATAGCTTCCGGTCTCCATACATACAAAAGAAACAGCAACAGGAAAGTGAGTGATCAAGACTACACAGTAAAACAAATAATGACAGAAACCAACCAACCAAACAAACAAACAAAAAACATGCACCCTAAAGAGGCAAGTGCAATTCATGAAATACAACAAACAAAACAAAACAAATAAACCAACACTCAACAGTATCCTGAAGACCAGATGGTAAAATGCTACCAAAAATTGAAACTGTCAGAGAATAACAAAAAAGCTATTGTAAATTAAAAGAAAGAAAAGAGGCAAAGGATCAACTACCAAAGATGTCCAACATCCAATTATCAAATGTTTCAGAGAGAGAATAGAGAAAACAGAGGATAGAAAACTTTAAAAGTAGAAAAGTATTTCTCAACAGTATAGACTATGTCTTCAAATTGAAAGGGCCCAAAGAATGTAAAAAGGACAAATTCTAGGCTCAATCTTGTACAATATCAGGAAATAAATGGTTTAAACACTTCCATTGTAACAAATATAACACAGATACAAAGAAATTAGGATGAAGATGGCTTCAAACTTCATATCAGCAACTTTGCATGTTGTAAAGTTTCTAAGAATAATTTTTATTCTTATTCAAACTATTCTTATACAAACTGTCAATTAAGTATAAGATCATAATAAAGGAATTTTAATATATAAGAATATATAGTTTACTCCTCATAACTTTTTTTTGAGGAAGGAGAAAGATGTGGGATAAAGGAAACTGTAAGATCAAAGAATTTCCAAAAGACGCCTACACAGCTTGCCTAGAAAGATTCTGGTTCTAATTAGGACAGGAAGTCAGTGAGCTATGATGATAAATATCCTCATGAGAAGGTATAATGCATTCCACTCAAGAGACACTCATTGCAGAATCTGTAATTTCTTAAAGAAAATGAAAAATAAAATGAAAAATTAATTTTACCTACTATTAGTCAAACTAAAAAATAAGGGATAGTTTTGATCAATTGATGAATCAGAGAAAAGAAAATCTGTATGAACCTGATGTTGGAAATAGTCTCCTTAAACTTCACAAAGGTTGTGATACTAGACAAACAGAAAAGGACATCTAATCATGACATACTAATTAGTGTTGCAGGGAGCAGTGTTTTCATAATTATAAAGTAAATAATAAAGCTTTTCAAGTTTTAGAATCAATTTATAAGCAAAAAGAGAAAAGAAAATCTGAACAGTATTAATTTGGTAATATAAAGATATCACTCATAGCTATTGATCCTTGATTAAATGTGGTAGAAATCATAGGGGTTCTAATATCCTCATTTACACAATAGTCTGGAGAAATGGCCTGGGTTTAATGGAACAAGAAGTACAAGTTTAAGCCCATAATTTTAATAACTAGTAACCAATGGAATATTAAGAATAGTAATTTTAAAATTTATATTTGAAAAGAGATGGAGATTTGGGTAAGGGTTAGTCTGGATACACTAGATCTTCATCTTTTTGAAGAGAACAAATAGATGATCGAAATGGATTATTCATGACTAGTAGCATCTTACCATACGGTCCTGAGAATGCCCAACTCTCACCTCATTTCCATGTATAATGATTAGAAAGAAGATGACAGAGTTGGGTGGTGGTTAATACTGATAAACTAAATCTTCATCTTTGTAAAAAGAGAATAAATCAATGAGCAAATATTGATTATTAATGACTGTTTTCAGAGGAACTGAAAATGCTAAAAAATGTTCGAGCTATGTAAGGTGGTTTCATAAACCTTTGCTTTGTTTCATACTTTTAAAAAAGATTTGCATTTTTACAATGTCCTTGGACTCATTTGTATTTTTATGATTTAAATACTTTTAAAAAATGAAACCCATAGTACAAAGGAGTTGATAGAGAACATCGATAACTAGGTTACTCAGCCTAAGTCCATGCATAACTACTAACATGTAATGCAGACTTGTCTCATTAATTCAAAAAGAATAAAACTATTGCAGTTGTGAAATGAATTAATGGGCTTCCCTTGGTTGATAGTGTTTCAGTGAGAAAAATACCTCAGAAGTGGGTAATGAGAGAACTATGCTGGTTAAAAGAAACTCGAACCGTTATCTCATTATTTTTATAACTTACTGAACAGCGGCTTTTATGAAGTACTAACAAAGTATTTTGGCCCCTGGCTGCATAAAAATAAAGGCAATATAATATGTAAAAGAAGTTTTTTTATTAAGAAATTAACATATTTACACAATCCAAATAATATGTTCTTGAAATAAACCCCAATAAGGCATTTTGTTCTCACAGCAAATATCTTGCTATATTATCAAATTATATTTTAGGGTATTTTGTAAGTATCATTTCCATTTCTTTTTAAGATATTGAGTATTTTATTGTTGCCTTAATAAAGGATAAATACTAATATCTTATTTTCTAATTCTTTGAGATTCTAAAAAGAAAATTATAACAACATAAGATTTTAATGAAAATCACTCTTACAGGACCACTAGTAAAACTATTTGATATATTTATGCAACTATAGGTATATTTATATAAAATGATATCTCCACATATAATTCTCTGCCTATTTCTTCTATTTTTTAAATTGTTGTGATTAGATAGTAGTTATATATATTTATGGGGTACATGAGATGTTTTGATACAGGCAAGCAATGTGAAATAAGCACATTATGGAAAATGGGTTATCCATCTTCTCAGGCATTTATCCTTTGAGTTACAAACAACTCAATTACACTCTAAGTTATTTTAAAATGTACAATTAAGTTGTGATTGACTATGGTTACCCTATTGTGCTATCAAATAGTAGGTCTTATTCATTTTGCTTTTTTTGTACCATCTCCCCCTGCAATTCTCCCACAATAATTCTTCCTGGTTCTGGTAACCATCCTCTACTCTCTATGTCCATGAGTTCAATTCTTTTGTTTTTTAGATCCCTGTTCTTCAATATTCCTTAATGCATTATCCTTTTAACAAGACCCTAATTATTCTATTTTCTTCTTCCAAAATCACTGTTGTCAATTTTAAATCAACTCTGATTTTATGAACATTTATGACTTCCTGAGTTATTCATCAAAGTATTTAAACTTTTATTGCATGAAGAATGAAGAAGATTGTGAATTTCTTGTCTATACATCTAATGATACTATTTGCTTATTAGAACAGATCTAAAAGTCTGAGAAACACTTTGAATTTCTTTCAGATATGGGTTATAGATGAACTTTTACATTTATTTATTTATTATTTATTTTCGAGACAGAGATTTACTCTGTCATCAAGGCTAGAGTGTAGTGACATGATCATGGCACAGCCTCCACCTCTCTGGGCTCAGGTGATCCTCCCAGGCCAGCCTCTCTAGTAGCTGGGGCTACAGGCATGCACAATCACACCCAGATAATTTCTTTTGTTTTTTTTTTTTTTTTTTTTTTTTTTTTTTTTTGTAGAGACGGGGTTTTACCATGTTGCCCAGGTTTATCTTGAACTCCTGGGTTCAAGTGATCCACCAACCTCAGCCACCCAAAGAGCTAGGATTACAGGAGTGAGTCACCACGCTTGGCCAACATTTTTGTTTTTCTTTTTATTTAACACTCATCTGATGTTCTTGTGTTGCTCTGGATATTTAGGCAAGTTTCTATATTCTCCATTACATTTTTCTAATTCATACAACATTTATACTGAGTCATACGTATAATGATTTGAAGAAGCAACTTGTTTAAGATATTTTAAGAAATGCAAATTGAATAATTTAATGGTTAGTATTTTAAAATTTTAAATTAATAAATGAAACTAATTTGATTAAGGCCAATGCAATGGAAAATGGGCAAATGATACACATTTTTATTAATAATTTGGTTCTCTATTTACATTAAAGAAACTGTTGTATACAACAGTGGAATTATCATCCTACTAAGAGAAAGCCACTAAAGTCATACACTATTCATGATAAAAAATTGAAAATCAAAAGCCATGCTCCCAAAGATTTTTTTTTTTTTTTTTTTTTTTTTTTGAGACAGAGTCTCATGCTGTTGCTCAGGCTGGAGTGTAGTGGTGCGATCTGGGCTTACTCACTGCAACCTCCTTCTCCTGGGTGCAGGTGTCTCCTGCCTCAGCCTCCCGAGTAGCTGGGATTACAGGCACCCACCACCATGCCCAGCTAATTTTTGTATTTTTAGTAGAGATGGGGTTTCGCCACGTTGGCCAGGCTGGTCTGAAACTCCTGACCTCTGGCGATCTGCCCACCTCAGCCTCCCAAAGTGCTGGGCTTACAGGCATGAACCACCGTGCCCGGCCTACCCAAAGGTTCTTAATATATCTTATGTGTTGCAGATAGTTTTATGAACTCTGATTAAGGAATGTATGATAACATCATTAAAGCCTTACATAAGCAAATACAATTTCTACCACCTGTAATTTTCCCAAGAATAAGATTAAATATGGTAATTTATATACACTATATTTAAAATTGGAAACTTGAAAAAAAATGCATCTGTAAAATAAACTGCTTATTTATTTTCCAACTTTCTTTTCCCTCCATTGCAAACAACTATATTGCACTTCTTTACAGTCAGCTCCAGCCAGGGGACTAAGCTCTGGCTGCAGGAATACACGCTAGAATAAGGTATGCCACTAGGCAGGTTTGTTTCTACAAACCCTCTGGTGTGACCTTCCGCAATCTTTCTTGGTCTTCTAGCCAGATACAGAGAACAAAGTGAGACATGTGTGGGTCCCCAGAAGACCACATAGACTGAAGCTCCTCTGCATTGCCTTGTATTGGATTGTCACATGGGGAAGAGTATATATTTATTACGTAAAGCCACTGAAATTTTGGGTTATCATGACAAGTAGCCTACCTTTATTCCACAAAATTGTACCAAGTCACCAAGGAACATAGGGAAATAAACACCCCCAGATTAAGAATCAAAAGACCTAGATTGTAGCCCCGTATCTGCCACTTTCACATAAACAGCCATAGTTAACATCAATGGTGTTACTTTTGATGAGCCACATGTTGACAACAGCATTGGTTAATAACATCACTAATACAAACGGGTACTCTCTGTTGAACACCCATTAAGTTGCTTACAAGGCTAAACAGATGTTCCACAGGTAGAAACAAATGAATTGCCTCAGAGATTTTCAAATGACATAGCTACCAAGTAGCAAGGGCAACGTGAGAATCCAAGTCTCTAGAGCTCCTGCTGCCTGCCTCTCCACGACTCCCAGGAGGATCAGGAGGATTCTGCACAGTCACTCCACTGCTCCATGCCTCAGTCTCCTCTATAGAAATGGTACAGACTTGGACTAGAAAAACTCTAAAGCCTCTTTGACTCCAATATTTCTCTATGAGAAAAAAAATAGTTGTTAGAAAAGCATGGAAGTGTTGGCTGACATTCTCATATCTGTGCTAACTTATAACAGCTGTGTTGTATCTCCTTCAGAACTGTCAAGAGAAAGATGATGGCCCTACTCACTAAGCCTCCCTCTGTCTCTCTTCTCTCTTCCTCTTATTCACTCTCTCCCATCCTCCATGACCTACAGCAATCTGTGATGAGACTCGTGCCAGCTACAGGGAAGATAGGAGCCTGAGGAAGACAATTGTGTATGACATAAACTTTATACCTCCCCAATTTTACATATTACCTGGAAGATACTCAGATAACTGTACTAGTTAATTAAACAATTATTGTAGAAGCAGGGGTGGCAATCTCAATACACAGCCCTTCAATGAGGAAACCATCTAGGGACCTCTTAAGAGTAGGATATGTATATTTTGAACAGGTGGGCTGGAGGCCGGGGAATAATCCAGACAGAGGAGACAGAGTAATCTAGGCAGTCATCAGAATAAGAAGCATGAGAAAATCAGTTAATTCTGGGCACAGTAGAAGATGATTCCCTCTACATACACAGTCTTCTTTTCTATTCCCTGCCCTTAAAACCGTATTGTTTCCTTGCCTGTTCTCCTTCCATACCTACCACTTTACTACCTACACTCTAATAATTTTCATATTTGTTTCATTTTCTTTAACAAACATGTATATGGCACTTAACTATGCAAGACATTTGTCTGAGCATTAACAAATATTAGGTCATTTAATCCTCACACAACTTCATAAGGTAGGTGTACTATTTTTAGGCATGTATTAGAGCTGAGGCACTGAAGTCATGAGTGGTTGAATAGCTTGCCCAAGGTCACACAGCTGATAAGCATTTGAACTAAGGTAGCTCAGACACGTCTCTTGAATCTTGAACAACTGTATTCAGATATTTATGGCATGGCATAAATTTGGAAAGTCATCTAAATAGGAGTAACTGTTGAAGACTTGGATTGGGTCATTGATTGTCAATATGTACAGAATGCTGGGGAAATAACCAGGAGTAGAACCCTGGAAATGTTCACTTTAGAAACAAAGAAAGCAAGCAGAGTCAAGGATAGAATCGAAAATAAAAGCAAGACAAATGAAGGTCTCTAGTGCCATACAATTTCTGGGAACAGAGAAGCAAAACAGAAACATGGCCCATAGGTTGAAAACGTTAGTGGCACAAGTGCTAGTAAAAAACCACAACACTTGGTCTTTTGGTGACTTGTTTGAGAGCAATACACAGAACAATGAGTAGGTAATAATGAAGTGAAGACAATGAACATAAATTTGTAAAAGAAAAAGAGATGCTACAGAAAATGCATTAAAAGATGTGATTCTGCTGAGAGATTTGGGAATGCTTTTGCTTTTTTGTTTATTTTAAACTCTTAGCCTTTATTCTCTTTGGCTTGGCTAACTACAAGAAAAATGTTCAGCCAAATAACTTCTATTCAGATTTACGATCTTCGTGGAATATTGGCTGTATAAGAAGAAAGGTAGTAATTTGGAGGGTGGTGTATTGTTTAAAGCGAATGTTTATCAGTTGAGTGTTCTGAGTATGTTCTGAGTAGTAATTCAGCTTCACTGACTTCTACAGCAATCACGGACCCTACTGACTCCAAGGGAGACATAGAGAACTGCTGAAAGAAAGCTAAGTAAAAACTAAATATAGTGAATTTTCTTCTTTATTTTCTAATTTCACCTTTTAAGTGGACATCCTCATGACTCCTTGAAAGGCGTTGAAGGCTAAAATTACCTCGGAATGCTTTTTTTCCTATGTCAACCCTTAATTTTGGCCTTTTTTCCCCCTTCATGATCCCAGGTTCAGACATAGCCATCAAGTGCTTGGGGTGATCAAATGTGAACTTCTGCTATTTGCCATCATTTGATGTAATTTCAGTGTCAACTTGTTCACTTTTAAAATGTCAGCAACACTTGTTCAAACTGAATCAAACAAAAAAAACTTTGGTTGTCAGGGCATTCCAAGAGATCACAGAATAAGGGCTAAATACTTACTGGTATGTATTCCAAAGACCACCAGAGATAAAAATACTACTAGCACTGAGATGCTAGAAGCTATAAAAAGAAAAGATGCAATAATCTCTACAACTCCCTACCCTAATGCTGAGGCATTTTAAGATATATGAAGGCTAGCACTAAAAGCTAAAGGCTGTGACAGAATCCTAACTATAAAGGTATCTTGCAAAGTTACTAAATTCAACCTCCAGCTCCCATGCATGTTCTTAGGGTGATGTAGAGGACATTCATCCAATTAGTCTTCTGAACACCTTTTCTGTGTTATACAAATTAATACCCAATGAGTTTCATTTCCTCACGTTGAAGCCATTTTGCCAGCCTCTCTTGACACTGGGGCAGAGGTCTATATGTTCAGTAGTCGGGCTAGTCCGATACAGCAGGTTTTCAAATACCGTGGTTTGATTCAACATCATTCCATTATAAGGTAGATGAGAAAAAATATATAGATACCTGTCTGGGGTCACTGTCTACATTGGTTTTCTCCAAGTACTCTGGTTTCCTCTCACCTCCCACAGCTGTGCACTCTAGGTGATTGGCTGTATGAATGGCCCAGATCTGAGTGAGTGTGGGTGGGTGTTGAGTGTACACTGTGATGAGATGGCATCGTGTTCAGAGTGGGTTTCCACCTTTTGCCCTGAGCTGCTGGAATAGGCTCTGGGCACCTGAGACCCTGAAAAGGAATAAGGTGTTTGGAAAATGAATATACATTATTGTTAAATAAAAATTCCTAAAGCTCATGATAATCATACCAATGCACGATAGCAAAATATGCTGTTCAAAAGCACTCAGCAAGCCCGCTGATATGGTGTGGCTATGGCCCCACCCAAATCTCATCTTGAATTGTAGCTCCCATAATTCCCATGTGTTGTGGGAGGGACACACTGGGAGATAATTGAATCATGGGGCCTATTTCCCCCATACTGTTCTCATGGTAGTGGATCAGTCTCACAAGATCTGATGGTTTCATGAGGGGAAACCCCTTTCACTTGACTCTCATTCTCTCTTGTCTGCCATCATGTGAGATGTGCTTTTCACCTTCTAACATGATTGTGAAGCCTTCCCAGCCACATGAAACTGAGTTGATTAAACTTCTTCTTTATAAATTACCCAGTATCAGGTATGTCTCTATCAGCAGTGTGAAAACAGACTAACACACCTGCCATATTGGTTATTGTTTATTTTCCAATATTTGTGGTGGTAGAAGGTTCTCCTGACAATTTTTGCTTTACAAACATTTATTTCTTAATTTAATTCATCACTGCTATGACTACCATCATTCACTGATTCACCAAAGACTGGGTAATTATACTACTTTTATTAATCTTTTTAAAATGTATGTATAACTCATATTTTAATGTTAGAATTGTTTTGAGTATTTAGAAGTTTGTTGATATTTCTGTGACCAGAAACATGTAGGAACTTAAGTCTTGTTTACATCAATTAGCATATGGTAAAATTGGTTTTGTCATATGTCCTTTCGCTTAAAGTCACAGTTTCTAAGAACCTACTGGCAATGTTAAGACTCACTATACGTATACCTGAGACTTCTTTTAGAAAGAGAGTGATGTGAAGTGAGCAGTACAATGTGAGGGCGGCAGAGGACAGCAGGATGATAAAGCCTCAGATGGAGTGACAGCAGAGGTCTAAGCCAAGAGTCTCACGCTCAGAGACACTGGTATGAGCCACCTAATCCTAGGGACAATGGCTATAGAACCTCCTTTGGAGCAGCCTCATGTATAATGTAGATGTAATTCTTGGCCACCCAGGTGAAACTTAACTCCTTGCCCTCTTGAGACATATGGATGCCCCGTAACATCCTTTATAAAGCCTCTTGTACCTTAAATGAGATAGGTTTTGTTTTTTGCAACTAAGAATATTTACCTTTAAATGGCAAATTCAAGCAATTGATTTTTAACAGATATATTAATACAATGAAAATAAAGACTATCTGCCGGCTGTCTACTGTATTGATTTTGCCTATGATCATTTATTTTTCTCTCAAACAACTTCTGGAAATGCGTGTGAATTCTTAGCTCTGCTGGCTTCATGAATCTGTGTATTCATTCAACTGTGATGTCGTGACCATGTGTAAAGTTTACTGAGTATCCAGAACCCAATGTATAATGATGATAAAAACTGTGTCCTTGACTTCAAGAAATTTCCATGGCTAATGGTATAAGTAAATTAGGAAATGAGTATGTATTATACAATGATATTAGGTAATTTATGCCATAATGAAATCAACAAGAGGTTGCTGGGAGAACCTTTAACCTAGCAGCCTGTGCTAGAGTGCTCTTTTTAACCCAGGCTCAGGAGGCAAGAATGTCAAGACAGACCAGGCAAAGAAAACACCATTTTTTAAATTTTTTTTAAAAAAGGATGTGTAGGGCTAGGTAAATGTAAAAGTGGAATGTTGGCAGAAGTAAGGAACAACATATGAAAGTCTGAATTCCTAGAAAAAAAGGATTATATGTCTAAATAATTGCAGAAAATGCAGTAAAACCTGAGCTATACTTGAAATGGGAACGTGAAAGAAGAGAAGCTGACAGGTTAGCATGGAACATACCACAATGTCCCATATGGTGGAATTGTCAGCACAAGAAATCATTGAGGGATCGAAGTCTGTAGGCTGGAACATAGACCTCAAGTGAACTAGGATAAAGAAAATGCTGATGCCATGACAACTTTTAAAGCGACATTTATTTTTTTCTTGTCTGACAGATTAAAATAGGCTTATTGTTTTTTCTATAACATGCAAAACATTTAGGGGTATGTAAGTACCTCACTGGAAAGTCCTTGTATAAGTGTGCTGTTTAATTTGAATCAGCCAGAAGCTAGATGTGCACTTAAGAAGTTGAGCAGAAAAAAGTAGTGGAGTTCTCTTCACTTCAGATAATATTTATCAGGTTTCTTTCCTGAAGTCATCCCTCAGTAGCTTAGCCACCCAACGTGCAACAAAGGTCATCATTTGATGTAATTTCAGTGTCAACTTGAAATAAAACACAGCTTTATTTTTGTCTTATGTCACTACCAACAGTTCACAAAATTGTTGTTTTTGACCAAGAATGCAGATCAAACTGCCTAACATATGCCTGCCTCTTTTCTTCAAGTCACTCTCCTTTCTGTAAAAAAAAAAAAAAAAAAAAAAAAAGTGGTTTCTTCTTAGGCCTCTAGTATCAAACTAGGCTTTATGATATTTTTCACTTACTTTATCTTATTCTACAATATTGAGTCTTCCTGTTGAAGTTCCATTCTATCCCTTCACATTCTGTTAAAGGATTTCCCCCCAGAACCATGTTCCACAGGCTGATTACACTCTCTATTCTTGGGAACTTATCTCTTTGTCATTTTTCCCATTTTCAAGACTTCTGTGAAAAAAAAATGGAAGAATCCTGAGACAAAGCTTTAGGAAGCTTGGAACTCTCCAATATTCACTCAAAGTATGTTTATTGAACACTAACAGCTGCTTTGAGCCAGTGAACGGTATGCCATACTCTAATAGACTGAGAATTTGGTTTATATGCAGCAGAAAGAGAAGCATAAAAATTCTATTCATAGCCTAAATAGCTGATGCTTATATTATTTGTCACTGGCAAATTAGTTGTAAAAGATCTCTTTATTGCATAATTTAAAACTGATCATAACAACATGTCCTATATCAAACTTGATGCTTAGACTTTTATTAAGGTGATTCTCCTGTCTGGCATTGAGTGATAACCTTGAGGCCAGTAACAAGTATGCTAAACAATTAAAGGCTAAGATAGGCAAGATTCATTACACTGTGAGCTTTGGACCTTCCTGTAGACCATTAATGCTCAATGCATGGCCCCTAGACCAGCAGCATCAATGACACCTGTGCATTCATTAGATATAAAAATGATCTGACTTTACCCAAGATACAGTGAATCTTGACTCTGGAGACAAGACATTATTCTTGATGCACATTCAAATTTTGAGGATCAAGCTGCAGAAACATCACACCTGATGACTTTCACATTTTTTAGCCTTAAAGAATGAGTTAAGAACTTTACAAAAGAACACAAATAGCCATGCAAATGGATACAACTTCATTAAAAATTAAATAAGTTCACAATAAGCAAAACCTGTTGTTTTATTTATTAAACTATCAAAGACTTTTCAAAATCATAATGCCAGTGTTGATGAGGGTCAGGGAAGCAGACAATAGGTGGGAGTGTAAACTCGTTCACATTATTAGATAACCAAAAGCTTTAAAGATATCTAACTTCTCACATAGAACTCCAACTCTAGGAAGATATTGTGAATAAATAAGATTAAAAGCTTCGGCTCCGAAGTTAAGCAGACCTTGGCACAAATACTTCTTTCACTTACCGGCCCGATGGCCTTAGAGGAAAGTCTTTAAAGTCTCTATGCCTCAGTCTCCTCTGTCTGTAACCTGTTGTTATTTACATCAACTACTTCATAAATGTATTGTACGAAATAAATGTAATCCATTTTAGGGTGGCCAGATAAAATACAGGACATCCAATTAGATTTGCATTTCAGATAACAAGTAAAATTTTAGTATAAATATGCCTCAAAGTTTATGTCAGAAAAACTTAGGAAGAAAAAGGATTCACTGTTATCTGAAATTCAAATGTACCTGTGTGTTATGGATTTTTATTCACTGAATATGGCAACTTGATCTGTAATAAACTCAGTATAATATCCATCAATTCTAAGTTTTTGAGAAATTAGCCATTAATTTATAGTATTATTACTAAAACGATTTTTTAAAGAACATTAGTGACAGACAAGTTTTCTAGTTTAAATTGAGATTAGTAGTTCTGTGAAACTCAAAAAAAGTTTATACTTATGAAAACTTCCTAATATGCAGATGAATATGCTGAAATACAATCTTAGAATGTCTCATATCTAGAAATATTCCTGAGTAATCAAAGACATTCAATATCTTGAGTTTGAATAAACCCAAATTAACTGGAAAACCTGATTTGTTAAAACATTTGAGCATCTCAGTTCTGCTGCACTATAAGAAAATATTTGCTTATACATGTGTCAAAAAACTCCTCTGATAATAGAACAAAATAGAGAGTGAAAGTAGGGCTGCTGACTTTGGAAGAAACAGAAAGAAACCCATGTGCTATCAATTTGTTACTAATAAAATGTAAACATCCTGGAAGTTTAAATTGCATTTGATTCAGCAGCCAAAAATAAATTCATCTTTTTAAAACTGTGAAGTTTTCTCTTTATACCAATAAAAGTTAGTGACTTGTAATTATGCCCCGAAATGTATGTGACACAATTTAAAACAAAATATCAAGCAGAACAGCGATAGTTACAATTTGCCTTTTTTCTCTCTTAAAAACTATAGCTGGATGCAAATACTGAAAGAGGATAAATTGTGGCAGGGTCTGTCTTCACTATCAAAGTGGCTGCATCATGAATGGTAATGAATGATTGAGCATTTTGTCTGTCTTATTGACAGATGGAGATACGTTTCTGATCAATACTGCCTGCTGCTGTGATCGGTATTGACCTGAGCTGTGGTTGAATTCACTGGTTACATAAATATCTGGGGTTGTCCAGAAAACAGATCCTTTGCTTGTGGGGTTGTCTGAAGAAAAAAATTAATGGAAGAAGTACTATTGGAATTTGGTCTCGAAAGTGACTAAAATTTGGCAGTAAAAGAAAAAGAAGTATCCCAGACAGATGAGAGATACTAAGAGTAAGTCTCCTGGGGTTCGATGAGTAAAGTGAAACAAAATGTTTTTGAACAAACAAAAGAGAAAAAAGCTGAGAAAGTAACTTTGGGCCTGCTTATGGGGTGCCGAGGAGTATGAACCATAGTATAACATAAGAGGAACATATTGGGGTTTTATAAACACAGCAGTGGTCGATATAAATTAGATTTTCAGAAGGCTAATCATAGAAAATGTGCTTGTGGAAGGAAAGGATTGAAGAAAAGAGATTAGTTAGAACCTGTCTTGAGAGTCTTGGCATTAAGAGGTGAGAGATCAGCCTTGTGGAAACAGAAGACAGAAATAAAGCAGCCATAATGAAAATGAAGTCATGATAAGCAACAATGGCTAAAACATGGTTGATAATGACAGTAGGGTAAAATGAATGAAGAGGAATCTGGCTTCTGGTGAAGACAAGGCAGGGGCCTGTCAGATTAACGATGTCATCTTAATGTGTTCAGTGGTTGTCCAGAAAGCATACCCTTCCTGGTGGGGTAATTAACATTTAATCCCCCAAATAACTTTTGTCATAAAATTAGATGAATAAAGACAGAACGCTTAAAATATAGAACCAGCAATTGTAAAAACAAAAAGGAGTCATGTTAGAGAGACCAATAACTAGCTTAGAATTATATTACAGAAGCCAAAGTTGAAAAAACAAGAAAGCCAGAGTAGACATTGTCAATGGAGCAGGACTAATAATAAGAAAAAGGGTATTCTGAGCCAGTCAAATGGTGAAAGTAAGAATTCTGAAACAGGAAAGAATATAGAAAAGCTGATGTTTAGGGGGAAGATAGTATGTTACTTTAAAAAGTATGGAATTTGAACTCCCACGTGAGTTAGATTGCAGGTATGCTTCAATTAAATGGAAATAATAATACTGTTATTAGTGAGAATTTGTTTAATATATTTTATTTAACAAGTAATAATTGTGTATGTTTATCAGGTACGATGTGATGTTTTGATCTATGTATACATTGTAGGAAGGTTCCAACAAACTAATTAACATATCAATCAACTTAGGCACATATCATGTTTGTGTATGTGTTTAGAACATTACAATTCTGGGGTTTTTAGCAATTTTGAAATATGCTTTATACAAATTTATGGTTACAAGTGTAATTTTGTTACCTGTGTGTTGGTCAATTCAGGGGATTTAGGGTATTTGTCACCCAAATAACGTACATTATATTCATTAAGTAATTCCTCATCATCCACACCCTCTCCCACCCCCTCACCCTTCCTTCCTTTCTCCTTGTCTATGATTCCACTCTCTACATCCATGTTTACTTACACCTTTTTAGCACCAACTTATGAGCAATATGTAATGTTTGTCTTTCTGTGTTCAGCTTGTTTTACTTAAGATAATTGACTCCAGTTCTACCGATGTTGCTGTAAAATACATGATCTCATTTTTTATGGTTGACTAATATTCCATTGTGCTTATGTACCACATTTTCTTTATTCAATCTGTTGATAGATACTTAAGTTGATTCCATTTTTGCTATTGTGAATAGTGCTGCAATAAACATTTGAGCTCAGGTTATTTATGTGATAGAAATACATATTTTTAACAACTGTAGTCACATGAAACTCAATAGGTCACTAAGCCGTATTCCTTCAGTCTAACTGAAACCTCATACCTTTTAATCAATATCTTTCCTCTGGTAACCACCGTTTTACTCTGGTTATAGGAGGTAACTTTTTTAGATTACATATATAAGTGAGATTGTATACTATTATCTTTCTGTGATTGGCTTATTTCACTTAGCATGTCTTCCAGTTCATTCTGTGTTGTCACAAATGACAAAATTTCCTTTTTCATGCCTGTATGGTATTCCTATAGAGTATTTCTACACACACACCACCACCACCACCACATTTCTTTATTCATCTATTGATGGTCAGTTAGGTTGTTTCCATATCTTGTCTACTATTTATAAAGAATGCTGAAATAAACATGAATGTACAGCTATCTCTCTGGCATACTGATTTCAATTCCTCTTGATACGTACTCAGAAGTAGAACTGTTGAATCATATGGTAGTTCAAGTTATAGTCTTTTGAGCAACCTCCCTATTTTCCAAAATGGTTGTACTGATTCACATTACTACCCGCATTGTACAAGGGTTCTCTTTTCTTCACATCCACACTATCACTTATTTGATAATGGTTATTCTAACAGGTGTGAGGTCTCTCATTGTAGTTTTAATTTGCATTTCCCTGATGATTAGAAATGTTAAGCATTTTTTTAACACAGGTGTTGGAAGTTTGTATCTTCTTTTGAGAAATGCTTATTCAAGTTCATTGCCCATTTTCCAATTGGGTTATTTCTTTTTCCATTGAGTTGTTTGAATTCCTTATATTTTTTAAATATTAGCTGCTTATCAAATATATAGTTTGCAAGTATTTTCTTCTAATCCATGGCTTGTCTTTTCACTCCCATTTTCTTTGCTGTGCGGCAATTTTTTAGTTTTGTGCAATCCCATTTGTCTCTTTTTACATTTGGCTGCATTTTTTAATTTTTATTTTTGATCTGTTTTGTTAACTGATTCTTGGTTTAGGCATTTATCGCTATAAATTTCCCACTCAAAACGGCTTTTCCTGCATCCCACAAGTTTTGGTATGTTGTGTTTCCATTTTCATTCTTCTCCAGAATTTTAATTTTCCTTTTCATTTATTCTTTGATACTTTTTTTTTTGGGAACATGTTGCTTGATTTCTACCTATTTGAGTTTTCCAAGATTCCCCCTATTATTGATTTCTAGTCTCATGCCATTGTGGTCAGCAAAGATACTCAGTATAATTTTAATACTGAATTTGTTAAGACTTGTTTTGTGGCATAATATATGATCTATTCTGAAGGATGTTCTGTGTATGCTTAAGACAAAAAATGTGTATTCTTTTACTATTGCATGGAAAATTCTGTAAATATCTGTTAAGTTCACTTTGTCTAAAGTGTCTAAGTCCATTGTCTCCTTATTAATATTCTGTCTAGATGATCTGTCCAAACTTGAAAATGGGATACTGAAGTCTTATTGTATAGCAATCTGTCTCTCCTTTCAGATCTATTAATATTTTATGTATTTTATTTATATATATATATATATATATATTCTCCAATTCTGGGTACATATATATTTATAACTGTTATAACTTATTGATGATTGACCCCTTTATCATTATATAATGACTTTGTCACCTTTTACAGTTTTGGACTTAAAATCTATTTTGTCTGATACAAGTATCAATATCTTTCCTCTGGTAACCATGTCTACCCACACCCTCTTTTGGTTTTCAGTTATATGAAATATCTTTTTTCATCCCTTCATTTTTAGGGGATGTGTGTGTTCTTAGAAGTGAAGTGAGTCTCTTGTAGGCAGCATATAGTTGTTTTTTGTTAATTTATCCATTAAGCTAGTCAATGTCTTCTGGAGAATTTAATCATTTATAATCAAAGTAATTATTGGTAGGTAAGAACATCCTGGTGCCATTTTGTTAATTTTGTTGCTGTTAATTTGTACCTTCTTTGTTCCTCTCTTTATCTCTTGCTGTCTTCCTTTGTGGCTTGATGATTTTCTGTAATGGTTTCAATCCTTTATTTTTTTTTTCTTTTGTGTATCTAGTAAGTATTTTTGTTCTGTAGTTACCATGAGGCTTACACAAAATATCTTACAATTATAACAGGCTGTTTTAACCCAAGAATTACTTAATTTGATCACTTCCAAGAACTCTACACTTTTATGCCCTCTAATCTGTTTTGAAGATATGATTTGTATCTTTCATAGTTTGTTTCTCAACACATTTTTTGTAGCTACAATTAACCTTTAAACAGCACAAATTTGAACTGCTTGGGTCCACTTGTACACAGATTTTCTTCCACCTCTGCCATTCTGAGATAGCAAGATAAACTTCCTCTTTTTCCTCAGCCTGCTCAATGTAAGAAAAATGAGGATGAAGACATTTATGAGGATCCATTTCCACTTTATACTAACTATATTTTTCTTATGATTTTTGTAACATTTTTCTCTAGCTTACCTTATTATAATAATGCAGTATATAATATATATTTATATTATAAATGTTAATATAAATTAATATAAATATAATTATGCATATATAAATATAAATTATATTATATATTAATATAAATATGTATGTATTTTTATATAACACATAATATATGTATTGATTGATGGTTTGTGTTATCAATAAGGCTTCCAGTCAATAGTGGGCTATTAGTGGTTAAGTTTTAGGGAGTCCAAAGTTATATGTGGTTTTTGTACTGCGGGGTGAGGGGTGGGAATTAGCATCCCTGACACTTGAACAAAGCAATGGTAAAGTATATATATATATATATATGTTTTTAGTACTTTTGTCTTACAACCTTTATACTAACTACATATGACAATTGATTTTCACATCACCATTACACTACAAGAGTGTTGTAAGTTAAACTATATACTTACTTTTACCACAGCGTTTTATATTTTTGCATATTCTCATGATGCTACATAGTGACCTTTTCTTTCAATGTAAATGATTCCTTTTAGCATTTTTGTAAGACAGGTATAGTGGTAATAAATTCCCTTAGCTTTCATTTGTTTGAGAAAGTTATCTCCCCTTCATTTTTGAAGGATAGAATTGCTGGGTAGGTATTTTGGATTGGAAAGTTTTAAAAAAATTCAGCTTTTTGAATATATTATTTCATTCTTTTATGGCCTTCATGCTTTCTGGGAAAAAAAAAAAAAGCCTTCTGATAGTCTTATGCAAATCCCCTTGTTTGTAACAAGTTGCCCTTGCCACTTTCCATATTCTCTAACTTTTGGCAATTATAATGTATCTTGGTGTCTCTTTGGACACCATCCTATTAGGTGTGTCCATTGAGGCTTCTGGATCTGGATTTCTATTTCCTTCCAGATTTGGGGAGTTGTGCCATTACTTTTTTGGAACTATTTTCTGTATCTTCTTCTCTCTCTGTTCCCTGTCATTCACCATTAATGCATGTATTATTATTCTTGATAGCGTCCCAGAACTCTTTTAGGTGGTTTTCCCTTTTCTTCACCTTTTGTTTTCTTTTTGCTTCTCATATTGGATAACTTCCAATGACCTGTCTTCAAGTTGCTAATCTTTTCTTCTGTGTTATCTAATCTGTTATTGAACTCCTCTACTAAATTTGTGATTTCACATATATTCTTCAACTTGATTATTTCCATGTGGTACTTTTTAAATATTTTCTGTCCCTTTTTGACATTCTTAATCTGTGCATGTGGTGTTCTTCTTACTTCAGTGAGCATCTTGATTACTGTCCTTTTGAATTCCTTGTCAGGTAAATTGCATACCTATACTTCATTAGGATCCATTTCTAGAGTTTTGTCTTGTTCTTTAGTTTGAAACACATTTCTTCTTTCTTCATGGTCTGTGTTGGTTTCTGTGCAAGACATAAAAGAACTATGTTTCCCAGTCTCATTAGGCTTGCCTTATGTAGGAGACGTTCCTCCTCAATCAGCCATCCAGAGATTCTGTGTGCCTCTAACCTCTTTGTGCTTGCCCAACGTCCTGCCTTTGTTCTTAGTGACCCTCAAAAAATTGGAGTTTCAAGTCATTTCATTGAGAAAGGTGAGATAGAATCCAATCTTTTGCAATGCAGCTGGAGAGGTTGGGGTGTTAGATGTGTATTCCAATTCCTTTTTTCCTTGCAGAGGAGCTGAGAACCAGAGTTTATTTTTACCCTGTTCTGCTGTACACCAAGAAGATGGCCTGTGATGCCTGTATTCTTGATCAGATTATTCACTTTGGACCCAGAGAGATAGCTACTGAATGCTTGCAATTTAAAAGTCAGAGAACAAAAAGTGACTTCTAAATTGCAAGCATTCAGTAGCAAAGGAAGATACTGAAATGAGATTTTGAAACGTCTTTGTGCTGAAAACCTCAGTTTTACATGCAGCCTACTATTTAGTAGTTGGATTGTCCTGAGCAAAATATTAACCTCTGAGTCTGTTTCCTAGTCTATAAAATTAAAATACCACTACATAAACTCATTGTAGCATCCATTAGGAATTAGAAGGCCATAAGAGGTGGGAGAAACCAAAATGAGGGCTGTTAGGAAAGAAATGGATAATTAAAAAAAAAATGGCACCTCTTACACACACTTAGAAAGATTTCCAAGGAAAGTAGTTACAGAGAATAGTGAAATATTGATGTAACAGCCTATCTTCCTCCTCCTGTCTACCTTTTTTCATTTCTTTTTGTTTCTTTTTTTATATGGGGACAAGTATTGTAGTTTATAGATGACAAGCTCCTAATGCAGTTCATTGATAAGATCAAGACAATGTGATAGTAAGTACAAATGCCACTAAAAATATGCCTCCCTGCTGAAAGAGATTATACTTTCTTTTTTTTATATACAGAGGACAGTGTAGACATTTTGGTGTGTGCCACCAGGCCCAGTTAATTTTCTGTATTTTTAGTAGAGACATAGTTTCACCATGCTGGCCAGGCTGGTCTTGAACTCTTGGCCTCATGATCTGCCTGCCTCAGCCTCCCAAAGTGTTGGCATTACAGGTGTGAGCCACCACACCTGGTCTACTTTTTTTATATTCAAAGGAAAATGTTCTAGTTCTATGCATCTGTAAACAAGGAATGGGTGAGACTCTCTGATTTGGAATGATTTCCATTTTAAATGGCATAAACTATTAATGTTTACTCTTAAATTTATAATAACATATTAAATAGTAATATTGCTATCTGAGAAAATGGATACCATGATGCTGGTTGCCTTGAAATTGCATTAAAAGATAATAGAGTGGTGGTTTTGGCTTTGTCTGTCATATCTTATGGTTTTATTTTCACTTAGTTTTTAAAATAATAAACCATTTCTATTGAGAGATAAATCATATTATAATTATAGTACTTTTCCTTAATTGCTACAATATGCATTTTATTTCATTTTATATTCTGCTTATTTGAAAAACATAAGTTGGTAAGTCATTTTTCTAGTCAACATTAACAGTCAGGTATAGATTAATAGTAGTTTCACCAAACCAGAAAGCGTAACAACATATCTTTTTCCACTTAACTTCAGAGCCACATTTATCTCAAATGGAGAAAATCCTTTTGCTAATAAAGGGCTCCCAGTATACTTTCTTCTTTCATTTTCTCCATCTTATATGTGGAATAATGTTGACCACATGAAATTTAAAGATTAAGGAAATTATACATAACACTTATTACATTGGCTGGCAAAGCATAGGTGTTCACAAAAGTTAACTATTATTTTCTTATTTGTAAAAAAATAATTGCATTTAACTACAATAAAAATAAATTTTGAAGCTGCAAACTAGAATGCATTTCCCTATACAACCATCCATTTCTGGCTACAATCTTTTGTTCACCACACATTTATTGAGCATGCATCTTACTGGGCATTAGGACAGGCCAGACAATCTGCTGAGCATGAGGAATACAAAAGCTAAGCATGGGCCTTGGCATCATAGATCTTGCATTGGTTTATAATGTAACAGCATGCAATTTTCAGCATGCTTTTGTAGGCAAGTTTCTTTAATATCTTACATAAGAACTGTTTGGAAAACTACAATTATTAGTACATAAACACCTCGATGGTAGAACAGAAATAACGCCACATGTAAATTGTGGGTTTTTTGGCTTATTTTTGTAAGTCTGATTTTTATCTTGCTCATAAAATGAGGAAATAAAATCTTAATTTATCTAAAAATCAACAGGGTATGAAGGATGCACAAATCACAGTTCAATACCCATTACCTTTTCCAAATTTGCTTAATGAATAAACACACAAAATTTGAAACCTGTAAACAAAATATTCTTACTTTAAGCACAGCAATTACATAAGCAGAGCAATAGCAACAAAAATGTTATCCTTCTTTCATATAAAAAGAAGCATATAAAATGCCAAGTTACCCCAGCAGCCTATTAATAACCAACATGGATTGGTAATAAAGCATTCTTCCAGTGCTGAGATTTAAAAAAAAAAAAAAAAAAATGCATGTCACAGAACAATATAAGCACAGTGGAGGATTTGGTAGGCTCCTAAAATGAATCAATTTGAGCTCCTGAAATGAAGAATCACTTTGGAAATGCAAATGAAATAAAAAAGGAAGCATGACCAAAAAAAACAAAACCCACCAATATTATTCCCTTAAGGCTGTGAAACAAGGGCATTATACATTCTACCTAAAGCAATGACTATGTCTCCACTGTGAAGCAAATCTTATTTTAACCTGTCTAAACAAGAGAAATTGTTTTCCTATTCATATAAATATTTGTTCTGTGCTTTACAATATGTAATTCAATAGGAAACAGAAGCTTATTATCCATCCTTCTCTTGCAAGGAGGTCTGTGCTTCCTCATTCTTTATTCTGATGACTGTGTCATTGACAACATCATCAATAAACACTTATCATTAAGCCAACAAAATTATAGCTGTAAGGTTAAAAATTGCATCGTTACACATGGATTCCTCAATTGAAAGAGTTTAAAGTTGTTCATATCCCATGAATGTTTCCAGAACTCTGGTAAATAACACTGTCAGCCATTTACCAAGGGACCCATATCTATTGCCTTTGTGCCAGGTATTGGGCTTGATGTGAAAACAAATCAAATTCACAATCTATTGGTGAAGATGGATGTTCAATAATATGAAATGTTAAAATCTATAATGAAGTCTTTCAAAGGAGTATCTGATTCCAGAGGATGTAACAATAGCCTTCTAAATGTATAAGCCTCACAATCATGACAAAACACAAGATTCTCTAAACAAAAATCCTCTGTTTGTGAAAGTAAATAGGAAAAAAAAAAAATGAATGCTATAAGACCTTGGAGGAAAACCAACAAGGATAATGAAATAGCAAGAGTAATTATTGTGTGAATTTGTTTGGACTTTTGGTTCTGAAACACTCCCTTAAAAATCACATTGACATACTATTTTCTTGGTGTAGCTGAGAATATATCACATAACACAGACATTTTTATCTTCCCTAATAGATTAATATTGTTTTTCTGTAAACTTTTGCTGCTCTTTACATAGACAAGGAAAGTATGAATAATCTTTGCACCCAGATCTATTTTTCCCACTTGGTATTTGACAAAAAAAATTTCTCTAGATAAATAAAAAATAAATTGAAGTCATTAATAATTTTACTGAGTATATCTTGAGTGCTGATAAGTTAATTATAAAGAGGTTTCTAATGGCACCCTTGGCATCCTTCTCTATATTTTAATAAAAGCCTGCATTCTTGAGACACCAATAGTCCACTTTTCCAGAACCCTGGGTCAGAGCATTTTCCAATCAGAGGGAGAACAAAGTGTGGCTCCAGGACACTTATAGAACGAGACCCTATATAGAGGTTTTTCATTTACCTGCTCTTTCTCTGCAAACTCCTTCTGATTTTAAAGGGAGTTGTCACTAATTACAAAACAGGAATAGGGGATAAAACAGTAAGATTTAGAGAAATCTTACAAATTCTTGCATTCATTGGCCATGCCTTACCTAGGTGCTCACAAAAAGTGGTTGAGTGAATGATCTCTATTCACTAATGCTTTCTTCCTCCCATTCTTCAATTAGAAGTGGAGGAAGAACTCTTATCTCCTTCTAGTGTGGAGCTGATTATACATCAGACTGTGGCCAAAGAAGAAATTCAGCTTTCAAACAGAAGTCAACCTTTGGCCTAGCATCACTAAGGATCAGATATGAAGTAAAGACTGTTTCACCATTTTGTCACAGAGGTGCACTCTGAGTAAAGGGAAGTGGTGATGCATGGAGAAAAGGATTTCTAAACAGCATATATATTTGGATTTTGTAATGGCCTTTATTCCTACATAAAGCAGCCAACAGAAGCACTAATGAGGCCACTTATTAAAACCTGTTTGTTAAATTTATGCATCCCAATCACAGACTGTTATCAAGAGTCATTTCCAATGATGAAAATAACATTAGCGGCTTTAGGACACAGTCTAGGGTAACAACAGCATGTACTTGAAGTAACATTCCAAGGCCACCTTTCTTTTTAAACAGCAACAACAAAAAATAGAGAGTCTGACTCTGTTGCGAAGCTGAAGAGCAATGGTGCAATCATAACTCCCCCAAACCTCGAATTCCTGGGCTCAAATAGTGTTCCCAGCTGGGCCTCTGATATCCTGGGATTACAGGTATGAGGGACTGTGCCCAACCCTCAAGGCCATTGTATTTTCTATCCTCTACTGCCCTTTTTCCTCTGTAACTCATCAGTCCCTCAACTCCCTTTACCTCTTTTCTCCTGAGACTTCCGTTGTGTGCTGTAAACCTCCTTCAGACTTTATAAATCAACATTTTTTAAGCTACTGCTGCCTCTGTCACTGCTACTTTCACCATCATTACTATTGCAAGTACAGCACCAATCTCCGCCGTTCCTCTAGCTTCTAGTACTTCTGTGGGGACCCTCCTCCCAGCTCACCTCCTCCACATCCAGAATGCCTCCTTCAACTCCGCTACAGCTTTCTTCTCAACTGTGGGCTCACTGTCATTTTGGTTAAGACCCACGATACTGCCAATCACAGAGCACTAAGAACAATTTCTCATTCAGCTCAAACCTTTTCTCGACCTACATCTCAGGCATTCACAAAATTCAAATTTTAAAATTGAAGTAATTACGTAAAAAATATTTCATAGAAAAGGGTGCCTTTGATTTCATAGCTGAATTTTTTTCAAACTAATTATCTTGGCTAATTTTCCCTTCCTTCATGTTTACCTAGAAAAATAATAAAAAATATAATGTGGCTATCCTATTTTTAAAAAATCGAAAATATTAACAATTTCTTGCTCCTAAAAACACCATATTTATTGACTACCTACTTTGCACAAAATAGGGTACTTATCACGGTGAGAAGTAATTAGGTCTAGGATTCCAGAAATCTTAGAAACAAGAGGAGATAAATACACTTAAATACATATATATATAAATATCACATATATATAAATACACTTTTATCTACAGATTGTCTCTTTACCCAATTCTCAACCTTACAACCTATTAACAGAACTCTTGTGGGATTCATTTAGATTGGTTTTAAATGGCAACAGTATACACAACACACTAAAATCCACATTTCCTAAAAGCAAATCAAAATCCTTCCTGAAATCTGTGGTTTAAGAAATGTAAATACTATAGATAACCCTTAGATATTCAATAATCCTAATGAAAGATTCAAAAGCTTCTTCCAATCCTCCAACAATTTTTTTCTCAAATAACATTGAGGACCTCCTTCCTCAATGCTATCCTAGTAGTGTCTATTTTGCACCCAATTCACTTGGAATGTCTCTTCTTCGTGGAGTTTATTCCCACCAAGTTACTTTCAGTGGCCTATTTGCCTGCCTTATTATGATGGGGTCAGAGGGCCAGTTTTGAACTTCTGTTTTTACTATTTTCTAGGCAATGTCAAGCTGAGTTGAAATACTCTTTTTTTCCTCCAGACATCATAGGTTATAAAACTAAACAGTGAAAATCTCAGACGTGGAGTTACTTCTCTCATCTCACTCCTTTGTTGCAAATCACATTATATTTAGTCTATGCATTTTTAAATAAATGAATAAACCTACATTCTTTTTTCTTTGAGCAATTAGAATGAGCTCATGTGTGCTTTTTGAAAATTTATTTTCCATTTCTATTATTCAGGCATCAAACTTAACCCATCTGGTATTTCAAATTTATCTTTAAAGGGTGAAGGGTGATAATAATTGTAATTTATAATTTTCATTGCTGAGTTCTGCAATTTCTATCTGTGACACACTTAGAAATCACTGATTAATCATCTCAGTGCTTTTATGAAATGAATATTATCTCTATAGTTACCTGATTTAAAACTGAAGAAACTTATTTTTTTAACCAGTGAACCTGAGTGTAACCTAGTTTGAGGAGGATTAAGTCACTGTCAGGGAAAATATTTTAATATGTAATTTGATGGTATAAAGCAATGAATTTGTTAGTGTATAGCATTAACATAGATTATTTTAAAATTATCTTAGGACAAAGTGAAAATCACATATATTTTAGGACCAATATAGAAAAAAATTACAATGGTAATTTAAAAAAATATATTATCTTTTATAAAAGGCCATGGGATGATTATAAAGGTTTGCAACCTATGTCTTTATAAGGTTGTTAGCCGAAAAAAAAAATCAAACATAACTCTTTTTAAATTTAGTATATTTAGATTTGGTATTGAAAACTTTTTGTGAGAATTTGTGTTAAAAATGTCCATTTTTCACTAAGTGCCAAGGAAATATAAGTAAATGAAATAAGTAGTTGATAACAATGATCTTTCTCTTTTCTCTTTAGTACACCAGTGTACATGTGTACTTTCCAATTGAGTGTTATGCTTACTAAGAGTCAGTTATCTTTGGTCTGAGATCCATGTAAGAAAGTTGCACTTTATGTTGTGGTTATGTAATTTAAAAATTTATAAACTAACAAATCATTAGTGTAAATAGAAATACTTTGCTTCATGATAACTACTATGAATGCTTTGAGAAATCCTCAAAAAGATGAGATGTAAAAAACAAATTATGCTGTCAGATTAGTTGGAGGTAGACCAATTATAAGAAATTATGTAATTTCTATATAAGAATTATAAGAAATACATAGATATCTACCCTTGGATTGTATCACTAGTGTTGGCAAGTTCCCACTGCACCATTGAGTAAAACCAAACTCAGAATCATTTGTGTGTTACACAAGCATGGTTTCTGCAGAAAAAGTAAAAGCAAAAGCAAAAAACAGCCCTCATTCTTTTATTCAAATAAGTGTGCATACTACACATTTATTATAAATTAAATTTTAAGATACTCGTATATCACTTTTGATGATTCTACATTTAAGCTGATGCTTTTGATTAGTCAACCAAAAACACATTCCCCCACCCCCAACAGAATGAATTATTTCTAATTTAATATCTTTATGAGAAAATTTACAGTACAAGGAGGTAATTTTTCTCTTAGAGTTTGGAAAACATAGATGTACCTCCTTTAACTATAACTTAATGATGAGATTCAGTCTTTTCATTCACATGATTAAAAGGGAGTCTATAAGCCCAGTAGTGAAACCTCAATTCGAGGCAAGAGAAAATCTTTAAGTTCATCAATCAAAAATACTTTTATTTTCACTTTTGCCTTCAGTTATCCTTGTCAGTACCTCCTTTATCACAACTGAATGCTGTCCTAGTCTGTGTTGTGTTATTATAATAGAATACCTGAGCCTGAGTCATTTATAAAGAAGTTTATTTGGCTTACCATCCTGGAGACTGGGAAGTCCAAGATCAGGCAGCCCATCTAGTGAGGGACCAGTGCTGCTTCAACTCATGGTAGAAAGAGACATGCAGGAGAGGCTAGGTTTCTTTATATCAACATATTCTCTCAGGAACTAATCCATTCCCTCAAGAGCATAACTTGCTACTCTTGAAAGATGGCTTTAATCTATTCATGAGGGTGGTGTCTCCATGATCCAACCACCTCCTACTGGGCCCCACCTTCCAATATTACCATATTGAGAATCAGATTTCAACATGAGCTTCGGTGAGGACAAAGCACTTCCAAACCATAGCAGATACCCAGAGCCATTTTCTCTTCCTCATTCAAATACCTCATTCAAATACCTCACTTATATTTTAATTCCTCTTCGTTACCTTATTATAACTCAACAGAGAGCTTGGCTAGTTATGCTCATATGTCGAGAAGAGGATTGACTATGGTAGGAAAAGACCATTGACCCATGAGCACAAAATTAAGTTATTTTCTTGCCTCTCTCTCTTATCAACATAAACCCTGAGAAACTATTTTGAGACTTCAGTTACTTTATTTGTAACATTAGGGAGTAAACAGAGAATGCTGACAGTTCACAAGATGCCAGAAGCTACTCAAAAATTTTGGCATTTATTGTTTTATTTAATTCATATAAAACATTAATTATAACATTAATATAATGTTAATATCCCCATTTTACACATGAATTGAGGCTTATAATAGAGTGGCAGGCATGAGAGGAAAACTTAGGTCTTCCTGAACATTGCATTCAACAGCATCATTTGAAACCCATTAGTGGTATTAAGAATGAAATAAAATAATGTTATTTTTTCTTAACTAACCTGGCTTGCCGACTGAATGATTTAAACAGTCTGAATATTTGCTCAGCCATTTACCTGCTTTGTCAGCTGAGTTTAAGATAAAGTCCAAGCAAAAGCATAGCACAGTAAACCTGCAATAGAGCAGAGAAGAGAGAGACTGATTCCTCATTGTGCAGCATTTATAACGTGAGTTTCAGATGGGTCACTTCTGTGTGAACCTTCTGATACATTTTTAATATATACATTTGTTTATATTTTAATGAAACAAACAGTTTCTGGATCAGGGACAGATGATTATTATTTATAACAACAACCACATTTGTTTTCCATGCCTGATTTCCCCACCTCAGGGCAATGCAAGGAAATCAGATGTATCTTATGTATCACAAAGGTTGTGATTTTGTTTCTTTGGGTTTTTTTTACTATTTTTTTTTTTTTTGGTCACAGGAGAGGAACTTCAAAATTATAAATGTGAGACTTTATATAGGCTGCATGATGCCTTCTCATCTGCCACCCTCCAGAGAAAGAGAGAAACTTTATCTTCCTAAACAAAGTATTTGGGAAGAAAAGCAAGCATTTGGTTCCAGAGGCAATAGGTTTTATTATCCTTTGAACAAGAACGAATGGTTCTATCATAAAGGAACTAAGCATCTCTGGCTCTAAGGTCCTTAGACTGAGAAACAAATGGATCTGGAAAAATATTTATACCACTATTTATAAATTATCTATATTTAGAGCATGTCATTTGCTCAGAAAATCCTAATTATACAGCAATATAAAAATATTGATATTGCTTCTAAACACTTAGTATCCCCTGTATAAAATAAGAGTGTTGCTATACAAAGTCCCCAAATTCCATCTATTTATAACATTTTTATGAAAATGATAGCTGCATTAAGAAAAAAGAAAATGGCCAGAAACAGTTAAATTAACTCAAGAAATCTACTGACAAAATGGCAAACTGGAAAAGACACCAACGTAGGTGTTATTATCTCTCTGATCTCGGACAAATCACTTAAACTGTGTCAGCTTCAATGTTCTCACGGGTTAAATTAATAGCTTGGACTACAATGGAGCTAATATTTTCTTCATAAGACTATTTCTGAGTCACAATAAATAGATATTTGTGTTTTCAATATATATATATGTATACAAACACATATATAAAAATGGAGACATCTACCTATATATATCCATTTCCAGTCTCAAATTTGCATCAGTGACTTTATTGGCCAGATCTACAGTTGCTATATGAGGTAATATTTGAGTCACTCATTTAATTCATGCCAAAAGTCCACTTTGCATTAATCATAGTTCACACCAGGTGTTAGTTTTCTTTATTTTCCCGAAAGAAACTGAAAAACAAAAGAATGTTTTGCACAGTGGCTCTCACGCTGTGGCATACATCAGAATCACCTGGAAAGCTTGCTGCTATTGTGCCCTCCCCAGAGTTCTTTTTTAGGTATATCTGGAATTGGAGCCTAGAACTTGCCTTTTTAAAAAGTTATCAGATGATATAAATGCTGCTAGTCCACAGACCACACTTTAAGAACCCCTGACCTAAAGAACGTTTCTAAACCCTTCATGTAAAGGAATCACTTGGGGATCTTAGAAAAAGGCACATTTTGATCCAGTGGATCAGGTTGGGACTTGCCATTCTGCATTTGTAACAAGATTCCAGGTGACATTGCTTCTCCTTATCCACAGACCATGCACTTCCAGTACAAATGATCAGCCCAGGCATCCCCTAAGAGATGTTAATACGCAAAATTGAAACTCAGTTTTACAAACATGGTGTCTGTAGTGAATAATACTGTATTGTATACTTGAAATTGGCTAAGAGAGTACTGTAGATCTTAAGTGTTCTTATCCATATCCCCTAAAAAGATAATTATGTGAGGTGATAGACATATTAACTTGTTCATAGCAATCATTTCACGATACATACTTAAATCATCACATTGCACACTTTACATAAAATTTTATTTTCAATTGTACCTCAATAAAGCTGCAAAAATCCTCAATTGTGCAAACACGTATTGATTACCTACTATGTATCACACACTATAAACACTGCCAGTGTCCAGAACTGAATGAGACCTTGCTCAATGAGGTTCAGAGCAGAAATCAGAAGATTAAACAAACATATGTAAGAAATACAATCATAAAGGCATAATGAAAAAGGGCTACAGAAAACAAAATAATGAACCAATTAGTTCAGACAAGAAGGGGATGCTGTTTGGGAGCAGCACGGAGAGCAGGTCTTTTCTCAGAGAAAGGCAGCTCTGATATATTTTACCTAAAAAGGCTCAGGAAAAGTAAACCTAAGGTGCGCTATGACAGACTTTCTTAAATAAGCACATACACTAGAGTAGGCAAAAAAAAAAAAAAAATCACCAGTCTACATAGAGCAAACAGGCAACCATTTTCGCTTTAAAAGGACCTGAACTTAGCTAACCAAATACACGGACACGTTAAGCCTCACTTTCAAAATAAATAAACAAGTGACTAAAATTAGTCCATAGGATTTCAGGTAAACAATGCTTCAAAAAATTATTCAGATACCCAAGGATTTAAGTTTATGCAAATACCACTTAGGCTAAAGCAAACAAAACTTAACAGTGTTTTACAGATCTCAGGAAGAAAAGGCCCCTCTGCACTGCCTGGGCCAAATTTAAAACCTCACCATAGCTCTGATTGACAAAAAACAAATCTCTGCCTCCAAACATTCTCTGGCCCGATAGGTGAACTTCAGCCTCAGGACGCTGGAGACAGTTGAGTCCTGCATAATCAAGAGTCGTGTGAGGAAGTATTTTCTTCCGATGTAAGAGAAAGTGTAAACACCCTCCAGTGTTCAGTTACATGTCTGTCTTTGCGGACAACAGAAAATTAAAACACAACAAAACTTTGCTTCCTTTCTATACAGAGAAACAACTAATGAATTAAAATTGAAAACGCATGCAAATCGTTAGATGTAATGGAGCCAACACAAAATGGGTTCTGGTAGAAATTTATGTCATATTTTACAGAATGAAAGAGAAGAAAATAAAGATACCATTGTGTATAAGGAATTTTTGAAAGCTATTGCTATTTAGAGGAGAAAATGAAAATAGGGCTGTAACATCCTCTCAATGTCATCTGTTAAGAGAATTGACCTTTAACTCGTGGCAGGTGAGAAATGGCTGAGGCTCAGGCTAAGGCACTTCTAAACACACACACGCACATCTTCTCCTTGCTACTCTGGGTTTAACCTCAACCCCAGACCTCATTTTAGACAGTCAAGAGACAACAACCAGAAGCAAACAAATGTGTGGAGAGTTCAAGAGTAAGAGTTTTCTGTCTCTTCTGATGGAGAGTTTTGAATTTATATTCAAGAGCATGATTTCCACAGAGAGGGTAACACACCCACCATCTACTAATGAGCTTAACCGGGAGCATGAATGCCGGAGAGCCAGCTCGTTTTGTTACAGGAATCATTTGGACTTGGTACTGTCAATTCATGTCACTTAAAGCCAAACTGAATATAATGTTAATATGCTGTCTCCTTTCCCATCCGTGGTTGTGTTCACTGCTTACTGAATAACTATTATGAATAAAAAAGTTATGAATATGTAACCTCTGGGAAAAACTCCACAATAATATTGATCAGTTTGCAATGTAGATTACATTACTTATAATGGAATATCGCCAAATTCACAAAGCAATTGGCCAGGCACTATCAATGACATCCTTCCAGTACATGACCTCCTGTCCTTGCATTATATAACACCTTTAATGGCATGGCTCACTGCTACAACCTTGGGGACATCACTCACCTCCTGTTTATTTACTTCATTTTAATGAATGCCAGAACTGAAGGGGATTTTATATGCCTAGGAATGAAAGTACTGTCCCTGCTTAATGAAATAATACAAAATCTGTGCGATTCATGGCCCTGACTTTTAGACAGATGAAGTGGAGTGGGATGAATAGAAAATAAGTTTTTTTTTTTTTTTTAGAACAAAGCAAAAACATTTTTTAAAGAAAAGACATTATATCTTTCTGTTTTGTTTTGGTTTGTTTTGAAATACCTGTTTCTATAGTTAAACAAGCGGCAGTTAAAGCTCATGCAATAAAATATAAAAAAGAAAATAAATGTAAACATTTTCTGAGAACTGCTCTTTATAGATTTTAATGTGACATTACCCTCTATTTAAGCATATGCTTGTAAGTGCACTGACTCAGAGTATATTGGATGTGTCAGAATGTGGAGTTTTAATAACTAGGAAAAAAATCTCAGATAAACTCGACTCTTAGACAAGAACAAAAATGTCATTCTTTTTGCAGCTAGATTTTAATACATCCTGGAGTGCTGAAAATCAATATCAAATCCCTGGGTCCTTCTGCTGAGATATTCAAAATGTTATCTCTAATGGGAGTCGTACCAGAAAAAAAGGTAGATATAACCTAGGGCTGAGCAGTTCACACAAGAGTGGGAAAGAGGTTTTGCTGAAAATCTAAACATACCTTGCATCCCCTTTTCTTTATTATCATAATTTTAGCAAACAACGTAACCATTTTTCGGAACTGAAAGCCCTATGTAAAGGTAGATAATTTTGGAGAAATTATTTTCTCTTGTTTAGTAATTATCATTAATGAAAGAAAGATTTCTTAAATACTAATAAATCAGAGCTGAATTGACTGACCATGCATCCAAATTGCTGCATTATTCACACTGGAATTACTCCAAAGATTAGCTGCAAATTGCCCTCTAAATTGAATTTATGGTTTCATTTTTCATAACTACTGTGTTGTGACAGATGAAAGGAATCCGAGAGGAAAATGACAGCAATGGACCCAATTTCTTAGTGCTCTATCTGTAAGATAGGAGCCAAACTGTCTCTATAATTTATTTTGGCAAGCACAAAGTCCTGGTAGGCTGAAATCCAAAATTTTGAACCCTAAGTTTCCCTCGAGGGAGGGAAAAGGTCAATATTGTATTTTTGCCAAGTGGAAGCTAGTCAAATCAATATCCATGGAAGGAGTTCACATGTATGATTCAGTTATTTTGTCTGTTACATCTCTCTGATTTTATCCACAGAATGACACCATGGAATAGATCATCACATGCCCATTTTAGAGAAAGAAAGAGTAGGGATGAGTAACCTGCCTCAGTCTGGACTTTTGAGAAGCCTATCTCCAAATCCCATAGCTAGGACCTCCAGCCACGCCCACCCCCAGGAAGGGCTACTGCTTTGATCACGCTGCCAATTCAGACCTATTAGTTTTCTGTTTAGCAGGGTCTCTTGTAGTTTTCTTTGCATCAAAAAAAAAAAAAAAAAAAAAAACCAGAAATCACTACAGTCCAAGTTAGAGGGAAAAGTCAATCAACTCTACAAACTGGGCATCACAAACATGCCTAAATCTTTGGTACAACTGTTTTTAGACTATTATTGAAAAGCTGAAACAAAATAAGTGCCTCCAGATCAGAGAGACAGTAAAGGCCTTTATATGAGATAGATAACTTGTTGCAATACAGAACAGCGAAGACAATTTTGTTAGCCTTTAAATTGGGTTTGTATCGTCCGGGCCTCTTGGGTTAGAAATGATTGAAAACAAATATTGGGCTGGAGCTAGTGACAAGTGCAGTTGATGCCTTCAGGTTTATGAGACACCAGTATGTGAACATATGCTCTGTTTGTAAGACAAATGATTAGGCAGCCTCCCACAGCTTTGTTTCTAAAGGTTCAGAACGTATCATCATTTTTCTTCTCTAATAGCCTTAGGTATTCTCTCTTTTATCAGACTAGCTCTTGGATAACATACAGAAACCCAGGCATTTAAGGCATTTCTAAAATGCACAGAGCAAATTAAGTTATTTCTATTTACAAAGTATTTTCACCCTATGCTTGTTAATAAAGAATTTATATGATGCTTTCAGTAGCAGAAGTAAAACCTTTACCAGTGAGAAGGAAATTGCAAAGCTCTGGATCTCTAGATAAATCTCTTTGCATCCTATAAACTTTTAATCCAATGACTTTGTTGCTGATTTTATAATGTATCTTTTTGGGGGGCATATGATTTAACTTTTTTCTCTTTTGAAGATTATTTTTAATATTTTCACTTCTTCTAGTATAACATAAGCTTTCAGCTATAGATGTACATTTCCACTCTGGCTAGTGCCACATGCTGCCTTTATCTCACCAAACTGACCCTTTTGTGTTTTACCTTTGTTTGATTATTTTCCATAAAACTAAGGTGTTTACATTCAAATTTAAAGTCAAACACTACTCTTCGTTTATGACAAATGTGAAAACTGAAAGTTTACTCAATAATTCCACGTAAATGGACAATATAGTGCTAATTCTGGATATCTACAATAACTAAATACTTTTCATTTTGAATTTTGCCATTATACAGAAAAGACAAGCCAAGGTCCGTGGTGCCCCAGGTATTTTAGTGGAGCAAGTTCAGATGTTCAACCCTGCTATTTTTCATTAAGGATAGGGTTAGTAATGCCTACTCATAAAAATTTTGTGAGAACATGATTAGAGAACCAATTCTTTAGATCTTATTCATAAGGCATGTCTCGAGCATTCACATCATTTCTGAAAAGAAGGGGTTGAACTTCACTACTAGGCAAAGGAAAAGAGCCATGATGAAAGAGGAAAGCATTACAAAACCTAAATCAATGGCTTGAATTTTGGTTTCAAGGATGACTTTAAATGTATGAAATATAAAAACACATGTTTGAAAGAAATACAGAGTAGTAGTATGCTTGGGACCTGGGTGAGGTAGATTTTCACTTTCTGTTAAATGTTTCTGCAATTTTTGAAGTTGTTTATAATAAGCACGTTACTTTCATGATCAGAATTTCTCATAAATATTTTAAAAGTAAAAAGTGCGTAGAATATGGTGAGTATTCAATTGATAAATTTCATTTTTCATCTTTCAGATTCACCAGCTATAAAAACAAAGGCATTAATTTTTCATTCATACTAATATTTATTGGTTACCTACTACTTCTGAGCTCTTCTCAGCGCTGAGGATTCAAAAATGAAAGAAAATAGGCCTCTGTCTTCTATTTCTGTCAAGACATAGGGACAAGTAATAAGACTTTCAAAATTACTTGTAAGGAAATTTTTCAAAAGCTTTCTCTCAATCTGATTCTCAACTGAATGCATACCACAAAGAGTTTTCCCACCAGAAAACTGGCCACCACGCTCTGAAAATTGATGTTAGAAAAATATTTCAGACATACGTGAACAAAATAAAAATTATTATATTGTTTTGTGGGTAAAACAGCAAGCATATGTTTGACCTACATATAATTGCTGTTTTTATAGATCAATATGGTGAAATATCAGCCCTTCTGCATGATTCAACTTAATATTCACTCTCAAGATAGTTTTAAGACAATATTGCACATTTATTTCTCACAAAATAAATGTATTTCTCACTTTATAAACCTAGACTTGAGTGTTCCTTCAAATTCTCAGAATATTTTTCCAGACAATGTTTGATAATCTGCATCAATAACTAGGTAGGAGCAGCAACACATATATAAGCCAAATTTACCGAAAGTCAAAAAATTATTCACATATGGCTTTCAGATATTCACCAGAAAGTACAAGTATAGATGCCTTACTGAATGAAATTAACAAAAGGCTCTCCAACCTGTTCTATTAGACTATATCAATAACTAAAAAGCAAGAGGTACAGAATGGAGAAGCCTCCATTCCTCCAGTGAATAGTTCAATGATTTTGTTGTGCAAATGATTGAGGCAGAGCAAACTTTAGCAGAGTGACAGTCTAACAGAGAATATCTTCCTTACCCTGTACAGCATCAGTGCCTCTTCATCATCAATACCTTAATTGAAAGAAGCTATGAGAGGTAAGTAACAACAACAGCAAAGAAAACAACAAAGTAAAACACCTTGAAAAAGCAGTTCCTTAGGTGGTTGAATTTGTGTATTCCCTTAGTGTTTCCTGGCACTCTTAGAGGAACTTGAAGTCATTGTGAATACTCAAGTGGGAAATTGCAAAGAGCACGAAGGGACTTTGGGGACAGTCACAGAGGTTGAATTCATAACTACTCTGTTTCTGACATAACTCTCTAAGCGAGGGAATGGGGAATCTGGGAGTTGGCACTGATTTGGCTTCTGTGAGCCTGGAGTAGGTGCTCCTGGGCTAAGATATCCCAGGGGAGGGAAACCTAGGAAGCAAAAGAATTCAAATGGAGCGGAAAGCACAAATGGAACTCTAAGCATAGGGCCAAGAACAAAACAGTCAGGCAGTTGGGTGGAGCCTGTGGCTGAACTTAAGGACGAATTTAATTCTCATTACTTCCTTCTGTCTTATATGCTATTACTATTATTCTGTATTTTAGTTCCACCTTATTTTTACACTCCAATATTTGAACATAAGTCACCAATACTTGTACAGACTGTTCTAACATGTTAAAAACTGCTCACCATCATTTCTTGCATCTTCATCCATCTAAGTTCATTTTTCTTTTTATTGAGATACATTTTGGTATTTTTTCAACTAAAGTCTGTGGGTCATATGCTCTGCTTTGTCTAAAAATGCCTTCATTGTATTTCTCAAACAGATATATGTATTATATATACAAATATATGTATTTTGTTGAATACAACATACATTGAGAAATGCACACATGTATTGCTTGATAAATTTTTATTCAGTGAAAACATCCTAATCTGAACCAGGGCAAGAAACAGAACATGATTATCACCCTGGAATCTTTCTTCCTGTCCTAGTGCAGTTATAATTCCACCTACCCAAAGTAATAACCACAGTCCTCAATGGCTAACTACTTTCAATGCTATGGATTAGGTCTGCCTATTTTTAAAATTCATATAAATGGAATTATGTATGTAGTCTTCAGGCTTATTTTGGTCAACATGATTGTAACTTTGTTTTGTTGTTTCTTTGAATTATCATTGCTAGATGTATATCTCTTTTATTATAACAATTTATTTCTTTCACAGTTGTGGACATTTGGATTCTTTCTGGTTATAGGCTGCTACAAGTAGTTCTTTTATAAATATCCTTGCATATATATTTAGTACATATATGTACATGTTTTGCAGAAGTATACACATAGGATACTAATATAGTCAGCTTAAGTAGATATTTTCCATTTTTCAAAGCAGTAGTATCAATTTATGCCACAGCAGGGCATGAAATTAAAAGATAATTTTCAAAAACTGGTAAAATTATGTCCAATACAAGTATAAAAATGGAGACTTTAAAGATTTTATTTAATACATTAACTGAGAGACCCAGGCAGATGTTATAATCAATTTAAAAAATAATCCAGAGAAAAATAATATTGATGTGAAAATGAAAACAGCTCAAAGATAATAAACAGGGGTAGAATAAACAGGGGTAGAAAAGAATATACCATATGTAGATGACTCATTGCTGTAAAATAGCTTAAAGAGGCTAGAATCAAATGACATAGGAGGGTAATTTACATAATGCATAGTTTTTCACTGAAATACATTATATTTTCTCAACAGAGTTTCGATTGATCCCAAAACTCTCCAACACTTGTTAGCCTTAACTTTTACCTATCCTTATGGGTACACATTGTGGTTTTGATTTGGATTATGCTGATGATTTATGACTACGAACACATTTCTAGATATGTTAATTAGACACTAGGCCTTCCTTTTTGGTTAGTCTATTGAAGAAAACTATCTTTTTATTCTAGTATGTTGACTTTTTTATTTGTGCACTTGTAGAAATTCTCTATATATGCCGTATATAGGTGGTTTGTCAGTACATGTGTTGGTCTATGACTTGCCCTTTTCACAAGCTTAACTTTCAAATAACACATGGAATTCATTAAGGTCTTCCTTGTTCAAATTATATGCTTGAATTTCTATAGCTTCTATGGTCCTTTTTTTTTTTAATCTCGGCCCTTTGTAGATGTCATTCCATTTTTTATGGCTTATAATTTTGTTTTGGGGATATATGCTGTAAATTTATTTGTTATTTCTTCATAGATCTTTTCACTTGCTCTTAAATCTCTTTTTTTTTTCTTTGCTCAGAAGACTTTTAGTTTAACTCTAGTGTTCTACAATTTCAATAGCTTGTGTTAATGTGAATTTGCCTGTATTTAATCTAGTGGGAATACTTTCTATTCCCTGAATCTGAGTAATGAGGTATTTCAGCAACGTTCTTTTAGCAATTCTCTTCAATTTTATATCCTAAAACTTTGCATCTATATCATTCCCTCTATTGCTCCTTCAAGAACGTATATTAGATGTTTGTCAGATTTTTTTCCCTCATATATCTAAACTGTTCAGATTTTTCATCTCTGCATCCATTCTGCTGTATTCTGTATAATTTCTACAATCTGTTTTCCAGTTCACTAATTCACTCTACAGCTCAGTATAACCATGTGTTTAACCCATTCTTTGTGTTTTAAATTTCAATGACAATATTCTTTAGCTATAACTTTTCTATATGGTGCTTTAACTTATCATCCTAAATTTTATTGTTTTTATTTCAATTCTAAATTTTTTCTAGTTTACTCCTTCAATTATGTCTTCAGTCTTATTTTTCTCTTTTATTGCGGTAAAAACACATGACATAAAATTTACCATCTTAACCATTTTAAGTGTACAGTACAGTAGTGATAAATTTGTGCACACTGTTGTCCAAGATATCTCTAGAACATTATTTTGCAAAATTAAAACTCTGTATCCATTGAACAACTTCCATTTCCCTCTTACCCTAGCTCCTGGCAACCACCATTCTACTTTCTGTTTTTAAAGAGTTTGACTACTTTAGAGGTTTCATATAAGAGGAAACACATGCTATTTGTGTTTTTCTGACTGGCTTATTTTACTTAAAACAATGTCCTCAGTATTCACCTGTTTTAGCATAAGGCAAGATTTCCTTTTTTGATGAGGCTGAATAATACCCCATTGTATGTAGATATTATACTTTTTATCCATTTATCTTTTGAAAGGTGTTCAATTTGCTTCAACTTCTTGGCTATTAAGAATAATACAGCCATCTGATCTTTGACAAACCTGACAAAAACAAGAAATGGGGAAAGGATTCCCTATTTAATAAATGGTGCTGGGAAAATTGGCTAGCCATAAGCCGAAAGGTGAAACTGGATCCTTTCCTTACTCCTGATACGAAAATTAATTCAAGATGGATTAGAGACTTAAATGTTAGACCTAAAACCATAAAAACTCTAGAAGAAAACCTAGGTAATACCATTCAGGACATAGGCATGGGCAAAGACTTCATGTCTAAAACACCAAAAGCAACGGCAGCAAAAGCCAAAATTGACAAATGGGATCTAATTAAACTAAAGAGCTGCTTTCTGCAAAGCAAAAGAAACTACCATCAGAGTGAACAGGCAACCTACAGAATGGGAGAAAATTTTTGCAATCTACTCATCTGACAAAGGGCTAATATCCAGAACCTACAAAGAACTCAAACAAATTTACAAGAAAAAAACAAACAACCCCATCAAAAAGTGGGCAAAGGATATGAACAGACATTTCTCAAAAGAAGACATTCATACAGCCAACAGACATATGAAAAAATGCTCATCATCACTGGCCATCAGAGAAATGCAAATCAAAACCACAGTGAGATACTGTCTCACACCAGTTAGAATGGCAATCATTAAAAAGTCAGGAAACAGGTGCTGGAGAGGATGTGGAGAAATAGGAACACTTTTACACTGTTGGTGGGATTGTAAACTGGTTCAACTATTGTGGAAAACAGTATGGCGATTCCTCAAGGATCTAGAACTAGAAATACCATATGACCCAGCCATCCCATTACTGGGTATATACTCAAAGGATTATAAGGCATGCTGCTATAAAGACACATGCACACGTATGTTTATTGTGGCACTATTCACAATAGCAAAGACTTGGAATCAACCCAAATGTCCATCAGTAACCGACTGGATTAAGAAAATGTGGCACATATACACCATGGAATACTATGCAGCCATAAAAAAGGATGAGCTTGTGTCCTTTGTAGGGACATGGATGCAGCTGGAAACCATCATTCTCAGCAAACTATCGCAAAAACAGAAAACCAAACACCGCATGTTCTCATTCATAGGTGGGAATTGAACAATGAGATCACTTGGACTCTGGAAGGGGAACATCACACACCGGGGCCTATTATGGGGAGGGGGGAGGGGGGAGGGATGGCACTGGGAGTTATACCTGATGTAAATGATGAGTTGATGGGTGCTGATGAGTTGATGGGTGCAGCACACCAACATGGCACAAGTATACATATGTAACAAACCTGCACGTTGTGCACATGTACCCTACAACTTAAAGTATATATAAAAAAAGAATAATATGAATAATGATATTGATATGGTTTGGCTCTGTGTCCCCACCCAAATCTCACCCTAAATTGTAATCCCCATAATCTCCATGTGTCAAAGGTGGGACCAGGTGGAGGTAATTAAATCATGGTGGCTATTTCTCCCAAGCTGTTCTCACAATAGTGATAGTGAGTGAGTCTCATGAGATCTGATGATTTTATAAGCATCTGGCATTTTCCCCGCCTGCACTCATTCTCTCTCCTGCAACCTTGTAAAGATGTATCTTCTGCCGTGGTTGTAAGTTTCCTGAAGCCTCCCCAGCCATGCAGAACTGTGAGTCAATTAAACCTTTTTTCTTCATGAATTACCCAGTCTCGGATTTTCCTTCATAGTAGCATGAGAATGGACTAATACAGCTACAATGAACATGAGTGTGCAAATATCTCTTGGAGATCCTAGTTTCAATCCTTTTGAATATATAACAGAAGTGGGAGTGCTGGTTCATATAAGAATTGTATTTTTGATTTTTTTGAGGAAACTTCATACTGTTTTCCATTGCAGATGCATCATTTTGCAAATAACTGCTGCACTACCAGCAGTGTACCACATTCCAACTTCTCTACATTCTTGTCAACACTAAAAATTGTCTAGTTTTGTTTTTAATATTAGCCATTCTAACAGTGAAATTTACCAAGTCTAAAGTGATATCTTACTGTGGTTTTGATTTCCATTTCCCTGATGACTAGTGACATAGAACTTCTTTTTCTGTGCTTGTTGGCTATTACAATATCTTCCTTTAAAAAATGTCTATTCAAACGCTTTGCTCATTTTGAATTGGACTTGTTGTTGTTATTGTTACTGTGGTAGTGGTGGTAGTGATAATAGAGATAAAGATGTCTTTATATATTCTGGATATTAATCACTTATAAGATAGCCAATCTCATTCTGTAGATTGGCTTTTCACCTCCCTGGTTATTTTCTTTGCTGCAGAATTTTTTAAGTTTGATGTAGTCTCACTTGTCTATTTTTGTTTATGTTGCCTGTGCTTTGGTGTCATATCCAAAATCGCTGCCAACTCCAGAGACATAATGATTTTCCCTTATGTTTTCTTTTAGGAGTTTTATAGTTTTGGGGGTACATTCATGACCTTAATCTATTTTCAGTTAATTTTTCCATATGATATGATATAAAAGTCCAACTTCATTCTTTTCAATCTGAATATCCAGTTTTCCTAACAGCATTTATTGAAAAACTATCCTGTCTCCATTATGTTGCCTTGGAACCCTTATTGAAGATTGTTTGTCTTTGTGTCGGTCTATTTTCACACTGCTGTAAAGATACTACCTGAGACTAGGTAATTTATAAACAAAAGAGGTTTAATTGACTCACAGTTCCATGGCTTAAGAAACCTAAAGAAACTTGCAATTATGGCAGAAGGTGAAGTAGAAGCAAGGCACGTCTTACGTGGCAGCAGGAGATGGAGAGAGTGCAGGGGAAACTGCCATTTTTAAACCATAAGATCTCATGAGAACTCACTATCACAAGAACAGCATGGGGGAATCTGTCATCAGGATCCAATCACCTCCTGCCAGGTCCCTCCCTCACACCTGGGGATTACCATTCAACATGGTAATCCATTTGGGTGGGGACACAGAGTCAAACCATATCATTCCTGGCCCCTCCCAAATTTCATGTCATTTTCGCAGTTCAAAACCAATCATGCCTTCCCAACAGTTACCCAAAGTCTTAATTTGTTCCTGCATTAACTCAAAAGTCCAAGTTCAAAGTCTCATCTGAGACAAGGCAAGTCCCTTTCACCTATCAGCCTATAAAAAGAAAACAAGTTAGTTACTTCCAAGATACATCAAGGGTTCAGGCATTAGGTAAATCTTCCCATTACAAATGGGAAAAGGTGACCAAAATAAAGGGGCTACAGAGTCCATGAAAGTACAAAACCCTTCAGGGAACTTCCTAAATCTTAAAGCTCCAAAATAATCTCCTCTGACTCCATGTCTCACATCCAGGGCACATTGATGCAAGAGTTGGTTTCCCAAGGCCTTGGGCATCTCTACCCCTTTGACTCTGCAGGGTAAAGCTCCTGTGGCTGCTTTCACAGGCTGGTATTGAGTACCTGCAGCTTTTCCAGGTGCCCAGAGCAAGCTGTCAATCAATCTACCATTCTGGAGTCTGGAGGATAAGGGCAGTGGCTCTTTTCTCACAGCTCCACTAGGCAGTGTTCCAGTGGAGACTCTGTGTGGAGGCTCCAGCTCCACATTTCCCCTCTGCATTGCCCTAGCAGAGGTTCTCTATTAGGACTCTGCCACTGCAGCAGAATTCTGCCTGGGCATCCAGGCATTTCCATACATGATCTGAAATCCAGGTGGAGCCTCCCAAAGCTCTTGTCTTCTGTGCACCCACAAGCCAAATACCATGTAGAAGATGCCAAGGTGTGGGGCTTGTACCCTCTGAAGCCATGACCCAAGCTTTACTTTGGACCTTTTTAGCCATGGCTGGAGTTGGGATGGCTGGGACACAGGGTGCCATGTTCCAAGGCTATACAGAGCAGGGGGACCCTGGGCCTGGCCCACAAAACCATTTTTACCTTTTTAGGCCTCCAAGTCTGTGGTGGGAGGGACCGCCATGAAGATCTCTAAAATGTCCTGGAGACATTTTCCCCATTGTCTTGGCTATTAACATTTGGCTCCTCATTACTTATGCAAATTTCTATAGCTGGCTTGAATTTCTTCCCAGAAAATGGGTTTTTCTTTTCTTCCAAATAGTCAGGCTGCAAATTTTCCAAACTCTTATGCTCTACTTCCCTTTTAAACATACGTTCCAATTTCAAACCATCTCTTTGTGAGTGCATATACCTGTACACTTTCAGCAAAAGCCGTGTCACCTTTTGAATGCTTTGCTGCTTAGAAATTTCTTCTGCCAGATAGCCCACATCATCTCTCTCAAGTTCAAAGTTCCACAGATCTCTAGGGAAGAGGCAAAATGCTGCTAGTCTCTTTGCTAAAGCATAGCGAGAGTGACCTTTGCTCCAGTTCCCAATAAATTTCTCATCTCCATCTGAGACTACCTCAGCCTGAACTGCATTGGCCATAACACTATCAGCATTTTGGTCAAAACCATTCAACAAGTCTCTAGGAAGTTCCAAACTTTTGCACATCTTTCTGTCTTCTTCTGAGCTCTCCAAACTGTTCCAACTTCTTCCCATTACCCAGTTCCAAAGTTACTTCCACATTTTCAGGTTATCGTTATAGCAGTGCCAACTATTCCGGTACCAATTTCCTGTATTACTCCATTTTCATATTGTTGTAAGGATACTACCTGAGACTGAGTAATTTAAAAACAAAGGAGTTTTAATCAACTTACAATTCTGCATGGCCTCAGGAAACTTACAATCATGGTGAAGATGAAGGGGAAGCAAGGCATGCACATCTTACATGGCAGCAGGAGAGAGAGAGTGTGCAGGGGAAACTGTCACTTTTAAACCATTAGATCTTGTGAGAACTCACTAACAATCACAAGAACAGCATGGGGAAACCACCCCCATGATTCAATCACCTCCCATCAGATCCCTCCCTCAACATGTGGGAATTACGTTTTAAGATCAGATTTGGGTGGGGACACAGAACCAAACCTTATCAGTCCTTACACATAAGGTTTTGATTCTGGGCTCTCTTTTCTGTTCCATTGGTCTCTATGTCTGTCCTTATGCCAGTACCCAGCTGTTTTGATTACTGTTGCTTTGTACTATGTTTTGAAACTAGAATGTGTGAGGCCTCCAGTTTTGTTTTTCTTTCTCAGGATTATTGGGCTATAAGGCCCTATGAGATTCCAATCCATATGAATTTTAGGACTTTCTTCCTATTTGTGCAAAAAGAAATGCAATTGACATTTTGATAAATATTGCATTGAACTTGTAGATTGCTTTGGATAATATTGACATTTTAACAACATTAAGTCTTCCAATAAATGAATATAATGTCTTTCCATTTATTTGTATTTTATTTGATTTCTTTCCACAATGTTTTTAGTTTTTACCGTAAAAGTTTTTCACAGCCGGGCGCGGTGGCTCAAGCCTGTAATCCCAGCACTTTGGGAGGCCGAGGCGGGCGGATCACGAGGTCAGGAGATCGAGACCATCCTGGCTAACATGGTGAAACCCCGTCTCTACTAAAAATACAAAAAACTAGCCGGGCGTGGTGGCGGGCGCCTGTAGTCCCAGCTACTCGGAGGCTGAGGCAGGAGAATGGCCTGAACCTGGGAGGCGGAGCTTGCAGTGAGCCGAGATCGCGCCACTGCACTCCAGCCTGGGTGACACAGCGCGAGACTCCGTCTCAAAAAAAAAAAAAAAAAAAAAAAAAAAGTTTTTCACTTTATATATATATGTTTACACTTTTTTAATGCTATTTTAAGAAGGATTATTTTTCTAAATTACTTTTCATATTGTTTATTTTAGCACATGGTCATACCCTAGAGATTTGGCAGATTTGGTTCTAGACCACACCAGTGAAGCAAATGTCACAATAAAGCAAGTCACACAAATTGTTTGGTTTCCCAATGCATATAAAAGTTATGTTTATACTATACTGTAGCCTATTAAGTATGTGATAACATTATGTCTCAAACATGTCCATACCCTAATTAAAAACAATTTATTACTAAAAACTGCTAATGATCATCGGAGCCTTCAGCAATCATAATCATTTTGCTGGTGGAGAGTCTTGCCTTGATGTTGATGGCTGCTGACTTAACCAGTGTGGTGATTGCTGAAGGCTGGGGTCACCATGGCATTTATTGAATAAGATGAATAAAATTTAATTGACTCCACATCAACTGTTCCTCCACAAAAGATTTACCTATAGCATACTATGCTGTTGGATAGCATTTTAAACACAGAAGAACTTCTTTCAAAATTGGAGCCAATTCTCTCAAACTCTGCCTCTGTTTTATTAACTAAGTTTATATTATATTCTAAATCCTTTGCTGTCATATCAACAATATTCACAACTTCTACACCAGGAGTAGATTCTATCTCAAGAAACCACTTCCTTTGTTCATCCATAAGAAACAACTCCTAATCCATTCATGTTTTGTCATGAGACTGCAGCAATTCAGTCACATCTTCAGGCTCCACTTCAAATTATAGTTCTCTTGCTATTTCCATCACATCTACAGTGACTTCCTCCACAGAGGTATTGAACCCCTCAAAATCACTCGTGATGGTTGAAGACAACATTTTCTAAACTCCTGTTATTGTTGATATTTTGGCCTCCTCCCATAAATCATGAACATTCTTAATGGTATCTGGAATGGTGAATCCTTTACAGAAGATTTTTCAATTTACTCTGCCCAGATCCATTAGAGGAATCACTATGTATGGCAGCTATAGCCTTATGAAATGTATTTCTTAAATAATAAGACTTAAACATTGAAATTGTTTCTTGGTTTATGGGCTGCAGAATGCATGTTAACAGGCATGAAATCAATATCAATCTTCCTATATATTTCCATCAGAGCTCTTGTGTGACTAGATGAATTTTCAATAGGCAGTAATATTTTGAAAGGAATATTTTTTTTTTCTGACCAGTAGGTCTCAACAGTAGGCTTAAAATATTTAGTAAAACATGCAATAAAGAGATATACTGTCATCCAGGCTTTGTTGTTCCATTTTTAGAGCACCCACAGTATAAATTTAACATACATTTTAAGGGCCCTAGGATTTTCAGAATGGTCAATGAGTATTGGCTTCTTAAATTCACCAGCTGCATTAGCCCCTAACAAGAGAGTCAGCCTATCTTTAGAAAGTTTGAAACCAGATATTGACTTATCTTCCATAGCAATGGAAGTCCTAGGTGGCATCTTCTTCCAATATAAGGTTGCTTTGCCTACAATGAAAATCTGTTGCTTACTGTCACCACTTTCATCAATGATCTTAACTAGATCTTTTGGATAACCAGCTGCATCTTCTCCATTAGCACTTGTGATTTCACCTTGCACTTCTGTGTTCTGGAGATGGCTTTTTCCTTCAACCTTATGAATCAACTTTGGCTAGCTTTCAAACTTCAAGCTTCCTCATCTCTCTCAACATTCATAAAATTAAAGAGAGTTACGGCCTTGTTCTGGATGAGGCTTTGGCTTGGGGGAATGTTGTCAATGGTTTGATCTTCTTTCCAGACCACTAAAACTTTCTTATAGCAGCAATAAGTCTGTTTCACTTTCTTATTATCCATGTTTTCACTGGAGTAACACTTATAATTTCTCAAGAACTTTCCCTTTGCATTCACAGCTTTGCTAAATGTTTGTTGCAAGAGGTCTAGCTTTCAGCTTATTCTGTGTTTTGGCATGCCATCTTCACTAAGCTTAATCATGTCTAGCTTTTGATCTGAATTGAGATGGTGTCTCTTTCTTTCACTTGAAAACTTACAGGCTATTGTAGGATTATTAATTGGTCTATTTTCAGTTGTGTTATCTTTCAGGGAATGAGGAGGCCCATGGAGAGGGAAATAGCTGTTTTTTGAAGCAGAACACACACATACAACATTTACCAATTAAATTTGTCATCTTAAAGTGAGTGCAGAGCATGATGCCCTGAAACAATTACAATAGTAACATCTAACATCATTGATCATAGATCACCCTAATAGGTATAATAACAATGAAAACTTTTGAAATATCGTGAGGATTAACAAAACATGACATAGAAACTTGGAGTGAGCACATGTTATTGGAAAAATTGGACTAATAAAATTTCTTGACACAGGGTTGCCAGAAATCTTCAATTTATAAGAAACACAGTATCTACAAAACACAATAAAATGAAGTATAATAAAACAAGGTATGCCTGTATAGAAACACAGCTGACTTTATATGTTGATTTTTTATTTTGCATCTTTGCTGGATTTCTTTATTAGTTCTAGTAAGTTTATTGTGGAATCTTTAGGGTTTTCTGCGTATAAGATTGTGTCATCTGTAAGGAGATTTAATTTTACTTCCTTTCCAATATGGATGCCTTTTAAAATTTTCTTTTTTTTTTTTCCTTATTGCTCTAAATAAGACTTCCAGTAATACATTGAATAAAAGTGGTGAGAGTGGTATTGTGCTTTTTATTGTTATGATTTCTTTCTAGTTTGGCCTTGAGGTCTCTCTGTTGAGAGTGATGAGACATGCTTCCTTCTTTCTTGTGGGTCTTGTTACTTTTGTGGTTGTTGTGATTTGTCCAATTGAAAAAACAGTTACCTCTTCCAGTCTTTACAGAGTAGCTTCTCACAATGAAATTCCTTCCCCAGTCAATCACCCTGGCTAGGCATTGTGTATGTATGTATCCCCATACAGAGAAGTATGGGGATACTTCTCTGATCTTGTGCCTATAATGTCCCAATTTGAGACATTTGCTGATTTCCCTTTCAGAGGTTTGTAATTTCTTCCTTGCTGTGGTGTCTGCCTGTGTTACTGCAGGCTTTCTGGAGCTGCCACAAAGCACTGAGCTCTATATTGTTCTCTGCAGCTCCCATGCATAGAAAAAATGCTGGTTTAATCAGTACCCTGAGTCAAATGAGGGAGACTCAGGAAGTCCTCCAAAAAGTAAAAGGAGTGGATGCATATTCCACTCTTCTCTTTTCCTCCCAAAGGATTAGCCACAAGCTGGGCACTCAGTACTAATCATGGTGAGTATTAACAGCTTCTGTCTGTGGTATTACAGTTTCTCTAGCATTGCAATTAGTTGCTTAGCTTTCTTTGGTCATCAGGAGCCCCCAGGCATCCAAAATGTGTGAGCTACCTATAGGCACTCTAAGTCAGGCAAACCAGAAGCCAATCCCTGAGGCAGCCCACCAAAAAGCTGAAGCATTAGTCATATGTTTTCCTCTTCTTTTCTTTTTCTCCTCCCAGAGAGAAGACATGAGTTAGGCTTTTCCTCCTAATTGCAGCAAACTGTGTCAGCATGGAGGAGGGGCTGATATAATTAAAATAAAATAGTTTTTTTTGTTGTTGTTGTTGTTTTGTTTTGTTTTTTAACTTTCAGCATGGCTGTTCTTGGCTTTGAGTTTGCTTGGGGTACTGTGACTCCGTACCTGGTTCCTAGAGTTCTCACATAGGCTTTTTGAAGTGTACATTCTTAATTTGTTGTCTGTGTGAGGAAATGAGGTCAGGAGCTTTCTATCTGCTGCTTTATTAGCACCATTCCCCTGTCACAATGACTTTTAGCACACTATTTTTTTAATTCTCAAATTATCCATCAGAAAACATTTTCCTGGTTTATTATGGTTGTTGGTGGTTTCTGATGACTCTTATCTGGAGTATGTTTATTTCTCACGTACTTTTAATTTGAGATTGTAAGCTGACCACCTCTGGGTGAGACTACTGTACAGCCTGAATTCAGGTATTGTGCACATGGAGCAATTGCTCTTTGTCTTCATCTAGTTCCCACAGGGGCGCCACAAGGGGAAGGCCAATTTTATAATAATCCCTACGTTTGAGATTCCTGGATCAGGCAAATAGTGTAAATGTAAGCCCCCATATTTTGTAAAGTATATTTCCATGTTTGTAATTCAGTGGGAAACTTTCAATAATGTATTTACTCAGACCTAACACAGAGCTGGTAAACCTCTTGGCATCACACTGAGCCAATGATCCAATTTTCTTTCTTTTTTTGGAGGAATTTATTTTTATATTCCATTAGTCTGTTTTGTTTTACTATTGATATGGTTTGGATCTGTGTCCCCAACCAAATCTCATGTCAAATTGTATTCCCCAGTGTTGGAGGTGATTGAATCATAGAGGTGGTTTCTTATGGTTTAACACCATCCCCTTGGTGTTGTCATAGCAATAGTGAGTTCTCATAAGATTTGGTTGTTTAAAAGTGTGTAGCACCTCTTCCCTGTCTCTGTCTTGCTCATTCTCCACCATGTAAGATGACTGACTTCCCATTAGCCTTCCACCATGACTGAAAGTTTCCTGAGGTCTCCCCAAAGCCAAGCAAATGCCTTCATGTTTCCTGGGCAGCCTGAGGAACTGTGAGTCAATCAAAAGTCTTTTCTTTATGAATTACTGAGTCTCAGGTATTTCTTTATAGCAGTTCAAGAATGAACTATTATAGCTATAAAGGAACATCTGAGGCTGGGACATTTATAAAGGAAAGAGGTTTATTAGTCTCACATTTCTGCAAACTGTACAAGAAGCACGGTGCTGGCATCTGCTTCTGGTGAGGCCTTCAGGAAGCTTACAATCATGGCAGAAGGCAATGGGAACCTCTATGTCACATGGCAAGAGAGGGAGCAAAGGAAAGAGAGGAGGAGGTGCCAGGTTCTTTTAAACCACCAGCCCTCCTGTGAACCAATAGAGCAAGACTTCACTCATTACCAGGGGAAGCGCATCAAGCCATTTATGAGGGTTCCACCCCTTTGACTGAAACACCTCCACTGGGCCCCACTTTGAACATTGGGGATCATATTTCAACATGAGATTTGGAGAGGAAAAATTGTCAACAATATCACATTCTGACCTTATAAGAAAAAATGTACTTTTTATACCATAATGATTTGTTCGTTTGTATATTCTGAAATTTTCACAGTGAGCCCACACAGTTCTTAAAATTTTATATAGCAAATTATCTGTGTCCTGGTATGAAATGTGATTTCTACCAGAGAGAACATATTTTGATCTGCCAAGTGGCTGTCAGGAGTTCACATGGCCTGCCACACAGTGTGAATTCAAGTTGCAAATCCACTTGAGGTCCAGTATTTATATCTGAATTTTCAGGGTAGAGTCTCCCATCTCTACTCAGCACCAAACTTCAAGACCGGCAACATTTCTAAAGTGGAATCTCATAGAAACCAGGTTTATATTACCTGTACCTGTACACTGGTAGGATATTTTTTAGGGTACTTTATGCCATATTTCTACCATGTGACACAAATATTCTTAAGGCTAAAGCCAACTGCACTGCTCTGTTTAGGAAATCTGATTTTACTTAGTTTTTGGCCTCTGAGTATACTTTATATTTTTACAAGCCCATAAATACATTTTAATACATTCAATGAAAGAAAAGATCAGACTATGAAATGTATCAGACTTCCATGTTAAAAAAAAAAGCATTTTTTTTTCTCTTCTTGGTACACATTTTAATTGAGCATGAAGGGGCTCCCAAAGAATCTAGCTTTAAGCAGGATCTCACTTTCAACTGTTAGATATGTGGGCTTCACATCTTTTCCCCTGGCTGTATATGAGCATTAAAATCTCAGCACACATGTTGCCTAAACCAACACCCTACCACCATTCTCTCCTTTTTCTCTAATAGAACAACTGCAGAGTTTTAGTTTCATCTTTGTTTTTATTCCTTGGAAATTTTCATTGCTTACTTTATTTAAATGTTAGTTTTTGTTTAAAAGACTATGGTATTTTATAATTATTTTTATAGCATTCCTATCCTATTAAACATTCCACCACATTGTCCCTTAAAATTTTGGCACATCTACTTAAAGACAATGAATTAAAAAAATATAATTATGTTTACAAATTTAACAATACCCAATTAAATAGCCTAGTTCAACTGATTTATATCAATAAAGTTTATACTGTGTAGAGTTTATATTTGCTCAAATATTTAATATGGTATTTTGGACAGTTTTTATAATAAATCTTATGGGTGTTTTTTTTTTTTTTTTTTTTTTTTTTAGTTTGCAATCATATGGTTATGTCTGGGGGAAATGTGCTATTTATTTTCTATCATAAATGTTCTATTTCCATTTCAAGTGGGTGTACTATAACACAATCCTGGCATAAACCACCCTGACTTAGTGTTAGACTCACAGGTTTAAGGGCTCAATCCTTCAAAACTGGACTCACCTTAGATGCCAATTGCAAGTCTCAGGGGCCACCCATACTTTAGCCTGACCAGCTATAAGTTCAAGGCTTTCTTCTTAGTTCAACAATTCACTAGAATGATTCACAGATCTCAAGAAAGTGCCGTAATTATGATTATAGTTGTATTATAAAGGACACAATTCAGGAATAGCAAAATGAGGAAGAGACACAGAGAGTGAGGACTCGGAAAGTCCCAGACACAGAGATTTCAGATTCTCTTCCAGTGGTGTCAGGGTACGTCACCCTCTCTGCACAAAAGTGAATTAACCAATAAGTACACTCGGCTGAGACTCTATGTCCAGAGTTCTTACTGAGATTTCATTGAGTGGACATGATTGATTAAATGACTGGTCACATTATTGAATTCAATCTGCAGAACCCCTCTCATCCCGGGAGGGTGGCATATCCCAAAGTTCTAATCATTTGGTCTGTCTTTGGGCTGACCAGTCCTCATCTTGAAGCTATCTAGGGGCCCACCAAGAGTCACCTCATTAGCATAGCAAAGATATTCATTTCATTTGGGAAATTCCAGGGTTTTTCAAAATTCTGCCTTTGGAACTGGAAACAAAGACAAGATACAGTCTTAATATTCTACAATCACATATACCAAAAATATAATAAAATATACTAATCTACGTAGTACTTCTGAAAAATCAATAATAGAACTAATGAATAGATCAGTTAATTAAAAATATATATTAACACTGGTGTGTAATTCTAAATAGTATAGGTACGAACGTATAATCTTAACATCATCTTTTGCATACGTACAATGCTTAAAAGGTTTTTACAAAAGATATTCTCATATATCACTTCATCTCATATTTATGTCCAACCTGAAAAACAGGTTCGCCATTATTGCAGATAATTTAAAATTTAGGGGTTTACCTAAACTCACAAAGCTATTTGTCTAGAGTCAAACTTACTACAAAGTAAGTGATCTTCATATAACCTCATAGTTTCTAACTTAATGCCTGCATTTTTATCTTATAAAACAGAACACATCTTTTTTTTTGTTTGCCTCTACACTTCTCTACCACCATCAATAGGGATGAAATATCTTTGCTTTTAAATTTCTTTAGGTTATTTTCACCATAGTCAATTAATAGTGTTAGTTCCTTTGACCACAGGAGAAGGGTGTTAATTTGGTCAACAAGTATGTGGTCATTTTATTATTCTAAGTCAGAGGCTAGCTAAGGGAGCTAACTATAAAGCAGTGGTTATAGTCCCTTCTCTTATGGAAGGCCTCTACTGAACTTGCTTTAATGCAAGTGCAATGCTGCATAATTAATATTGCATTTTCCATTTCCATAGTGAACTAAAATAACCTATTGTGAGTGTTAGAATGTAATAATCCATACATTATTATGTTTTATTGATAGGGTCTTACATTCTGGAATCCATTCAGGCATATCCAACCCCAAATACTTTTAACCAAATTTAATTCTGTGCATGAAAGTCATTATATACATCATCACAACTTTTTACCTAACTGCACAACATTTAATTTCATGATTGTAATGGAACTGTAGACATTAGCTCTATTTCCATACATTGGATTGGACAAAATGAAATCCTCTTTTTAATATGATCTAGAGTGAATTGCCATACTATGGTATTTAATTGAAACTAATCAGTTAAGATGAGTCAGACTCTTTCAAACAGTAGAGGTGGTGGATCAATTAAAATTATAATATTATAATTCATGAACTTTCATTTGGCCAACAGATATTCTATATGGGAAAAGCAAAAAATGTCTTTATATTTTTAGTTAGTAATCAATTTTTATGTCTAGAATTAACATAAGCATCTGATTTTTTTTCTCTAATATATGCAAAGGGTATTTTGACACAGAAAAGCACAGCAAAGTAAGACATATTGTAATAATTAACTGAATTATTTCTGGCATGCCATGAACAATTAGAGGATTAATAACCACCCAACCAAACGATGTTATGTTGGAATAAATTGACCGACAAGGTTTCTCAGCTAGGAAATGAGGCTCAGATAGATCATCAATAAAAATGACTGTGACGAACATACTTGTGAGAACTCCAGTGTTTTACATTTACAAAATATGGCTGTGGTAACTGTGTTTAATGATTGAAAGAAAGTATTTAAAAATTCATTTAGAATATTGTGACTTTTTAATTGCCTGCTGAAAGACATGTTTGATGGTCACCAATGTACCATACAATAGACATTTAATTAAATACCTGTTAAGTTCTGAAAGCCAATGGAAAACAATGTTCCCTAAATAAAGAAAAAAAGCAAAAAGAAAAACATTTAAAAACTGCAGGTTGTTTGGAATATAAGGTGTGTCATATTCATCCATATTAAGAATAATAATGGATGAAAAACAAAGACAACCTTGAGAACAAATGATGTCATATGTCATAAAATGAAGTAATACATAATCTCATCTGAGATTATGTAAACTGCCTTATTGATACATTTGTTAAAATGTTTTGACTTAACTAAGCTCATGTGTAGCACCAATATTTACATTTTTATTACATATAGTTTTGTAGATAGTTTTTAACTTTAAATCAGAAGGAGAAAGCAGAGAAATATTAGGACAGAAACAAAAGTAAAGAAATTAAAGTTTGAGATGTTTATAGTGTTACACATGCAAATGTTTTATTCTATTGCAAAAAGAAATTAATTTGTAAACAAATTTGAATTCCCTAAATTTTTACTTTCCTATTGTTGTTCAAATAAATGGCCTGGCTTAACCATCTGTTTATTATATAATAAGAGTAGAATAGCATACCTTGAAGTTAGTTTTCTTATTATAATATGAATGCAACTGTTTCAAGAAAGACTATTGTGAAAAGTAATTAAATAGATTTTAAAAAGCATGAAACACTTGAAAATTAAAAAATGTATTTACCTTGTTGTGCTTTAGATGTAACCATATAAACAGTATCAATTCTAGAAGTTTGCTATGTGGCCTGCTCCCTTCAGTCTGTATTTAAACACACATTTCCCCAAATTTCCAGTTTCTCCTTTCATCTCTTCTTCCTCTGTCTATTCTTCTAAAAAGCCTAAGTAAAATCTTTATTCTCCTGTCTCCTTCTCCTTTTTCCCATTTTTTCTTTTGAACATATCACCCTGTACTACCTGTACATACCTCAAACTCAATGTGGTCAAAAGTGAAATTAGCACATTTGTCTTTCAAACTCCTCCTTTTGTGTTTTCTACAAGTTCACACCAGAATGATATATTATTATCATGTAATATCCTCATTCTTATTTCTTACAGCCAGTTAGCACCCAGATCTTCTTGCTACCACTATCATATGCCATGATATTATCTACTTTTCTCTACCTTAATTTTCACAACATCTTCTTAAGGATCCTCCAAGTCTCTTCTCTAACTTTATTCCAACCCATGCTCACATTGCTACCAATATAAGTTTTCTAACTCTTTTACTAAAAATTTCAATAGTTCAGCGGTTCTAAATAAAAGTGAATTTCCTCAGCATGAGATACTGAGATACAAGGGCCTCATGAACTGGGTCTTGCCTACCACTTTATCATCAGGTCTTTTGACTTACTCTCTTGCTCATAGGTACAAGTCATACTAACCTATCGGAAGTTTCCTGAATGTGCCACAACCACTCATAGGTCTTTCCCTTTTCACCTACTGTTTTCTCTGTCCATAAGGCTCTTCTATTTCCTCCTTCCTGCCCACAGCTCTGTGTAATTCCTATTGATATTTAAATCATAGTTCAGAAGTCATTTTTCCTGATTCCATTTCCACCTCAGTCTAAGCTAAGTGCCTTTCTCCTAGTGACATGTGGTTGCCTCCACTAGAGTAATTTTCAAAATAGTATTACAATTACTAATACTCTTGGTGGTTCTTCTAAACAAACAGTGAATTCTCATTATAGGCATGCTCCCCTAAAATCAGATTCTGAGATAGCAATGTGCATACAGGAAATTTACTAAAGGGTGTTTTTGTGTTCTTGGGATCAACAATTGTGGATGGGTGAAAGAAGTAGAACTGAAAGGGAAAGACGTTGAACTGTGAATTGATGCAATTGCAACAAAAGCCTCAACAAATCATGTGAGGTGCTCTGGAGTTAGGAGGACCCTTCAGAGTGGTCCCAAATTGGAGCAAGAGAAATAAATCTCCACATTGACCAGTCATTAGATGTGGGCTTTGATATGGTTTGGACATTTGTCTCTGTCCAAATTTCTTGTTGAAATGCAATCCCCAATATTGGAGGTGGGGACTGAAGGGGGAGGTGTTTGGATCATGGGAACAGAGCCCTCATTAATGGCTTGGGCCATCCCCTTGGTGATAAGTGAGTGCTCACTCGGAGTTCACACAAGATCTGGTTCTTTAAAAGTTTGTAGATCTTCCCCACCACCACTCTCTCTCTCCATCCTGCTTTCGCCATGCAACATGCCTGCTTCCCCTTCTGCCATGATTGTAGGCTTCCCAAGTCCTCCCTAGAAGCTGAACAGGTGGGAGCACCATGCTTCCTGTAAAGCCTGCAAAACTGTGTACCAATTAAACCTCTTTTCTTTATAAATTAGCCAGTCTCAAGTATTTCTTTATAGCAATGCAAGAATGACCTAACACAGGCTTCCTCTGGAATGTGAGCATGACCTTAGGTAGGTGGCTTTCTTCAGCTATGGGAAAGTCCCACAGACAGATTCAGCAAAGAGCTGTCAGCCACCAATACTCCTGGCAACTGGAGAAATTCGTGCTTCAGTTTTGGAAGATAGTATATGGGTAGAACACCATGGAATCCACTACTGCTCCTTGAAGACAAAAACTTTTCCTCATACATTTTTATACACTTTGGGCTAGCAGAGACCCTGAATTATTGGAGACATTTTAAAATAAATGTTTATTGAATGAATGCATAGTATGATTTTAGTCAAATTCATCTTTCTGAAAGCAATCTGTGCTGCAGATACCTTATGTTCAATCTGAAAATAAGGACCAAAGAAAATACAAAGTGCAGAATAAATAGCTTTTAATCTAACTACAGTCCCTTGGCTTCTTAGAAGACTCATAATGATCCTCTGTCTTTAATCTCCCCAACAAAATGAAAAGTTAAAAACACAACAGTCAGGGCTGAAATACAGAAGAAAAGTCTTTGTATTAAAAAGACATTCATACAGTCTTTCATTTGAGGAAAATGTAAGTCTGCAACTTTCCTAGTATTTGTTGAATTCTAACATTCTATTCTTATTTACCTTTGGTAAAGCAAGGCAATAAGGCGGTCAAGTGTGTGTCCAGAAAGTCACATTAGAAGCTTGCCCATATTAATGTCCAATTGGTGCAACTGAAATGGACTGAATATTAAATGCCATCACTAAACACTATAGAGCATGTTTTTATGCTTAAATTTCATAAGAGAAATATACAAAAACAGGACAAATGCCACAAACTAACTTTAATGTTACTAATATGAAGAAGGAACACATGATGAAAAAGACTCGGGAAGACAAGGCTGGGAGTGGCTGCTGTGAAGAAATGAGTATCAGTGGATTTTGAGTGAGTTTGGGTCTAAGAGATCAAAGTGTCAGTTGGATAGCAAAAAGTCAAAAACTACTGATACTGACATTAGGTGGTGAGGTAGAAAGGAAATAAGTCAGGTACTAATGTTATTGGGGCTAGGGAAGTGGTTCTTAGGATGGGAATAAATAAGAGATGATAGGAGAGGTAATTCAAAAGTCTATAAGGAAGACTTGTAGCCGGTCTTGAGAAGCAGGCAGCAATGCAGGAAAGAAAAGGGAAAAATGTTCCATACTTACACTCACCAAACGAGAGAAAGTTTGAGTCTGTGAGATCTATAGCATAGAATGCTACAGGAAGGGCACTTGGAATAGTTAGAGAAGGTACAAGATCCTAAAGATAGTAAGACATATGATCACACAGGAGTATACTTCTTCTATAATGATGATTTTGAAGTGTGAATTTGTTCCAATATTATTGGTATATTAGGTAATCATTTGAGCATCATGCAAATTTTTATTTTGCTTATCTGCGATTTCATATGAAGAAACACACATTAATTCAGAAAACTGCACCCAGTGGAACTAAGCCACACAGGAATACAAAAAATGCACACAAGTACGCACTTGAAACTTCTATTAGCTACCTCATTTCACTACATGTGTTATGAGCCAAACCTGTATCTGATATTACACCTTTCCACTCAATTTCAGATAACCTTCCCTATATTACTTACCAGTAACACACCACTGGTAACACACCACTGTGTGTTACTGTGCACCACTTCTGACGCCTAGTTCCACAGTCAAATTCTAGGTCTTTTTCATGGTAAAGGGCCATTTTTATTACAGTATTCATGTATTTCTTAGACAATTTGCCATATGCAAGCTATATTACTATATTCATTAGTTTTCTATATTTTTTTGTAATGCACAACAAATGGCATTTTTGGATTCATAACCCCACTCTTCTCATAAGCCTTGTGGTTTTCATTCCATAATTTTCTGTAGCACAATGATCTATAAGAGCATATATGTCACCTTACAGCAAAACTGATTGTATTTGTTTAAAAATTAAGATTCTCATTTCTTCCATGATTCTGATTCGATAGGTTTGGTGTGGAACCAGTGTAACAGAGGTTTTTTTCCTGGTTTTATTTTTTTCCTACCAGTTTACAAGGGTTCTTCCCATTTTGGGTGAGTACTTCATTATTCAAACTTAGGGGAATTTGAGACACAGATACTTAGTCAATTGACATTCCAACTTGAAATATAAATTTGGAATGACTCAAGAATGACTCTAGAAAAACACAAGCTTGACTGACAAGTTATTCCTAGAGATAGCAAAAACAATGACATCAATAATATAGTGGTGGCAATGACAGAAGTTTAGTAGCTATGATGCTAAAGGCGGAAACCAAACACACTCACAACCATGGCTCGGCTCTGCTGCCCAGCCTTCCTTAGTTCCTGCCCATTCTCTAAATTTTGCTCTCTGGCCTCTAGGCCAGCTTTATGAGCTACACAATAGCCTCCCAGTAAATTTTTCTTCTAATTAGGAAAGCTCTGCCTGTAAAAATGAACCCTGAGGCTAATTCATCCTCAGATCTTCATTATAACAAATACTGTGATGATTCCAACACAGCTGATATGTGGATTCAGTTTGACAATTATTGTTCTTAAGTGGATCGTATAAATATTATTTAGAAGCAGTTCAACATTATACTGTTTACATTTGGCAGCCATTTAAAAACGTGTTTTTTTCCTTTTACTGAGATCTGCATTACCAATCATTGAAGCTGTTTTAAAAAATATTAGCTTTGCCGCATGAATCCAGGGAGAGAGAATTTTTCTTGAGGTATTCATGCATTTTTTGAGGTGGGAGGGTAGCAAGCAGACAATACATTCTTTCCTACTTTCCTCAACCTTGGTCAATTTCTCTAGACCAGAATACTCGTCTAGTTATCCAGCTTTCTAAATCATCACATTGTATACTAATGGAATAGGGATGTGGTCCAGAGGCTGGGAAGGGTATCAGGGAGGATGGGATAAGACGGGAATGATTGGTAAGTACAAAAATCCATTTAGATATAATGAATAAGATCTAGTGTATGGTAGCACAATAACTTATTATATATTTTTAAATAACTGAAAGAGGAACTGAAATGTTTCTAATACAAATAAATGATAAATGTTTGAGGGAATGGATTCTCCAATTACCCCGATTTGATTATTGCACGTTGTATCCCTGCATCAAAACATCACCTTTACCCTGTAAATATATACAACTATTATTTACCCATAGGATTAATTTTTAAAAGAAAGAAAAAATAGAAAATGGTCCTGGTACCCATGAAAAACCAAAAAGAAAGATATTTCCTGTAAGCTTTTTCTCCACAAGAATACAAAAGATTGACTCATCAAGATTAGTCATATCTTATGGACAACATAAGTTTTGGTGGCACTAACATTTTTATTTCAGAATGAATGACAAAATTTCATATACTTTATTCAGTAATCTATTTCATTTCTACATCTCCAAAATATTTTCATTTTTAAAACTCCAGCTGTGTTGATAGGTGGAAAACCACAGTGAAGCTGGTTATATTTCATGAGTCATTTCAGTTCAGGATAATGGTTTCATTACCCCTTTAAAAATATAGTGCTTATCCTGTGTATCTTTAACAGTTCAGCACAGTTAACTACTGGACAACTATTTTACTTTACACATGTAAGCATATGAAAACAGCATGTTACTTTATGATTCATATAGTGATTCAAAATAACTAAAAACTATGTGACTGGACTTCGGTTGCCTCACCTGTAAAATGAAAGTTATTGTAGTGCATAACCTGCTGGGCTCTTTCTTATTCTAACAGTCTATTGTTTATATAAACACAGATAGCAGTTTACTGCATATAATTTTATTTCTTAATCAAGATGATTCATAATTGTTAATGAATGGTTCATTAGAGTAAACATCATCTCTTAAATTTTTTTAAAATACAAATCTCTATTTTTCATTTCCAAATTGACTTATGTTAGAGTGCAAAATTTTTCTTGTGCATTCCAATCATTCATTTTATTGTCTCTAAATATTCAAAGATAATCCCTTCTCAAAGATGTAGTTACACAGCATATTTAAAACAATGGTGGGAAATCAAATCACTAAGGCATTACAGTGAAACCGAATTTATCTGTCAATGGTTCTAAAATTGGTTATGTAATATAACCGAATTTTCAAGTTAAATGAGGGTCATCAGCACCTACATAGTACATGTTTTGGCAGAAATATCCCTACATTGAAGTAATACATTTTAAAAGAATATACTAATTTACTGCTTTATGAAAAATTTACCAAAACATAAAAATAAAAACTGGGAAGAACATTTTTAAATAACATTCTAGAATAGAAGTCACTTAAACGTTATCTGGGGGAATACACTAAAAGTGAATAACTGTTTAAAATTGATTAAAACCTTCAGACTAAGTGAAGTTATATATTAACATTTATACTTTTGTGTAGAACAGAAGAAAATAATTTCTACACTGTGGAATAGGTAGCCTTAAAGGTTATAGTTTATTACACTGTAAGACATTAACCTGTTTTGAATGTAAGCCAGAAATATTCCTGACTTCTCTTATTAAATTGCACACACACACTGCACACACACATACACACACACCATCTTCTCAAATGCTCTTTGAATTGGTTTTGAGATCTTACTGATTTTATCATTAATTAATAAGCTGAATAAAATTTTGATGCATTTATTTTATATTTATATGAGTCCTCATATTGCCCTTTTGAAGAATAATACACTTCAACAGTTCATTCATCGTGATATTTTAAGACCTAGCTTGCCTCAGTCACTGTGCTGTCAGCTGTGTGAAACAAACAAATAAAAGTCTATTCTAGCTTTAGAAAAACTCACAGTCTAATCAAACAGCTAAGTAGAGAGCAAAGAGATAAATGCTCTGGCATAGGGCTGATCAAATTGCCAACAAGCTCCAAAGAAGCCTTACCCTTATTGAAGGAGAAAAAAATTAAAAAAGAAAGTTTCAAAAAGAAAGTGGCTTTGGGGTTGAGCCTTAAAGGGTGTATTGGACTACTGGCTGGCCAATACTGTTGGATGGAGGTAGTGGGTTAATTTGTAAGTTTAGCACGTAATGCAAAAGTCATCAATAAAGAAATTTACCATTGAGAAAACCCTTAAATTTACCTATAAATTATAGTGTACATTCTGTTTATATAATCCTGCATGGTATTAGGGATATATAAATGTCTAATGTGTAGAATAATGTAGGGTAAATAATCTCAGATGCAATTACACTCAGGTATCTAATCATTCAAATGTTTTGCTGCTAGAAAAATCTTGAAGTTATGGCTTGTCATTTTTCTGTAGACCATTCTTTTAACTATTTTTCTATAGACCAATTATTTTAACTCTTCATTGGGCATTGTTTCTCTATGAATAATTCTGCAAATAAAAGCCAACTCAAACAATTTCATGGCCAACTGAACAACCTGTTTCATTTCTTTATTAATTGTCAGAAAAAAACACTAAAACTATTCACACTTCTTTTCAGTGGTTTGCCCAACAGACATTTACAACTTTAGGCTTGATTGCATCCATTGTCTGGATCATGCACTCATCTTGACAAACAAAGAGAAAATCTTAGAAATTCTAGAGAGTTTTTCATGCTATTCTTTGTAATTCATTTTGTGCCTGTATGGTAAATCGGGGAAGAGAGGATGTTTCCTTTGCTTGGAGCATGTTTAGTTGGATATATCAAGTTAAATGTGTTTACCTACCATGGAACTTCACTGTTACAGTGAAGCTACCAAAATGTATAAAACCAAAAGAAATAGGGTAGCAATAGCAGGCTGCTTGAACCGATAGTTTGAGTAACCAGGGTAATCCTAGATCTATTGAAATCATCTTTAAACATTTTTTCTTGCTTTTAAATACGGTGCTGTGAATATGAAAATTACCTTCGTAAATGACCACATTGGAGTTAGTGATGAATAAAAATATAATTGTTTATCATTCTGTATTAGTCAAGATGATAGGTAGGCAGATAGATAGATAGATAGATAGATACATAGAGAGAGAGATAAATATTATTTAAAAAATTGACTCACACACTTGCAGAAGCAAAGCAACAAGATCTGCTACAAACCCAGGAAAGAAGAAAGGATAGGGGTGTATTTTCAGGCTGAGTCCAAAGGCCTTGAGAACTGGCGTGACTGAGGATAGAAAGTCCAGCCCAAAAGCCAACAGGCTGAGACACAAGAAGAACTGATTTTTCAGTTTGAGTCCTAAGGTAAGAAATAAAGATATATCCAAGCTCATGTAATCAGGCAGGAGAAGTTCTCTCTTACTCAGACTTTTTCTTTTTATTCAGGTCTTCAACCGGTTACATGAGACCCACTCACCTTAGGAAAGCCTGTTTTACTCAGTATACCAATTCAAATGTTAATCTCATCCAGAAACACACTAAAAATATACCTAGAATAATGTTTGACCAAATGTCTGAACACTCTATGGACCAGTCAAGTTGAAATATAATGTTGACCATCACATATAACTATTGACCTTAAAAACAGTATGTACTCGAACAAAATTTTGTAGAAATAAAAGGAAGCTCAAAAGTTTCAGTTCCAAAAGGACAGTAAAGAAACAAGCTGGCTTCATTTGCCTCCCAGAACAAACCAAAAAAAATGCACAGCACTAATATTATCACCAGCCATATTCCAAAACTCAAATATGAGAATTAGACAATTCCAAGGGCCACAGAGAAGTGAAAAAACAAATGCAAGCATATAGTAAGAAGGTCAAACTTACATCGATTACACCTCTCCTTTCAATTTTCTCAGCACCACACACATGAAAACATTGACCCAAGTCACTGTTTCTACATTAGAGAAAGAGAGATTGAAATGGAAAACCAGTTTTCCCAACATCTTGGCTTCTCTGGCAGAAAACCTGTCCCTGCCTCAATACATGGGAAGCATTGTGAGTGCCTGAAGGTAGAAATATCCTTGAAGAAAGCCACAGACAAAGGGGGAAGTTTGGGACTACCATCCCCAGCCCTAGAAACTCTGCTCTATAACTTGGCCGAAGATAGGAGGTACACTCCACAGATTGCCTGGGGATGAGCCCCTAGCCAGCCCTCCTGCACTGCCAGCATATCTCCTTTGGAGCCTCCTCCATTAATGACTAGCAGTATTTCAATTGTTTCCTAGAGCCAAGGCAAACCTGGGTTTAAGGTACCATCTAGTGCCAAAAAAGAGGCAGCAAACTACTGGAAAACAAATTCAACAAGTAAATTACAAATAACAAACATGTCCACAAAAAAAAAAAAAAAAGCTAGACAGAGAAGACAGAAATAACTAATCCTTTTTTATGGAGTCTTACTCGGTTGCCCAGGCTGGAGTACAGTGGCAAAATCTTGGCTCACTGCAACATCCGACTCCCAGGTTCAAGAGACTCTCCTGCCTCAGTTTCCTGAGTAGCTTGAATTACAGGCATGCGCTACCATGCCTGGCTAATTTTTGTATTTTTAGTAGAGACAGGGTTTCGCCATTTTGGCCAGGCTGGTCTTGAACCCCTGACCTCAAGTGATCTGGTAATCTCAGCCTCCCAAAGTGCTGGGATTACAGGCATGAGTCACCACACCCAGCCCAGAAACAACTAATCTTTCATTGCAAAAACAGAGACATACATCCACAAGAAACAACAGCAACAGGACTCCATGACTTCCACAAAAGCCAAGAAACAGTGACTAACCCTAATGAGACAGTGATATATGAGCTCTTCGACCAAGAATTCAAAATAATAGTGTTAAGGAAACTAAGTTATCTCCAAGATAACACAGAAAACAAATTCAAACATTTAATAAAGAAATGGAAAAATAGCAACCCCAACCTCCTGCCAAGAAAACCAGAAATCTTGGGACTAAGAAATACATTTGGTGAACTGAAAATCTATTAGAGGCTATCCACAGTAGAATGGGTCAAGATGAGGGAAGAAACAATTAGCTTGAAGACATGTTATTTTAAAATACACAGAGAAGAAAAAAAGAATAAAAAAGAACAAAGATTGCCCATAAGATATAGAAAAATACCTCAAAAATAAAATCAGAATTGCTGGTGTTCAAAAGAGAGCTGAGCAAGAGCAAGTAATAGGAAGTTTATCCAAAGAAATTATGGCAGAAAAGTTTCCAAAACTTAAAGATATAAACGTTTAGGTACTAGAAAGTTAGAGAACACCAGATTCCACCCAATTAAGACCACCTCAGGCATATAATAATCAAACTTTCAAGGTCAATAATAAAGAGGATTCTAAAAGCAGCAAGAGAAAAAAGCAAAAACATATAAAGGAGCTTCCATTCATCGGACAACAAACTTCTCAACCGGGAGGGAATGCAACAGTATTTTCAAAGTGCTAAAAGAAAATAACTGCTATCCAAAAATACTGTGTTCAGCAAATCTACTCTTCAAATATGAAGAGAGATATTTTTCAGACAAAGAAAAATTGAGAAAATTCACAAACACTACATCTGTCTTATGAGAAATGCTAAAGGAGTTCTTTAACCTGACAGACAAAAGCACTAATATGCCAAAGAAAGGTTTGAAAATATAAAACTCACAGGTAAAATTAAATATACAGAAGACAACTTCAAAATATTTTAATATTCTAATTGTGGTGTGCAATGTGCTGAAAAAATCTATCAAAAACAACAATGGCTATAGAAATCTGTAAAAGAGAGACAATATAAAAATTTGTTAATTGTGACAAGAAAAAGTAAAAGTGTTGGGGGGTAGATTTCAAAGTGTAGAGTGTTTTGTTTGCTTGTATTTTCTTTGTTTCTTTTGTTCTATTTGTGTGTGTGTGTGTATGTGTGTAATTTAAGATAAACTGTGATCTATTTATAAGAACTTTCATCTATAAGATGTTTTTTGTAAGCCTCATGGTAATCACAATACAAAAACCTATACTAAACACAGTAAAATGAGAAAGCAACAAATTAAAACATACTACCAAAAAAAAATCACTTAACCACCACGGAATATGGTAAGAAAAGAAGAAAACACAAAAGAACCAGAAAACAACAAAACGGCAGCAAGTCCTTAATTAGCAATAATAACGCTGAATGTAAATGAACTCAATTATCCAATCAAAAGGCATAGAATGGCTGAACAAATAAAGAAACAAGATCCAACTATATGATGCCTACAAGAAACCCACCCCCATCTATAAAAAAACATGTAGACTGACTGGAATTAAAGGGATTAAAAAACATTTCATGCAAGTGGAAACCAAAAAAGAATAGGAGTGGGTATTGTTACAGCAGATAAAATAGACAAGTCAGATGGTAAAGAGAGACAATGAAGGTCACTCGCTAATGATAAAGGGGTAAATTCAGCAGAATAATACAATAATTATAAATATGCACCCAACTCTAGAACACCTAAATATATAAAGCAAATATTAATAAGTCTAAATAAATAGACTGCAATACCATAAAGTAGGTGACTTCACCACCCAATTCTTAGTAATGGACAGATCATCCAGACAGAAAATCAACCAAGAAACATCAGAGTTAAACTGCTAACTAGACCAAATAGTCCAACTGACATTTACAGAACATTTCACCCAGCTGCTGCAGAATACACATTCTTTTCATCAGAACATGAAACATTCTCCAGAATAGACCATATATTAGGCCACAAAACAAGTCTCAACAAACTTTAAAAAGTAAAAACAACATCAATAATCTTTTCTTAACACAACAAAATAAACCTAAAAATAAAAAATAACCTTGGAAATTGCACAAGCACATAGAAATTAAACAACATGCTATTGAATGACAAATGGATCAATGCAGAAATTAAGAAGAAAACTAAAAAAAAAATTCTTGAAACAAAATTTATGAGATACAGCAAAAACAGTTCCAATAAGAAAGTTTATAACAATAAACATCTATTTTAAAAAGCAGAAAGACTTAAACAACCTAACAGTGCACACCAAGGATAGAAAGGCAAAAAAAAGCAAACCTAAAATTAGTAAAAGAAAATAAATAATAAAGATCAGAGCAGGAATAAAGGAAATTGAGAAAAAAGTACAGAAGATAAATAAAATGTTAGTTTTTTGAAGGGATAAAGTCAACAAACCTTTTGCTAGACTAAGAAAAATAAGAGACAACCCAACTCAAATGAATAAAGTTAGAAACAAAAAGGAGACATAATCACTGATATCACAGAAATACGAAGAATCATTAAAGACTATTATAAACAACTATGTGCCAACAAATTGGATATCTAAAAGAAATGGATAGGTTTCTGGATATATACAACTTACCAAGATTGAACCATGAAGATATAGAAAATCTCAACAAACCAGTAGTGAGTAGCAAGATTGAAGCCATAATAAAAAGTCTCCCATGAAAGAGAAGCCTAGGACCTGTTGATTTCACTGCTGAATTCTACAAAATATTTAACAACTATTACCAATTCTATTCAAAGTCTTCAGATAAATTGAAGAAGAGTAAATACTTTCAAACTCATTTTATAAGGCTAGCATTATCTTGATACCAAAACCAAACAAGCACACAACAAAAAAAAGAAAATTATAGGCCAGTATCACTAATGAGCACAGATGCAAAAATTCTCAACAAATACTAGCAAACCAGATTCAACAACACATTAAAATAATAATTCATTCACAATTATCAAATGGGATTTGTCTCAGGGATGCAAGAGTAGCTCAACATATGCAAATCAATACATGTGATACATCACATTAACAGAACCAAGAACAAAAACCATATGATCATTTCAATAGATGTTGAAAAACCATTCTATAAAATTCAGCATTCCTTTATGATAAAACCCTCAACAAACTGGGTATAGAAAGAGTATACCTCAAAATAGTGAAGACCATATATAACAAACCATCTATAAAATGCCATACCTAACAACATGCTGAACAGGGAAAAAATTGAGTTTATGTTTTGACTTTCATTTTGTTAATAGTCTTTCATTAAACAAAAGTTTTAATTAGGAAAAATTCCAATTATCAATTGTTAATGGATTATACTTAAAATATTTGTAGAGCATATATCTCATAAAGACATTGTATCTTGTATCTTGAATATGTAAAGTATTCTCACAACTCATTAATAAGGTTAACAACTAATAAAAAAGAGGGTAAAACATTTGAATAACACTTCACCAAAGTGGCGAAGAACACATGACAAGATGCATAAAATCATTAGTTCTCACAATAAATATACTTTACATTTAAAATGGGAATATTTGATATATATGTAAAATATACTTCAATAAAACTGCATAAAAGTAAAGCAGATTCTTTTTTTAAGCACTCTATTCTTCTATTGGTATGTTCTCTTTTGACCTATTTTTTTATTTCACCAATCTTTTCTTCTGCTGTATCTAATATATGTTTTAACCTATTTTTGATATCTCAATTTCAGTTATCGTAATTTTCAGGTCTAGAATTTCCACTTGCTTTGTTTACACAAATAATAGTTCTCTATGAAACTCATTATCTTCTAGACAATTTTTACAAACATATTACTACCTTTAATGTCCGTTTGTGATTACTTCGATAAACTGATTATCAGGAGATCTGTTTCAAAGTTCTAATTTTTTTCTAGTTTTTTTTTTCTTCTTGAATTGGTACTGTCTTCTGAACATGTCTTAATTTTTACTGAATGTCAGGTAATATGTATGAATCATTGTAGACGTCAGTGTGATGTTATCTTGCTCCAGAGGAAATTTACTTTTTTCCTAGGAAATGACTGCAGAGCAGAAATATCATCGTGCTCCAGTCATGGATGGAACTAATTTAAAACTGATTTTCAGTTTTATGGGTTTAGTCTACTTTTTGCTTGGTCATATTTATTGGATGTTGCCCTCCAGAGATTTCACTAAATGTCTGGGATATTTACCATGGTACCTCTTCATCGGTGAATTCTGAATTACATTTTCATTTTGTGTTGTCTCCCTAGCACTGTGAGATTGCCAAAAGCCAATGATTTCTTTGTTTTTATTTCTTATAACCCAGTGCAATTTATGAAAGGAGAAATACATTGAAAACAGATTGCCAGAAGATAACTTCTCTGTAGCTTCCTTTTCTCAAGACTCTTTGTCCCTCAAATCCTGGCTATCTTAGTCACTGAGATTGGGAATTTAATTGTATCTCTGTGGCTCCATGAGATTATGAAAAGCTCTACACCACAGCTTTCTGCCTGGCATTTTGACTTGTGCTGAATTTGTTAAGTGGCAGACAGTACCCAGTTCCTCTCAAGATCTTTCTGCCTCTCCCTATAGCTTGGCCTCCTTGAGGTCCTGGATGCCGTAAGTGTTCTCTGTTTGCTCTTGGAGGTGATTGTTTTGTCTTTTACCCATATTTCAAAGTTCTTAGCTGGACAGTTTGTCTGATACAGGTGATTCTTTTATAATCAGAATACAATGATAATATCTCTTAATTTATTAGTGACTTCAGTGAATTGTATTATCTCCCTGAAAAGATTTGTCTGTCCAGAACCTCAGAATGTGGCCTTCTTTGCAATAAGAATATCCCTTATGCCTCCTTCAGTTTGTAATTCTTCATCAGGTTGCCTAAATAATTCTTTGTAACAGCAATCTTTTTCTTGGAGAAATAAGATGGCACTAAGCCCTTTGCACATATATTGTCTATTTTTATCTTTAGCATAAACTACTTATTCATCCTACAAACAAAGAAAATTGCATTTGGAAATGATTACATAGATCAGGATTTCTATCCATGAATTCCTAACATAAAACCCATATAATTTCTGCTACTTTGTGCTGGGATTGCCCAAAATGTTCATGGAATATGTTTGACTTGTCTTGTTTTTCTGGAGTTAAATATTCTAGCTTATATACTATCACATAAAAATGTGATAAGATCTTATCCAAAATTCACACTTTTAGTAGTCTCTTAGGTCCAAACTAAATATCACCCACAGTACAATTGATATAGCTAATGATTGCTCTTGTTATTGGGCAATGTAGAAAATATAAATGTAACAAAAAGATTAAAATATTGTCTGTATTTTTCCAAGTTTTTCCAAAAATATTCAGACCCAAGGCTTAATTTGGAATGTAATTTTTGTGCTTTGTTTTTCTCTAGAATAAATTTAAATCCAGGGAAAAAGATCACTTTTTCTTCTTTGTCTTTTACTTTCTTTTGCACTGGACACATCTCATTTAGAATGCGTTTTCATCTTCTGTACTGTCAATACCTTTACTTTTGAAAAGGTATTTTTATTTTTGTTTTGCCTCTAGCCAGTGTGGTATGATTTCTAGTTTCTCTCTTTGTTGTTATTGTCAAGTACACTGATCAGTTGTCAAGTATTAATTCCTGACCTCTGTTTGGTTGATGGATAAAGGAGATGTGCATTGGCAAACCTTCAGAATATCCTGGCTCTCTATTACAAAGCAAATTTTTAGTCCTCATGTATTTCTTTAGTTAGAAAAGTATAATGTTCTGAATTTGAGGGAAAACATCTTAAGCAGGCTTATCCAAAAGGCACACAAGATTTCTCAAACATCAAAGAGCACAAAAAGCAATGTGTTAATAAATCAAATACAATGAATCATAAAGTTTGCTTGAGTCTTATCTGAAATGCATGTATATTTAAATAGGGCACAAGTAAAGTGACTAAAAGAATATATTTGTGATATAAAAATACACTATAAATAGCTACCATGTTTAAATCATTTGAGTTCTCTAATTCTTGTTATCCAAATTACCCACATTTACTTGTTGCCTAAGGTATTTTTCCAGCTACTCATAGCTGGAAAAATACAGCTATTCAAGTAAGAAGCACAACCTTTGATCTCATAGTTGTTTTAAAGAATTTTTCAAAAAATAAATAAATTGATTTGGAGAAATCAAATCAGTCATTTAACATTACTTTTATGCAATTCCTAAAGAACTTTTAAGTTTTCCTCTGTACAACACCTGTTCTACATAATTTCACTTTTAAAAACTTCTGCAGCAATTGAATTATTTGTTCATTTGAACCACATTTTTTTCTACCGAATTTGTAGAGGGTTTTTTGGTTTGTTTTTGTTTTGTTTTGTTTTGTTTTTTCCCGAGCCCTTGTTTGGAATACTCAAGCCCATTTTCCAGCTCTGCTATCTACATCTATGTATTTTTATATCAATAGCAATGGCTTCAGGTTTTCAGTGGAATAGAAATTGTCCATTTTCTCAGATCTTATTCCCAATCAGAATAGAGGTGCCATGAAAGGCCTTTGGCAAGGCTGAAGAATAGTAATGCTTGTGCTCTTCGAATTTACCTTTTTAGTGTTCTATGATGTTATTCATTTGTGCCAATATTACAAAGTAAGTCAATAAATTATCCTGCATAGGTTTGCTATGTAATAAATTTCTCAGTCTAAAAAATATTTTTCTTTATGTTGGACTTTTACGTCCTTTATTTTGCTTATCAACGTCTCATAACCTTAATGGTATTTGTGGATTGTACTTATATAGATTTTCTATTAGAATAGTGTTCCTTTCTATATTTTGTTAAATTAGGAAAAGAATATAAGTCATGTCAGAGCAATTTCTCTCTTTTTTGTGTATTCTAACTGTTCACTTCTGTCAGAGATTTACAAATAAAGACTTTCTGTTAGCTTCTTCACTTATCAACTGAACCCTTCAAAAACTAAAGATGTTCAAAGACTTTAGCTGTGTCTTTTTGACTTCCTTTTTATTCCTCATATTTTTGTATTGTTTACCTTATGTTGTATGTTTGATTCATTTCTAAAATTATCTAAGAAAGCTATTTAATTTAGTCAAGTTTACAATTTTAAACAAAGAAAAATAAACATGTTAACAACACCATTGTTTAATGTTTATAGCATAACTTGAAGCTCTTCTGAGCAAAATTTCCCAGAGCTGATGTAAAGAGAAAGGGGTTTAAAAAAATCAAACACAAATGTGAAGCCCATAATTTCAAAGTAGAATATGTATAATAATTACTTGATGAACTGACTTTTACTGTTATTCAAACTCTGGTGTATGTCAAGATAATTCACTTATTCTTGACATTAGCCAGAACTTGAATTGACATTTGTATAAATATGCTTACTGTGGTAATTCTGAGATTATCTTTAAATGTCTACCATGTATTCAATTTTGTAAAGTACAGGCAAACAGTTCGTTAATTAACCAGACTTATAAAGTATTACTCACATCCTTTTATTTCTGATAATTGCCGATCATTAGAGGTACTTGAATTAGTTGTAAAATTAGTAATTTTCTGTGTATCCGTCCCGTATTTAGCATTAAATGAATAAGCTTGAATTTAGCTGAATTTCAGGCTTCAGCAGAGATGAATTTTTGGTCCAGATAATGTAAAATAAATAATAAGGGTAAAGAGATATAGACTTCTGTAAAAGTAAGCATGAAATACACTTAAGTTACATAAGAGCTAGTGCAATGATGAGAACTATATAATCTCGAAGTTGGAAGGGAAATTAAGGATCATCAAATTCAAGTTCTTCATTTAATCAGTAAGGGAAATCATGACCTAAGAAATTTTAACAACTACCTATGATAACACACTTGCTAATATTTAATCTAGACTAAATCAAAGTTCTGAAGCTGCTGACTGATGTTGTTGTGGTTTTATTTCTACTAGGTGTTCCAGCAGTTATAGCTAGACAATGAGAAATTTATCTTAACAGAGAATATGTTAATCTACCTGTTCTTATATTATGATTTCTTTTATTAATGACCTTTGGCTACTTTCAAAATAACAACATTTAGAAAGATCCTCAAGCATGGAGAGCCTACAATGCTTATCATACTCTACTGACACAATAGTGATTTTATGTGCGTTCGTTAAATCTTCTCATCAGTACGTCATAAGTCCTTGGAGATACCTCCAGTACATTAAGAAGTTAACTCCTCCATGACACTGAACTATACTGCAACTAGATTAAAATGAAGTCTCCACACTCAATCAAATAGAATCAGCCAGTTCTATTATTCTTTTGTAAAGCAGGACTTCTATAGGCCTCAGGTAGGTTGACATACTACTCCCATCATCTGTGTAAGCTATTGACAACCCTAAGTTCTGTCTGTCCAATCAATATTGTTTAAAATCAACAGTAACTAGTTGGAAAACCACAAGTATGAAATAGAGGATTTCACAGTCTGCCTCAGCTCTAGGATTCTCTGATAGTATTCCTTATAGAATTCTTATACAGGCTACCCAATGTAATAGTATATATCACAGAGTATAATAAATGCATCAGGTACATTTCAAAGAATTTCGTATTATTTGCTTTCCTGTGAAAAATCGAAACTTTAATTCCCAGTCAACTTTATGATTGAAAGTTCAATTATTAAAGCATTGCATTGACTATAAATGCAGAAAAGGTAGCATACCATGATATACTGTTCAATGTTTTTTTCCAAACTGTGAAAACTGTGTAACAAGTGCCCAGATCAAGAGCCACTATCTAGAAGTTCATCTCCAGCATTTTCTAGTCACTAAAACCCCCTCCCAAAACTCACAAATTCTTTTCTGAATCGTAACAGCATAGATTAGTTTTACTTTATTTTTCTCTTTCTATAAATGAAATCGTGCAGTTTATATTCTTATATTTCTGGATTCTTTTATGTCACATTATGTTTCCAAGGTTTATATTGTTGCATATAGATACATATACAGTTGTTCTCCTTTCTCTCTAGTATTCCACAGTGTAAATTTATCACAATTTGTTCATCCTTGCTACTGCCAATGAATTTTTGGAAACTTTCAGTTTTAGGCTATTACTCCTATTACCTTTGTGATCATTTTAGTATATGTCTTTTGGTGAACATAGTATGCATTCAATCAGATACATACCTAGGGGTTAGAATGTTGGGTCAGGAAATATGTACATTCAGTTTTAGTACATACTGTTATCTAGTACCCCAAAGTGGTTATATCTGTTTACATTTTCTAATTCTGACCAATTAGTCAGATTGGTAATTTTTTGTCATTTTCTTTTTTGCCATTCTAATAAGGGTGTGTGATCTCATCATACCGTGGAATTAAACTTGTTTCCCTGACTAACGAAAGTTTGCTTGAGAATCTTCTTTTGTAGAAAGTGTCTTCATTTCTTTTGCCAGTTTTTGCATTATACATCTATAGTTTTCTTACTGACTTATAAAAGTCCTTTATATATTCTAGATAGGAGTTTTATGTCAGTTGAACGTATTGTATCTTTTCCCTCTCATGCATTATCTTCTCACTCTTCTAATAGTGTCTTCTGGTGAACAGAAAGTTCTGAGTTTTAACATTGTAGTTTATCAATTCATTTTTTATTGTTAGTTATTACTCTTTTATCTTTAAGAAATATTTACTATTCCAAGCTGATGAACGTATTCTACTAAATTTTCTACTAAATATTTATTGTTTTAACTTCTGCATTTAGATTTGCAGTCCATTTGAAAGTGTGTGTGTGTGAGTGTGCATGTGTTTGATGTGAGTTAAAAAACAAGGTTCATTTTTTTCTACATGCATATTTATCCAGTAGCTTTTTATTGCAAAGACCATACTATTTCCATAACTCATTTTAAATACACTCACTTTAGGTTTGGACAATTCAAAATATATTTTTACTAAAGAGATTTCTAGACAGAGGGTTCATAAATTCAGTTTTATAATAATAATGTTTTCAGAAAAAGAATTGAAAGAATTGGGAGAATCTGGATGTCTACAAAGAAATTATAATTTTTGGTATACATTCAATTTTCATTTATCTATATAAAGTAGTTTTAACATTTCAAATGTCCAGGCCGTTAGATCTCTTTAGGAAAGTTCAATGTATCAAATAATAATCGATATCTTCAGGTCATTACTACTTTCAAACTAAGTGTACAACAGAGAACAGATAGTATTTCCTCAATATTATCTCCTTTGATAATGATTTCACATTTGCCACCTGTGTGCATTTTGAAAAATTAATGTTATACCAAATAAAATTGTTTTCTGTTTGACATATCATTATAGAAGTAGTAACATGGACCTTACATTTAGATAGATCTGTTTCCACTATGAATTTGGCGGGGCGGGGGGTGGTGGCGGTGGGAATAACATATACATTCTGAGCCCTGTTTTCCATAACTGTAAAAATGAAAACACATGTAAAAATTGAAAACAGCATTAAGACCCACCTAACAACATTGTGATAATAAAATGAGATTTTGTAAATTAAATGAATAAATAGATGTTTGTAAAAAATAAATAAAATGAGAGGTTGTAAAACACCTCCTCAAATAAGAGGTTCTGAGGAAATAATTTTTTTGAAACAGTGAAAATGTGGGGAAATGCAAATTGCTTGAGCTTGAAAGTCAAATTTACTAATTTCAAATGCCAGCTCTGAATTTTCCGTTTAAAATAGGTTTGGCTCTTAACTCACAAATCACATTGCCTCTCCTCTCTCAGAACATCTATAAAAAATGCAGAAAATGCCACAACTTAAAATACTGAAAAAAATCTAAAATGATCAGCTTATCATGGTCATTGGAATTTGATGAAGAAAAGCAATAAGTATTGTACTCAGGCTTACCTCATGAAAGAAACTTACGAAAATACTTCTTCCTCCTGCCTCTCTTCCCAAGACTCAGAAATCAAGGGTGGGTACCCATCAGAAAACTAGACACCTGTTCTTCAGCTTCACGGGTATTGTCTTGTGCTCTGTTGTGTTCCATCACGTAGCATCCTATTCTGTATGATATCGTATCAAATTATATTGTTTTGTATACAATATACAAGAGGGGCAGGATAAGAATCTTGCCTCCACACATCTTTATATATCATTTCTTAGAAATTTTCATGCTCCCAGAACTCAACAGAGCAAAATATGGAAAGACAGAGTAGAGATTGAAAGAATGATGTGAGCACACTGAATTCTGAGTATCCTTAAGCAACATTCTGAAAGACCCTTGCTAGCAATATTTGGGAAATTTAGTTTTTCATAAATTATAGCAATTCTTAGTGCCAGAGAGCTAGACAATACGTTAATAGTTGCCAAGTCAGCCCAGCAGAAACAATCTAAAAAAATTATTTCTAGATTCTGCACATCGGCAGAAAAGTTGTGAAATCCAGTCTGTCTTCCATATGTAGATCAAAGAAGTCAGCTATTAAACAAGGAGATATTGAGCAAGATCAAGGACAATCCAAAATCAGGGTTGGGTATGAATACATTCATCCTTCTTGAAGTAACAATATCTAGAAAAAATATAATTTATTCCAGTGCATAGCAAAAGTAATCATCTTGGATGCTTAGAAGAGAAAAACATTCATTCCAAAGCCATTATTAAATATCGGCACAGGAAGTCTATAATACTATTTTGAATTCTCAGCAAAATGCACTTGAATATGCCCATTAAAAAAAGGAGACCAAATGCTACTAAAATGAGAGGGAAAAACTGGATAATATGCAAATACTATTCTTCAATGCAGGATTAAATTATCCACGTAGGCAGTCAAAGAGCAAGAATAGTACTGAATAAAATTGAAACAAGATGGCCAGGATATACTTGTGAACTGTTCTTAGAACCAAGAGGAAAAACAGAAGAGTTTCAAATGATGAGAAATATTTTGATAGATAAAAAATTGGAGACGATACATATAGCATATTTTGAATTATTAAATTAATATTAAACTTTGTTATGTATGGTAATGATATTATAGTTATATCAGAAAATGTCTTTATTCTTATAAAATGTACTTAAAATGCTTATGAATAAAATGCCATAATGGCTGCAACTTACTTGCAACTTATTGAGCCTAATATACATAAGCACATATGTGCACATGGACACACACATAAATGTGTATATATATCCATATATAAGAACACGTAGAGAGAAAGGGAGGGAGAGGGAAAGATGAAGCAAATGTGGCAATGGTAGCATTATGGAAAATATATGTGAGGCATAAAGGTGTTTTTTGTTGTTGTTGTTCTTTCCACTTTTTAAATAAACCTTGTATTTTCTAAATTAAAATATGGGGGAGGGGATATTGTGTTGTAAAAGGAGTTATATTCCACCAAAAGTAAGAGAATGTGATTTATATAATCCAAGAAAAATTTTGAATTATAAATAATTATTTTAAACTCAGATATATGAGGCCAAACAAAATAGATTACAAAAAAACCAAAGCCACTGTTGATCTCGTGTTCTTCTGTTGCAATACTAAAGGCCAGAAGGTAGTAGAAATGTCTACAAATATTTCATGAAAACTATAGGAACACAATGTGCTTTACACAGTTTATAATTTTTGGTGAAAGTAAATGAAAGGCATTCACATGTACTAAATCAATTAAATGTTCACAATTCTTGGAGGAAAAGAGAAATTCAACCGAGCAAGAAATCACAAGATAACAAAATGAGAGAAAAATATGGACAGTTATTATCATCATTTAAAATATATGATATAACTGTCAATAAAACGCAGGACACTGTAGTAAAAAGAAACATTTATTTAGAAAATGATATCACAAACATATTCACAAAACTCATATTCTGTTAAACATATATTCATATTCTATTATAATATAGAATAGAATATATTAAACATATTCACAAACTCATGTTCTGTTAAGAAAGACTGAAAAGCTAATGAGAGGGAAATAAAGAGTACATAAAAAATAAATGTCAAAAGGTGCCATTTTATTCTTGAATTTGATAATGAACTATCTCTGAAGGGCTGCTATATTAAATACTTGTTATATAAGTTATCAAAAATTGTTAAAATTTTAAAATGCCTACTTTCCAAATCAATTCACAAGACAAGTAAATAAAAAACAATGCAAAAAGCAAAGGTAAAAATGAGAATGAATGCATTAAAAAAATGATGACATAAGCCAAGATCACAAAATCAGGACAAAACATAAAGTTCTAGCAAAAAGCAAGAATAGATGTAATCTGACAGTCCACATGGTAGAATCCTCAGTCTATGAAAGAGCAGTGTTTGGCTCAGAGCAGAGGAAGTGAAATTTAAAAAAAATAACTGTCTGAATTGGGAGTGGAAACTGACTTTCTGAGCCCCAGTATTCTATGCAAACTGTACTTCATTGGGTCTTCTCCTCTATGTATTTCTCCATCCCTTTTGAAATGTAATTTCATCAAAGCCTAGATAACCTATCTTCTTCCATGTATACCAACTTAAAAAAAAGTTATTCCTTTTAGATAATCATGTTTCATCCAATTCTCAGACCAAATTTCATTCTTCTCATGCCCTGAATATTTGCAAAGAGTAAGAGGTCACCTACAAAGGGAAGTCCATCAGACTAACAGCAGACCTCTCAGCAGAAACCCTACAACCCAGAAGAGATTAGGCACCAACATTCAACATTCTTAAAATAAATTTCAACCCAGAATTTTATATCCAGTCAAACTAACTGCATAAAAGGAGAAATAAGATCCTTTTCAGACAAGCAATTGGTGAGAAAATTCATCACCATCAGACCTGCCTTACAAGAGCTCCTGAAGGAAGCACCAAATGTGGAAAGGAAAAACCCTTACCAGCCATTACAAAAACACACTGAAGTACACAGACTACTGACAATATAAAGCAACCCCATAAAAATGTCTGCAAAATAACCAGCTAGCATCATGATGACAGGATCAAATCCACACGTAACAATACTAAGTAAGTGGACTAAATGCTCCAATTAAAAGACACAGAATGGCAAGTTGGATAAAAGAACAAGACTCATTGCTATGCTGTCTTCAAGAGACTCATCTCATGTGCAAAGACACAAATAGGTTCAAAAAAAGTATGGAAAAACATCTAACAAGCAAAAAAAGAAAATCATGGGTTGCAATCTTAGTTTCTGACAAAACAGACCTTAAGCCAACAAAGATGAAAAAAAGACAAAGAAGGACATTACATAATGGTAAAGGATTCAATTCAAACAGAAGCACTAACTATCCTAAATATATATGTATCCAAAATGGGAACACCCAGATTCATAAAGCAAGTCTGTAGAGACCTTTAAAGAGACATCGACTCCCACACAATAATAGTGGGTGACTTTAACACCTTACTGACAATATTACACAGATCATTGAGACAGAAAATTAACAAAGATATTTTGGACCTGAACTCAGCTCTGGATCAAGTACACCTGATAGATATCTACAGACTCTCAACCCCAAAACAACAAAATATACATTCTTCTCATTGCCACATGACACTTACTTTAAAATTGATCATATAATCAGAAGTAAAATGCTGCTCAGTCAATGCAAAAAAAAACTGAAATCATAACAGTCTCTCAGACCACAGTACAATCAAATTTGAACTCAAGATTAAGAAATTAAGTCACAATTACATAGCTACATGGAAATTGAATGAACTGTTCCTGAATGACTCTTAGGTAAATAATGAAATTAAGGCATAAATCAAGAAGTTCTGTGAAACTAATAAACACAAAGATACAATGTACCAGTGTCTCCTGGATACAGCCAATGCAGTGCTCAGAGGGAAATTTATAACACTAAATGCTCACATCCAAAAGCTAGAAAGATCTCAAGTTAACAACCTAACATCACAACTAAAAGATTTAGAGAACCAAGAGCAAACAAACCCGAAAGTTACCAGAAGAGCAGAAATAACCATGATCAGAACAGAACTGAAGGAGACAGAGACATGAAAAAACCTTCCAAAAAATCAACAAATCCATGAGCTGTTTTGTTTTAAATAGATAGACCACTAGCTAGACTAATGGAGAAAAGACAGAAGAATCAAATAGACACAATAAAAAATGATAAAAGTTATCAACATTGACCCCACAGAAATAACAACTATCAAAAAATACTATAAACACCTCTATGCAAATAAATTAGAAAATCTAGAAGAAATAGATAAATTTCTGAACACATACACCTTTCCAAGACTGAGCAAGGAAGAAGTGGAATCCCTGAATAGATTAATGAGTTCTGAAATTGAGGCCATAATAAATAGCCTACCAACCAAAAAAAAAAAAAAACCAGGCCACATGGATCCACGGCTGAATTCTACCAGAGGTACAAAGAAGAGCTGGTACCATACTATTCTATGGTATGAGCTGGTATGGAAACTATTCAAAAAATTGAAAACGGGCAACTACTCCCTAAATCATTCTATGAGGCCAGCATCATCCTGATACCAAAACCTGGCAGAGATACAACAAAAAAAGGAAACCAAGCCAGTATCCCTGATGCACATCAATGCAAAAATTCTCAACAAAATACTCGCAAACCAAATCCAGCAACAGATGAGATCCAGTATGATCCAGCAGGCTTCATCCCCAGGACACAAGGCTAGTTAAATATATGCTAATTAATAAATGTGATTCACCACATAAACAGAATTAAAGACAAAACCCACATGATTATCTTAATAGAAGCAGAAAAGTCCTTCAATAAAATTAAATATCCTCATGTTAAAAAGTGTCAACAAACTAAGTATTGAGGGAACATAGAACCATCAATGACAAACCCCAGGCAGAGACTTCCAAAGCTCAACTTTTGTATTCTGCACACCTGCAGGCCCAACACAACGTGGAAGCCACCAAGGCTTGGGGCTTGCACCCTCTGAAACCATGGCCCAACTCTGCATTGGCCCCTTTTAGCCATGGCTGGAGCTGAAGCAGCTTGTTTGTAGGGTGCCACATCCCAAGGCTGTGCAAAGCAGCAAGGTTCTGGGCCCAGCCTACAAAATCATTTTTCCCTCCAAGGCCTCTGGGTCTCTGATGCAAGAGGCTGCCATGAAGATCTCTGAAATGCCCTGGAAACATTTTCCCCATTGTCTTGGCTATTAACATTCCACTGCTTGTTATTTATGATGCAAATTTCTGCAGCCAGTTTGAATTTCTCCCCAAAAAGTGAGTTTTTCATTTCTACCACATGGTCAGGCTGCAAATTTTCCAAACTTTTATGTTCTGCTTCCCTTTTAAGCGTAAGTTCCAAGTTCATATCATATATTTGTGAATACATGTGACTACACACTTTTTAGAAAAAGCCAGATTACCTCTTGAATGTTTTGCTGCTTAGAAATTTCTTTTGCCAGATTCAAAGTTCCACCGATCTCTAGGACAGGGGCAAAATGGCACCAGTATCTTTGCTAAAGCATAGCAAGAGTGACCTTTGCTCTGGTTCCCAATAAAATTTTCTTCTTCATCTGAGACCACCTCAGCCTGGACTTCATTGTTCATATCACTATTAGAAATTTGGTTAAAGCCATTCTACAAGTCTCTAGGGAGTTCAAAACTTTCTCATATTTTTCTGTCTTCTTCTGAGGCCTCCAAACTGTTTCAACCTCTGCCCATTACCCAGTTCCAAAGTTGCCTCCAAATTTTCTGGTTATCTTTTTAGAGGTATCCCATTACCCCAGTACTGATTTTCTGTATTAGTCTGTTTTCACACACCTCTACAGAACTATCTGAGACAGCGTAATTTATTAAGGAGAGAGGTTTAATTGAATCACAGTTCCACATGGCTGGGAAGGCCTCAGGAATCTTACAATCATGGTGAAAGACAAAGGGGAAGCAAGGCATACTTAACATGGCAGCAGAGGAGGACAGAGAGAGAGAGAGAGAGAGAGAGGAAGTGCCACACTTTTAAACAAACAGATCTCATGAGAACTCACAGTCATGAGAACAGCATGGGGGAAACTGCCCCATGATTCAATCACCTCTCTCTAGGTTTCCCCCTCAATGCATGGAGATTACAATTCAAGATGAAATTTGGGAGGGGACAGAGAGCCAAACCATATCAGATATTATTTTCCCAAAACTTATCTTCATACTTTGAATATAGTCTGATATTAAAAAGACCAACTCTGGCTAGGCGTGATGCATCACGCCTGTAATCCCAGCACTTTGGGAGGCCAAGGCGGGCGGAACACGAGGTCAGGAGTTTGAGACCAGCCTGATCAACATGGTGAAACCCCATCTCTACTAAAAATACAAAAATTAGCTGGACATGGTGGTGCGTGCCTGTAATCCCAGCTACTCAGAAGCGCTGAAGCAGGAGAATCACTTGAACCCATTGGAGGTTGCAGCGAGCCGAGATCACACCACTGCACACCAGCCTGGGCAACAGAGCGAGACTCTGTTTCAAAAAAAAAAAAAAAATATATATATATATATATGTATTTTATATATATGTTATATATATTACCATATAGTAAAACCTAGCCAAAAGTATAATCTCCACGTTTGTGCCATTGTTCATTTAAGTTCAAATAATTCTTATAATTGTATTGTTTTTATTCAAACTTAAATGTGAAATCTGTAACGGTAATAATTGAAACACCTTGGTTTCAATTTATTTGCTTGCTAAATAGTATCTTATATACTACCAAAATACTACTATTTTATATATGGTATCTTATATATAAAATATGCTCCAATATTTTTATTTCAAAATATTTTGCTTGAATATTACTTTTTGTTCAGCATTCATTTTTTGCTACATCCATTTACTCTGCCTATATTAATTAAATCCTCATTGCATCATATGTTGTTTTTGCTAATTTTGGATGATGGATCTATCATTGTTTATAAAAACTGATGGAAAACAAGGCATGCATTATGTCATGCTTGATAATCTGTTCCCTTAATTACCACAGGGCAGTTGCTGTAGTTGCATCTTTGTTATCATCAAAAATTTATAAATATTATGTTCTCTGTTGATTGATTTTCATTGGCAATATAGCCTTTACACTTCTATTCGCTAAGTTCTCGTCACTTGTGCTGTCTTACAACATACTCTCCTAATATACAGAAAATTATATTTTCAAGAAAACCTACCTCTCAGTCATTTCTTTAATAAATCTTTGATCCACATATTTGCTGTTTGGATAAATTAACAAATAGGCTGCTCTTCCCTAAGTGTATTGCATTCACTGTTACAATCAATTTCCCTAATGAATTGCCTACATTTGTTGCCTTGTTGAAATCTAGTTATTTTGAAAACCTTCTCAATTCTTTACATCACAGCAAACTCCACCGTGGAAAATAAATTCCTACACAGAGTTTATGAGCACTTGAAAATAGAAGAAATGTTAACTTTTTAAAACAGGTCTTTGAGTTTACTGTCATTACAGCAAATATACTGGCGAAGCAGGTGAGAGGAATAATTGAGCTGTGATTTTCTTAGTTCTCTTTTGCAGTTATAACGTTTAAATTGATATCGATTCTTCTGAATGATACAAAAAGAAAATAGTCAAAATCTGCAGAGTTTGCATAATAGAAAAGTGATCATTTGTTTTTCCCTTTCAACTATATGTGTATACCAAAGTTGGACCTAAAAAACGCATCGAGAGATTTCCTAAATAGCCATCATCACAAGAATTCAGAGTTCTTTGAAACATTAGTGGTCTGTATTCTGAGCTACCTGCGTGGAACTTGAGTCTCAACATTTATACAGCCAGTTCATTCAATTAATGTTCATTATAAATTTTGAAAGTTTCTGATTCAGACTTTACAACATTATGTTATTAAGAGGTTATCTACAGTCAGCCTCCACATTGCCAGTAGATATGAAGTTATAATTCTAGGCTATTAATTTATGAGTATTGCAATCAATATCACCAACATTATTATCCAAAATAGTTATAAAATATCCATTTGTGCAGCCACTTATTCTAAGCACTATATAAAATTTTAAAAACAATATAACCTATTCACAAATAATTATAAATAACCTGATAGCTTATTATAAGTCCTTAGAATAGCCAAAACCATATTCATAAAGAAGAGCTTTAAAACTCAGGGAAAAAAAACCTTTTTGACACTTTAGAAACTGCCAATATTATGACTCCTCTTTCTAATCTAGAGTTTACATCAATTTATTGCTTTTAAAAACAAAATGGACCATTTTAAACATCAAAACAGGCTCTCAATACTCAATTGCACAAATGTTAAAATTTTTAAATAATTTATTCAAATTATGATTTAGGAAATATATAAAACCTTTCAGTTTAAGACCCACTCTATCATCCTTTGCCTCTCAAATTCTCTTTATACATAAGCATTAATCCATGGTGTATAAGATTCAAATACATATTTTGATAGTTTATTATATGTATATTTATCCATAAATAACATTCTACTATTATTTATTGTGCTTTAAATTTCTACTTAACTGGCAGTACATTCTGTATAATGTTCTGTAACTTGTTTCTACCATGATAGAAATCCAGTTCATGCTTTTACTTTATTTTATTGTACAATCAAATCATGTTTTGTATATTCTGCTCACTTTTGATAGGTTGTTTTTGCTTTTTTGATGTTATAAAACAATTATTAAAATGTCATTATTTTCCATATTTGGATGACTTTATGAAGGAGCTAAAAGCGAAGTTGTTGAATTTTACATCACGTGAATATTCAATTCAATATCATCCCATTTGTTTACATTCAAGCCCTTTGGATATGAGTTTCTATTTCTTCATCTCAGTGTCAAATAGGACATTATAAGACTATTTTAACTTTTGCCAATTTATTGGGAAAGAAATGGTATCTGTTTATTTAAATTTGCATTATTCTGATTCTTAGCATGGCTAGGTGTTTTTGTGTATGTATGTATGTATTTATTTATTTATTTGAGATGGAGTCTTGCTCTGTCGCCCAGGCTGGAGTGCAGTGGCGCAATCTTGGAGCTCACTGCAAGCTCTGCCTCCCGGGTTCATGCCATTCTCCTGCCTCAGCCTCCCTAGTAGCTGGGACTACAGGCACCCGTCACCACGCCCAGCTAATTTTTTATATTTTCAGTACAGACGGGGTTTCACCTTGTTAGCCAGGATGGTCTTGATCTCCTGACCTCGTGGTCCACCTACCTCGGCCTCCCAAAGTGCTGGGATTACAGGCGTGAGCCACTGCACCTGGCCCTGTGTGTATTTACTGACCTCCATGCATCCTTTCCTGTGAATTGCTGTTGAATATTTCTAGTCTATTTTTTCACTTGGTAATTTGTTATTTTTTTTTAATTAACTTAGAGATTCTTATGTATTCCTTGAATCAACCTTTTAACATTCACTGCAAATGTTTTCTTCTCATCTGTAACATTTTTTTACATTTGGATATCTTTTGTCAGATTATCTTTTACTTGTTATTTATGGGAATACAAATTTATTATTTTCCTCCAATGCCATAAAAATTGTTCAGATTTTTTTCCCCATATTTAGTGTCACATATTAATTCCACATTTATTTGTTGGTCTCCTTTTAAGCTTTTGTCCTATTCTCCTGGTCAATATATATCTGCCTGGGCTAATATAAGACTGTATTATAAGACTGTATTATTTACTATGTCTTTATAGCCATGGATTGTCAATCCTATTTTATCCATATATTTCCATATTGTACATAGGTAAATCTATCTTCTATGTTCACTAAAGTCAATCTTTATGGTAAACTGTTGGGATTTTAAGTAGGATTCAATGGATTTACAGATTAAACTGGGAATGATGGACATAGGTACTAAATCATCAGTGAACATAGTATACCTTACAATTTATTAAAGTGACGATTTATGTACTAAATCATCCATGCACATGGTATACTCCACAATTTATTAGCCTAATTTTTTATGCATTAACTGTTTTGCATTTTTTTCTGTGAGATTTTGCTAGATATTTTTTCTCTACAACCAATACTTTCTGTTGCTATCACCTGAGTTATTTTTAACTACACTTCCTAGTTGTATGTATCTAGCAATAATTTTTTTTTTTTTGGAGTGTTACTTTTGCGTTCAGTAAACTTAGGATTTTTTTTTTTTTTTTTTGGAGACAGAGTCTTGCTCTGTCACTCAGGCTAGAGTGCAGTAATTTCGGCTAACTGCAACCTCTGCCTCCCGGGTTCAAGCAATTCTCCTGCCTCAGCCTCCCAAGTAACTGGGAGTACAGGCACCAGCCACCATGCCTGGCTAGTTTTTGTATTTTTAGTAGAGATGGAGTTTCATCATCTTGGCCAGGCTGGTCTTGAACTCCTGACCTCATGATTCACCCTCAGCCTCCGAAAGTGCTGGGGTTACAGGCATGAACCACCATGCCCAGCCAGGATTTTTTATTATTTCAATTTTTTTTAAGATTCCCTTGGATTTTTTATGTAGGCAATCATATAATATACAAATAATGAGAGCTTTCTTTCTAATGCTCATAGCCATTGTTTATATTTTAGTGTTATTTTGTGAGATAGGACCACCAGTAGAATCCTGAATTAGAAATGACAACAGCAAACATTTTTGCTTTTTGCCTGACTTCAATAAAAGGACATTTAAGATTTCAAAATAATAGTTAACACAAATATATTTATTTCACTTATGTCAGGCCCCTGTGTATATGCATTTATTTTTATGATAATCATCAAAATGTCCCATAAATTAATCTCTACCATTATCTCCTTTAAATAGACAAAACAATGAAAGCAGAAAGATTCAATGACTTGTCTAATGTTACATAGCCACTTAATGACAGAGACACTATTTGAGGCAAGGCAGTTCAGCTCCATGTACTTGCTTATACTATATATTACATACTATATAATACATAGTACTATTGTAGTGGATAGGTTGTATAGAAGATAGTGTGTGCTTGTACTATGTAGGCACCGCTGCTTTTTAAAGGGTGATGAGAAAATTTTTTTTCTATATTTAGTTTGCTTTAAGTATTTATTTAAATGATTTTTATCATTTAAAACAATTGTTCTTCTATTCCTGGGAGTAATCACATGGGTACCTCTTATAATATGTTGATGTGTTTAATTATGTCAATACATTTTTCTAATATTAAAACATCTGTGCAATACTAGTGTTAATCTTCCTTGGCCAAGATTGGTTTTTAGTATACATTGTTGGATTTAGTTAACTAATATTTTGATTAGTATTTTTGAACAAAGTAGACTGTAATTTTTCTTTTTATGTTTTGGAATGTTTTCTCATTTTGTTTTGGCATAAAGTTTGTACTACTATAAAAATATGTTGGAAAGAAATCTCTGTTTATATACTACACAAAAATGTATAAATTTGGAATTATTTATGTTTTTAATGTTTTGGAAGCCTATCAGCCTATCTGGGGATGGTATTTTTACTGTGGAAAGGTTTTTCAGTATTGAGTCAATATTTTTGGTGAATACAAATCTATATAGATTTTTAAATTTCACTTGATTCAGTTTTGTTTGGTAACTTATTTTAAAGATACTCGTTTTTTCCAAGTGGTAAAATTTATTAGCATAATTTAGTTAATTTATTCATAGTATTGGGAGAAGTCTTATCTGTAATTAGGTCTTTTTCCCACATAATATTGCTTTTTTGAATTTCTGTTTTTCCTTGAATACTTTATCTGATAATGTATCAATATAATGAGCTTCATAAAGATCCTCTTTCTTGTAACTGCTTTCAATTTTGTTAACTTTAATATCTTATATTTATTGTATCTCTTTACCTGTTTCATTTAAATTTATTTTTTTCAGAACTCTTCATGAATTTCCAGCTTTTATTTTCTAACATAAACTATTTAAGGCTGAAAATCATTCTCTAATTACAGATTTATCTTTTATTGATACATAATTGTACTTATTTATGGGGTACATGTGATATTTCAATACAGGTATATAATATGTAATAATCAAATCAGAGTATTTGAATATCCATCATCTCAAACAAGTTTTAAGCAAATCTTATAAGTTTTGATATGTAGTAACTCACATTTATATTCAGTTATAAATACTGATTTTCATTATGATTTCTAATTTTATCTAAGAGAAATGTAGTAGTATATTATAATATTTACAAACCTAAGTTTTGTTTTCATTTAAACATCAGAACACACAATCTGTATGGTACATATTTTTGAATAACTACTATTTCAGATTTTCTTTATCTTATCTAGTTTTCTCTGTTTCCTGTAGAGTCATATGCTACTTGATGACATTTCAGTCAATGACAAATTGCATATACCACAGTGATTTTATAAGATTATAATGAGCAAAAAAATTCCTACTGCCTAGTGACTTTGTCACCATCCTAATATCATAGCACAATGCATTACTCACTTGATTTTGGTGATGCTGGTGTAAACAAACCAACTCTGCTGCCAGTTGTATAAAAATATAACACATACAATTATGTACAGTAAGTAATACATAATAAATGACCATGTTACTGGTTTATGCATTTGCTACAACATAGCTTTTATTGTTATTTTAGAGTGTATTCTTTCCCCTTATAAAAAAAAAAAAAGTTAACTGTAAAACAGCCTCAGCAAGTCATTCAGGAGGAATTCCAGAGGAAGGCATCATTATCATAGATAATAGCTCCATGAGTGTTATGGCCCCTGAAGACTTCCCAGTGGGACAAAATCTGGAGTTGGAAAATAGTGACATTGATTATCCTGACCCTATGTAGGCCTAGAGTCATGTGTGTGTTTATGTCTTAGTTTTTAACAAAGTAGTTTAAAATTTTTAATTAAAAAAATTAAAAATAGAAAAAAGCTGTAGTATAAGGATATAAATAAAATATTTTTGTACAGCTGTGCAATACATTTCTGTTTTAACCTAAGTGTTACTATAAAATAATCAGAACATTAAAAACTAAAAAGTTTATAAAGTAAAAAGATATAGTAAGCTGTTTAATTTATTATTGAAGAGATACTTTTAGTGCAATCCAAGTGTACACAATTTATAAAATCTACAGTAGTGTGCAGTAATGTCCTAGGCCCTCATATTACTCACCACACACTTACTGAATCACTCAGAGAAACTCCCAGTTTTGCAAACTTCATTTATGGTAAATGTCCTATACAGATGTACCATTTTTTATCTTTTGTATCATGTTTTCTGTACCTGTTCTGTTTAGATACACAAATACCACTGTGGTATAATTGCCTACAGTATTCTGCACAGTAACATGCTGTACAGGTTTGTAGCCTGGGAGCAACAGGCCATACCATACAGCTATAGCCCACGCCATATGGCCTAGGTGTGGTGTAGGCTATACCAACTAAGTTTGTGTGAGTACACTCCATGATGTTTGCACAACAACAAAATCATCTAACCGCACTTCTCAGAATGTATTCCCATCGTTAAGTGACACATGATTGTCATTCTTTCTAACAGCATTATCTTAAAATTTTCTACTGTAATAGTAAATTAGTAAACTTGCCATTAGGATAAGATCAAAACCTGCCGTTAGGATAAAATCTAAAAACCCTTACAAATCTCTGAATGGTCTGGTCAACACTTTCCTTTCCAGCTCTGTCACTCTACCACACAGCCTACACCGTAAATATTAAACTCTTTTAATTTCCACATCATATCATTTTTTTCTTGCCTCTAAAGCTTCGTTCAATAAGTGTCCCCACCCCTGTCATCTAGTTAGCTCTTCTCAGTCAAGTGACCTCCAAGAAGCACATATATAGGAGAAGAAGGAGGCCCTGTCGTGTTCATTCCTGTCGTAATATTTTGGCACTGTGCTTTAGTTTCCTTCTTTGTGTATTTCCTGAAGGTAAGGACAGGGTCCATCTTGTTCCCAGAACATAACACAAAATCTGATAAATAGAAGCTTCTCCACAAATACATACATATATTTAATGAAATATTAAATGCTATTTCATTTAGCATTCTCTAATTTTCCTGCTATACAAATGGTAAGTGGACTGGCTCAGATTGACCTAGTCATAATTTTATAGGCCTTTTTCTTAACCCTTTTCTAATTCATTTCCAGACTTATAAAATTAGTTCTCATAGCTTTTGTACTACATTGCATTTCATTGACCATAAATTCTATTGCTATTGATAGGGGAAAACATCTTATATATATATCTATATGTATCTATATATAATTATACATAACATAATATACTTATTATATGATATATAAATATATAATTATATATAACTATAATATATAAATTATATATTAAATCTATAATATATAACATAATTATAAATATACATATTTCATATATATAAAATTTCGACACTGGAATCAGAAGTGAAACACAGGGCTCTAGAAATACAATTTCTCATTTTAAAAATAATTACACACAGTTTTATTTATTTTCTTTTTACGGAGACATAAAAGTTGTACACATTTATGGAGTACATGTGATATTTGGATACATGCATACAATATGTAGTGATCAAATCAGAGCATTTAGAATATCCATCACCTCAAACACTTATCAATCTTTTGTGTTGGGAACATTTCAGATCTTCTCTTCCAACTATTTTGAAATGTACTATAAATTATTAACTATACCACTCTACTGTGATATTGAACACTAGAACTTATTCCTTCTATCCTACTGTATGTTTGTACCCATTAGTCAACCTCTCTTTCTCATACTTTGAAAAAACATTTGCTTTGTGGTGAAATGAAACAAACACTTATTTAAAATATAGGCTTTTAATTACCTACAGCTCCTCTGGCATCCAGCAAGATGACAGCCACTAAATCCAGAAAGACAGTAAAGAAGAGCTATATTCACCACTGAAGCTGTACTTCTCTTGGATATTGAGAGATTCCTTTTACATATTAAAGATTCTCACCTTTGCTGCTCATTAGAATGCAAAAAATAATAATTCTAAGACTGAAAGTGTGTTTTCTGCATTATCCAGCAAGATTGAAAACCCTTTCATGTTAGTAATTTTCTTAAAGCTAATGGTTTCTTTTATGTAAATGTTAAAAATGTGACAAATGCCTTTCTGTACAGTGTTTCATCTCCATAACAGTCTGATCCTCAAAATAAGGTTGGGGCCCTAATTGTGTAATATTATAACATACAAGAAAAGGATAACAAGAAATCTCATTCCTGACCTCAGCTGGTCAGCTTCTTGCATACCATCTTTCTTTTAATTCAGGAACTACTCAGATACTGTTTTCCATGTGTCTTATTTTGAGTCATTTTCAGTAATTTACTGCTATAATTTAGAATCACATAGAGTCCCATAGGTTAATTACAGAATCTTCTGTGTGGAAAAAAAAAAAAAAAGTATTTTCACTCCTTTCAATGATGTTGCCCCTATTTCATTTAGCATTCTCTAATTTTTCTGCTAAAGAAATGGTAAGTAGATTGGCTCAGGCTGACCTAGCCATAATTTTATAGGCCTCTTTCTTAACCCTTTTCTAATTCATTTCCAGACTTATAAAACTAGTTTGCATAGCTTTTGTACTACATTGCATTTCATTGGCCATAAATTCTATTGCCATTGATAGGGGAAAACATCTAACATTTTGCATTCACAAAAATCTTCTAAACTTTTGTATAAAAAGAATTCCACAAAATTGAGTTGGGTGGGAAATGTGAATACTTTATGATTACCCTACCCAACATATACACATTCGTACATAATCATTGCTTTCTCACAAAGTTATAATTACTAGTTATAATTTTATTTTTATGTAATCTGGCAACACAAATATCTCTATTATTAGTTGTAGATGAATACATTCTTGTAATGGGTCAAAATAAGTGCTTTCATGGCAACTTCTTAGGAAAAAATAATAAATCCTTTCTTTACAGTTGCTTCTCATTTGGAGCTAGTTTTCATAACCTAAATTGTGATAATGTGATTAATTTCCTGGGGAGCATTGTTTGGATATTGCAGGTTACCTGTGTTTATACCTCAATATGTTTATACCTCAATATGTTGTGGTGTATACCTCAACCAATCAGGCGGTTGATATCAAGAACGAATATCTCTCAAATAGTGAAAAAAAAAGAAGAGTATAAGTGAAATGCCATTTTTGAGTTTATTTATAATTATTAAAACAAAAGATGAAAATAGATTTTTAATCATTATCACTTTGACAATAGGAAAAGAAAGGCCATTGCTATTCAAATAAAGCTAGATGTAGATACTGTATTTTCTTGGTGATATTTAGGTTTTATGCTTTCTTCTCAGCACTATTGAAAATAAAAGCAAACCCCCTTTTTGTTAAAATTCTTCCAATGTAAAACAACGTTGTTGGTGTGTATCTGAATATAAAGACTAACCGCCAGCCCCCTTAATTTCTTTTATTGATTAAAGAAACAAGGGATTTCTTAGAAAAGCATTTCCCATTAACTATTGTAGAGGCTGTACCTCTGTAGTAAGGCTGGTAATTGAAAGTATAGACTCTGGGTTTAGATTGTATGATTTTTAAATCCAAGCTTTATTATTTGCAACCTATTCAATCTTGAACAAGTTACTTAACCTCCCCAAGCCTCATATTCATCTGTGAATATGGATAATAATATTCTGTATCTCATAGAGTTAGTGTGAATATTAAATGAGCTAAGTGTCTACTAAGTATAATATCTAACATAGAAGTGTATAACAAATCTTACATATATCTATTACAAAATTAAGAAATTTCTATTTTGAATATAGTTTCCCATATTAACAATATGTAATAACCACTTAGCCACAGCATTTTAAATAAAAATTCAACTATAAGTTGATATAAAACTTAAAAATAAGTACTTTATAATTTGTTAGCTATTTTTCTTTTCCAATTTTGAATCCTCTCTTTTTCTAAAACTAATTGGTAGCTTAAAGGTGTCCATTGGTGCTACTGTAACATAATAAATAAAGAGAAGAAAATATAGTTTTAGTAAAAATTCGGTTGCCATGGATACTTCATAGCATAGGAATGAAATTCCCAACCCAAAAGTGGTTTCAGTTGTTGAGACTGTATGCCACACATATACCAAAATGGTATGAAACAAAATAAGACTTTCTGGGAAGAGTAGGAGAGGCTTTCTAAGAAGAGTCAAAAATAGTTTGGGAGAACAGGGAGAGGAAACTGGTTTGGCCTTTTTTGTGGTTACTAGGTGGGCTGGGTGAGGGTCCCACAAAAATGATTTGAACCTCCCACCAGGCTCCAAAGGAGGAAGTACCAGGCTTTCTTATCAATTTGTCCTGATGGAGAGAAAAGAGGAAAGGGCAGAGGTGGGATTTGAAAGCCTCAGCAGCAAAACATCAAAAATGAAGTCAGTCTTTTTAATCATAGACTCTTATATTGCAGGGTGGCGGGGGAATCTAATGAATAAAATTTTCTCAAGGGACTGTATATACATACATATAGGTTCATCCTCAAAATAAGACGCTAATAGTAATATCTTGGAAGAATATGTCTTCTGCATTTGAATGTTACCATTTTTTAAAGCATTCTAAGTGAGGTTAAAAAGAATCTATATAAGAATGGTTTATGGATAAAATTGTAATGAGGCATGACATTTTTTCAAGAATATTCAAAGATTGTAAAATATATATATTCCTGGCACCAGTGATTCCACTTGTAGAAAATTTTTTTCAGGAAATTAAGAAGGAAGAGATTTTCACCAACATTTTTGCAAATTCGTCCAGGCGCTGTGGCTCACATATGTAATCCCAGCACCTCGGAGGGCGAAGCAGGTGGATCACTTGAGTCCAGGAGTTCAAGCCAGCCAGGCTCAACAGGCTGGAAGACCCCATATCTAGGAAAAAAAAATAGTAAGTTGACTTTTAAAACACAAAAGGATATTATAACCAAATAGAATTTATGCCAGGAATGCAAAATTAGCTCAACATTCAAAAGTTGGTATTTTCAACCGTGATGGAAATACAATTGAGTAAAGAAAAGATAATGTTTTCAACAGTGTTGGAAAAAATGACTATCTGTATAAAAAAAAAAAAAACTTTGATCCGTATTTTGTACCATATCCCAAAATAAACTTTAAAAAAGTGTCATAGTCCTAAATGCAAACTCTAAATCTATAAAACCTGAAGAAAGAATACATACGATAATACCTTTGTGGCTTGAGCTAGGCAAACATTTAATAGATAGAAACCAAAGGATAATCCATAAAGTAAAAAAACTGATAAATTGAACTTTATCAAAATTAAGAACTTCTATTCTTTGACAGATTGTATTGAGAGAGTGAACAGACACTTTACAAATTGGGAGAAAACATTTGCAAATCACGTATCTGATAAAAGACTTGAATTTAGAATACACAAAATATTTTCAAAGCTCAATAATAAGCAAACAAACACATTTTTAATGGGCAAAATATTTAAACTACTTCACCAGAAAAAATATTGATGGCATAAAAGAACATTGAAAATATGTGCAACATCATCAGCCATTAGGGAAATGCAAATTATAATCTTAATGGGATACTTCTGCAATTTATTAGAACATCCAAGACTAAAAAGACCAACTATACCAATGGTTAGCAAATGTTAAGGGAGAAAAACTGGAGCTCTCATACACTGTTGGCGTTTATGTTACAAGGTAAATGGTACAACCACTTGGGCAAAACATTTGACACTATCTTAAAATGTGAAGCACAATTATTTTATGATTCAGTCATTCAACTTCTAGATATTTAACAATGATAAACAAAAGTATATCTTCATACAAAGACTTGAATACTAATGTTCAAAACTGCCTTCTTTGTAATAGCCAAAGAACTGGAAATAATACAAACATTCATCAATAGGTGGAGGGATAAACAAATTTTCTTATATATGTATATTCCATACATGGAATACAACTTAATCAAAACAAAGGAATAATAATAGACATAACAAACATAAATTACTCAGAAAGTCCATACGCTTAGTGGAAAAAGAAGGACAAAAAAGCATATTGTGTGAGTTCATTTATATAAAATTCTAGAAAATGCAAACCAATCTATAGTGACAGTAATCAGATCATTGATTGCCAGGAAATTGGAGTTTTAAAGGTAGGATGACAGCATTACCAAGGGTTAAAAAACTATTGAGCACGAATACATTCATTTTCTAGATTGGGGTAATTGTTTTATGGATGTGTGTATATGGCAAAACTTTTCAAATGATTCACTTTTCTGTATTTTAATTATATTTTAAATATACCCATGTTTTTAAAAGTTACTGGGCACATATTTCTCTTAAAACAATTGCATTAATGTAACCAACTTAGAAAAAGCAACTATCTAATGAAAGAGTCCTGATAATTAATACATTTATTAACACATATTTATTGAGGATTTACTGGTTATCAGGTATTAATTTGTGAATTCAAATAGGGATAAACCCTTGCCTTCAGGTCACTCACAGTCTATTGGTAGAGGTCAAATATAGCTAATCTATTGAAATCAGTTTTATTTTAAAAAGCCTGCAGGAACTAAGAGGTGGAGAATTCTGAGGCAAGCTGAACAAGGCTTTCGTAAGAAGGGGATGCTTGAGGTGGTCCTGGAGGATTAGAATGAATTTGCCAAAAAGATGGGGATGAACAATGGGAATGGCATGAGCTAAGTCACAGAATCACAAACAAGTATGATGCAGTGAAAGAGAGAGGCCATGAAGAGAAATGAAATTGGAGAGGTAAAAGTAGATCAGATCAGGAAAGCTTTTATATGTTGGGCTTTGAAACTCAAATTTATTCACCTGCCTATAGAGAGCTATTCAAGAGGAAAGAATGATGTTATCAAATTTTATATTAGAAAAATCACTTTCAAAGTAGTGCATAGAGCAGTTAGGAGGAAAGGAAGACTGGATGCAATGTGATCAGGTGAAGAACATTGCTATAGTTTAAGCAAGAAATGTTGAGCACTTCAATGAAGATGAGAGCATGGAGAAGAGAGTTTGGATTCCATTCAACATTTTGGAAGTAGAACTATAAACAGTGAGATCTCTAAATTATAAGTGAAGAAAATGAAGCATTATTTGCTACAGCCATTTACCTGATTTGGACAATCAGATGAGCAGTCATGCCATTTATAAATTAGCGAATGGAGGACACATAGCAGGTTCGAGGGGGAAAGATGTGTTCAGTCTTAGAAATGTCAAGTTTGATGCACCTTTGGAAAACCTATATGGAAATATTTTGGTAGGCAAGTTCCTAGATATATCCTAGGGCTCCTAGGACTCAGTGAAGCTCTGATGTGCCATGTTCATCTTCTAGTAAAAGAAATGGTATTAATAGTTACATTTTATTGAGCACTTTCTCATAGTAGTTATTGGGCTAAGCACTTTGCATAGATCACACTAAGCGTGCTTTGCAATCCTTGCATCACAATTATGTTAGTATTTTATACTTGTATTACTTATGAGAAAAGTGAAACTTAGAAAACTTTTGTACCTTCCCCAGAAACAATTTGTAGTAGAGTTGTTATTCAACCAGACAATGCTCTCAATATTAATAACTGTACAATGCTAGAACACTATATTTTAAGTGTTCCTAGAAAAATAGACGCTGCTGTGTCCCTAACTCACCCCATAGAGCCCCCATAGGCCTATGAGTAAAAATAACCTTTAGAAAGCACCTTGTCTTCAGAAAATAAGGGGAAACAAAGTGAGTAGTAACCATGAGAAGAAGCCAATGTCTGAGTCTAGGTCACAAGGACAATCAGCTTTTCTCCAACCACCCTCAGTTATCTATGTTTTCTGCTTTATATTCTCAGATGTGATAATTTTGCCTAATTGGTTTTACATCTATGTCCAACCTTATTTCTCTGCACTAAATTGTGGACTCATGTAAAGCAATGACTCAGTAATTCAGCACTTTGCTTGAGAATTAATCTTTTAGCAATAGCCCTAGGTCTGTCTCTTAGGGGCTGTATGACCTTACACAAGTCATTTAATCTCTCTGAGCATCAGTGTTATCAAAAGTTAATGGGAATAATATATCCAAGCTATCTGCTTCAGCAGAATCTACTTAGAAAACATATATTAAGATGCATTGAAAACTATGAAGCACTATGGAATTGTAAGAATGCACCATAAATTTTTGTTTGTTTCTTTCTTTATGTTGTCTTGGTGACCTCTGTATGGTTTTAAAGGACAGACACAAGACTCAAAATTATCGGTGCAATTTATTTGCTAAATTTTGCTTTTCCTTGAAAAGCCTCTGATAAATCGCCCATACTTACAAAACAAAGAAAAGACTATTTTCTTTTATCTACTAAATTGCATGGCTTCATCTTTCAAAGTATTGCTCAAAATCCAGTTATCAGTCTGTCATCCACATCAACTTTCTTGCATAAAAATGAATTTGATACATTGCCCCATAAAACACAAATACTAGTATATTTCTCTATATACTTTATTACTGTTTTTTTGTCAGAAAATATAATGCTAAGCTCCTGAGCTCTTGAGTTAGAAACCTGGGTCCAAACAACAGTTCCATTTTTTAGTAATGTGACTTTGGTCAAATGATATCCCTTCTAAGCCATCATTCCCTTGTCTATAAAATGGAGCTAATACTAACATTTAACTCATAAAATTCTGAGTGTTAAATAAGACATATAAGAAAATTATTATATTGTCTGCCATAAATAAGAGTTCAATAAATATCAAGTATTATCCATTAATATCACTGATATCCATTTTACATGGATATAATAAATTGCTCTCACAATCACATATTTATATTTGTTTTTTGAAATCCTGGCCTCAAGCAATCCTCCAACCTCAGCCTCCCAAAGCACTGGGATAATAGGCCTGAACCACTGTGCCTGGCCCTTCTGTTTGTTTTTTAATCTCACTTTATTTCTTCTTCCTTACCATGTTTTATATTCTACAACCCATTTTTTCTTTGCTACCATATTTCATATTCTGTGTTATCTCAATAATAATGTCTCCTTGTTGCTATGTCTACTTTTTCTGTTAATAAATGTTTCCAACCAAAAACACTGAAGCATTCAGTAACAAATTCAGACCGTTTTTTAATGAAACTCCATAGAAAGTACTATTAAGCATTAAACTTCCATTAATATAGAGATATGATGTCTGCTTAGCCTTCTCAATAATTCTGAGGCACCTGGGAATGGTCTCTAGGTCTTTGAATTTTTAACTGATGTCCTTATGTTCCTCTAATTTGCATGACCAGACCATGCTTCCTTATGTTTCTCTAATTTGTTGTAGCAACAACATTTGGTGAATGTTTTAGAAGTTTTAGTACATTTTATGGAATTGTGCCCATGTAATTATGCAGCTATATTCCTGCAATCATTGTATAATTTGATCTTTTACACCTCATTTTTTCGTAGTCTAATATCTGCTCCAATCATGTGACCTACTTTGCTACCACTTTTTCCTTCAGCCTTGCATGCACACATGCACAGAAAGTTCCTTCGATCAGCATACTAATAGTGGATGTAGATTCACATCAACCCGAGGTAGAATCTCCTCAATCAGGCTCAAAGAATGGGTGTGTAAAACTGGAGAGATAATTTACTAATTTCCAAAGAAAATATAACTATTACATGGATCAGGACACTGACATTAATGTGATCATTACATTCTCTGGTTGACAAAGTATGTAGGGAAGAGAAAATCAGAGGCCATTGAAACATTATTTTTGCAGGTACTGAACCAACTTGAAGGTCCATGAACGGGATATTATCTCCCTCAGCAAACCTATGAACCTATGTCAGCAGCAACACTGCAGTCGAAGGCAGCTCAACAGCCAAGAGACCTGCAATCAGTGTCAGAGAAATCAAATGATTAATAGGACCAGAGATTAACCAAATGATTAATAGGACCCACATCAATGGGGTCGGATTTTCTGCATCTGCTGACTAAGGTTTCCTCTCCCACAACAGTGCTTTAATGACCCCAGCAGAGGAAATGGGGGCTGCTCTGCCTTTCTCTTCCTCTCTCCTTCCTCAGGTGAACCTCCTACTCATGGACATATTCTTTTTTTATTTGTATTGAAATATGCAACTCTATTTATAACTAAGTCTCATAATGGAAATTTTACATTTTTCTACTCTGATCTGGCATTGATTTTTATAGTTTAACTCTTTTTTAAAGTCTCACTTCCCTCACATCAATTCCTAGCAAAAAACCTCATTTGAATGTAGGTGAAGATTGCAAACTCAAATATCTTGACATATAAACACCAAGTCAAAAAATGAATTGTGAAAGATATCCACTTTGGTTTGGGGGCATTTGTCTAAGCACATTCAAGGCTTCTCTAGGTCCATTGACTGATCCTACTCCTAGGGAAGTGGTCTTTTTGATTGGTAAATGTAGAAAGAGTAGTTATTTGGGCATACGCAATTTAGTATTGTCTTTCATTCTTTTGGGAGTAATGCTGCCTCCGTGTCTAAGCTTTTGATATGCTTATCTAGGAGTGTGGGGTGTCAGTGTGCCAAACTATGGGAGTTTTTAATTAGAAATCCACTTTACTAATGGGAAATTTGTTGTTTTATCTTTATTTGCTTCTTATTTCTGAACTTGCTCCTAAACTGCGTGGAAATGAATATACAATTTGTTAGCCCATTCTTTGGATATCTCATGTCCTACGCGTGCTAAATTATTAACAATCTTAACCTGGTTTTCATTTTTGCCCATTTAATTTTCATCTGGTGGCTCTCAGTTTATATAACTACAAGTTTTAGGTGTGACAAAGGTTTCTAAAAGTATCCTAATACCCAGATACATTTTTTAAAGTGTAGGTCCACAAAAAAGTATTTATCTTGTATTGAAGGTAATAATGATACTTATAAACTTAGATACACAGAGCTCAATTTAATAATATTTTGAATTGTAAACTATATATAAGCCTTTGAACTTCAGGTGACTTAACATCAACCTTTGGATCAACAATTTACTCTTTAGCCTAGAAAAGATGCTAAATTATTTGCTAAATTATCTTTGAGTCCAGTGCACAATTTTTCTAAAATGGAGTGGTTCAAATTTCTCCATCTGCCACTGCAAGCACTAATATGCTTTTGAGACCACACAGGTCTGAAAGAATGCACTTTCCCTTCCCAAAGACATCCTTAAGCCAGACACTATAATTAATTCTTTGGGGGCAATGTAGTGAGGGAAGACTCCCGGGACCATTTTTATTTATACCATCAACTTTTGTGAGAAAGGTGAGATGTGTTTAGCTCCAAGTCTCAATTACTCCTGCCTTTTCTCTAGTTGCTGACATTGGGTCACGCTGCTGGTAACAAAATCTTTTCAGGACCCTCATGCAACACTGAAGATAAAGTACAACAGAGCTCTCTTCTCTTTAATGAGAAAGCTTTTCCAAACTTGACAAACCAGTACTGTATGACCACTTGATTTTAGTCTGTATGAAGTAAATTTATTCCCAATCAATTCCCTCTGTTCACAGGTAGATTTGGCTTTTCATTAAGATTTGTTAGGATAGTGATATTCAGTATTTGCTGAGTCTCTCAGTGAGACACTGAATTTATTGGCTACCTTTTCATCTTCTTTGAAAGCTGTTCAGCTTCAGCAAACAAATTTTTAAAAAGTCATTTTTTCACTGGGAAAATGATGTTGACTCCTTGTTAGAATTCTGATTTCACAGTACACCCTTTAAATGTAAATTTCAGAAGTAGATGAAGTTGCCAAAATGTCTCTTTCTCATTTAAATTGATTAAAGTAGTCTTTTTAAAAAAAATACTAATTTTCTTCCTCAGATTTCTTTGACATTCCAAGAACTACCATACAACTGGTCAAGTTGTTGAATGAATGCTTTGAATAACAACCTCATCAAAAGAACATAATAAGGAAAATAATCACTGACTGCTCCCTTTAAACCATTCTGTAAAGTGTGAGAGGGATTTAAAAATTGAGTCATACATGTAGACTTTCCACATGCATTCATCCTATTGACCTAAGACAGAAACTGATTCGAAATTAACACAGAGAGTTTGTTTGGGCCAGGATTGAGGACTGCAGCCCAGAACAGGCTTCCAATTTGCCTTGGGTAGTACACAGTTTAGTCTTTGTTACAAGCAGGTTTTTAAAGGCAAAAAGGGAACAAGGTGTGGGCTGATACAAAGTTGTCAGGAATTCTCACTGGTTTACATTGGTTATAACCGGCTATCATTATTGAATTATAGGGTATAAGTTATGGTGTCTATAGTATGGAATTTTATGGCTACTTGGCATCAGTTAGCCGAGAACCCACATAGCCAGTAGCTTCAAGAGGTAAATATGTACCTCAGCTGGGGAGCAAGAAGTGACTACTATTGCATGTCAATACCTTTCTGGGCCGGATAATTAAAGAGCACTCTCATTCCTCAGACAAAGTTTTTCTTTCTCAATTTGCCATCTTTCCTGTAACACAATATCTAACTGTGGCATCTTTTGAATCAAGTTCATTCAAGGGTTAGGCTATATGGATAAAAATTGAAATTCAAAAAGTTGCATTTCACTGGACTTCCATTTCAAGGTTCCAGACTTGCCATAATTGTCATTGGTTAAAAATCTCTCCATGACCCCAGGTAGTTTAACTTCAGGGAAATAGCCAGTCTTGAAACCACCAACAAAGTATGCAACGTTGTTGTAGCTTTATAATGGCCTTTATAATAGAACAAATCCATCATATGTGGTGGTAAATCTTGAGAGAGAAATAAGTGGAAGAAATCTGGGAAGAAAAAGGACAGCATAAACTTCAACCATGGGTGACATCAGCAGTAGATAAGCTCTCAAAACACCTTCCCTGCCGGGCAGCACTACCTCTATATCACTTAGGTTGATCATAGGACAGCTGTTTTTTTGTTTCTTTGTTTTGTTTTTGTTTTTGTTTTTGTTTTGTTGTTGTTGTTGTTTTTTTTTTACTCTGGAGCTACTTCTTTCAGGCTCTTTGAAATATTTGAGATAGCATTGACAGCAGCAGATGAGATGAAGATTTACAGCTGGTGTCAGTAGCATATTAATGCCTCCACAGTCCATGGTGTCTCATGAGTTTCCATAGAGGTTCCACATAAATTTTGACTTGAGACATAAAAGGATGAAATAGCCTTTTAGGATGATGAAGATAAGGCCCTTAAGTTAGACAGCAAAAGGAGAAAGGAGCAAATAACAGGGTCTCCATAGTAGTCATAATAGCCTCTTAATGGTTAGGAGCCCTAGCAGTTGAATCTGAAAGAGCGCAGGTTGCCTAGTGTCATCTAAGGCAGGGTTTCTCAACAGCAGCGCGCTGACATGTGGGGCTGGGTAATTCTACGTTGTGGGACTGCCCTGTTCACTATAGAGTATTTAGCAGCATCCCTAGGCCCAACCCCTCTAGTTGTGATAAGTCAAAAATGTCTCCAGACACAGCTGAATGTCCCTGGGGAGTAAAAATCACCTGTAGTCAAGAACCACTGAACTAAAACACCACAAGTCCATCACACTGAATTTTGTATCATTTTACCCAGTCACAATTTTGCAATCTCTATCTATGTAGACAAACTACTTTTAGGTATGTTTCTATTATCTTTTAAAAGATGTGTTCTACTCGACTAAAAATTTCCCTGAAATGTTAAAGAAACATACTTTGGGATCAAAGAGTAGAGTGAACCAGAACAGCAAAATTTTCACTTTGTATGTTCTGATTCCAAAACTTTTTGGAAAGAAATTTTAGGCATTTGAGAAGGATTTTAATCATACTCATAAAGTTATAAGTATAATAATTCAGATTTTTATAGTACAGAACAGGTTATAAGGACTTCTATTTCCTTACTTTATTTAAACCTCACAATGACCATGTACCCTAAGCATAATCTTCATTGTATGGAAAAGAGTCTAAGTGACTTGCCTAAGAGTATACAAGAGCATTCAAAATAAGCCAGATATCAAACTCACATATTTTGTTTTAATCTAAGTATTTTCCAACAGAAGACTTGGCACCTGCCCCTACTGATGAAGCTTTAAGCATTGAGTAAAGTGTTCTCATCACTAGGATGAGAAAACTTAGAGAAAGAAAGGGGTTAGTGCTCTCTGAATTGACATATGTGGTTAGATAAGTTTGCTAGGCTTTTAAAAAGGCATATAATTTTATTTTTAAAAATAATTCTGGTTTTGAAATGTTGTCTTAAAAGATGGATGGAATTACACATGCTATATCCTCCCTGGTCTCAAAGCACATAATTATCAGTCACTTTTACCTTCTATTCAGAAGGAAATTAGACGGGCCCTTTGTCAGATGTAAAGATATCATTGGCCAACAGAAATTTCATTTGATGGGCTCATCTCATCTGGAATAAGTGAAGTTAGGAATGGACAAATGTGGAAATTAAGACCGGATCACAGACCTATCTGTAAACAATTATAGAAGATTCCAGTTACTATTGAATTCAATTTATTTGCACTCTAGCTTTCATATACCCCAAGACAGCAGGAAAAATAGGTTACAGTCCCTTTTCTGACACTCACTGCTTGATTTTACACAAGTCACTTCACCTTTCCTAACCTCCATTTCCTCATCTGTAAAATTAAGATGATAATAGTACCTGACTCAAAGGTGTATTTTACAGATTAACTATGACAACGATTAGGATATAATAAGTGTTCAAAATGTTAGTTGTTATTATTAACTATGCTGTGTAAATATTACTAACTTCTTTAGCAGATTCCATCACTTAGCAGCCATGATGGGATAACTTATATAACAGTACAATTGTCCTTTCTACCCACTTGCACGATTATATATCCCATCTCAAGCTTCTTCTAATTAACAACTGTTTACACAAATGACTCTCTTGGAAACTCTACTGCCTGGAGTCTTTACCTTTGGCAGTTTTTCTGCTGTGTGTTTTAATATTCAATATGTTTTATTTTAAAAAATCAGTGACATTAGCATCTTTCTCAATACCTTTTTATACAGTCTTTAACAGTGTTGTTGACAACTTCTGCTTTTTTCTAAGTAAATAAGAATAGCAAAAAAACATTTTGTAGGTGTCTTGGATTATATAGCCTCTTTACATAGGCCAGAAAAAAAGTAAAGCAAATAATTTGGCTATCATTAAGTAAACTTAGTGAACGAAAACAGTAAAACTGGTCTATTTAAATTGATCAGATTATCTAGATATCCGCCCATCCTCTTCCTTATTGTGCCAGGTAGAAGCAAACATATTTGGTGCTTAAAAATAATATACTATATTATACATATTGTTCATCCTACTGCTGAAAAAAAATTACCTCCAAATATAGCAGCTTAAAACAACACATACGTATTTTCTTAAATTCTCTGTTGTTTAGGAGTTCATGCACTGCTTAGCAGGGTCTTTCGATCACAATATCTCACAAGGCTGCAGTCCATATGTTGTTCAGGCTGCAGCCATCTCAAGACTTGATAAGGAGTAGGACACAGTTCTGACCTCACTCATGAGGCTGTTGAGAGGTTCAAGTCTTTGCTGACTGATGACCAGAGACATACTTTTTTTGCTGCATCATCTTCTTCATAGAACAGCTCAGAGCTCAGCAGCTGGTTTCCCTCAAAGTGAACCAGTGAAAAGCAAGAAAGGGTATTTAAGATGGAAACCACAGTCTTTTTGTAACCCAGTCTTGGAAGTGACATCCCATCATTTTTGCCACATTATTTTCACTGGAAAAGAGTCATAAGATCCAGCCTACTCATAAGGGAAGGGAAATACCTAAGGGTGTTGATCCTAGGAAACAGGATCATTAAGGATTATCCAAGAGGCACTAACACATAGATCAGTAGAAAGTGACTAGGAAAGAACATCTAAGAATATAGAGTGAGTAAATTAGATTCAGTGCTTTCCAGATCCTTTATTCCTAATGCAGGTCAGATAGCAAGAGAATATAAATTGTTTTTGAGTGAGGAGTTTCCACTTTCCTTTATGCTGCCAAGTTTAGAAGTGTAGCATTTTAAGAGGAATTCTTTGAGAGGAACAGCTCTGCACCAGCCAAGGCTAATGAGCGAACACCATGATACTATTTCTAGAAGTGTCACCTTTCTGGTGATCTTTTTCTTTAAAATTCCCCTGGAGGTCTGCATTAATGTTCTTTGAGTAGGGAATGTGTAGTAGCTCACTGCAGAAAGATGGAGTCCCACAGGAGGAAACCTTCTAGAAGATATTATTTATTCTTTTCCTCCCTACTTATTCTAAAAGGAAGGGAAATTGAAATAGAGGAAGCTTTTGAACACAGCATGAATGCAGAGCTTGTAACTGTCGTGTTACTTTTAGTTTAAACTTAAGCCTCCCTTATTCTTCCAGTACACCCTTTGAAACAGCTGCTGCCAGTGCAGAGGAGACCACGTTATTTCAGAGTGACTACTTTTCAAGCAAATACTGCCTCTAAGTTAATTAAAATGCCTATGTTGTTTTCTTTCTCAAGCCTTAACAGCTTCAAGGAAAAAAGCAGACAATTCAACTGCCAGGGGGAAAAAGGAGAAGTCAAACAAATTGACAAAAAAAATCATCGGCTGAATGTAATCATCATCACATCCTTCAAGCTATACATTTATTTTATTGGAGTTCCTTCTTTACCTGTAGCATGCTGATGACCTACTATTTATTTACCTTTGATTTCAATGACTATATCATTATTAATTAAAAGTCTTTGGGTTATCTTCTTTCCCACGAAGACATTAAGCTACTCCTTTGAGCTTTGTCAGGCCTGAAGAGGAGATGAGTGTACCCTACTGGCTCCGCCACATATGTAGGCAGAGTAGATGGCCACATGCTGTGATATAAGCAGTGCAGTCTATTATTAAAGTGTTCCATTCTTATATTCAGGATTCTTCTTTGTTTTCTGCTAGTCTTTCACTTTTTGAACACACTTGAGAGGAAAAAAAAAACTTACACAGGCACAAAAGTAATTTCATGTGAAGTCATTAATCAGTTTGCTTTTTTCTGGGATTGCAATGACAAGGAAAGCAAAACGTCACAGACCATTTATAGGAACGACACCTTCAACCCAGTTCTATCTCCTCTCCTTTCACCCCCGTCCCCAACGAAAACTAATAAGAATCCACTGGAAATGATAACATGATAATATAACAACCCATGTAGGTCAAATCTGCTCTGGAAGCTGGAAAACTCTTCTAACTTGTGATGATAAGTTTTATGTGTTGACTTGACTAGGCAATAGTATTTAATCAAACACGAATATGGGTATTGTTATGAAGGTATTTTGCAGATGTGGTTACCATCTATCATTAGTTGACTTCAAGTAAAGAAAATTATACTCCATGAAGTGACTGGGTCTCATCCAATTAGTTGAAAGACCTTGAGCAAAAACTGAATTTTTCTGGAAAAGAAATTCTGCCACAAGACTACACACATATACACACACATGCACACATACGAATACATATACATATAAGATTTGGGAAGTCTTTTTCTTGCATTTCCTTATCCAATCAATCAATTCTACTTTATAAATGACTCTGAAATGAAGATAAGAGGGACAGGTGAAAGACACACAGAGTTTGAGTATGTAAGACTTGCTCACCAGATAGTTGTGTAGGATGAGGTAAGAGGAATATGGAATGGCTCCAGAATTTTCCACTGGATAACTGAGTCTGTAGCAATGTCTTTGATTGAGACACAGAATACAAAGGAGAAAATGTTTTTCAGAGAAGATAGGTTTAATTTTGAAATTTTGATTTTGAGGTATCTGTGAGACTGCCAAGAGAAAATGCACAGTAATTTTTAGACTTCACAGTTTAGTACTCCGAGCAGTCTTGGTGAGGAATAGAGATATAATCAGCCCATCAGCCTATCTGCATTCACCCAGGAAATATAAGTGGCAAAAAATGTTGATGAGATGCCAGGAAATACTGTGTCAAGATGATCAGGAAATATAAAGGAAATCAAGAAGGAGCAGTTGAGATGACCTAGAAAGTATTTTATTTTCTCCTGTTCTTTGTTCCTATGTAAAAGTTCAATACTGAAAAAGTATAATAAAGATTTTTGAAGTGCCCATTAGTGTCAAAAACTAAGAAGTTATGGTGATCTGAACAAAAGCAGTTTCAGTGGAACAGAACCCAGAAGGCAACGGACTGAAGAATAGATGGGAGGTAGGAAACCAGATATAATGATTACACTGTAGAAGGGAGGAAGAGGAGCAGAATGTTACCTAGAAGACAACGCATGTTCAAAGAGGAATGCCTACTTTAGCTATGGGGGAGGCTAAAACATTCAAATTAAGAAATACTTTTGTGTTTTTGTTTGTTTTAACTAGGGGAAATTCACTCCAGGATATATTTACATGCTGACAAGAAAGAAGAAATATAACAAGTGTTTTTATTCTGAGAAATGTCTAGATGGTCTGTAGGGGATCCATAAATTCTACAAGCTGTAGACAACTACTGTATATATACGATTGTGTGCAAATTAGTATTTCTGGAAAACAGATTTCAAAGTTCTCTGATATATATCTTTGAAAATTGATTGAATGAGTAGATTAATCAAGTAATCATGGAGTTCCGTGACCCAAAACTGTTCAATAGAATCTTTAACAATAAAATCAAGAGAGAAGCTAATAAGTAGTTTAAACTGATGAAATTATATTTACATCTAAAAAACCAGAAGCTTTGAAAGACCCTAAAGTGTATTGCACTGAATATATTCTGGCAATCTTCATTTAGTTCTGGGATAGCTAAGTTAGAGTGGAGTAAATCTAGTTTTCTGGCTTATTTGCTAGCACACGAAGTGCCAGGCAAATTATATATGCCTCGACTGCAGACCCTTATTTTTGACAAAAAGAAATTTAATATTAATATCATGATTTCTGACCCTTTCTCTCCCTTTCTTTTTGTTTCTACTTTTACACATGACTTTGTATCTCAACCAAAAGTAGACTGAGAATATTAAGCAAATTTGCTTACTTGAGGAATAGTTTGAAAGAAGGCAGCTCAGCTTAGCCTTGTGTTTGAGCTCAGTCTCTGCAAAGGTCCTGTGTAGAAGAGATGAGCTGCACTTACTTTTAAGGGAACTCTCACAAACATTTCTCTTAATGAGGGTCTGGAGAAAATGGCTAAGAAGAAACCTTAATGGGAGGTATTCCATCTTGAAAGATTAACATAGAAACAGGTACTAAACCAAAACAAACCACAAATATTTAAGCTGTAAAATGAGAGGAAAGAAAAAATATATTCTAAATCTGTATTAAAAGTAATGCCATGTAGCTGTATAAAACTCTAGTGAGGGTTGTGGAATGAATCTTTAATGGTATCATTTATGTTTGTCCCAATGCACTATGTTCACAATGAGAACTGCCTACAAATCTTGATGTACCATTTTATTGCACAGAAAACTGGCCACCATCTCACAGAGCAGCAATTGTAAATTAGAAATATATTCTGTTTGGTTTGAGCACAACACATTTGGAAATTTATGAGGTTGCATAAAAGCACACAAAAGCATTTCAGAGACAACTTAGCCCTGTGGCTTTCTTCTGGTCTTGGGATTCAGAGAAGAGAAAATTGAGGCTGCTGACCATGCTTGCTGCCTCATCATACTCATCAGAGTCTCAGAACAAGCCTACCTGTGTGCAGACTCCCACTTCTCATCATCGGAATGGTAATCACTCCAACGTCCCCCAGGGAGTCTGGTAGAGATTCCCCTGTGAGCGTAGCACCTGTATCTTGATAAACCACACTTACCCTACAAGATCATGGTGAGGTATGCTCTCGGTCCTCATATTATTTGATTCCATTTTAACTTAAATAAGACCTTGTTGTGGGTATGGTAATACATTTCAAGACAATTTCAGACGTAAGAAACTGCTAAATCAAAGTTTTTTGACAAAGTTTACTGTATTTTCAGTGGTTATTTTTTAACTCCTGCTTTTATGAAAGTATTGAAGACCTTGGACCTTTTTCTACCTTAGTAAAACAGGTGATTTCTCTTTCTCGAGCTCTATTTTGCTAGAAATGCTGCTGCATCCGGTTAGCTTGGTCCTAAATTAAATATTGATAAAAATCTTGAAGAATGGACTTGACCGTCTTATAGTCTTTTGAACGATACTTGGATTAATATTGTTTTATATCAAAATCAAATACCAAATTTAGCAACACAATTTTCAATTTTCAGATTTCCTTTCAGATTTATGATAATTATATGAATGAAGTTTCCAAAGACAGAACACTGGGTAGGAATGATAATTATATTTTGTTTTTACATAATTAAATTTAAATTAGATATCAAAACACATCCAGATTTAAATAGACTCAAGCCTTTATTTTCTTAGAAAAGAAATCAGTTTCAAATAAATAGGAAGATGAGGAGGATAAAAAATTATTATCAATGAGGAGAATGTGAGGTAATTAAAAGCTAGGATTACGGGAAAAATAGAGAATTTTAGCAGATAATTTCTTTAGTTTGGAGAAATTAATTTCCAAATATAGCTTCTGCTAATTTGAGAACTAGTGAGGAAATGATGTAGAGAATATAAATTGACTAAAAACTAGAAATATATTAATAATTTTCCACTCGATGTAGACAAAACAGGTATCAGTGCTAAATGCAAATTTCACAGTCAAAATATGTCTGATCATGAAAGTAGAATTACTGAAACAGAAAAAGAACTTCTTATGAAATACGTCTCAGAAGACAGTTGAAGTTATCAAATGGAACATAGTTGGATATAATTTTTTTAAAATATGGAACATTAAAAATTATTGAAGTTAAAGACATTCAGAGTATATTATACCAAAATAGGCTACTCTGGCATTAGAATTATTTTGAGTTAAATGCAGTTGAGAAAAAGCAGATGAGATTTCTACCCTTTCCCAATCTGCCTAAAAATGGAACATAATTTCCCTTTGTGAAGGTGTTTTCCCATTCTCTTCGCATACCAAAAAGAACATCACTGAAAACAAGACGGCAGGGAGATGGACTTGCACAAACGGACCTTGCTAAAATAACCCATTAGATTTGCCCCCTATATTTAACACTCCACAGTTCCTGGCCCCTAAAAGCCTTAAAGCCCTTTTCTTTTGTCTGATTACTTTTCCACAAATGTGCTGTTCTTTTGTTAAGATGCTATAGAAGCTCATGTTCTAATCACTCCTTTGAGTTACTCATCACCGAGTTTCTCCCACAGGAATTTGTGCTGCACATGTTAATAACTGTTTGTTTTCATTTTGTTAATTTGTCTTTTGTCAGTTAATGTTCAGAGTCCTGCCAGAGAACCTAGGAGTATAGAGGAAAACGATGTTTTCCTCTATATGTCTTGAGGACTCTGAAGACTTTGAGGTATCTGGTAAAGATATTAGAGCAAAACTACAGGTATGTTTTAGATGTTATACTGAATAATGGCTAATGAAATAAGTGATGTAGTATATAGTATTCTTGGACTATTGCATTATGCTAATTTTTTGAAGGATAATCTACTCTCAAAATACAAAAATTTTTACCGTCAAACATGTATTCATCATTGTTTATTCTTTCGGAATTATGGTTACGCAGTTTCTTATGCAGAAGTACAAATAATAGTTATCTTTGAGCAATTTTAATCTAAACTGAGAAATTATTTAAAAATGAAAAAGAAAATCTCTTTTCTAGAGATTGAATAAAGGAAAATCTGATAGAAAGAGGTTATAAGAGAAGATAGCTAACAAAATTTCACATTACCTCAGTGAATCTATTTTGAGATATTAAAATCTTAAAATTTGTATAGTTACCTAGAATAAAAATTCTAAAATCAATAAACTCATTTTTTCTATGAAGACAACCTCATTTAATATTATTTTAAGAAAAACTTTGGTAGTGGTTTTTTTCCTCCTGACTGCACTTAGTAAAAATGTTTCTCATATATCCCAAATTAATTGTTAAATTAGATAATTTACTTCCCAATGGCTCCAATTAGCTTTAATAAACAAAATAATTAAAGGATGATTAATTTCTGATAATGTTGAAAAATAAACTATTAGAATAAAATATCTAAATAAATTACTGTAATAAATATAATACATTTTAAACCTTGTATGCATTTCATACCTCCTGTGGTAGACAACTTCTAAGATGGCCTTCATTTATCAATTTTCGGCTGTGTGTAATTTTTTCCTCTGATTGTAGACTGGATCTAGTGACTTCTAGTGGATAGAATACAGCAAAAGTGACAGGATGGCACTTCTGAAATTAGATTTTGATCAATTTGGCTTCCATCTTGCTTGCTCTATTTCACTCTTTCTGCTGACGTACTCTGAGAGAAGCCAGCTACCATATTGTAAGCTGCCTATGGAAAGACCCACATGGAAAGGAACTGGCCAATAGCTAGTGAGGACCTGAGGCCAGTCAAAAGCCACTTGAATGAATGTGAAACCAGATCTTCCCCGTGTTGAGCCTTGAGATGACTGCATCTCAGGCAACACCTTGTGAAAAACTCTGAACCACAAACACTCTGCTGAAATACACCAAGATTTTTTACTTACTTTGACATAATAAATATTTGTTATTTTAAGCCAGTATGCTTTGGAGTAATTTTTATACTGCAATAGGTAAATAATATACCATCTAAAATGTTACACAGGCACAGTGACTCATGCCTATAATCCTGGCACTCTGGAAGGTGGAGGCCTGTGGGTTGCTTGATCCTAGGTGTACAAGTCCAGCTTGGACAACATAGTGAAACTCTGTTTCTACAAAAAAAAAAAAAAAAAAAAAAAAAAAAAGGATAGCCAGGCACAAGGTGGCAGGCACCTGTAGCCCCAGCTACTCAGGAAGCTGAGAGGTAGGAGGATCCCTTGAGCCCAGAAGGCGGAGGTTTCAGTGAGCTGTGATCACCACTGCACGCCAGCCTGGGTGACAGAGTGAGCCCCTGTCTCGAGATAAATAAAAATGTTATCCATTTTGGGCCAATCCTATGAAATTTTTTATCTGGAAAAACTTTTATTTTGTCTCTTCAGTGGAAATATTTGTACAAAATATTTGCATACAGGTAACACTTGGTTAAAATCATAATCAAAGACACCGTGAAGGAGAAGAAATATAGCTAAGGGAGGACTTAAAGCCCAGGTAATATGAAAACAATCAGGGAATTTCCTTGTTTTGCTTTCCATAATCATGGTGATGGAAGCCTGTTGGGACACTCGCATGTAGAGAGTTCCCAGGAAATCCGCGCTGACTCTTAACACGATTATTCATGAATCATTGACTGACTACTTTGTTTCTGAATCTGTAGGAATTTCCCCATATCATGAACATCTGTCCACAATTTTGGGAGGGCATTAATTCTAGCATGTGGAAATTCACCATTTTACCATTTTATTGTCCTTTATAGTGATTTTACAAACAAGCTAATGCTCCCAAATTACTTGTTGTCTTTTATTTTGTTTTGTTTTTCTGGGGTGGTTTTTTTTTTGTTTTTTGTTTTTTGTTTTTCTTCTCTGAGAAGCAATCTAGCTTTGTTGCCCAGGCTCGAATGAGTGCAACAGTATGATCATAGCTCACTGCAGCCTCAAGCTCCCGAGCTCAAGCAATCCTCTTGCCTCAGCCTCCCCAGTAGCTGTGAATATGAGCACACACATCCACACCCAGCTAATTATTAAAATTTTTTGCAGAGATAGGGTCTTAGGCTGATCTCAAACACCTGGGTTCAAGCAATTCTCCTGCCTTAATTCTGTTCTTATTGTATTTTTTAACAAACCATTTAATAATTGCTAACATTATTTGGCAATGATTTTATTTTTACTCTTTTTACCCACTCAGAATCTTTTACCTAACTACGTGATATTTTAATATTACATGGCAAGTTTTAAAGAAAAAAAAGATATCTATGATTTAAATCAATAAGCAAATTAATATTTATAGAAAACATGAAGAAACTCATGTAATCCAAACAATATCAGTGGTGATCCCTGAATGGAATCTCTTCCCTCAAAAGATCTCAGATTCCAAATCAAGTTTCCTCATCAGCCTTTCCTATTCCCTGATCAAGGTTTAATAGAAAATGAAAAAATGCCTCCAATTTTGTTCCTTTTGGTTAGGATCGACTTGGATATTTAGGTTATTTTGTGGTTCCATGTGAATTTTAAAATAGTTTTCTCTAGTTCTGTGATAGTTCAATGGTAGTTTAATAGGAATAGCAGTGAATATATAAATTACTTTAGGTAGTATGACAATTTTAAGGATATTGATTCTTCCTTTGCATAAGAATGGAATGTTTTTCTGTTTGTGCCATCTCTGATTTCTTTGAGCAGTGGTTTGAAGTTATCCTTGTAGAGATCTTTCACCTCCCTGGTTAGCTGTACTCCTAGGTATTTTATTTATTTATTTATTTATTTATTTATTTATTTATTTATTTATTTATTTATTTTTGTGGCAGTTGTGAATAGGATCGCATTCCTGATTTGGCTCTCAGCTTGACTGTTGTCAGTGTATAGGAATATGAGTGATTTTTGCACATGGATTTTGTATTCTGAGACTTTGCTGAAGTTTTTTATCAATTTATGGAGCTTTTGGGCCGCTACTATGGGGTTTTCTAGATAAAGGAATCTGTCGTCTGCAAACAGCGATAGTTTGACTTCCTCTTTTCCTATTTGGATGCCCCTTTTTTCTTTTCTTACCTGATCACTCTGGTCAGGATTTCCAATACTATGTTGAATAGTAGAAGTAGTGAGAGAGGGCATCCTTGTCTTGTGCCAGTTTTCAAGGGTGGTGCTTCCAGTGTTTGGCCATCCAGTATGGTTTTGGCTGTGAGTTTGTCATATATGGCTCTTATTATTTTGAGGTATGTTAGCTTAATACCTAGTTATTGAGGGTTTTTAACAGGAAGGGGTGTAGAATTTTATCAAAAGCCTTCAAACAATACTACAGGGCTACAGTAACCAAAATAGAAGAGTACTGGTACAAAAACAGACACATAGACCAATGGAACAAAATAGAGAACCCAGAAATAAGGCCGTATGGCTACAACTATCTGATCATCAACAAACCTGACCAAAACAAGGAACAGGGAAATGATTCCCTATTCAAAAGATGGTGCTGAGATAGCTGGCTAGCCATATGAAGAAGATTGAAACTGGACCCCTTTTTTAAACCATATACAAAAATTAACACAAGATGGATTAAAGACTTAAATGTGAAACCCCAAACTATACAAACCCTGGAAGACAACCTAGGCAATACCATTCAGGACATACACACGGGCAAAGATCTTATGATGAAGATGCCAAAAGCAATTGCAACAAAATGAAAAATTGAAAATGGGATCTAATTAAACTAAAGAGCTTCTGCCAGCAAAATAAACTATCAACAAAGTAAACAGACAACCTCCAGAATGGGAGGTTTGCAAACCGTGTATGTGATAAAAGTCTAATAGCCATCTGTATGTTTAATAGTCTAATAGTCCATCCAAAAGTCTAATAGTTAATCTATATGGAATTTAAACAAGTTTGCAAGAGAAAAACAACACCATTAAAAAGTATGCAAAGGGCTGGGTGCGATGGCTCACACCTGTAATACCAGCACTTTGGGAGACCGAGGTTGGTGAATCACGAGGTCAGGAGATCGAGACCATCCTGGCCAACATGGTGAAACCCTGTCTCTACTAAAAATACAAAAATTAGCTGAGCATGGCGGCACATGCTTGTAATCCCAGCTACTTGGGAGGCTGAGGCAGGAGAATCACTTGAGCCCAGGAGGCGGAGGTTTCAGTGAGCTGAGATCATGCCACTGCACTCCAACCTGGCGACAGAGCATGACTCTACCTCAAAAGAAAAAAAAGTAAGCAAAGAACATGAACCAACACTTCTCTAAAGAAGACATGCACATGGCTAACAATCATGAAAAAAAGCTATATATCACTTACCACTAGAGAAATGCAAATTGAAACCACAATGAGATACCATTTAACACCAGTCAGAATGGCTATTACTAAAAAGTAAAAAAATAAAAGATGCTGGCCAGGTTGTGAAGAAAAAGGAACACTTATACACTGTTGGTGGGAGTATAAATTAGTTCAACCATTGTGGAAGACAGTGTGTGGTGGATTCCTTCAAAGACCTGAAGACAGAAATATCATTCAACCCAGCAATTCCATCACTGGGTATATACTCAAAGGAATATACATTGTTCTATTTTAAAGATAAATGCACTCAAGTGTTCATTGCAGCACTATTCACAATAACACACACATGGAATCAGCCTAAATGCCGATCAGTGATAGACTGGATAAAGAAAATGTGGTACATATAAACTATGGAATTCTATGCAGCCATAAAAAAAAATGAGATTATGTCCTTTGCAGGGACATGGATGGAGCTGGAGGCCATTATTAGCAAACTAACTCAGGAACAGAAAAGCAAATACCACATATTTTCACTCATAAGTGGGAGCAAATGACGAGAACACATGGACATATCCAGGGGAACAACACACACTACTGCCTCCCAGAGGGTGGGAGGAGAAGATCAGGAAAAAAAACAACCAGTGGGTACTAGGCTTAATACCTGGTTGATTAAATAATCTGTACAAGAAACCCCCATGATACAAATTTACCTATATAACAAACCTGTGCATGTACCCCTGAACTTAAAAAAAAGAAAGAAAGAAAGAAAAAAGAAACTGAGAAAGAAAAGCACTCAGATTGATGGAATCAATGGATTAGCAGATGTAAGAAATGACTTCATCGCCCTAGCACCACACAACACATCTGAGCAGCTATGTTGCAAGTACATCTAATCAGTATTTCTGTATATTCTTACCCCTTTCTCTTTCTTACAAAAGTTTTAGACTATAAACTTCCTATTGGAAACAAAGAAATGGAAGGTGAGTTGTCATTTATATGCCAGCTCTCAATTATTCCTAGTTTCTGTGTTAAGGAGACTGCAGTTCAGCAGGAAAGAAAGTCAAGACCTTATTAGCAATGACCACCACTTCCCTAGGAGAGAGGAGTTGGCGTGAATAACATATTTTCACCTATTTGCCATCTCTCACGTGTGCTATTCAGCCCTACGATTCTACAGTGATTGAAGCACACTAAGTCCTCCATTCATATTTGGGTGATGCTTGCATGCCAAGAACAAAGAAAAGCTATGATTAATTTTTAATGCCTGAAGTAACTTCCACCTTTTCTTGCACCTAAATTGGTGCCTTTTTCTTGACACTGTTGAACTATATCTAATCACCTAATCCAGATATGAAAAAAGTGTATTACACTATGAAAAGTCTTCATTCATGAATCACTAATGAGAGGCATAAGTGAGAGGAAAAAAATCCTTGAGACTTAAAATGTAGTAAGTCACGATTCTGGGATGAACCTAAGTTTTGTTTCAAGATAATAACTCCATTTTCACCCTGCCAGGCCCTTAAAATAAGTTTAGCATGAAAATCCACAGATACAAGGTAGAAAAGATAAAGGAAACGGGACAGTGGGCACTTCACAATGTCCGATACCTAGCTGAAAAAAAAATCTTGTCCTAATTAGCCATCTGCTATTGGGTTGCAGAGATTCATAGGAAAGAATAATGACCCTCATATCTTTTCACTCTTTACACTCTTGTGCCTTCGTCTCACATTGTCCCATTAGAGGGACAGAGGTGGTTTAAGGACTCTTAACACCCAGATACGCCAGATCTGGAGAAGCTACTATTATTTCTATTATGTTTTGTATTAACACATCAAGTCAAAAGAACAGATTTGAACTAATGGATCCTGCACCGTCTGCTTCCCTAGGATATGTCAATATACTGTGCATTTCCAAAATTATCTTCAAAAGCTGATTTTTAAAGTTCATATTGAATACAGGAAGTTTAAGAAAAGTTTTTTTGTTAAGTACATGGACAAACTCATTGTACACAGTCCTCATAAAATTCACAGAACTCCTGTTATTTTAAACTTTCAATCAATTAAATCTCTTCTACTGCAAAGCACAATTTTACTTTCTTCCACTACTGCAAAGCTTATAAAACTCTCTTTTACTATGATTTTCTGGTTTATTCATTTATATACTTATTTAGTTACTTTTTTTAAACTGAAGACTTTCTATTACCTTTTGATCTCAATGTGTCTGAGATTTAAATTATTATGGGTGTTTTACAAAGCTTTGGCAATCTTCCAGAATGTTCACAATGCAACATTGATAAGGGACATAACTCTTTAGTCGTTAAGAATATTTCTTTGGCCGCACTTCCAATGTCAGCGTTCTGGAGCTTCAGAGTCACCCATCAACACTCTAGGGGAGACAGTTGAACATTCTGGGGTGACCTTTCACCAGGAAACCTCAGCCACAGAGTCCTTTTTCCCACTTCAAAAAGAGAAGTGCTTTTTCCTTCACTTTTGTGAGTGTGGGGATAGGACGGAAGGCTCAAATCTCAGAAGTCAGATGAAAAAGATTTAAAAAAAGAAAAAACCAAAAACAAACAAAAAAGCCCTCATTTAGAAGGAATTTTGAAAATTGTGTTTGTGTGTGAACTGAGATGCATCTCTGAATGGGACAGAGTTTTTATAGGATTAAAGAGAACTCAACATCTCTTGCAAAGCCATTGGTTCATAATTTGGAGAACAGAATAATTCCGGTTACAAAATGATTCCTCATTCTATTAAAAAGATAAAAATTATAACCCCCTTTAAATGCTTGTTTAGAGATTGTTGAGAACTTTATACAATGAGAAACAAAATGCTGAAGTATTTCAAGTCACTCTTGATTATCAGAAATTATAAGACAAATTTAAAATTATAATAAATGAACAACATTTACATATTCATTTTTTCTTTACTGTATTTAACAAAAAACCTATTTTGTCAAAATGTTGAATCCTCCCCTTTTTTACCTTTCATAGACTCAGCTTTCATCACTATGACTACCATTTTCTCTGAGATAGACGAAAGAGAAATAGACTATCTCAGTATACATTTTTCTCCATATATCTTCACTTCATTTCAATGACACCTATCTAGCCCAAAGTTCACCTTTTCCCACTGACCTTCTTTTGCCATCTCCTTGGTACAAACCTTTCTCCCACCTGTCCTCTCATCCTCCCTGACACCTTTTCCAGCCTCATCTCACACCACACCCATCATTCTTTTCTTCCTCTCCATGTTTCAGGCACAATCTCCTAATATTTCTACTGATTCCCCCTACTCCTCAGAGTCTTTAGAATCCTCATCCCTCTATCTCGCCTGCTTTTTACAATTCCTTTTCTTATTTGGTACAAATTATTTCTTTAGTTCACCAATCCTTAGACTTTTTTTTATTGTACCCCCATCAGTATACCTTTCGTATGCATAACCTAATAAAAGTGTATACAGAGATACATTTGAACATGCATATTATATATAGGTACAAATATGCTATGTATGTTGATGAAAAATACAAAAAATAGAAAATTTTAAGGACATCCTAAAGATGAAATCTAAAATACTCTATTTGTCGGTTGTAATCATTAATGATTAAGTAGCTCCTTTCTTTGCTAAAAATGTTTTAAATATTTTAGAAAGAAAATGTGATTAAATATGCAGTGATTTCAAAGTTTGCTTATAAAGTCTATTTACTTTGATTTTTAATATTAATGGCTGTTATGGCTTTAAAAAAAAAAAAAGATGCCTCACAAAGGTAACTAGATAAGAGCAGCAGTAAAATTTAGTAATTAGCTCTAGAGCCAGACTGACCAGATTGGCCTGGTTTGACCACATTCTGTGTGATATTTGGGAGATTTCTAACTTTTCTGTGTCTCAGTGTCCACATCTGAAAAATGAACATGATAACTGAATCATCCTCCACAGAGTCGTGATGACTGAGTGAGTGAATGTGTGAAAGTCACTAAGGGCTGGGCCCAGTGGCTCACGCCTGTAATCCCTGCACTTTAGGAGCCTGAGGCGGGTGGATCATGAGGTCAGAAGATCGAGATCATCCTGGCTAACACAGTGAAACCCTGTCTCTACTAAAATTACAAAAAATTAGCTGGGCGTAGTGGCATGCACCTGTAGTCCCAGCTACTCGGGAGGCTGAGGCAGAAGAATTGCTTGAACCAGGGGGGCGCAGGTTGTAGTGAGCCAAGACCATGCCATTGCACTCCAGCCTGGGCAACAGAGCGAGATTCTGTCTAAAAATAAATAAATAAATCAAGTCACTTAGGACAGAGCCTGGCATGAAGAAGTGTTTTTTAAATGCCAGGTATCATTATTGTTGTATTGATATGTTTGGAGACATACCATAACATTTTGTGTACTTCTGTCCTCAATTTCTCTGCTTTGCTATAAATTATCATGCAATGAAAATATTGTAAACATGATGCTAACTCTGTTTCCTTTTGCCCCATACTCATAAATTTCAGCCAAGCTGCCACCACATGAGTTTATACCTATACTGTTTGTCTATAGAATGTTTTAATTAAAAAGTTTTAAGTCTGGTACAGCTTTTTAGTAGTGTAGTTCACAAAATAATTTTATATTTTATTATTAAAACAGAATTTTGAAAATACCATAAGTTCTGGCATTGGAAACATCTCTTCCTTTATCCAACTGCATGACAAATATCCCACATAGTGAATTTGTTCTAGTACTTGTTTCTTCCAATATTAAACAATATTTCCTGTATGTCTGTTTTTATTGGGAAAGTGATGTAGTTATCCTTCGCTATCCGTGGGAGATTAATTCCAGGATGTCCATGGATACCAAAATGAATGGATGCTCAAGTCCCTAATGTAAAATAGTGTAGTATTTGCATATAACCTATGCATATCCTCCTGTATGCTTTAAATCATCTCTAGACGCACTTACAATACCTAATACAATGTAAAGCTATGTAAATAATTGTTATATTGCTTATTTGTATTATTTTATTGTCGTATTTATTTTACAAATATTTTTGAGACACAATCAGTTCAATCCAAGAATGCAAAACCCAAGGATATGGAGGAAAGACTGTGTTTTAGCTTGTATCTTACTGTTCTCCATGTTTATTTCATCTATTTCTGTTATATAATCCAAGGGTCATTCTGAATTATGTTAATAAATGAGAAATCTCAAACTTTTTAATCACATATCCCTATGCTTAGTGAAGACTTATAGCATACTAGGTTGGGTATCAAGAAACGTTAAACATAGTTGAAAATATTATAAGACTCAATTTTTCTGGGTTTGTAGGGCTCATTAACTAATTTTTCAAGGTGCTTTATACACTCCATGAGTAGATAAATGCTTTATCTCATAAGGTGGCCTAGGAAGAGTTCAAAGAATGGATAAGTCAGCTGTGCCATTTTCTTATTCACTGTCCTTGCATTACTAGTGTGTTCTTCAGTCTGTAATTTCCATGTAGTTGCTTTTTTGCAAGCAACACCTTCATTTTCTGAGGACTAATTTAGTTGATAATATAACCTTACAGGACAGGACCTGGGTAAAACATGTATCATTTTCTACCTCGATATGCCAAGAGCAGAGAACTGAACACACCACTATAGACCTCTCAGCTTGAAACTTCCCTTTTTCCTTCAGGACATCTCAAGTTTTTAACATGGCTCAGGTCTAACTTAGAAACTGATTTAGAGTTTGCATATATGTTCTCATCGTATCGAATAATGGTCAAATGTGATTTGGTTTCTAATTTGTAGATCAAATAAACATGTGTAAGTTCTAGTACTCTTTTAGTGTCCCCCTAGCAGAATATTTTGTACATGCTTTTCTTCATTTTGGAGGCCATTCCTTTAGCTCTTTTCTCAATCACTTCCCCAGAAGAGTCTGTCAGGGATCATCGGTGACCAAGAAGTGATAGCCCAATCCGTTGACTGTCTATGGAAATGTGTCCTTTCGAGGGGCCACCATGCTGCTTTTCTACTCCTGACAGACACAAAGTTGACATAAGGACTGTACAGATTGGTCTAGCAATGAATGTTTTTCCATATGGTACAAGAAAAAAATGAATTGATTTTAATATGTCATTCTGGCCACTCGTGAGCTGAAATACTCCCTGATTTTTTGACTTAGCATAAACATACATTTTTTATACTTTTATTTTACTTTTTAAATTGGTTTTGACATTTTCCAAATTATATCTTTTGGCTTCCATCTGAATCTCTCTTATCTTAAAATTTACAAGTTTTCCTCAAATTGAATTGGAAGATGCCCAGAAAGCTAGTCTGAAAAGAGGTAGACAGTCATAGAATGTAAAATCTAAGAATGAAAGCTAAAATGAATTCAGTAAGGGAAAAAAGAAAGATTACACAAATATGTTTCATTTATAAACCCCTCTCAGAAGTGACATAGTGTTTGTGTGTGTGTGTATGCACACACATGCACACATGCATGTGTGTGTATGCAGTCTGGCTATGCAGTGATTAAAGTTGACAGACATGATAACTATCTGCAAATGTTGTAAGGCATGCACATTAAGGAGTCAGAATAATTTCCAAGTAGAATTCAAGGCATGAAAGAGACAATAAAATATATACTTTCTTTCTGGAAATACTTTGGAGAGTGGAGACCTTCAGAATAAGAAAGAAAGATTCCCCAAAGAAAGGATAAATAAATAATAATAATCACTTGTTTTTCCTAATTACATAGAGGCCAAAACTCTCTTCAGAGTATTCTGTGAAGAATAGTCCTGAAACCTCAAAACAATCTATTGGACTGGTGAATTACTTGATTTTTCCACATCTGATTTTTCAAATTCAATCAATTTCCAGCCAGCTTTTCTACTTTGCCATCTGTTTCTAAAGCAAAACTTAACACAAGTCTGTGGAGGATGAGGTTTGTTTTGTTTCTTTTCAATCTAAGATTTAGTGAATCATGTCTAGGCTAAATTCCAGGTTGAATGGATCATCAAAACTCAGCATCATGCCCATATGTTTTCTTAAGTTAAGAGTAGAGCATGTTGTCTTTCTTGTTGCGTTATGTTTGAAGCATAGAAATAGATTTACTATGCTAAAAAGCATCCAAATAGCACGTGCATAGTGCTTCCTCAGTAAAGAGGCAGTTAACAGGCATTTCAATGCTGTTCATCTCTACTGAGTACTAAATTCTTTGCTGTGTTAACCCTAATGCATTTTGAAACTGTTTATTCTGAATCTGATGGTTCTTGTGCAAATGAATTTTACATAGTTTGTGTAGGATAATCTGGCACACATTGACATGTAAGAATAAACAAGCTTCACACATTTAGTATTTTGATTCTGGTATGGGGTGACTATGAGTTCAAATTTATCTCACTGGGGTATACAAATTTATTATTATATCACAATACATTTCCATATGACAAAAATGCTTCTGTTCTCTCTATGGATAAAGAATGCATTTGCCCTTGATGTTTGGAAGAAAATGAAATGAAAACACCATGCGTAAATAAAGACAAAAATATATATACAAATATCACAATCCCTAACAATTGGGGCAAAAGTAATATGAGGCTCAATTAAGAAATAATACATGAGAAATGGTTGGTACATAAAAAGTATTCAATACATATTAGTTATTGTTATTAAACTCAAAACAACTGCAGAATTTCTGATTTTTAGCTTCTAAAGGACTACATAAGGCAATAAAGTGCTGTCATTTTGCATACCAAGACTATGACTCATTTAGGAAAAATAAAACTCATTTTAAGGATAACTAGCTATCCTGTATCTTCTATCTAATACAAAGGCTTACATAGAAGGATGCTTGGAAATGGCATGTATGTACTTTGGTGCAGAGTGGGTGTCAATCCAAAGTGTTTACTTAATTCCCTCTCAAGTGCTGCGGTAAGTTTCTTTTTTTGTGTGCAATACTTGTTTGCAGCTTGAAAGTCTTAAGGTAAACAAGAAACCTGTGGCAAGAGGGAAATCCACTCCCGAAAGCCTCCTCAGAAAAACCTTAACTCAGCTGATTACCATTAAAACCTGCATCCCCTCAGGTACTGAATTTGTTCCACATTGAGTTATTTCCTTCTGATTCTAGTTGTTGATTTCTAAAAATTCATTCAGAAATTCTAAATGTGAATCTGATGTTCTTTTGTAAATTTAAGAGCAGAGATTATTCTCTCTGACCCTTTTTAAAAATGCAAGTGGTATGTTACCTTACAGATTTTACTCTTCATAGCTGGTATTTTAAAATACAATTTGTAGCTGCAATGATAATGATCAAAATAAGACACATGGGGAAAGTACTGTGATTTGATATAATTTCAAGGACTTAATTTTTATTTTAATAGCTTTATTAACATATAAATGACACAAAATGCACATATCAAAAGTGAAAAATGTAGTAAGTTCTAATACGTATATACCCATAAAAAGCATCACCATAATTAAGATAATTAACACAGCTGTCATCCTAAATGATTCCCCATGTCCCTTGTAACCTCTTCCTCTGGCCCTTCCTCTTTGTCCTGTCCGTGGTTCACAAGCAACTGATCTTGGTTCCACCAATACTAATTTGTTTGTACTTACAAGAAATTTGTATACATGGATTGATACAGAAAGTACTCCTTTTAGTATGACTTCTTTCATGAACCCTCAGAATACTGAGTTCATCTTTATTATATTATATATCAATAATTCACTCCTTTTTATGCCAAACTAATATTCCATTAAATTGGTATACAGTTTGATGATGCATTCACCTATTGATGGACAGTTGGGCTGTTTCCAGTTTTTAACGATTACAAATAAAGTTGCTATGAACATTGATGTACATACCCTTATTTGAACTTATACTATCACTTCTTTACCATAAATACCTACAATTGGAATAGGTGGGTCAAACTGTAGATGTATGCTCAGCTTTAAACAACCAAACTGCAAAGTGGTTGTACCTTTTACATTACATTCCCAGAAGCATTGTATAAGAGTTCCAGTTGTTTCATGTCCTTTTCAATACTTTATATAGTCTGTTTTTATTTCTGTTTTTGAATTTTAGCTCTTCTGATGTACTGTTATTTCATTGTGGTTTTAATTTGCATTTCCCCAATAACTAGTATTGTTGAAAAAGTTTTAATATTTATTACTTGCCATTAATATCTCTTCCTTGTATTCAATTTTTTGGCCCATTATTATTGGATTGTTTGTTATTACTGAGTTTTGATTATTATTTATATATTTTGCGTACAAATTATTTTACAAATAGATTGTTTCCAAATAATTTCCCATGCTTGTCTTTTGATTCTCTTAATGTTATCTTTTGAAAACAAAGCTTTTATTTTTGATACAAATTTATCAATTTTTTCTTTATCATGTTTGAAGAGTGTCTAAGAAATCTTAACCCATGTTTCCAAAATTATTTTCCATATTTCCCCTAGAAGTGTTATAGCTTTGGGATTTCATTTAGGTCTACCAATTTTGAGGGCTTTTTTTTTTCTATATTGTGTGACTTACATGAAGAGATTAGTTTTTTGCATATACATGTCTAATTCTTCTGGCTCCATTTGTTGAAAAGAGTAATTTTCTCCATTGAATGGCCTTTTAACTTTTGTCAAAATTAATGACCATTTGTATGTTGCTATATCTCAAAGTTCTTCATTTTGTTCCATTGATCTGTTTGTCATTCTTGAGACCCCCAGCAGATATTATTGATTAGTGTAGCTTTATAGTAATTCATAAGTTATGTAGCGCTATTCCTCCAATTTTGTTGTTTTCAGTGTGGTGTGATTATTCTAGGTCCTGTGCATTTAAACACAAATAAGTTAGATTGAGTTATTTACAAACATTTAAATAAGTTTGTATATTTCCATCCAAAAGCCTGTTAAGATTATGGTTGGATATCATCGAATGTACAGGTCAATTTGGGAAGAAATGATACTTTAATAGCAATGAGGGTTCTGACCAATGAATACAATAGAGCTATCCATTTCTTTAGTTCTTTAATTTTTTCAACAGCATTTTGTTTTCTATGTATAGATCTTTTATAACTACAAATCTATCTTTCTTTTCTCTGCTGTATAATTTTTTTTTTTACTTCAAATTGTTTGCTGCTCGTATATACAAATTCTATTGATTTTGGTGCATACATCTTGTGTCCTGAAAACTTACTAAACTCATTAGTTAATTCTAATATTATTTTTGTATATTCCATTGGATTTTCTACATATATAATGTCAAATGGAAATAAACAGGGTTTTACTTTTTTCTTTCCATTCTGGATACCTCTTATTATTTTCTTTATTAAAACACAGGCTAGAACATACAATAATGAATAGAAATGATTAAAGTAGACATCTTTTTTCCTAATTTTAGGAAGAATCAGTCTTTCATCATTAAATATAATGTTAGCTGTACAGTGTTTATAGGTGATCTTTATAAGATTTATCTATTCCTAATTTGCTGAGAGTTATATCACAGATGGATACTGAGTTTTGATCAATAATACTTTTGCAACTATTGAGATGATCATATTTTCTTCTCTTTTAGTATTAATATGGTGAACTGATTTAGTTACTTTTTAAAATGTTAATCTAACCTTAAGTCCAAATATTTGGTCCTGAAATAGATATAAACATACATATAATGGAATTTTTTATAATTATGCTAAAGATAATTTATTTAGGGAAGTGTGATCCTTTAAACAAATGAGGTTGGAACAACTGGGTGTTTATATTTCACATGGAAAAAAATGTATTGACCCTTACCTCATTGTGTATGTAAAAATCAATCCAAAGTCATAATAGTTTTAAATGTAAATGGTAAAGCCATACATCTTTTTGAAGAATAAATACGAAAAATTTTCTTAACCTTGAAATTTCTGAGATAAAAATCCAAGAGCATGAACACACTTTATATTGGTTATATTATCAATTAAAAATTAGCTATTTAAAGGATACTATTAAAGGAGTTCATAGGCATATCACATATTAGAAAATGTATTCAAAATATATATCTTCCAAAAGACTTGTATCCAGAATAAAGATATTCACAATATGATAATATACAAAAAACAACTAATTTTAGTGGGAAAATTTTGAATGAACATTTTAGAAAAAGATGTATAAATGACAAAAAGCATATTCAAAGATGTCCAACATCATTAGTCTTTGGGGAAATTTAAATTTAAGCCAAATAGGAATTTCATTAACTCCAAATTGACCTACAGATTTTAAGACCATTATAATTAAACCAGAGGAAATTTTGCAATAGAAACCAATCAGCAAGCTCAGTATAAAATTCACATGTAAATACAAACATTCTAGAATAATTGAAACAATTTTAAAAGGAAAAACTTTTGATAAGTTTGAAGATTTATAGTACCTGATTTTAGTAAAGCTCGTAACTGAGTTCATATGATCAGAAGAATGATAAATACTGCATATAGATTAATAGAATATAGAGTTCAGAAGGAGACTCACACATCTAAGGTCAATTGACTTTCAGCCATTATCTAATTTTTTTCTACTCAAAGTGGGTCCTCACATTAACACTGTTGGCATCAACCTGTGACATCAGAGCTTGTCAGAAATGCAGCATCACGGGCCCAACCCCAGAACAACAAAGTCAGAATCTGCAGCTTAAAAAAATCCCCAGGTGATTCAAATGTGCATTAACGTTTGAGAAATCCTGAAATGCTTTTGTAAGGTGGAGTCTTTTTCTAGGCTGCTCAGAAGTTGTCTTAAGATTCATAGTCTGTTCTACAGGGTCTAAAGATCCCTGAAGTCTTTGCTCTCCAATGAGGGAATTTGATTCACCAATATTTTTATTTCTAAGAATAATTTTCACAACCTTTCCTGAATCTTTGCCTACTTGGTGTTTTCAGGAATGTGCATCTATCTCTCTTTTCCTTTCAAACCAGGGCAAGAACAGAAATCTGTTCAAAATTCTACTTGCCCTTTACATGCCATTAGAACTGCTACACCTGTGTTTTCTCCTAATTAGAAGGGAATCACTTTGTTACCTGCCTGCCTTAATCTGAGCTATTTGTCCTTTGAAGCTAGAGTTTTTAGGTGTATAATTTTCTATAATTAATTGCTGTTTTTTCTTAAAATCTTTTTAAGTGTCCTCAAAGGGACCTTAACTGGCTCCTTTGGTAGACCAGCAAGGTTTACACACTGCTTTTTAAAGCTACCTTCATTTTGAAAGCATATCTGTTCTGGTCCCTGAAAGCACAATTTGAAAATCATTTAGATGTACCACACTCTTTGCTATAAAATTGCAAAGTAGTTTATCCAATCTGTAATACTTTGGTTGCCATTTAGCATCCCTTTACATAAAGAAAACATACATCCTAAATTATAGGATGTAAAAATATTTTTAATGGTCAGGGCATTATCTGCATGTAACTGGAAAAAAGAATTTTAAAAGTTTTATCTTTTTCTCTTGCTTTAAAGCAATATGAAAAATAGAGTTGAGGAAACAAAATCAGAAATAACATTTATTTAACTCTGATTAACGTTAGATATAAAAACAGATGAGACTATCAGTGTCTTCCATGTATATGAAAACACTGTTTATGTAACAGCTACATGAAAACAAGCTGTTAGTGTAAGAGCTCACTTTGAGGCCAGGTGCAGTGACTCACACCTGTAATCATGGCACTTTGGGAAGCCGAGGCTGGTGGATCACTCAAGTCCAGGAGTTCGAGATCAGCCTGGGTAACATAGCAAAACCCTGTCTCTAGAAAAAATGCAATAATTAACAGGACATGGTGGCATGCACCTGTAGTCCCCACTACTTTAGAGGCTGAGGTGGGAGGATCACTGAAGCCCAGGAGGACAAAACTGCAATGAGTCATGATCACGTCGCTGCACTTCAGCCTGGGCAACCGAGTGATACCTGCCTCAAAAAGCAAACAAACAAAGCGTAACAGCTGACCTTGGATGGATAAATTGGTCAGTAATTAAAGATCTTTTATTCACAGTGATAAAAGAAAAACTTTAGACAAAGTTAACACAGTTCAATTGATAAAAGAACAATTCTTGAATGAATAGTTTCAGAGACTCCAGCATTGCTATGTGATCAGAGAGGATTTAGGGACTGAAAACGGAAACTGTGGCACAGAAACAGCGGCATTGGTTACAGCTCATGTGTGCCTTACTGAACGCGGTTTGAACAGTTGGCCGCCTGTGAGTGGTTGCAGTATGGCTTCTGTGACAGGCTGAGGCCCAGCTACTTGTTACAAGAGTAGGTTACAGTCTGTTTACACATACAGTTAGGTTACAGTTCTTTATGTATGGATAAACCTTTAGACTGAACGTACAAGGAGGGAGCTTTAGGACAAACTTAACTTTATGACACCTAGGTGAGAAATTATCTGGGATTTACATCTGAATTGCCAATGCATTACCCATAGATGATCTTTTCATTCCAGAACACTATATAAGGTCTTTACTAACTATATTTTCTTCATTTCTTAATATGTATTAAAAGTGAAAATATCAATATATGTATATCATCCAAAATGGCTCTCAATACATTGACATTACAAGGATTTCTTTTAAAATATTTCAAATAACTTATGCAAAAGATTTCTGCATATATAGATAGAATGTTATATGCTTCCACAGGGATTATAAAATTCAAGAAAGAAACTGGTTAATTAAATTAACCTGGTCACACCAAGCTTTTTTCTCCTCTTTTAGCTTAACATTTGGCATGGCTCAAATATAATGAGCTCTTGTGCCGAAGTCTACATTTAAGATTAATATATTTCTCATTTGAAACAGTAGTGTGATATAAAGTTTGCTGAAATAATAAAACCAAGTTTCTAAATGAAAAACAAATGATTAAGAAGTAGTGAGAAATGCTTCACAAATACAAATGTAATAAAGACACATCAATGGCTCACTTCTGGTCTCAGAAATATCATATCCTGACCTTTTCTCTACTTGATTCTCTGAAGTTCTTTCAAAATGCATTTTGCATTGACACAATTCAGTTCTCTTTTTAACCCATTGGTGTCATTCCAGCTTTTTTGTTTTTGTTTTTTACCTATTATTAGTCTTATTTGTCTCTCTTACCGATTTCTACAATAGCTATAAATAATCAGGGCTTGGAAAACAAAAACAGGAGATAAAATTGGTTCAGCAACAAGCTTTTGCTTTTCTTTCTCTGGTGCTTATAGAGGATTTAGTTGGTTTTGTCATTTTCCCCCTGTGCTATAGACCATGAAAACAAAACCTTTAAAGCTCAAATGCAGAAACTTGGCTGGAAAAACAAATAAAGAATCGACTACTCTCAGCAATGCAATGTTAATTGGCATCTCAGCGATTCAGTTTCCATCAGAAGGGCCATTGGCACTGATTCTTTCCAGAAAAAAAAAAAAAATTCATCAGTACATTAAAAGAGAGAGAGAAAAAGAGAGGATGCTAAGTGGTCTGATTTGATAGGGAAAAGCTCAAATCTTCTTTTCAGTATTAGTTCACAGCCAGATGATTCCTTGGGCTCTTGTATGTTGAGAGAGAATTCTCCAAGGGTTTCTCACATTTCTGCACATCTTGCAAGCAGATGCACTGACAAGTTTTGTACTGGGCTATCTTTTCGAGGATGTTTATATAGAGAACAGCCATGGGAGATACAGAACTGTCTTCCCCCAGAGCAGAAGGTAGGTGTGTTTACTGACAAGAGTACTGACAAGAGTACTGGGCTAAAGTTTAAGCAGGTTTCCTATGGCTCATTATAAAAGAGTGGGGTTTCCCCAGTTTGGGGTACCTTAGTTGAGACAGAAACATATTGCCTGCACAGCATTCATCTATATCCACCTGTATCGCCCTGCGGGATCTGGAGATCACGAGGAACCAGTGGGAACATGAAGCTTGTACTGCTTGATGTGACATGAGTAGCAAAGCCTTTTGTCTCTGACCCACGAGTCTCATATTTTCTACCATTTTCTATAACGCTGTGGCAGGCTACCTTGTCAACTTGCAAGCAGCGTAGAAACGGAGACCCTTCACACTTTTTGAATACCATACTCCAGCCATTTATAGATATCTGATGCACGTACTTTCCTCAAGGATCATAGATTTTTTAAATTTGTTCATAAGGAGGTGTTGACCCAAATGTTTGGGCCACAATGTTGCTTTATTCTTTAGTTGTTTATATTGTTTAATCCCCATATGGGATACTAATAAGACTTTTTTTTGAGACAGAGTCTCGCTGTGTCACCCATACTGGAGTGCAGTGGCGCGATCTCGGTTCACTGCAAGCTCCGCCTCCCTGGTTCACACCATTCTCCTGCCTCAGCCTCCCGAGTAGCTGGGACTACAGGCGCCCGCCACCATGCCCGGCTAATTGTTTGTATTTTTAGTAGAGACCGGGTTTCACCGTGTTAGCCAGGATGGTCTTGATCTCCTGACCTCGTGATCCGCCCACCTCAGCCTCCCAAAGTGCTGGAATTACAGGCGTGAGCCACCATGCCTGGCCCTAATAAGACATTTTTAATGGCAAGAAAACTTTAGTTTTAATGAAGTAGTTGCAATATTTTTATGGTTTTAAGATATTTTCTATAGTGATTCTGTACTTTCTGGTTTCTGCTTAAGTCCTGGCTCCTAGCAAAAAATATTTTAAGTGGTATAAAAATATAATCAGAAAGCCCCATTGGGAAGAGTGTCTGAGTAGAGTTTGTCACAGTTGTTAATAAATTCTGCCTGTTTATACTTAGACCAGGGAAAGTCCAAGAGGTGACTGACCATTAGCCTGACACTAGGCTGGCACAGACATACAAATGTCCCGGTTTTGTATGGCTACACTACTCATATTACAGGCACCAGTTGTTTATGTCTGGCATTTCTTCTGACTGGTTATTCACCCATACTGTCTGTTGTCTCTGTTATCACAGTGCATTTTTTTCTTATTCTTTGTAGGACAGTCAGGGTTATGTACACATAATGGCAGGATCTCATGCAACAACATTCCATGTAAAACTCACAGCATACTGAAACAAGGAGGTATCAGAAAACTGGCAAAAGATCTTGGGTAGAATGAACAGCCAATGACAATTAGAAGGGATTCTGTTCACGGGTAATTATTAAATAGTTTTATGAAACTGAGGTCGTATATAGTAGATTCAAACTGATTAAAAGCTGCTAAGTTACACCAATATTAGAATAAGTAGATGGATATTTAGATAAACATAAGAATAAGATACTAGAGGAGTAAAAGGAAAGATTTCTTTCCTTTTCTATGGAAAAATTATTTTCTGGTATTCACTGACTCCAAGAATGTAATGATCTTAAACATAGAAATAACAATTAGCGGGTGCAAGCTACATGCTAGGCAAACATAAATGTTATTCCCAGCCTTCTTTGATAAAGTTATGATTAGCCCTATTTGCTAATTAAGATTGGTACGTTACATAGATCTACCAATTGCAGGGAGCTAATAAGAGGCGGACCACAAGTTTAAACCCAGGTTTCTCTGATGCCAGAGCCTCATTAGTTTAACCAGTTGTAAGAATTTAAAGAGATGGTATGAAAAGTACTTAGCACAGTGTCAGACACATACTAAATAACTGAATGCTATTGTTGTTGATCATTTTAACAATTTAGAAAAGTGTCAGCTGTATTTGAGAGTCAGGTTTTGCTTTAACACAAGGAGTCCTATTTATTAATAAATGCATTAATATTTCAAAGGCTTACTCCCATTCAGACATTGGAATGTCATGCCCCAGGTATTAACCAGTGAATACAATCCTTAGAGAGCTTACAGTGCAGTTGGAGACAAGCAAGAATACAAACAATTTCAAGGCCGTGTTTCCAGAGAAATTTTGGAGTGGTTAATACAATTACTGTATAAGGACAAAAAACACACCTACCTGGTTTAGGGAAGTTTAGTATCAAGCCATTTTCCTCAGTGGTTTTATTTTAGTTAGACACACCTACTTGAGAAGAGTTGGTTGGTCCCTAGATACAGCAGCTTGTTCCACAGAAGTCTGTGTTTGCTGGGCAGATTACTGTCTCTAGGATTTATGCAGACTTAAGTGTCAGCAACAGCAACATCCAGAAAAACCAGCAACTTCAGTGCATGTTGGAGTCCTGTTATCTGACACTACCAAAGTTAGAATTAACTTCTGTAGCTGATTTAGGTTCTTCCTGAAACTAGTCTCCAGCAATGAACCATATATGATATTTTCCTCCCTGGGTTTGCCAACACTCAATAATAAAAAGACAAACAACTGTACTATTATTTCTAAATTGTACATCCAAAATGAACTTTAAAAAATATCTATAAGGAATATATTATTTGCACAACCAAATTTGAAGAGAAGTAATTTATGACTTCAAAAACTTGGTGAATCCTTTAGGACTAAGTAAACACTCTCTAAGTAAGATATTTATTATGCTCTGAAGGCACATCTCGAACTCCCTCGAGCTTCTCTGCCTGTAATACCTGTATTTAGTTTGGAGCCAACTTAAAGGTAGAGCAAATCCCCCAGAGACCAATGAATTTTAAGAGAATGCTAATTATCTTGGGGAAGGAAAGGTTCTAAAGCTACATTTCATCCTCTCTGCTTTCCTCCAATCTCTCCTAAAAGAGGGATTTGAAAATGAGTACTGCCCTATCCTTTGTCCACTTTTTGAACTGGAACAACTGCAAGAATTTGCTAAGGGTTGGAATAGCAAGAAACAGAGAAAGGATAAGCAGACCGTTAAGTCCTTTATTGCTACAAAAGTCACTCTGGGAAGCCCCATCCTTTATCCGTGAAGCGTACCACAGCAAGTATAGGAAATAAACACACACACATAAGACTAAATCTGAGCCACTGTGGATACGCAACACCAGGCCCATCTTTTCACAAACAAACAAGTACCCAATTCTGTAAACATGGCACAGTCCTGGAGCTGGCGCTGACATTTACTTTGCTTTTGAGAATACCGGAAACTTCTACAAACAAAGAGATAAACAAAGAAGATAGGTCCACAAATGTTCACAGTGTTAACAGGAAATTACAACCTCGGAAATGATTTTCTTAAAATTCCAGGATATCAACAAATGAAGTAAAACAAATGAAGGTTTGTAGAAGTAGCAAAACTAAATACGTAGATAATGTTACGGAAGCGACTAACAGCAAATAAGAGGCTAAAAGCCATTTCATACATCTGATTGTTTTCCTCCTAAAAAAAAGAAACAAAATCAACATGTGTTCCATCTGTGTACAGGCAGCGAACACCATAAATGTCCAATCATTTGGCCTGATATCTTGGAGCAAAGCCCTGGCTCTTATGAGCATGGGAGAAACGAAGCAGACTCTCTACATTTAGACAGAGGAGATGAATTGTGCCCAAATCAGTGTGCACCGATCGCTGCCAGTGATTTGTGTCCCTGAATGTTTAACTCTTCAAAACAGGTTGAGTAGATGAATATTCGTGTTTACCTTCGAGGTTTACACTGCAGGATTCCTGAAGGGAAATGGGACAGTGGAAATGAGAACTGATTAATTCTGATGTGAGGGGCATCCTATGCAATGGAAATTGAATCTCGGAGCCTTGGGGACTACTAGTTTCTTTAGCTCTTGAATAAAATTGGAGGTTGCAGAGGCTTTTGTAAGAAGCACAGTCTGGCTTCTACAGGAAAAAAGGTGAAATGTTTTGTTTCTTTTTGCCTCAATAGTTATTCTTTTAATAGTCTTAGACTTCTCACAGGAATTTTCTTGAAAAGCTCTCATTTCCTTGATAAGTATGGAAATGTGCTCTTTTAAAAAGTAAAATGTTCTCTGCATGCTTGTCTATATAAGAGAAACACACCCTTTCAGGGAAGAACAAGGTAAGCTCCTTTGCATAAAAGAAGGGGCCTACCATTGTGGAAAAAGCATTATGTGTCCTAGGTACATACAATAACCTGATTACCTCAATAACTTAGTATAGATACTATAAATGCTGATGTAATAGAATATACCAGCCTGACAAATTAAAGTGGCCATGCTATTAGAACAGATCTGCCCGTTATTACGATATTTACTATTACTACCATTAGGCATGACCATAGTAGTAGTAGCAGTATTTGGGCACATGCTGTCTCAGGCCCTATAGAGCAGGCACATTACATAAACTATATCTTATCCTCACAATAACCCTAATATATGTTATTCTCATTTGACAGACGGGATACAGAGTTTAAGCGAGAGTTTGATATCTTTTTTAAAAGTTCAGCTTGAGGAATTAAGCTTCACAGACAGAAAACAAAGCCAGGAAGAAGTGGAGTTGCAAAAATTGCAATAAGGTTGTCTCTCAGGATGGTGTAGCATGACACATCTGTAAATCTTAAGTCTACAAATCAAAGAATGTAAGCTTTGAAATTGTATTTTTTTCAAAACTGAGCTAAATTTTTATTAAAATTGGAGAAATATTATATTTTTCTGGTACCAAATTCCTGTCCATTGGGCAGAGTTTCATTTAAGAGCTGGGAAAGAGGCATCTACAGTGAGAAGGACTAACAGGGAGGGGTGTGGCCTGGGCATTGGTGGATAATTCATGCAGGTTGGCATTAATAAGCATGTCCATTCCCTTTGGCCTTTGGCCACTGGGAACACAGGCACGTGCTTTAACCGATTGGTCTGTGCAGCCAGGGTCTGTTGGCTGTTTGAGCCATGTTTGTTCTCTCTTGGGTGAAGCGAGAACATCCCTCCTCTCTTCTCATGTTGCGGAGGCCCTGTGATCTGCTTCCACGGCTCCCCATAGACATTTCTTCTAGGTTCCACTGTGACAATGATCCTAGACTCCCTACTTATCTGTGAGTTCTGTTAACAAGTCATGATTTAGGGAAAACCAGTAGCTTAATGGGTATGCAGTTGGCCTGGCCCTTCCCTCTTGAACCCTATAAAGAGATGTGTTAAGCAAGACGAGTGCAAGACACCATCTCATGATAAGAATGGCATCCTATCATCTGCCCCCCTCCACTCTCAGCCCCCCAAAGAAATATCTGCTCTGGTGAGAGAGTTTTAACCAGAAATTAATACAGAATTGAATGAGCATAAGAATGAACACATAGCTCCTTATTCTGACTTATTCTAGAAAATGAAGAAAGGGCATAAAGAGGTGTTGAGGTTAAACTACTTTGTGGGATAATGAATCATTTGAGGTCAAAGTCATGACCAAATACTCCAACTACTACCCCTTAGCTGTTTTTCCTATGTAAAGTTCCTAAACCTTTTGATACTTCAGTGTACTCATTTACAAAGGGGCATCATAACACCTTCGTTACAAGAGTTTTGTGAGGATTAAATAGTATACAAGATAAAGGTTGTATAGAGCTTTCATGTGTTAGGCACTCTTTGAAGGGCTTTATGCATAATAACTCATTTAATTTTCACCCCAACCACCTTAATAGATGTTATTATTATTCCTGCTTTACAGTAACCACAGTAGAGAGATATCAAGGTTACATGACTAAAAAGTGGCAGAGCTCAAATTTATTCTCTGAGAATTTTATGCTAGAGTTCATATTTGTAATCACTCGACTCCACTACCAAGACTCCACCACTCACTAGCCATATAACTCATTGTCAAAATCAGGATCCTTTTGAGTAAATATGGTACTATAATGATAACACTGAGACAATAACATGTACAGAGATTTCTCCCCAGGCAAACCAAAACATAAGAGCACTATGATAGCACGAACTTCAATACTGCATGTAGGCCCTGATTTCCAAAACAGAAAGTAAGTAACCTAACATGACCCAGAAAATAATCCTCAGTCGTATTTGTTTCACTGTATCCTACAGACGGTGAGGTTTTCATCAAGGAAGTAATAAAACAAAATTAAGCCACATCTTGGTATACACTTATGACCAACTACTATATCAAATTTTTCTTCCACTGTCAACTTGCAATCACCCTCTCCCACCCTGTTCTCTTGTACCAAATACCTTCTGTGAAGAAGGTCTTTCTCAGCATCTTTGCAAATGACACCACTAGTCTACCCATAAGAAATCAATCCAGGCCTTCACTGAAATAAATTGGTCAGGTCCCACTGCCAAAGTCTTTCATATTGAAGATTCCCCTTTATTTCTCCCCCACAGAATTATTTATCATGTAACTGGGAAGTCCCTCCCTCTCAGTAATCAGAGTCTTGTGGCAGGTGGGACAAATAAGGCTGCACAGTGAGAGGCTGAATGGTGCTTTTTGGTTCTCATTGTTGTATTGCTATTTTCCAAGCACAGCTCACATTTATTTAAGCTACATTGTAACACTGATGACTCACAATCTGTCTGGCATTCAAAATAAATCAACCAACATCAATCAATGCATATGTATTGAACACCTGTTTTAAGTGTACACAGAGTCTGACCTTCATTTTAACACAGCACATTATTCTCCATTGTACTGATGAAGGGTTTGCTTTTTCTTCCAAGGTCCACTACTCTGTCGTTGCCCTCACTGACCCCTCAGTTAGGTTGTCTTGACTGCTTGCCCAGATCAACAAGGGCATTTCAATTTTGATCTAGGCTTTCTGGATGTTGGCTAATCTCCCACATCTTTGAGCAAATAAAACAATGTAATGAAATTTTTTCTTACTGACTCTCTACCTCGCCCGGTAACCATTCACAATCCTGAGTCCAGGAATAGAGGGCCTAAGGCAATGTTTTCAACATAGTAGATGTATTTGTTAAATATTGCCCCAAAATTATCTTAAAACATAGCGGCTTGAACTAGTTTACAATCCCACCAACAGTGTAAAAGTGTTCCTATTTCTCCACATCCTCTCCAGCAAGTGTTGTTTCCTGACTTTTTAATGATCGCCATTCTAACTGGTGTGAGATGGTATCTCATTGTGGTTTTGATTTGCATTTCTCTGAAGGCCAGTGATGATGAGCATTTTTTCATGTGTCTATTGGCTGCATAAATGTCTTCTTTTGAGAAATGTCTGTTCATATCCTTTGCCCACTTTTTGAAGGGGTTGTTTGTTTTTTTCTTGTAAATTTGTTTGAGTTCTTTGTAGGTTCTGGATATTAGCCCTTTGTCAGATGAGTAGATTGCAAAAATTTTCTCCCATTCTGTAGGTTGCCTGTTCACTCTGATGGTAGTTTCTTTTGCTGTGCAGAAGCTCTTTAGTTTAATTAGATCCCATTTGTCAATTTTGGCTTTTGCTGCCATTGCTTTTGGTGTTTTAGACATGAAGTCTTTGCCCATGCCTATGTCCTGAATGGTACTACCTAGGTTTTCCTCTAGGGTTTTTATGGTATTAGGTCTAACATTTAAGTCTCTAATCCATCTTGAATTAATTTTTGTATAAGGAGTAAGGAAAGGATCCAGTTTCAGCTTTCTACTTATGGCTAGCCAATTTTCCCAGCACCATTTATTAAATAGGGAATCCTTTCCCCATTTCTTGTTTCTCTCAGGTTGGTCAAAGATCAGATGGCTGTAGATGTGTGGTATTATTTCTGAGGACTCTGAGTTCAACCGTTATGGAAAACAGTATGGTGATTCCTCAAGGATCTAGAACTAGATGTACCATATGACCCAGCCATTCCATTACTGGGTATATACCCAAAGGATTATAAATCATGCTGCTATAAAGACACATGCACACGTATGTTTATTGCGGCACTATTCACAATAGCAAAGACTTGGAATCAACCCAAATGTCCATCAGTGACAGACCGGATTAAGAAAATGTGGCACATATACACCATGGAATACTATGCAGCTATAAAAAAGGATGAGTTTGTGTCCTTTGTAGGGACATGGATGCAGCTGGAAACCATCATTCTTAGCAAACTATCACAAGAACAGAAAACCAAACACCACATGTTCTCACTCATAGGTGGGAACTGAACAATGAGATCACTTGGACTCGGGAAGGGGAACATCACACACCAGGGCCTATCATGGGGAGGGGGGAGAGGGGAGGGGGGAGGGATTGCATTGGGAGTTATACCTGATGTAAATGACGAGTTGATGGGTGCTGACGAGTTGATGGGTGCAGCACAGCAACATGGCACAAGTATACATATGTAACAAACCTGCATGTTATGCACATGTACCCTAGAACTTAAAGTATAATAATAATAATAAATTTAAAACAAAAACAAAAACAAAAACATAGCGGCTTGAAGGAATATTTATTGTATCACACAATTTCTATGGGTCGGAAATCTGTGATCAGCTTAATTGGGTAGGTCTTGCTTAGTATCACTCATGAAGTTGCTGTCAAGATGTCTGCTAGGACTACAGAATTCTGAAGGCTCAACAGGAACTGAAGAGTGCACCTCCAAGATGGCTCACATGACTGTTAGCTGAAGGCTTCAGTTCCCCATTATTTGGACTTCTTTATAGGGCTACTTAAGTGTCCTCATGACATGGAAGTTCACTTTGCCTCAAGAAAGTGATCTCATACAGAAAACCAGAAGGAAGACACAATGCCATTTTATGATCTTGCCACATTCTGTCATTCCACTGTGTTCTATTCACTAGAAAAAATCACTGAGTTCATCCAGCCCACATTCAAGGAAGAGGGGAACTAGGCTCTACCTTTTGGAAGGAAGAAAGTCAAATAATTTATCAACATATTTCAAAATAACCTCAGTAGGTATATTTGTTATAATTCTCCAGAGAAACACAACCAACTACACACACACACACACACAAACACACACATTCTAGATATACATTCTAGAAGTAACTTAGAGCCTAGAGAAAGACTTATTGTAAGGAAATGGCTCATGTGATTATGGAGTGGAGGCTGGCAAGTCCAAAACCTGCAGAGCTGATGTCCCAGTTCAAGTCAGAAGGTGAGAACTGCTGTAGAAACAGGAAAAGTCAATGTCCCACATTAAAAGCCATCAAAAGGCAGGAGAATTCCCTAAATAAAAGGAGGGTCAACCTTTTGCTCTATCAGGCTTTCAACTGACTAAATGAGGCTAACTCATATTAAGGAGGGTATCTGCTTTACTCAAGTTTAGGAATTTTAATGTTACTCTTATCCAAAAACACCCTCACAGAAACACCCAGAGTGATATTTGACCAGCTATCTGGGCACCCTATAGCCCAGTCAACTTGACAGATAAAATTAACCATTCCAGTCAGCACCCAAAAGTTTATCAATAGTGACATATTTGGCTGGGAGTGGTGGCTCTCACACCTGTAATCCCAACACTTTGGGAGACTGGGGCTGGAGGATCACTTGAGCCTGGGAGTTTGAGACCAGCCTAGCAACACAGAGAGACCCCATCTCTAAAATAAATAATTAATTAATTAAAATAAAATAAAAATGTAAGCAAATGTAGTCCCAGCTACACTGGGAATGGAAATGGGAGGATCAGTTGAGCCCAGGAGGTCAAGGCTGCTGCACTCCAGCCTGGATGACAGAGTGAGACCCTGTCTTAAATAAATAAATGAATAAACAAATAAATAGGCCGAGCGCGGCAGCTCACGCCTGTAATCCCAGCACTTTGGGAGGCCGAGGCGGGAGGATCATGAGGTCAGGAGATCAAGACCATCCTGGCTAACACAGTGAAACCTGGTCTCTACTAAAAATACGAAAAAAAAATTAGCAGGGCGTGGTGGCGGGCGCCTGTAGTCCCAGCTACTCGGGAGGCTGAGGCAGGAGAATGGCGTGAACCCGGGAGGCGGAGCTTGCAGTGAGCCAAGATCGTGCCTCTGCACTCCAGTCTGGGTGACCGAGTGAGACTCCTTCTCAAAAAATAAAAATAAAAGCCGGACGCAGTGGCTCACGCCTGTAATCCCAGCACTTTGGGAGACCGAGGCGGGTGGATCATGAGGTCAGGAGATCGAGACCATCCTGGCTAACACGGTGAAACCCCGTCTCTACTAAAAATACCAAAAAAATTAGCCAGGCGTGGCGGGCACCTGTAGTCCCAGCTTCTCGGGAGGCTGAGGCAGGAGAATGGTGTGAATCCGGGAGGCGGAGCTTGCAGTGAGCTGAGATCGCACCACTGCACTCCAGCCTGGGCGTCAGAAGGAGACTCCGTCTCAAAAAGAAAGAATAAATAAACAAATAAAAATAAAAATAAATAAAGAGGCTTTTTGGGAGGAGCAGAAGGGTAACTGGGACATCATGGTTATTTTACCGTCAGCCAGATGCCATCCAGCTCTGGTGTCCAAAAGGGTCTCCAGGAAAAAAATTGGCATTTAGATTTGGGAGGAGAAGTATTGTATTGGGATTTATGCTGAGCTGCTTACACTCTCACCTTTAAATTAGGTCCAAAATATTTTGTTTCCAAAGTTGAATTCCCCTTAGTTTTCTGTGTTGCAGAAAGAGAATGCCAGAGCAAAAAGGTTTTTTTGGAAAGGTACTTGGCAAAGTGAATGGGAACATAATTTAGAATGTCTGACTACATTACTTTTTATAATTAGAACATTTCATGATTAGAAATGGTTGATTATAAAACTTCAGCCAGCCTGTCAGCCAGACACCTTCAAAAGCTCTAAAAGGAATAATTTATAATCTTAAAAAAAGTATCACCTCAACAATAAAGGAAGGTAAAATAACACTCCCAGATCTCAAATGAGAAAAGAACAGTAGTTCCTGAAAAGTCAGGCTAAAATCAATGCACTCAGCTCCTATTGTGTACTACAGACATGGAATCACACTCCACACTGCCTTTTCTTACTTCCTCCAGCTCAGACTCACAAAATTACATAATGTCACTGCAAGCCTTCAAAAGTGCCAGTGGCTACCCATTACCTGAATGACAACGTTTTAATTCCTGATCCAGCATGTTAGATGCTTCAAAATATACCATAAGTCTGTCCCATTGCATATTTCAATTCAATTCCAATAAATTTGACAAACATTAGTTGAGAATTAATAAATTCTGTGTTAATTGGGAAGATAACAACAAAAAAAGATATGATATTGTGAAGCTTTCAGCTTAATAGGATAGCCTAAAAGGTACACAAAAATTGATATATACCATGACACATGCAATAATAGATATAATGCAAGGGACAGAGAAAGGAATGACAAAGTTAGAGACTTTCCAATATAGCAATCTTGCACTAGGTGTTAGAAAGCAAACTGATTTTCTTAAAAATAGAAAAGTTAGCCAAATGAGAGGCAATGAAGTCAAGTGGCAGGCAAAGGGAGGAAGAGTGACCTCCAGACACAGGAAATAGCCATCTAAAGCTTTGTAGGGACATTACCAGTGGTTTCTCTCGCCAGCATCATCGGAAGCAGTTTCAGAAGCATCAGTGGGAGAGGAGGCTCCTTAGCTTCCTACTATGGCAGTAATGAGATGCCAGTACTAGCAAAGGCATTGCCAGCTCCCCTGAACATTGGCCCCTAACCTTCAGCCAAGGGTCAGCTGCGGCTCCTAATTTTGAATAACCACTTGCTTTTTTCTTTTGCTTTTTTGACCTTCTGATATGTATAACTAATTTCCTGTGTTGAATTCTCTCTGCTTGAAATGCCTAGAAGAACTTCTGTTATCTTGATTAAATATTGACTAATACAAGCTCCTAGCACAGTGTCAGTCCAAAATAATGAAAGATTTTATAGATGAAAGAATGAATAGATGAACAGATAAATGACAAATTAATGAGGATGTACTTATTCTAAAATTAGGCCTAGGTTTGGCAAAGAAGTCAGAAATTTATAATGACATCATAAGGTTGAAGAACAACTTCACTGAAAAATTGAAAATTTCCCAACATTCTTAAACAAAACATGGAACGACCAGAGCTTTATTGTAAGTATATTAAGCTACACAGGTGATTTTCTAATCCTCCATCATCATTCTCCAACAAATAAGAGGGGAGAAAATAATCCGTTTAAATTCAGGTATTGTAAGTTAAAAAGTACACCCTGTTTATTTTATGTCAGAAAATACAAGTGCCAGTGGAAAGGTTCTACATTTTTCTTTTATTTCTTTTTGTTGTTGTTGTTGCTGTTCTTTGTTTGTTTGTTCGTTTTTTAGAGGAGGTCTTGCTCTGTTGCCCAGGCTGGAGTGCAGTGGCACAATCATAGCTCACTACAGCCTCTACCACCCAGGCTTAAGCAATCCTCCCACCTAACCCTTTCAAGTAGCTAGAACTACAGGTGTGTGCCATCACACCCAGCTATTTTTTAAAATTAATTTTAGAAATGAGGTCTCCCTGTGTTGCCCAGGGTGGTCTCAAACTCCTGGGCTCAAGCAGTCTGCCTGTCTCACCCTCCCAAACTGCTGGGATTACAGGCATAAGCCACTGTGACTAGCCTATACTTTTCTTCATAAACTTCCTTAATCTGAGCACTTGCTTTAGCTCTATTTTCCTATAGCCTTTGGAGGTCAAATCAGAGTTATCTGCAAACAGTTTTCATTTTGAAAGAGGTCATAAAGTTTGAAATGTACAGAAAATCGTGTATTGACTATATACAGCATTTGGGGCTATTAGAGCTAAAGCAAATACACTCTTCTTTTGCTAGGGGACAATTTTGTCAGTAAACTCCAGCAAGCAAAAATCAGACAGGGGAATTAGGAGGACAGTTTGATTTCTTAGGGAGATCAATGAATATGACAGGTTAATAGACGGCATACAGCTGGTGTCAGGTTCAGAAGAAGTAACGACAAGGAGAAGACAAGATGAGCATTTACAGAACCAGAGTCCAGTTCTGTGTGGAAAATCAGAATGCCCTGGGGAAGACAAGAGTGAGTGGTTCTCTTTCCTGGGATAAGCAGAGCAATCAAAACATCTTAGACATTAGGAGGGCCCCCTAGGAACCTAGCCACTTCCCTTCAAAGCCACAGGGACTTCTCTGAACAGCACTCTGTGTAGCGAAAACATAAGCTATGGTTTCTGGATTAGTCTCCTGAAGTGACATGCTACACCAGGGAAGATGGGAAGTAGCTCACAGCTAGTGAAGGTTAGAGGGAGGGGAGACATTTTTTGTGTGTGGCTATTCCCACCTGTGGGACATAGACTAGCTGAGCGGGACAAAAAAAAAAAAAAAAAGTTATAGAAGTCAAACACACCTGTGTCAAAATTCAGTCTCTACCATCTATTAACCAGTTAAGCAATTCAGCTTTTAGGAACCTATTTCCACAGTTGTCAAAAGAGAATAATGAGATCTACATTGACCAATCATTGAAGGCTTTAAATGAGATCATGATGAGACTATGTTGATGATGATAAAAGCAAACATTTGTGGAAATTTTACTATCAGACACTGTTCTAAGTGATTTACACATGTCGAATTATTTGAGAAACATAATGCTTATAAAGTGCCTGTATAATGATGGGCACATTGAGAGTGCCTAACAAATGGTAGTTGTCCTGCTGGTAGTTGTCTTGCTGGTTGGTGGGGACAGTAGTAGTGCTATGATCATTTCTTCCTTTTGAGATCTGACCACTAAGGCCATTAGTATATTCGACTGAGTATGCCATCTCAGGTTTGTGCCTAAAGGGATGCTAACTGAGGAAACAGAAGAACTATGAATAATCAATGCAAATATATTTAAGGGGAGATATTTGAATTTCACAGTAATTGTGGGTGCTGAATATATATAAGAAGAGTCAGAGGGTCCCACTACACATGAAAACATTACAAATCCATAGAACATAAGACACAAGCAGATAAGTATCTGTATCAGAGAACATATACTATGATCATTTTATACATAATTTTAAAAATCAGGTATAAAAATATTTACAAAAACAATGAAAGAGTAGTCGCAAGTGCATAGGCATTGGAATCAGACTCTTAACCTGGCAAGTTACCTAACATATCTTAAGTTTCATGTTCTTGTCTGCTAAATGGGATATTAACACCTGCCTCATAGAATTGGATCTGTTAAGTGAAGTAATGTATGTGAAACGCATATTGTGCTAGTCTCTTCAAAGAAGTCGCTCAATAAATGTTAGCCCTTTCACCAACTTAAAAGCTATAAGTTCTTTAATATTAATAGCTGTATAAAATGTGTCCTATTGTTTGGATTAAAAATATTAATTTGTAGACCCCTCATGGTACTAAATAAGACCAACTTCATAGCTCTTGCGGAGTAAGGTACAAGAAATATTGGAATTTTTTATTATGTGAATAATGGTCATTATAATTTGATAAATTATAATAAAAACAGTAAGAATCTATAATCAGCTTTTCTTATCAATTCTTTATGGAGTACAGAATGTTTTTAAATGGTGTTCTTTAATAGGCTTGATATGAATATGGTAAAATAAAAATTAAAAACTAGACCACAATACAATGTTTTGAGAATAATCTTTAGGAATGAATTAACTGCCTTAGGAAACCAAGGAAAGAGAAAACTCTAGAAGAGGACATTTTATATAGGTAATAAAATATAAACTTTGTAATATACATAAACTATGGAAAACCAACTGCTATAAAAATAAAATTACAAATAAGAACTAATAAGCTTCATGGATGTATTACATCAATATTTCATTGAATAATGACATTATGTCTTCATTATTCAAAAAATTTCAAATAACTGCTGAAATTCAGTCACTGGTGCTTTGGGAAGGGATGGTGTACATTGTTTCAAAACATGCAGTGTAAAGTGGTGTATTAGGAGACTTTGATTCAATCTCCAGCCATCACCCAATTTCATCTGAAGCCCTTCACTTATATCTTCACCAGTCATTGCAGATAGAGCGCCAGAGTGAAAGCAGAAAGGCTGCCTGTAGGGTGTCCGCTACAACAGTAACAGAAGAGTTTTTCTAAGGTTTCTCTCTAGTTATCAAGAAGCAGTTTGCTGTGCAACACAAGAACCTACTGTTTGCTTTTCTCTGCTCTCAACACCCTTGATTAGTTGTGCTGTAAAGCTGTAGGATATCGTCCCAGGTGAAATAGGTATGTTTCAAGCCCGTCTCTTCCCAACTTCCTAAGCTTTCTAAGTTGCCTGATTTGAAAGTGTTCAAAGTGATACAGGTGTCTACATTCACCCACTGATTTTATAAGAAAAAAACTTTCATTCCACTGAAGAACAAAATGTCTCCCATTTTCCTAATATGTTTGCAATGAATCATTTTAAAGAGCAAATGCTTTCTCTAGATCTTTTCATGTAGCAATAACCATGCTAAATACAATTTTATATTGTTTGTATCTTGAGTAAAGAGAAGAGAGAATGTTTGAACCCACCTTTAGCTATTTATACCTCATAAGTCTAGCTATAAAGTAGAAATCTCCCTATAACTCCCTTCACTTTTTCCCACATGAGCTATTTATTAAGCTGGTACTATGTGCTCAGACTGCCAAGCACTAAATGATTGAAACAATTAAAATCCATCCCATTTCCCAAATCCCTATAAAAAGTAAATGAAAACATGTAGAAGCTGTAAGAAAATAATTAAGTGAATAATACTTTTTTCAATTATAAATCAAACAGCCAGCACATTTATTGATCATATATGAGGCAACATGATATATTTATTAGAAGGAAACCTAGCACAATTTATCTCTCTCACACAAGCCTCCATAGACCCAGACTCTCCTTTTTCTTTCTCCCTCTCTCTCTCTCTCCCTCCCTCTCCCTCCCTCTCTCTCCCTCTCTCTCCCTCTCTCTCTCTCTCTCTCACACACACACACACACACACACACACAATCTGAGGTCAAAGAAACATTTAAATCCAGGCTCTGACAATACACTAGCTGCAAAATAGAACAATTTATTGAATCTCTTTCAGCTTTAATTATCTCATTTACAAAATGAGGATAATAATATCTTGAGGTATCATATAAAATATATCAAGGATGAAATGTATATATGAGATCCTGTGCCCACCCATAACAAATGTTCAGAGAATACTAGTTTCTTTCTCCATGTGCAGAGCTCTGCCATGGTTTGGGGAAGGATGTGTGACATCCTAAAGGGAATTACAAAGTATCTGGTATATTTCAACCCTCAAAGAAGTTCCACTTCAGTAGAGCATGAAAGAGATTTATTCATTATTAAAGGTAATTCATAATATTTTAGTAAGCAGATGTTTATAGTAAGAGGCCCACAGAATTTTAAGGCAGATTTTGTGTCTGAAATTAAATTAGTAAAATTGAACCCCTAATTGATGAGAAGTACCATATATTGAGGAGACCCATACTAGCAAGTATCCACAAATGCAAGCCTCTGGAGGCTGGAGGAAATCCAAATTCAATTAAACATGCAGGGCATAATTTGCAGTTGTAATGAGATAGACGTCCAGGAAGCTGTGAGTAATAGACATTTTCTGGTCAGTCGATTCAACAGGTATGACACTTAACCTTAACTTTCTTTGCTCTAATACAAGCTCACAAACAGTATTTTGATATAATATGACTTCTCATGCAGGCTTTTATCCCAGGGAGAGGATTTACCAACCATGGAAACGAACATTTCTTTCTGTTTGGAGGTTCTGTTTTTATTAATTTACAGGGAAAAAGTTTAAAATAAACAAATTTTCCATGAGTTTGGTTAACTGTAATTATCCCCCTTGAGCCCAGCCATCACTGGGTACAAAAAGAAAACAGAACAAGGTTCCGGGCAATCAAGCTGTAACCAAATCCTGGTTCATATAAAGAGGCACACTTTTTCTAGTTTCAACAAATACTAGGCGGTATGGTTTATGTTCCAGATTAGTGCCACAAAATTAAAATCCAGACAAAAAAACAGAATAGAAAGAAATATGCTTTTTTAAATGTTTAACTTATTGAAACTGTAAAACAGCAGATAAAACCTCAAATACCACAGCAATGGTTCTCCGCTATGGTTATACAGTAGAACTACCTGCTTTTTTGGTTTTGGATGCACACACGCACATACACATATACCACAGTGACCACATCCTAATGGACCCATAAATTTAAACCTTTGTGAGCAAGATCCAGTATTAAGAAGATATGGGTTCCTATACTTTTGAAAAATCTTCAAGTGACTCTAGGTAAGGTTTATGAATTAATAAATGTAAACAATTAATATAAATGAGTAAATAAAGCAGGCTAGGTGGGAATGATAGGTAATTGGAAACTATAAACCTAACTTGAAAAGGCAGTCCATACTTCTCTAACGTTCACTGTTCCTATGTGGAATCGTAGGTTCACTGTCAGTGGATCATTGGCATGTTTAAGAACATTCAGAAATCTGGAATTTTTTTTACCATTTTCCCAATTTTTAACTGTTGACAACAAATTCAAAATTTTGAGTATTATTCTGTAAGTCTCACAAAACATCTTCAGGCTACAGATTTGTGTCCTCTGATGACAGAGTAAGAAAGGCTATGTGACATGCATAGCCAACACAGAGTTTAAATAAACCAAGTCCTTTGAACAGGAAAAAATTAACACTGTGATTTGGTTATTTGACATCCTACAGATAAACAAAACAACCAACATAATGTATTTCCTACTAGTATTATCTTGACTTTACACAAGAGTGCAAGTGTCTTGAAGACAGAAACTGGATTTCATTTCTTTATGTCGGCTTTACGTCCCTAGCTGTGAACAAACACATCTTTGAGCACTTACAAATCCTGTAGCATGTGATCATTGTAATGTACGAAATGCTTTAAATGCAGACTAAGCCAGTCTTCTTTTTCATGTTTATTCAGAAAAAAAAAAAAAAGTGTGGTGAATTGAACAAGTATCCAGGGAATGTAATTAGTGGTCAAAACCAGTCTGTTAATTGTGATGTCTAATCTCTCTATCTCCCCTTCTGTCTCTCCCTCCTTCTTCCCTGTCTCTCTAGCTCTCTTTCTCAAAAACTGGAATCCACCTCATCTTGGAAATGGCACTTTCTATATAAAAATAACCTAGTGAAAGTGAAGGTAGTCACTTTTCTTAAGACTGACGATGAACAACCAGAGAAAGGCTGAAATATCGACCACAAAAGATTTTAATTACACTGATACTGATTGGGATACTGACAAATTCATTATAAAAAATAATAAAAGTTCTGTCCTCATGCCACATTATTTTCTTTTTTTAAGAGCTTCTTTTGCTAGTCTTTATGAAAAGACAAGGCTTTAAATTTTTTTTTTGTTTTGCATTTATGTTTTCTCCTGGAACTTTTCCTAAAAATTCAGCCAAGTATGATAAATCAAATTGAAGCTTAGAAGCATCTCGAATCTAGTTATCAACTTATTATTTGATTTGAAATGCTCAAGAGAGTACACTGCTTATGGAGAGAAACAATGCAAGCGTTTTTGACTTTGGAAGAAAGGCTTTGAAAGAATGCAAAGTGTCCTGAGAAATGTTGATTGGAATTCTATAAGGTATGAGAAATCTACTTCACAGAAGTAAGAAACTGAGTATTTAGGAGACAATAGGAAAGGCTAGCATTGAAATTCAACTGAGACAAGTAGTAATCACAGCACTGAATTTCGAACCAAAGAGCTGAATATGAAATAAAATATAAAACACTCACTAAAAGACTGTTAAAGGCAGTGCTTGTAGTTGAGGGGCCTTAAAAAAATTCCAGTGTCCATGAGACTTTATTTTAAAATACGTAAAACATCACTTACTTTGAATGTGCAATAAGGTAAATAATTTATTGTGTTGCGGTATTGGAGAATATAAATACATAGCCTCTGATTAAACACTTCGTTTGTGAAATTTTGCTCCAAAGAAATAAATATAGAAAACTTAGATCTTTAAAATGATACTTTCCTTAGACATTTTTCATTACCGTAAGTAATGAAACAACCTTCATTATAAGAAAAAATTATTTAACTTGGTTAATTTGATTATTTGTAATAATTAGATGAATTTGGAATAATTTTGCTATATAGGGATTTGGTTTTATTGGCATTTGTTAAAAGGGATTTGATCCCTGTGAGATATATAAAATCAGAAGGTATAATACAAACATGATTACAAAGTTGTATATAACAAAACATGGGGAAGAACATAAAACATTTTAATATATGAGGGCTTACAGCCTGCCTTCCCTCTTTAGTCCTTGCTTGCTTTTAAATCTCACTAAATTCTGTTCCTTTATTTTGCTTTTTTTATCCCTTTAATCACTTTAAGCATAAGTATTTTATAATATCTTTCATATTTTTCCCCCAAGTTCTTGCTAGGTAACTTCTGACTCTCTGCAGTGAATCATTTCCTCCTGTGGTTTGTCATTTTTACCAGGGATTATTTGAACTCTGGGAGTTCTGTGTAGCCTGGGTTGTATAAGATTCCCTATGGAGTGGTGATGTGTTTGCTTCTACAGAAAAATTCATAGGTTTTATCAGTATGGGACTAATTTTTACAATTAATTTCTTGGCCTAAAGATTTTCACCCCATGCCAAAAATATAAATTTGGTCACGTAATCCAAACATGGTACAACTTGTGGCTTTGATTACTTATGGGAGACTCACTCCACCTCCAGGGCTTTAAGCAGAGTGTACAGAATTTCACTGACCGGCCAGTGCTTCCAGCGTCCTGCTTTATGTCTGAGTCTCAACGCCAGCTCCCTGCTTTCTGCAAGTGAAGGCTCCTATCTCCTGTCCCAATATGGATATAAGAACCTCAGCCCTTGGCCTTAGGCCATATGACCAGCAGTTCTGGACCCCAGTTTGCTGTGACATCAGCATGGATGCTTACTCCTTTGGCTTTAATCTCTAACGTGGATATTTATGTTTTCTTTTTTTGTTTTTTTAGCACAGTGTTCAGGTATTTAAGTTTTGTTGTATTTCCTTTTGTTTCTGTGGACTTACATTTTTTATTTCTAACAGTAGGAGGTCAATGTTATATCAGTCTTCCATGCTGCTAAAATCAGAAGTCTTCTCCCTACTCTCTAATAATGGGGGAGGACAGATTTTACACACACACACACACACACACACACACACACACACACACACAAAGAAATGAAAGAAAGCTGTCAAGAGGAAAATAAATCCTCAAAAAAATGTTGTAAAGTTACAATATTCAAAGCCCTTTAAATTATTTTTAAAAATACAAGTATGAGGCCAGGTGCAGTGGCTCATGTCTGTAATCCCAGCACTTTGGGAGGCTGAGGCTGGCGGATCACTTGAGGTCAGGAGTTCAAGACCAGACTGGCCAACATTGTAAAACCCCATCTCTACCAAAAAAAAAAAAAAAATAGCAGGATGTGGTGGTTGGAGCACACCTGTAATCTCAGCTACTCAGGAGGCTGAGACAGGAGAATTGCGTGAACCCAGGAGGAGGAGGTTTCAGTGAGTTGAGATCCTGCCTCTACGCTCCAGCCTGGGTGACACAGCGAGACTCCATCTCGGAAAAAAACATAAAAGGAAGAAATAACGAAAAAGAAAACATGAGTATGACAATCTTATCTAGAAAAGACTTATTTAAAAGAAAGTAGTATCAGTCATATATCAAACATACTTTTCTTGCACCAAGAAGGTGGAAGCACATTGGTGTTACTGGAATGTGACAAATGGGAATTACTGATATAACTTAGTCCAATTCAAGATTTGAACGACAGTGAGACAGTTTCATTAGTGTTACCAAGTACCTGTTCTATATCTCTTAACCCAACGAAGACCAGAATGCCAAAATGAACTGGAGTGGTGTAATGGAAGCAAAGGGATATGGGGCAGTGAAGAACTACAGGGCAGTAGATACGGATTCAGTTCTTTCCTTTATAGAAACTTTTAGGGAGTAGCAGCTGCAATCAACCACCACCAAATATGCCCAAGAAGCATTCTATCCATGCTAGTACTATACAAAGGTAAATAGCAACAAGTCGAAGAGTCAGGCAGATAAGAAAGCCAGATTTTGGTATCAGAGATGAATGACAAAGCAGGGAGCAGCGAAGCACAAGGAGTGCATCCAGAAGGCAAATCTGTTCTGACAGCTTATTTGCAATAGTGAACAATTCCTAAAGTTCTAATCCAGTCTCTGGGTTACAATGCCTAGGATGGAAAATGCCTGATCCTTGTACATAGCCATAACCTACCTCAACAGTACATATTCCACTGCTTTCACAAGAGTACCATCAAAGTATAGGCACCCAAAAAGTATATCAGCAGGGGTTTTGTCATAGGCAGGATAGGAAGTCTCTTTGCCTAATATTGACAAAAGAGAAAAGAGCTTCTATCCAGCCTTTTTTTCCCCGATAAATATTAACTATATTGCTTCTAGTAATCATATATATGTGTGTAACTCTTGCTGCATGTATAAATAAACATGTTCATATCAAAGTTTAAAGCCAGAAGATATGTTGCAGAGCATGCTATCAAATACCTGCATTTGGAGACATGAAATTCAGGTCCAAAAATTGATATGGCTTAGTCAAATTTGCACTGCCAGGCAGCAGCATAGCAAATATGGCAGAGAAAATATGAGAGTCAAATGTTCTGCTCTCAATTCAGTAGTCTTTCCAGAAGGGCAACATTGTTATGCAGATTTACCCTACTGGTAAAGAGAACTGAATTAATTATAATCCTCTTAATCCTCAACCATTGGCACGCTGTCATCCTTAGTCCATATAAGGCTCAAAGTAATTTAAAATATTTTTCTTTCATTTTTTCCTTCATCTTTGACCCCCACTCAATTTCCCCTGTTCCACAGAAAAATCTATTCAAATGTGACCAATATATGACTTTGGATATGTAAATTTCCTTTGCACATTGTATGTCTGTTTATAAGTGTACATCAATGTGTTTTTAATTTACCTCAATGGTATTCATATAGTTCTAGTTCTTACTCCTCTTCCTAGAATCTACATTTTAAGAATTGAGCATGGTGTTGCATACACAGCCAGTTCATTGCTTTTTTAAAATTTTATTTTACTTTAAGTTCTGGGATACATATGCAGAAAGTGCAGGTTTGTTACATAGTTATACATGTGCCATGCTGGTTTGCTGCACCCATGTCTACCATCAACCCATCATCTAGGTTTTAAGCCCCGCATGTATTAAGTATTTGTGCTAATGCTCTCCCTCCCCTTTCCCAGTATCCCCACACAGGCTTCGACGTGTGATATTCCCCTCCCTGGGTCCATGTGTTCTCATTGTTCAACTCCCACTTACAAGTGAGAACATGCAGTGTTTGGTTTTCTGTTCCAGTGTCAGTTTGCTGAGGATGATGGTTCCCAGCTTCATCCACACCCTGGCAAAGGACATGAACTCATTCTTTTTTATGGCTACATAGTATTCCGTGCTGTGTATATGATACATTTTCTTTATCCAGTCTATCATTGGTGGGCATTTGGGTTGGTTCCAAGTCTTTGCTATTGTAAAGAGAGCTGCAGTAAACATACGTGTGCATGTGTCTTTATAGTAATCATTGCGTAGTAGTCCATAGTAAATATGCATCACATTTTAGTTATTCATTCTCCTGATGATAGAACCTAACAATTAAGAGATGATTTTTTAAGTTAATGTCTCTTTTTTGCTGAAATTCAATCAGTGCAATCCACAGCCATATTTTATAGTTCAATAGGCTGTTTTTTGTATGTTGATGTTGTTATTCTGGATGACATATCAAGTAGATGTCTTATGGGCTTCCTGTCTTCAATTTATGGACTCTTTCACTAACTGTGTCATTTCTTAAATATACTACTAACAGATAATAACATGGAAAAACGTCAGTGGTTATAGGAATTTGTGATATGTACATATCATTACCAAGATGGGTGGGGTGCAGATTTTTCTATAAGATTATAAACATGGGCCGGGCTCGGTGGCTCAAGCCTGTAATCCCAGCACTTTGGGAGGCCGAGATGGGCAGATCACGAGGTCAGGAGATCGAGACCATCCTGGCTAACCGGGTGAAACCCCGTCTCTACTAAAAAATACAAAAAACTAGCCGGGCAAGGTGGCGGGCACCTGTAGTCCCAGCTAGTCTGGAGGCTGAGGCAGGAGAATGGCGTAAACCCGGGAGGCGGAGCTTACAGTGAGCTGAGATCCGGCCACTGCACTCCAGCCTGGGCAACAGAGCGAGACTCCGTCTCAAAAAAAAAAAAAAAAAGATTATAAACATGTTCTCAAGTAAATTTATTTGTGGCAATTAGCACTAAAGTTATTGGTTCACAATAGAAAATGGCTTTATAATGTCTAGAAATATCATTTGTCCGTTATTCTAAAAATACAAATCAGTTATTCTCTTCATGACTTTAGTCACAAGTAAACAGTGAGAAGGTATTCACAGTACAATGTTCGGGAGCAAATATTCAAAGCAAACAACAAACTAATGATCCAATATCCCAAAGACTAAATGTTGCCAAATGTTACCTACATGAAAAGAAGAAAGTTTGATTCTGTTAGGATATTTATTCAAATTTGATTATGTATTTGGTTCAATATGCACAGTGCATTTTTACTGATAATTTTAAACTGCAACTTAGAGAGGAAATGATAGGACATCAGGCATGCAAAGATTGAGATGAATGGAGACTCTGGACAAGCAACCCAGCATGGCAAGCTAAGAATTATTTCATACATATTTAAGAGCTACATTAAAATGCAGCATGAACCCCAAGCAGTACTGTCAGGAAAGCTTAGTTCAAAATGGAACACCTTGTTTAATTGATGTATGACTTTAGGTTAGTCATCCAAACTCTTCAGAATATTCTGTTCCTCCATTCAAAGAGAGAAGGAACATGTCCCACCCCACGGAACATGTTTTGATCATAAAATCCAGTGACATTAAAGCACTCAGAATAAAAATGAACATAAGTATTTTAATATTCACATAGAATGATTCACAACTGAAGTCGATGTGCTGACCACCAAGAAGGAAATGTGAATAATGTGAAAACTGGTGCTATAGGCTTTTGAGAATTTTCCCTTGCAGTTAAATTTCTTTCTATTGTAGTTGATGTGTTATATCTTGGGAATAATTTAGGATAGAAGAGTATTTAGAGACCAAGGAAAAATTATTTAACAATATGATTAGGCTAATACACACTGAATCATCAACCAAGAAGTGTTATTGGGTACTATTAAAATGTGAACTACTACATACAAAGGAGTGAGAAAGATCTCACTGAAGCTTAGATGAGGGACAGAGTGATCTAAAGCTGTCTATACAAGGAAGGTATCTCCATACCACCCACTCTACAAAACAGGCATACACACACACTTGTACACGTGCACACACACACACATAAGAATCAGGAAACAAAAATAAGTATAAAAATTACCTTGAAAGAGCTGAGGTAAAAATGACAATAAAAACGATGCAAAGAAAGGTAAGAGACTTCCAGGACAGACCCAGTATACATTTAAAAAGAATTTCAAAATAAAAGCAAGATGCAATGAAAATGTAAATACACAAGAAAAACTATCTACCAGCAAAAGTAAAAGTTGAGTTTGCAAATTTAAAAGGACCTTTCCTAGCAGAATTCAAGACAGAATACTCATTTCTAGATCTATCTTGGTAAACTTTTTATCATAAAGAGTAAAAATTCAAAATAATCATGAAGGTAAGAAAAAGTAATCACATTTACCTACGAAATAAGTAGCAGACCATAAAAATTAGGGTAAAAGGAGAAGGAAGAAAGCATAAAAAGTTCTTATCTTATATTGAATAGATTAAATAGCAGTTCTACTCTTTAAAATTAAACAGATTCAGAATCAATTTTTTTTACTTAAAGGTAATAATAACAGAAGTAAAAGAGGGTGCATACCTTCCACATTACTAATGAAGAAAAGGGAAAACAAATGTCAAAAAAAATGAAGGTATAAAAGCAAAAAATGGGAGAAATAGGAAGAAAATATCACAATTGCATCATGTTGTTCCCCTACAATTCTGGAACTTAGAAAAAAGTAGAAGAGCAGGTATGAATTGAGAAGAAGACATTACAACTCAAGGATCCTCTATCAAACCTAGATATCATTCAACTACTGGGACTCAAGAAAGCTATTAAGGATAAATAGATTAGATAGATAGGTAGGTAGGTACATAGGTTGGTAGGTCAGAAGATAGACAAATAGATTCGGTTGTTAATATAGGAGTATATTTTTGTAGGGAGCAGGAAATAAGAAAAACTATTTCTTTTAAAAATTCATGTATATAATTACATTTATTTATTGCACATTATATTTATGTACACATGTACAAATCTACTTATAAAATCCCAAATCAAAAGATATTTTTTGGAACTGTGTCCTCATCTCTCACCTTATACAAAAATCAACTCAAGATGGATGAAGAACTTAAATCTAAGACCCAAAACTATAAAAATTCTGGAAGATAACATCAGAAAAACTTTTCTAGACATTGGCTTCGACAAAGACTTCATGACCAAGAACCCAAAAACAGTGATAAATAGGTGGGACTTAATTAAACTAAAGAGCTGCTGCACAACAATTGAACAGTCAGCAGAGTAAACAGGCAACCCAGAGAGTGGGAGAATATCTTCACAGTCTATACATCCGACAAAAGACTAATATCCAGAATCTACAACGAATTTTTAAAAATTAGCAAGGAAAAGCAAATAATCCCATCAAAAAGTGGGCTAAGGACCTGAATTGACAATTCTTAAAAGAAAATATACAAATGACCAACAAATATGTGAAGAAGTGCTCAACATCACTAATGATCAGGGAAATGCAAATCAAAACCACAATGCGATAGCACTTACTCCTGCAAAAATGACCACAGTCCAAAAATGAAAAAGGAATAGATGTTAGCATAGATGTGATAAAAAGGGAACACCTCTACACTGCTGGTGGGAATGTTAACTATTGCAACACTACAGAAAACAGTGTGGAGATTCTGTAAAGAACTAAAGGTAGAACTTCCATTTGATTTAGCAATCCCACTACTGGGTATCTACCCAGCAGAAAAGAAGTCATTATACAAAAAAGATACTTGCATACACATGTTTATAGCAGCACAATTTGCAATTGCAAAAATATAGAACCATCCCAAATGCTCATCAATCAACAAGTGGCTAAAGAAATTGTGGTATACGGAATACTGCTCAGCCATAAAAAGAAATGAATTAATGGCACTCACAGCAACCTGTATGGAACTGGAGACTATTATTCTAAGTGAAGTAACACAGGAAAGGAAAACCAAACACTGTAAGTTTCTTACTTATAAATGTGAGCTAAGCTATGAGGATGCAACAGCATAAGAATGATATAATGGACTTTGGGACCTAAGGGGAAAGCATGGGACGGGGCTAGGGATAAAAGACAACAAACTGGGTGCAGTGTATACTGCTCGGGTGATGGGTGCACCAAAATCTCACAAATCACCACTAAAGAACTTACTCATGTAACAAAATACCACGTGTTCCCCAAGAACCTATGGCAATAAAAAAATTGTTAAAAATTAAATGGAGAAAAAATATTTTTATTGAAAAAATGAATTCCTAAAATTGACTCAGGAAATGGAAAATATTAATAGGTCAATAACTAAGAAATAAAATGTTTTAGAAGTATTTGAAAGATGTTCAAATATCTGAAACATCTGAAAGATGTTTTAGAAGTATTTATAGGAAAAGTTGTTAAAATACAAAAAGCTAAAATTCTAAAATAAAAGGAAAATACAGGACATTGGAACAGCATCCTTGTGATAGGACACAAAAAAATACTGACTAAACAGAAAAAAAAATACAAATTACAATTCTTCGAATTAAAAACTTCAGTTCATCAGAAGACACTAGTAAGAAAATGGAAATAGAAGTATCTGAAAAAGAACATGTAGTCAATACACAGAGGACACAATTAGATCAATGATAATTTAAAATAATATTAATAAATGGGAAAAATACTTGAAAAGATACTTCACAAAAGGAGATTAATAAATGTCCAACTAGTATATAAAATGTTGTCAGCATCATAAGGCAACAGAAAAATGTAAATTAAGACCACAAAGGAGATTTTATTTCACACCACTAGAATAACAAAAAACAGACAATATGAAGTATTGATGACGATTGTAATAACTGTCATTCTTACTCATTGCTGGTAGTAATGTAAAATGGTACAACCACTTTGGAAAATGTTTGACCATTTCTTTCTTTCTTTTTTTTTTTTTTTTTTTTTGAGATAGAGTCTTGCTCTGTCACCAGACTGGAGTGCAGTGGCGCAATCTCGGCTCACTGCAACCTCCACCTCTCAGATTCAAGTGATTCTCCTGCCTCAGCCTCCCTAGTAGCTGGGACTACAGGCATGTGCCACCATGCCCAGCTAATTTTTTTGTATTTTTAGTAGAGACAGGGTTTCACCATGTTGGCCAGGATGGTCTCAATCTCTTGACCTCATGATCCTGCCACCTCAGCCTCCCAAAGCGTTGGGATTACAGGTGTGAGCCACCATGCCCAGCCATGTTTGTCCATTTCTGGCAAAGCTTCAGGTATGAGCCAGTAACCATACTTTTATGTATATATCAAAGATAAATAAAAGTATATTTCTATAAAAATGGCTGAACACAAATATATACACTGCTTCATTAACACTTGACAAAAACTAGAACTAGCCCAAATATCTATTAACTCATAAATATATAAAAGAAATGATCATCAAAATAAGCAACAGCTTGAAAGAATCTCAAAATCATTACACTGAGTGAAAAAAGTCTCAACACAGAAGACCATACACTTACTAATTTTATTCATATGAAGTTCAAGGACTGACAAAATTTTTGATAGAAATGAGAATAATGATTTCCTTTGGAGTGGTTACTACAAAGTAGAATGAAGAAATCCTTTGGGATGGCAGACACGTTCTACTAGATGGTACTTTCAAAAATGTATTTATTTGACTAACGTCAACAAACATTTTACTTAAGATCTAGCCATGTTGCTGTATATAAGTTATACTTCAATAAAACTGAGTTTAAGAAGATGATCACATACAAAAATATGAATGAATAAAATTGGCACATATAAGAATATGAATGAGTAAAAGCAACACAGAATATTAATGCTGGAAGAAAAATTAGAGCACATTTTGCAGTTAAGAAAATTGAATCTACAAGAATTAAAATAAGATTAATAATAGTTTTAGTTATCATTTATTAAGAACCTTATCTGTGCCAAGTGCTGTTTAATGCTCTTTTCAACATGATTCATTTTAATCCTAATAATAATAATAACACTATTGATTCTATTTCTCATTCTTTTCTACTAGAATTTTGTTTTTGTGCAAGTTCCTAGTCCTTTCCCACTGAGCCAGGTGCCTCAGGAAATCCTGCCCTCATCTTCAGCTCCACTGGGTGGCCCAAGTTCCACTTGATTCTCCTTGAAAATGATCCATTCAGGAATGGTCAAGTTATCAAATCTGACCAATGAGATGTAAGGGAAAATCTAATGAGATGCTCTTGAGAAATTGTCTTCACTGTAAAGCAAGCCACATGAAATTATCACTTCTCTTCTTCCTCTTGACATTGTTATGTCTGGATGCATGCCATCTTGAAGTCATCGTAGTGCCATCTTGAAGCTATTGTGTGGTTATTCATACCTAAAAACAGCCTAGGTGATACAGTTATTAGTAATCTCTTTTTACAAAATAAAGAAATTGACACTCAGAATTTTGGCAACTTGCCTGAGGTGACATTGTAAGTGATAAAATCAAAATATATCTCTGAATCTGTCCCATTCTGAAACTAATGTTCACTCTGACACACTTATTATCTCTAGCCAAGTTTATGGTTAGAGCTAATATTCACTTTATATGTTTATAAAGCTTTATAAATTCTAGTCTATCATTTATTCTACTACATCATAACGTAAAATACCCGGGGACACAGCAAAATCATATCACAAGGTAAGCCCAAATGCAGTTTGGGTAAGAACAGGCTTACTTTGTGATATGATTTGGCTGTGCCCCTACCCAAATCTCATCTTGAAACGTAGCTCCCATAATTCCCATGTGTCATGGGAGGGACTCAATGGTAAGTAATTGAATCATAGGGTGGGTCTTTTCCCACGATGTTCTTGTGATAGTGAATAAGTCTCACAAGATCTGATGGTTTTATAAAGGGCAATTCCCCTGCCACACACTCTCTTGCCTGCCACCATGTGAGATGTGCCTTGGCTCCTCCTTCATCTTCCACTATGATTGTGAGGCCTCCCCAGCCACGTGAAATTGTGAGTCCATTAAACCTCTTTTTCTTTATAAATTCTCCAGTCTCAGGTATGTCTCTTTCAGCAGCATGAGAACAGACTAATACATTTTGCCACTGCTTTTCTTGTCTTCTCTAGACTATCTCTTATGATCTCTCTTTGCATTATTGGCAAGACTCAAATGCTGCCTCTGGTAAATCTTTTTGACTTCTGCAGACTCTATTTAGCTTCCCTTCTTTTGTCTTCTATACACCAAACATACATCTTCCCTTGTGAGCTTTTGTTCTAGTCCTCTCTTGTTTCAACATAGTGCCATGCCTGGCACATCATAAATGATTAATGATAAGGGAGAAGTCCTTGAATGAACTGTTGAATGAGTGAGTGAGTGAATGAATGAATGGTGGTAGATGCATCATCCTACAGTCAAGCTCTATTGAAGCTCCAAAAGAGTAAATTTCCATTGTTAAGCCCACTTTCTCTGAGTCTCAAAGACATGTTATTCCTCTCTTACTACATGTGCATCATGCCTTATATTAAATTAATGAGTACACTTGCTTTCCTCCTTATCCGTAAGCTTCCTGAGTTTCAGATCTTTGTCATCACTAGTGATTCACTCACAGCAGCCAGCAGAGTGCCTTCCACTTAATAAAAGCATATGAAATATATAAATGAATTTAGAAGGATCTTGTCAGTAATGGGAGAGATTTGGAATAGTCAGCATTTTGAGAATGGCATCTTTAAAATCTGGTAAAATTTTCTGAGCTCTATTCATAATAAAGCAGATCTCCTGCACTTGTAGACCTGGCATCCCCCTAATGTTTTTTTGCATTGTTATAGTACTTAGCAGCTACTCTTCAATAAGTAATACTTGTTTACAAAGCTTGATATTGTTGACTGACCATTCACCAACTGCAAATCTAGCTTTCTCAAAAAGATTGCAATTCTGAAATGAGAAACTGGAGTGCATAGTCTCTGGCCCTTGCTTTCCTTGAGAGTCTATTTCCATGTTTCTATTCCAGACCAAGACATGCATTATCTTATATGGTGTCTATCAAGGTGCTTGGCATAGTAAGTATTTGCTGATCATTTGAATATCTGGAGGAGCATGCCATCAAATGTGGGAGACTGGCTATCACACTAGTGGGGCATTATTAGAAGAGGGAGCAATGCTCATGTTGTTATATCGTGACATTTTTAATACCTCGGAAAAGTCATATCTGATGATTAAAATTATGAGACAGGAAGGAGGATAACAATATGCCCAGTTAGGCTCATTGTGCCAGTGTGAAGCAGGGATAAAAGAATATGTATATTAAGATACAAATCCATGCATAATTCTCCAGAGACACCAGAAAATAGCAGTATTTAAAGTGACCTATAAGATAAATTTGACTAAAGAACATAAATAATTTAGGTAGAATATTTGAAAGTGATAACATGTTTTCCGCATCCCCATGCTCCAGCAAATAGGTAAATGAGGGGGTCAGAAAACTATGTCTCACAAGCCAGCTATTTTTTTAATGAAGAGTTATTGAAAAATACATATACCCAGTTGTCTATAAGTTGTGTATGGCAGCTTTTGAGCTACCATGGCAGAATTGAGTAGTTGTAACAGAGACCATATGTCCTGCAAGCCTAAATATTTAATGTCTAGCTTTAAAAAAAAAAAAAAGTTTGCAAATCCCTAGTCTAAACTATGTGCAAATATCAAGTTATTATGGAGGTGTTCCATCACAGTTAAGACACATTTTAAAAGATGTGAAAGAGTTATGTTTGACATGATTAGGATTAATCAAAAACTCTTCTCTAGCTTTGAGGGACAATTCAAGGGGTGTAGAGGGCGTAGGCACAGCACAAGCATTTATCGAATTACCCAAAATGAAAATTTGTCTTTAAAATGCCAAGTGGCCTGTTTTTCTTCATTAGAAAACAGCCACGGATACATGTACAGTATGGATTCATCACAGCAGCAACATTCTAATTGCAGGCTGTGAAGAGTTCTAATTGAAATAAGATTAATGAAGAGCCATGCCAACCTCCTACAAAATCACAATCTGTATGAACACTTAGCTTCTATGAGTCATTTTCTTCCCCAAAATAACTCAGATTAAACAGTGACTTCCAAACTAATGGCAACATTTCCGTCCAGATTTCTTTTTATGTCTTGCATCATGTTCCAGGATATAGCACACGGAGCAGCACTCATTTTCTGCCATCAGCTAATGTTGTTAAATGTCAGGCATTTTATAAAGTTAAAGGGCAAAAAAGTTTTAAAGGATTATTCTGCCTGGCAATCAGGAAAGGTTCAGGATAACTCATTGCTTTATTGACTGGATCAGAAGAAATTTTCTTATTAGGTCCTCAAAACATAACCCAATGCCCTTAGAAATTCTAAATCTCTATGAAGTATATTTATATACGTCTATGTATGCATATTTGTGTTTGGTTGTACATACCTATGTATTTAAGAATACTTAATATGATATTAACAATAACCTTGTACACACTAAATGTGGAATTTGCATACTAGGAAAGAGAGTCAGATTTGTTTGCAAGCCAGGATACAGTTCCTAAAAATGGCTAGTGATATGTTTCAGTTTCCCAAATAAGAGTTTTCTGTATGAACCAAGACAATGGGAGACAGCAGGAGCCTGCCAACTCCGCAAACTGAAATAAAGGCTCGCTCTCTGGTCATCTTCCGAGTGTCATTCACAGAGGGTATCCCCTCAACCTGCCTCCTCTGTTCTCCTATTGGACCTGAATGGAAACATGAGGTTTCCTTTCTATTGCCTTGATTTTCTCTTTAAATATGCCATAAGGGGAGAGGAAATAGTTTCTTAGAAATTGAGGAGTAATCATTTAAAATACTATCTTAGAATAAAAATTCATATTTCTAGGAAAGGTTGGTAGGAAGTGTTGGCAATGTCAAGTGCTCTGTTTATTGAGTTTCTGTGCTAAGATAGATGGTATCTATCTACACACACTCGACTGTAGGTATTTCTAGTTAAATTTTAAAACATTGTAGGGATTCTCCTTGTTTTTGGTACATTCCATAGAATTGATATCTCTATTAGCTATCTTAAAATGGAAATTCTACAAAGAAGAGACTTCTTTTAATGAAATACGTATAATGAACAACACATCAGTGACAGACTACCCCTCTACTCCAGGAGCAAATTTACATAAAAAAAAAAAATATATATATATATATATATATATATATATATATATATACTTGGAGCCTTTTTAAAACTTCCAGACCAAGGTGCCATGAGCCTAAGAAATTGTTCTTTCTGATCTCTTGGGTCTTAATGATTAGCTAGCAGCATTCAATTACAAACCAGCCATTAACAAGAAATCTATTTGCTATCAGCTCACAGGTAAACAACTCATACTGGTATAAAAAGTACATGGAGGGCTATTTTATAGTATCAAGTGAAATATGGGTTTTCTTGCCAAAAAAAGTAACAACATTGTATTTATTAAACTATGCTAACCCTCCACTTCATATACATTGAAATACAGGAAAAGACAACAGTGAAGAACAATGATACCTCATTTTTTAAAGCACAACACAAATGAAGCTGATAAATAAAAAGCTGATAAGTCACAAGGGCCATTCTGTGGGAATTACATCTCTACCATTGTTTAGGGATTCAAAAACTTAATCCACTACTGGAAATTAATCTTTTAACCAAAGGTGATCAAGAAAGTTTGGTTATGATTGTATTATGTTATTTAAAATATGTACTTATTTATTCATTCAGTTATGTTTATTAAATATGTATATTGTAGTTATATTTTTATTAAAACAGAAAAAAGAAAAATATTTTAGAAAGTATCAAGAAAATGTGAATTTAAGATAACAAAAAATTATGCGTTTTGTTCCAACACTGTTTCAAATTCTTTTAAAAAGATTAACGTTGGTTCCTTGACTGGAGTGCCAAAGTTATTCCCCACCTTTGCAGAGTCTCCTAGGTGATTTTGCATCAGCTTCATCAGTTTATCAGTTAGAACTTAAGAACACACACACATACACACCCTCCCTTCTGAAGTGATCAAACATCTTCCAGAATATTTTCCTCTCTAGGTAGAATCTTTTCCTCTCTGTGAGTTTTAACTTGCAAAGAAAACTTATGCTAAAACCATACAGAATCCTAGTGAAACAAAAAGAGACCTATTATAATAAGAAATGTATTTATCCACAATAAACTCCATCTCACTGATAAAATATGTATAGTGATGACCACATAGCAAGATAAACATGCCTGGAGTTTCACCAACAATTTAAAGACTCCTATGCCATTCTTCTGTGGCTGTGAATGTTCAAAATTGAGTCACAGTGGAGAAAAAGGTAAATATTCTGCTATCAAAGTCATCATCGGGTTTGGAAAAACTAATTTTACCTGAAATTATTTTTAAAAATAGACTTCTTAGTGTTAAAGAGGCTCTGAAAAAAATAGTAAAGGTCAGGCAGTGTCAAAGCCATCTCAGATGTGCCCCTAGCAATTTTGTTCTCAATATTGTATATCTCTGGCTCAGAGAGAGGGAGGTTACTAAGTGATGTTCACCCCAAACATCAGTTTAGAAAAGTCCAGAGCCCCTCTCCCCTAGAAGTTGCCACTTTCACCATTGAATAGTCCTCATGGTTAAGAAAATTATATAATAATCATGTTCTTGTCTTCAGTCTAAGTTCTTGCCACTTTGCAAATTCATTTTCTCTTGTTTTCCTCTTTGGAGACAGAGAACAGCTGGTTGTCATCTTCCAAATGCTGTAACAATCCCTCATATACTTGAAGATAGTAATTAAGTCATCCTCTCAGCCTTCTCTTTTTGAGAAACTCAAATTTCTTTTTAACACAAATTATCAAAAAAATTGCCACAGCCATGGACGTGAAAAATTGTTATTACATAGACTTCCTCTGTAAACCCCTCTTGTTTCTGTAAATACTCTCTCTTTAGAAGCAAAAGAAGCAGCACATTTGCCTTGATGATTTTCAGCTCCCACTGCCTGGCTTTCTACTTCTTACAACATAACATCACCAGTGAACTTGGGTTCTCCATTAGCCTCCCACGCGCACTTTGCAGTTCTCAGGTAAACTTATGTGACTCTTACCTCCCAGTCACCTTTCACTCTGTACCTCCACCTCCTCATATTCTAAAATGAGAAAACATCATGAGGAGTAGGTTCTTTGGCAACCACGACAGGAGTGCAGTACCAAATATTAGGCTACTTGAGCCAAGTGTACCACTCTCAGCTGGGTGAACTTTCATCAGAAGATATTATTATGGCAATATGATTTTAAAACAACAAATGCCTTTTTTAGTCATATCAATAGTTTTTTAGAATAGCACTCAAAGCACAGGACATAAAAGAAAAATAAGTCATGCTTACTAGCTTTGTGATCTTAGGCAAATTATTTAATCTTACATTTTTTTCATCTGTATGATGGGAATATTAACCCATCAAGTTGTGTTAAGAAATGAATTAAATAGTATGCTACCTGCCACACTGCCGACAAAATTTTTCTGTCTGGCACCCAGATGGCATTTTCATCCTTTGGTGTAGTGTTCCTCATGAAAGTACAAAGAATTTATGAATGTATTCTCCTGGGTCACATATTTGCATTTAAAGAGGAGCTTTCTAGAGTTTTAACACAAAAAAAGTGACTCTAATAAGCATTCCAAGTAGAAAGTCAAACTTGTAAGGATGATGTTTTGAGGCAGGATTACCCCATGAATACAGCAAGCTCACTCACAGATGTGTGGTTTTATCTCATATGGAAGGCATAAACATGTTTATTTAGAGAAAATATCCTCACCCTCAGTGATCCTGTGTAGTTTATAGCAAGATTTTCTCTGAAATACAATACCACATATTTTGCATTGTATTATCCCACACTAGTAAAAAGGATAACCCTAATCTTGAAAAGATTTGACATGCCAATTTATCTGCAGTATAGATCTAGAATATTAATGCATCATGCTTTTACTTCATTTTGCTTTGAATAAAGTAAGACAATTACTCTGCTTGAGAATGGAATATTTCAATTGTGAAAAAGTTTAAAATCTTTTTGTATATAACTAAAATTTAACTATTTATATTCTCTCTCATTCTGTGTGTGTGTGTGTGTGTGTGTGTGTGTCTCCCCTGAAAATAAATTGAGCAGGTAGAAAGAAGATCCACCTTATATGCAGATTTTAATAACTATTATTTGAGAATATATTATTTGAGAAGAATTTGACCATCAACTTACATAGAGTTAATGGATGACTTTTAAAGTTTCAGGATTCCATGATTTACCTGTTTGCTAGTATCCATAGATAATGATTAATGATCTGTCCATTAATTAATGTCACTTAAATTTAGGGACTGCAGAGAAGAGGTGGAGGAAATGTATCTCGTGTAGGAAACAGTCGTCATTTTTGTTGGAAAAAGAGGGCAATATTAATTTTTTAAGTAGGCAAGTGAAAGGGCTCAACTAGCTACAAGATGAAACATTTATTTATCTAATATAAGCATCTTAAATGTGAGCCAAGACAAGCCATCACTTTGCTAGAAAGTTTATCCTTTTGTGTTTACAAGAAAACTATCTGACTAGGTACACAAAAATGTGTGTGTGTGTGTGTGTGTGTGTGTGTGTGTGTGTGTGTGAATGACATTTGTAAAATGTGGGCTGAGTGGAGAATTTTATATGTATATATATATTTAAAGCTACTTCTGCTCTTCCCTAAGTCGCAATGTTAACTTGCTACTTAGTGATTCATTTAATATTTCACTTTCATTTTTGAAAAAAAATTGACAGTAGCATTTGAACAAGCTGTGTTTGGTTTATGAAGTGTTCTACCTTAAAATGACTATCAACCTCATAGACCCACAACAAATGAGCACTGAAAGGTAAAACAATATTGATGTGAATGCGGAAAATATGAGCATTTTCTCTAAGTATTTCAGCAGCATTTTACCACTCTCATTGGCAATGCTTACTCCATTCCCCCTGCAAATGATATAATTTCTTGTTTGATTAAAGTTTAATCAATGTTAATACCTTTTCAGGAATTATAAAATTTTCCTTCAGGAAAATATGAGTCATATACCTTCTCTTTGGCATCCTCGGAACTGTATAGAGGAGGCAGATGACTGGGAAACTATTCAATAGCTAGCCAAGATGCCTGGACAGAGAAAGTTGAGGAATGCAGAAGGCCAGACTCTTAGGGCAGCAGAGACTAGTACAGAAGAGTGCCAGATTTGTTAAAGTAACTTTTACCTTAACACTCTTCTAGGTGGCAATTAGACCATTTATTTTGTTTGATCACCTGTTTCCTTAATATTGTTTGAAAGTTCTATTCCATTTCCCGGCCATCGTTTCTTCTGCCATTCAACTCCTCCTCTGTCTGGCTTGTACTTATTACTGATTTGCAAATGTTGCATATAATTTAGTTGTGATTTTAAAGGTTACATTAATAGGAAAAATGGTCTCCAAGACTTTCAAAGTTATCTTCTATGGCATGTTGTATTCATTTTTTGAATGTTCTCACTCAATCGGTATTCCTTTCTTTCCTAGTCTTCTACCCTTTCAGGTCTTGCTTTCAATAAGATTTTGGCTTCCTCTCATATGACTCCTTTCTATTTGTTATCTTCTCATTTTTTTTCTTGCTAAATATAGTCATTGGACTATTGATAAGGCACCTATTTTATATCACAGCTGAATCCTTCAGAATTACACAAATATATTTCATTTATACTTTTATTCATTTCACAAACTCTTAAAATATACCAGAGCTATATTGACCAGTAGGGGGATACAAGACACAGGTATAATACTTACCAAGAAAATTCACAAATAATTTCTAACCATGCACATCAGCCACAGTCCACACAGCACTGCTCCCTGTGGCACAGAGCAGTTCCCCACCTCCTAGAAAAGTCTAAAATAACATGTTTCCCAACCTTCTTCCCAAGCCAAAAGAAAGGAGATGGGAGGGAGAAGAAAATCAGTATACTGTGTGTCAGAGCAGCAGTGGATCTAAGAGGCAGTATCAGACATAGACTAGTGAAGAATAGAACTTGTGAACATGATGAATCAAGTGTAATAAACTTATTGAAAGAAAATAATCAATGTGCACCATATATACAGCTGAAGGGGGAAGGATATACAAAATGATGAGTTCCCTTAAAGAAAGAGTGTATGTGTCCAAAGAGCTCAGAGAATGAACTTAGGCAGAAGTATACTGAATCTGTCAGCAATTTGCTTGGGAAACTTTTGGTATAAAAGCAAGGGTACGCATGAATCTTCCTAAGTAAACAAAGGAGGAAGAAGAGAATAAAGAAGAAAGTTGAGTTAAATGAAGGTAAAAATGCATAAATAAAGGAAACGATAAAGGACACATGTTTTTAATAAAAGGAAGAAAATTAAAAATCCACAAGCATATTACTAATATAATGATCATGTACATATATATACACCTGTGTGTGTTTTCATATGTGGAGAGGAGGATAAGAATATAGAAAATTATCATATATATATATATATAAAAATTGGATTAGTATTTGAATAAATTTTGTGAAATTTTTACATTCAGGCTATTAATGAATTCAGATTCATAGCACGATGGAATAATGGACTACACCTACCAGTATGTAAGTTTGAACTGCTTTTCAATTCCTTTTGTGTTCAGGTAACTTTGCAAAAACATATAAATGCATAAGTAAAAGTAATCAATTAATATATAATAGACACATTTATTATGACCTCGTTATTCTAGTGTACAGGCAAAACTCTCATTCCATGAAGCATATGTCCAATTCAGCCTAGCCCTTTCAAATTCACAATCCCGAATTTTTCTAAACAACATTTTTCAAAAAGAGCTTTAATTTTTGCAAGAGTGAAATCAATCAAAATGCTAAACTTGGAAGAAAATGGTATACAGTACAAAAATAAAGGGATAATTAAGTATAATATTCTAGAATACTTAGAACTGTTTACATCTTGCAGGCAATGATTTTTCCAAATAAAAGCTCAGGGTGAATTAATTGTTGTAAAATAAATACACAATCAAGCAAATAACATTTTATAATTCTGAATCAAGCATATAATGGAAACCATTTCAAAGATGCCTAATTCAAAGGAACTGGCAACTGGAAGTAGATTTGTGAATTAGCAAATGTGATGATCTGGCACTCTACATCTCCGGTTTTCACTGTTTAAAGCACACTATAGAAAAAACACACAGGAAATTAAATATATGCACCGTATGAAAAATTAAGCAGGTGGAGGAACAGGGAAGGGGAATGAGTGAACAAGTCTAGCGGGAGCAGAAAAGCAGGGAAACTGGAGAAGGAAGAAGAGAGGGAAATGAAAAAATATTTGAGTTCTCAGAAAATATAATTATCTTCTTTGTTCAACATCTTCTATTGATCACCATCAGTGTTGGCAACTAGCTTGAAGCTGTGATCCTGAGTTGATATTTAATTAAAATCTAGTTCTATTTTAATAATATGGTAAACACATCACAATTCTGTTTGTAAATAACATCAGCAGATGAAGGATAAAAGAAGAATCAAAACTAAGTGGTAGGAAGTTTACAAAGAAGGCAAGGAGCAAATTATGCAGAGAAAAACGATAATTAAACCCTGCTTCCAATTTATTGTTATTGTGGCTTTTATTAAGATTCTGCTTTAGTACAAAAGTTATTTTCTTTCTGTCTTATTTGTCTTGCCAAGGAGGAAAACAAGCCGAAATAGCATTACAGTCCTCTTATCAGTAATATAAGAGTGAAGTTTCCCTCAACAACTCACTCCCAACTCTCCATGGGCTGGGTTATTTTCTTGGTGGTCACCCTCAACTCCCTCTGAGTAAAATTTTTTCTCCAAATTCTTACGCCTAATTACATTAAAATACCAAGTAATGGGAGTTATACGTGAATTATCTAGGGAACCATTGTGCATCACAGATAGATTCCACCAGTCAGCCTAGCCAACTTCTTTGAAAACACACCATAATTTCTAAGAATCCTGACAGATTCTACTTCATAGATATGGTACAGACTCCTAGGAGCCATTGTCATGCATATATGTTCATACTTATACATTGTATGTACGTGCATGTATAAAATGAGAAAATAATTTTTTTTTGTAATTTGCAAACTTCTTTCAAATTTGAAATAACTTTATATCTATAATGTTCATCACTATCATAAATCTGTGGGCATCAACCCAAAAGTGGACTAAACTATGATTTCTTAGTGGCCTGAAATAGTTACATCTATAGCAAATCTTTGTGTTCTCCAAGCAGGAAAGACTTGCTAAATACCACAGCTTTTCTTTCTCTCCCAGTTATTGGGAAAAGTTCCTCATAAACATAGAACCATTGAAATTTCTACTTTATCTCCTTCTTCCCATTGATCTATTGTGCCTCAGTTCCAGAGTAAGAAAATGGTAAGCAAATAGAAATATCAAATGGATAGCCTCCAACCATTCAGGGTTGAAAGGAGCAGTTGGAAATGCCTTCCAATCCCGTCATAAAGGGAATGAAATGCAAGTTTACTGAGAAAGCACAGTCAAATCATCTATCTCCGTATGCTCTACCTCACCTGAGCGTCCCATCAGGCAAAGACTTCACAGAAGCTCCATGGATTTGCAGAAAGGAGAAGGAAAGCATCTGTCCCTCCCCTTTTCAGACTCCCATCTCTTCCAAAAGCATAGGGTCTAGTGCACTTCTGTGCACCATTATTCTGTTCCAAAATAAGCAGATCTTAAAAACCTAAGATTGCTGTACCAGGGGATTCTCAGGGTGAAAGGAATCACCTTTATCATTTGCAAACATCTCAGAGATGTGTGTAGCAAAGTGTCTGCACAGGCGGTAGCAAGAGGAGAGGCTTGTTTTACTTAGTTATTCTATTCTTGAACTAGCCAAAAAATTCAGAAAAAGAACATTGAAGGGGCCAAAAGGGACGATTTTTCTTTCTCCAAGAGAAGGAAGACTGACAGAAGGAAAGTAAAGCCAGAGCTCCAGCTCCTCCGCAGCTAGGCACACTCTAATTACTTGAATGGAAAGAAGCACACCAATGCCAGAAACATAAAACAGACAGAATAAATTCAAACACTTAAGAAAAGGATGTGATTTGGCTAAATTATTATTTCTGCCTTTCTACACTTCCAACCCACTTTAATTCAAGCAGTTCACATCTGGTGTTTTATATGAAGTCAGGAAGAAAACCTCATTGAACTGATGCAGAGCAGCTCTAGGCTGGGAACTAGGCCCATGTGCTCACAGAGGTAGAGAAAATCACAGAACAGACTGGCCTGCCAGGCTCCAGTTTTCAGAGCCCAGGATTTGCACCTTGAGTACCTTCACTTCAGTTAGAAGAAATTTAAAAAGAGACATAAAATGTTTATAGTAAGTAAAAATCATACTGGACCCACGATATTAAAGAGTGATGACCTTATTATTCTGCTTTGACCTCTAACAATTTAGGATGCTATTTTTTATATTCTTTTAGAATATCCTTACTTTTGTATTCAAAGTTTAGAAAGAGATTTAATTTTTAGTCATAAAACTTTTAAGGCTGTAATTACAAAGTTAGAGTTGAGATATTCTACGTACTGCATAAATCTGTAGGTCAAAACAAAATATAGCCATATGGAAGCTTGACCCACTGTACTCTCTACCTACGTTGTGTTAAAATGAGTTCTGATAGCACCGTGGGTCTCTACTAATGTTTAAAGTTGTCAGGCTAACAGAATAACTGAAGGAAAATATTATGTTCCCAGTAACATTTTTCAAAAATCTGGGTGCATAATTTGAAAAACTAGATTGATGCATGGTATTCCCTCAAGAACTAAAAGGAGAATTTCTGCCCTAGAAAATTCCATCTCTAATCTTACTCAGAAGGCTTGCTGCCAACATCTTGTATTTTTCTGTCCAAGTTTTATTCCCATTTATAAATGAGTATTTCAAAGTGATTTATCAGAAGCTCCTTAATTCTGAGTCCAATCTGAGCTGATAAGATAGGCACCATAAATTTGTGAGTACTCCTGGGGTATTTCCCAGTTTAGCCTGGCTTCAAGTTGAGATCCTTTTGTGAGTTAGCTCTCATTATTTTCTTCAATTCTCAGGGATCAGTCAGAGCTTCAGTTCTTATTGCATATATTCCCTTTAGAGGAGTTCTGAGTTATTTCAGATTACTCTCTGTTTGCCCAAATTAAAACACATACACACACACACACACACACACAGAGAGAGAGAGAGAGAGAGAGACAGAGAGAATTTTTATTTTCCTCAGGATGTCAGTATTATATGTACATCTGGTCAGTCAGGGACACATTTCGTACTCTGCATGATAATGGTCTTGTATAAAGAGAGGGTCAGCCGGTCCCACTTCCTCCCAAAATCTGAACTGTATGTGGAGCCATTGCCAAAAATGGATAGTGAATTCTGTGATCGGGGGACTAGTCAAGGCCTTGACTGGGAGAGGAGAAAACATGGTTCAAACTTTAAGCATGGGCAGGAGGGGATGAAGAAACAATTGGACTACAATAGATGTGTTTATTGGATGTGCAAGAGGCAGGGAGAATTACAGTAATTGCAGGACCTGGTGAGAGGTAATAAAGGGAGCAAGTAAAGTAATCCAAAGAATGCATAATGCATTGGTCAAGTAATCACACAGGTAAGTGCACAAAGGAAAGGTATCATGGTATTTATGAAAAGCAAGCTACTAGTTAGACGTACCTCTTTAAAGATGTTGCTGATGGCTGGACAATCTTCAAAATCCAAAATACCTACATGCACGACTCCTATTAATCACCAATTCAGTCTTGCAAGCTGCAACTTTACTTCTTACCTTTGTTTTCCACCTAAAGCTTTGGAGTCTCTAGGATTTTTCAATTCTTGGAATCTGAATTCTTTCAAAAAATAATGGCACCACAAAAGTATATTCACTTTAGCAATTGTCTTCCATCCTATTTACTAATGATGAAAAAGCATCCAGATATTATAGAAAATGTGACCATGACTCTAAATGAATTAAATCAGCATTATTCAATAATACGAAACATACCCTGTGGCTACAAATGTGTTTGTCTTTCTTTACACCTCCGTTAGTTTGGACCTGAACTTCAGCCCTTTGAAAATGTCAGTCCTACATAGGTTGTAGAGATAGTCAAATTTCTTATCTTTGATTTATTAATATGAATCCAGTCATGAATTGGTTTGAATTCACAACCAAGGGCATTATGTACCAGCACATTTTCAAAAGATAGAGTAGAGATGAGACAGAGCTGGAGATAGCAATTGGAAATGGATGTTTATTATAGATAAATGAAATATAAATCTTGTATTATTTACGCATCCGCACAGCAAAGAACTTTTTAAGAAGATCATGAATATCTCATTAAGGAAATATTTTTGATACTTTCTTAAAGAAAATGTCCCTAAAACCACTTTTAGTTACTTTGTAATCTCTATAGTATGTATTGTAGATTCTACTCTAGACTTGATATTTGCTTAGAGTTACCTTCAGAAAATAAAATTGTTGAAAGGTGATTGTCAAGGCTTAAATCAAGGGTAAACTCTTCGAGTTTGAAAGAGCAATCACAGATTTTCATTCTATTAATGGATATAAAAACTACAGAATACCATACACAGCTTGGCTCAAGTGTTAATTGCATAGAATAGAAACAGCAGATCGGGGTTTGGGGGACATGTGAACAAGCTATGAAGAAAAGAAGAGAGGAAAATGTCGAGTCAGAAGGAAAACAGGAATGTAAGTACATTGATGTGACAGAAAGTTAAGAAATGAAATTAAAATGTACAGGAAGGCAGATCATTTTTCCTTTAATTTTTAACATTTCCTTTTTCTGCCATGGCCTCTGATGTCATAAAAGCTATGTTCCTGTATTTAAACTTTGCAAGTACACAGAGGCTTGAGAGTTCGTTGTTCAAAAATGAAAACAAAAGTTAAGCAAAACTTGACCAAATATTGAAAAGAGATTTCACTTCAATTTAAAATAGTACCTAATTCATCCCTGCTGATTTTTCATTCATGTTGGCAAGGTTAATTTGTGTCTCATATTATTACACTCTTTACTCACTATTTTTGCAAAGAAATAAAAATAAATGCAATCTCACCTTTGAAGAGTGATAATTATGTTTCTGTCACTTATATGAAAGATCTTAGTAACTCTCTCCTGCTTGAGACTTTTTGAGTTATGGATCTTTCACCTTCATGACAGAAAGATAATAACCATACTTCACAGGTGAGGCATTCTGTGATTGTGAATGGGAAGATAGACTCCCAGTTTCTCTTGGCAAATATCCTCCACTGGAGGTTGGAAGAATCAGCCTACTCATTCAAGGCGCTGATTCCTCAGGGAGGTATTCTTTTCATCAGATAACAGTTTGTGGATTGAAAAACCCAAGATTATCTGAGAACAGAAAACGGAAACACATATACACACACAAATGTGTATATATACACATGGTTATACATAAGCATACATAATCTATTCATTTAAATAATATAAATATATGTGACATATATATATATATATATATATATATATATATATGAAAATAAGCTTCAATCATGGTGCCATTATATATGGCCTCACAGCAGGCCATATATTGTCAACATAATACCTTTTTCTCCATGACAGTCCACTAAATAATTGAAGATGTTAATATGCTTATAACCTTAAGCGTAATTTCGTAATTATCTCATAATTGGGATACAAAATAGGACTTTTGTAAAGATTAAATGAAATTATTCACCTATCATAATCAACAAACTGACACATAATAAAAATAATTTAATTGCTATATTATATCATTTCTTTAGACAGAATGACTTTGTTCTGTCGCAAAGATTTCATGGAAGAAATTAGGCTTTTAGTTACAATTAAAAAGTGATAAACAACCCACTTGTTAGGTTCAACCGGTAAATTGTGTGGCACAAAACAAATTTAAAATTTTATGATATGGAAGAAGTTTAAAGAGTCACTTTAACATACTAAACCATAATAGATCTGGGAGGAACCTCATTCTGAATTTCATTTTAAAAAACAAGGTTATTCCTTACCAAATATTCAAAGTGCTTCTCCTTCCTTTTTATTTCCCAGCTTCCTTGTATTTAGGCTGGGGTCATGTAATTATTTCTGGCCAATTGTTAATAACCTCATATGTACGCTATTGCTGGTACAAGAGATTTAAGAGTGGTTGAGTTCTTCAAACTCTCCCAGCCATAAGATGGTATGTCTTATATGAAAATAACAGTCTTTGGATGGAAACAGCCCAGATTTCTCAAATATGGTCAGAGATTTCAACACCGCTATTTCAATAACTGAGAGAACAAGTAGACGTAAAAGCAATTTTTAAAAATTATAAGGACTACTTTGAAAAAACCACTGTCTTGACCTAACAACTTGTTCTAACCAACTTGACATAACAATTCTACCCTGTAACAGCAAAAAATACATTCCTTTAATACATCTGGAGTATTTAGCAAGCTAGACAAATTTCTGTTACATAAAAGAAATCTAAATAATTGGAAAAGTGTGTAAACCACACATGTTTTTTAAGTTAGAAGTTAATAACAAAATCATAAATAGCCAATCCCTTAATATTTATAAACTAAATAATATAATTCTAAATAACTGATGGGTAAAAATAAAATTTAAAAATCAAATAAATTTTTAAAATATTTTGAACTGAATCAAAATAAAAAATAAAACATATTAAAAGTTGTAGAATGCAGCCAGAGTAGTATTGAAATGGTAAACATAACATTTATTTACAGTATTAAATAACTATTACAATAGAATAAAGTTTTCAAAATTGATGACTTTTGTTTTCATCTTAAAAATCTTTTAAAAATATAGAAATTTAAAACACACACAAAAAGAAGAAAATAATAAAGACAAGATCAGAAATCAATGAAATAGAAAACAGAAAAGCAATTAATACAATAAAATCTGGTTATTTGGGGAAGTCTATAAAACTGATAAAAAACTAAACATATCATTAAGAAATGAAAGATAGATCATTAAAAAGTCAGGAAACAACAGGTGCTGGAGAGGATGTGGAGAAATAGGAACACTTTTACACTGTTGGTGGGATTGTAAACTAGTTCAACCATTATGGAAAACAGTATGGCGATTCCTCAAGGATCTAGAACTAGATGTACCATATGACCCAGCCATCCCATTACTGGGGATATACCCAAAGGATTATAAATTATGCTGCTATAAAGACACATGCACACGTATGTTTATTGCAGCACTATTCACAATAGCAAAGACTTGGAATCAACCCAAATGTCCATCAGTGACAGATTGGATTAAGAAAATGTGGCACATATACACCATGGAATACTATGCAGCCATAAAAAAGGATGAGTTTGTGTCCTTTGTAGGGACATGGATGCAGCTGGAAACCATCATTCTTAGCAAACTATCACAAGAACAGAAAACCAAACACCGCATGTTCTCACTCATAGGTGGGAACTGAACAATGAGATCACTTGGACTCAGGAAGGGGAACATCACACACCGGGGCCTATCATGGGGAGGGGGGAGGGGGGAGGGATTGCATTGGGAGTTATACCTGATGTAAATGACGAGTTGATGGGTGCAGCAGACCAACATGGCACAAGTATACATATGTAACAAACCTGCACGGTATGCACATGTACCCTACAACTTAAAGTATAATAATAATAAATAAATTAAAAAATAAAAAAAAATAAAAAATAAAAAAAATAAAACCTACATCAAATACATTAAAAAAAAAAAAAGAAATGAAAGATAGAGACATAAATTACCAATGTGAAAAATGACAGAGATGGTGACACTATATCTTCTAAAGATATTTATAGAGAAATAATGAAATAACAAATATGTGCCAATTTAAAAAAAAAAAAATTTTTGCAAACACTCGACCACTTCCTTCGGTGCCAGTAATTCTGGCAATCAATATAAAATGTAAAAACTATTTGACTGACACAAACTATCCAAGCTCACTCAAGAAGAAATAGGTAACAACCTATGTAGCTCTTTATCTTTTTTAAAGAAATTAAATTTGTAGTTAAAAACATTTCCCCACAGAACACTTAATCCATAAGACCTTGCTAGTGAATTTTAGAAAATATTTTAATAGAAAAATAATATGAATTTTACATAAACTCTTCTAAAAAAAAGGGAGAGAGAATACTTCCCAATTAATTCTACAGGGCCAGCATCTTATGGTATCAAAATTGGACAAAGACATTGTCTTAATCCATGTTGTGTTGTTATAAAATAACAGCTAAGGCTGGGTAATTTATAAGGATAAGTTTATTTACATCATCATTATGCAGGTTGGGAATTTCAAGAAGCATTGTGTTGGTATCGGCTAAGATTCTGGTAAGGGTCATGTGCTATTTCAAAACACGGCAGCGAAGGTCAAAGTGGAAGTGGATATTTACAAAGAGATCACGTGGTAAGAAAAGGAAGCAAGAAAGAGAAATCAAGCAAGGAAGTCGGACTCCAACAATGTACTCTCTTGGGAACTAATTAATTCCCATGACAGAAAAACTCACTCACCACCACCTCCCCTAACCCCCACCTTGGGAATCTGTCACATGACCCAAACATCTCCCACTGAGCCTCACTTCCCAACGCTGCTGCATGGAAGATCAAATTTCAGCATGAGTGTTGGTGGGGACAAACCATATCCAAACCATAGAAGACATTAAAAAAAACCTATAGGACTTTAACTCTTATGAACATAGATATAAAAACTATTTGAAATTTTTTAAAAAATCTAATATAATATAACAATATATAGAAAAGAGAATACATTACAACCAAGTTGATTTTATCCCAGGAATGGAAGATAAGCTTAGTGTCTTAAGGTCAGTCAATGTAATTGACCATATTAACAAACTAAAAATGAAAAGTAAATGATCATCTCAATAAATACAAACAATAATAATCTGACAAAATTCAAAATGCATTTCTCATCAGAAAATCTTAGCAACAGTAGGAAAACCTATAACTAACAACATGTTTCATGATGAAAACATGAATCATTTTTATCTAAGAACCTTAATAAGACAAGAATGTTCATTCTTATCACATTTATTCAATGTTTTTCCATAGATTCTAGCCACCACAATGGGTCAACAAAAAAGAGTTTTAAAAACATCCTTAATGGAAAGGAAGAAATAAAGTGGTTTTTTTTTTATTTTGAGACAGAGTTTCACACTCGTGGCCCAGGCTGGAGTGCAGTGGTGTGATCTCAGTTCATTGCAACCTCTGCATCCCAGGTTCAAGCAATTCTCCTTCCTCAGCCTCCCGAGTAGCTGGGGTTATAGGCATGCGCTACCAAGCCCAGTTAATTTTCTATTTTTAGTAGAGACAGGGTTTCACCGTGTTGTCAGGCTGGTCTCAAACTCTTGACCTCAGGTGGTCCGCCCACCCCAGCCTCCCAAAGTGCTGGGATTACAAGCATGAGCCACTGCACCTGGCTGAGTGTGTGTGTGTTTTGTTTTGTTTTTTTTTTTTTTGAAGACAACATGACCATCCATGGAAAAAAAAAAAAACTATATGAACTTTATTTTAAAAGCACTAGAACTATTAAGTTTAGCAAGATTACAGGATACAAGATCAATATACAACAGTCAATTGCATTCCTATATTCTAGCAACAATCAGAAATTAGAGTTATAAAACACATGATGCCATCAAACAGTATTAAATTTATAGGGATAGCTCTGGCAAAAGATGTTGAAGACTTGTACACTGAAAACTACAAGACATTCCTTGGAGAAACTAAAGAACACCTATATAAATGGAAGGATAAACCATGTTCATGAATCAGAAAACTTGTTATAATCAAGAGACTTTTTTCCCAGTTGGTCTATTGATTCAGTACAAGCTCAATCAAAAGTGAGCACCTTTATTTGTAGAAATTGAAAACAATTCCAAAATCCATGTGGAATAATAATGAGCCTTAAATTTTAAAAAATGTTTTTGAAAGAGAATCATAAAATTCTGTGAAAGAAGATAAATTTTCCAAAGCAGTCCATCAAGAAAGGATAGTCTTTTCAACAAATGGTGCTGAAACAATTGGATAGCCTTATACCAAAAAGAAGAAGAGAAATAGGAGGAGAGAGGGGGAGAGGAAGAAAGAACTTTGAGTCACACAAATATTAACTCTAAAAATGGATCATATACCTAATTGTAAAACCTAAAGCTATAAAACTTACTATAGAAAAAAAAAGTAGAAAATATTTAAGATTTTTGGTTAAACAAGGCTTTCCTTGCAACAACACCAAAAGCACAATTTATAAAACTTTAATAAAAAACAATAAAATTGGCAATTTTATTTCACTAAAATTAGGAAAGTCCTCTTTGAAAGGCACTGTTCAGAGAAAGAAAACATAAATCCCAGACTGGGAGAAAATATTTGCCCATCATCTATCTAATGAAAGACCAATATTCTCAAAACTCAACAATAAGAAAAAGTTAATAATCCAATAAAAACAAGAGCAAAAGATTTGAACAGATGTTTCATAAAGAGTATATAGAGTGCAAAGAAGTACATGAAAAGGTTTCTAATGTCAGTGTAGTTCAAGCCATATTGGAACCTGAAACGAACAAATCAGTAATATTAGTACTATATTTAAAATTTAATATTTTGTTTATTGTATTTTTGCAGTAATTTTGTTTTAAAATATTATACTAGAATATGATTTATGATGGTTACTGAATTTTTTGGTATCCCTTTAAATTTTGTGTCCAAAGTTAATGTCTCACTCACCTTATCATAATATTGTCTCTGATTAAAATTATTAGTTATTAAATAGAAGGAAAATAAAACCCACAATTAAATATATCTACACCCCAATTAGAATGTCTAATGTTTTTTAAAATATTAATATTTTGTAATGTTAGTAAGGGCAAAAAGTGACTGGGACTCTCATACACTGGAGATGGGAGTGTAAAGTACTGTAAGCCCCATTTTGAAAAGCAGTGTGTCAGTTTCTTAAAGAGTTAAACATACTGCTACCATATGACCAAATTGTTCCACTCATATATTAACCCCAGATAAATGAAAGCATACTTTCATAGAAAGACTATATACAAATGTTAACAACTTAATTAGCAATGGCCCAAATCTACAAACAACCAAAATGTTCAACACATAAATAGGTTAACAAACTGTAGTTATCCCTAAAATGGAATACTGCTCAGCAACAAATAGGAATAAACTACTAATATGTGCAAAAACAGATAAGTCTCATAAATATTATGTCATTTGGAAAAAAAAATAGCTACCAAATGATTCCATTTACATAAAATTCAAGAAAATATCAACTAATCTATAGTGATAGAAAGCAAATCAGTTTGCTTGGGGTGGTGGAGGAAGTTGCAGGGAGAAGTGGGAGGTAGATGACAGAGGGGCACAAAGAAACTTTTGGTGGGAATAATATGAACTTTGTCTTCATGGTAGTGATGGTTTTTCAAGTCAGCACATCTGCCAAAACTTATAGAATTGAACACTTAAAATTTGTACCATTGATTGTAGGTCAATTACACCTTAATAAAGCTGTTTAAGAAACATATGGTTGTACAAGAAAGGAGTCACTTACTCTATCCCTTGATATATATCATTTAGAAGTGTCAAGGGAAATGTCTGGAAGTAATCAATGTTGGACTCAAGAAGATAATACATTACGCGTGGTGATAAAAGAAATACAAGTGAAGTTCAGGGTACAGAAAAAGAGGCTGCTATTTTTCATTATAAGGCTTTTATATATTGTTACTTGAAAATTATCTATATAATGTATTGGTTTAATACAATTTAAAATAACTTTAAAAAACAAATTGTTGGTTTCCCTATAAATTCTAAAACTTCTTAAATTCTGAAATTTCCTGACAAATTCTGATGCAAGGTAAAAGTTAAAACTCACATTATTTTGGTGGTGATACTAAATACTAAAATACTAGATACAATAATACTAAAAAATACAAGATAACAGTGTGGAAAAGAAGTTAAACTTTATTATTTTATGCAAAGAGCCACTGATTATTGGCCCTGTTTTTTATCTAGAATTATCTAGATGTTAAACAAATGCTATTAATTTTCCCCTAAAATAATAGTTCCTGAAATATTAGGAAACCACCACTATACCCCAAAGTACTTTCAATATGTTGGTTAAAAAGCCATAATTTTATACTTCCTGGGAGGTTCCCAAATATGAAAAATACTTTATCACCTTTCTTTGTTTGATCATATAGTACTCTTATATTAAGAAAGAAGTATGCTCACTGTATGGGTAAAGATAGCATTTTATTAAAAGTAAATAAACTTCATTCACAACAGTTGTTAGTGGTGACCTCTGAAATAACCTCGGTGTCACCATTATACATCAGAGAGCTGTATAATCCTGGGCTACTCATTGAATTTCTTTGGGCCTTAATTCCTCAAATATTAAATGGAGAAGTTAGACTAGTTCTCTAAATCTCTCCTGACTTTAGATGTATTTGGTTCTATAATATGATGACTAAAGGTATATTTTATCGAATCTAAAACGCCATTGATTTATATGATGTATTATTATTTACCTACCACAGAGAATAAAATAAATGCCAAGTAAACTACATTTTACTGTCCTTTGAGATTTTTGTTTTAAACGTATTGAAAGAGCATTTAAAAACATATTAGGTTTGGCTTTCCTCCCTCCGTGTAGTGTTCTTGCTTATACATCGAAAAGAGAACTGTAAATTAAATAAATTGTTAAAGGTTTTGCAAAACTTCTTGGTATTCAGAAATCGATTCTTCCAAACTACATTTTTTACTCAGCCAAGAATATGGATGCAGCACTTCTTAAAAGAGCATTTTGCTATTTTTTCAGAGTTTTCTCCAAGCTACTTGTACCCATTCTTCAAGATTTCATCTTGGTGCATTCTTAGAAGAGTTTCAGACTAGCAATCTCATATTCTTTTTTCAAACCGTTCTTAAATGATGTGTTGATTAACATGTCAAGGAGTTACACTTTTTCAGTTATGCCAATACATTCAAATGTGGATAGGCAATGACAACCATGGCAAAACTACCCCCAGACACCATTAGCTGGAAAATGTTCTTGATTTCAGAGGAGTTAAAATACGAGGGAAAACACATTCATCTTAGAACTGATGAGATATGACAATAGCAATGAAGAATCAGTGAAGTATATAAATTACTAACCTAGAGCTTTATGGCAGCTGTACTAATTAAATTAACAAAGGCTCAGGACATATGCCCATGGACTGTCTCTCTCTGTCTCTCTCTATGTCTCTCTCTCTCTGTCTCTCTCTCTCACAAACACAAACACACACACACATACACACACACAAAGAGGGGGTGACATAGAGAGAGAGAGATGTGCATGCCTTAAATAGACCAAGAATTAGGATATGTGCAAGAAATATTCTTAATATAGGAAAACACCTTTGTCAATTTAGTTTGTTTCGCACAGTATTAATGATTTTAGTCATACATTAAATCAATTGTGGTTATGCTCAGTGCAAGGAAAAATTTGAAAGAACAATCAAAATATACATCATCATCTTAACCATGTAATAATTTCTGGTGTGCATGCCTCTTACAAATGCTAAAGTATGAATATGAACATTTAAATACACAATTTCCATTTCTCCCATCATACATTCTCACGAATGAGCTACTTCTAATGGAAAAATTCTCTGTTGATTTCTGCTTCCCAGTAGTCTCTGTGTTTTGCCTGGTCAACTGGATTTCATCATATTTCATTGCGTGAATGAATGTTGGTTCCTCTCAGGAGTCAATAAGGACTGTTTCCTCTAAGAATTAGAAAAGCAAAGCATTGTAAGGTCATTAGCAGTATTATTGGGGGGCAGGCTGTAAATAGGAAATAAATATACATAGGTCTTCATCACTTTTACTGAAAATGAATAGGCAGAAACAAATACCCAGCTGATCGGTAACAAAATATGTATTTACTTTTGCTTGCTCAAGCTTGGGAATGAGAGCAGAAGCAAGCTAGCTCTGGGACCAATTTCTCTCTGCCCTTGCTGCCCCGCAAATGACATTCTTACCAGACCATTAAGAAAACTGTTATAACTTCTAGTGAGACCACCTGCTAGGTCTCAGTGCTGGGACGATTACATCTATCGGAAATAATGACCCATAACTAGAATAAAACACATTAATAACATCACATTTACCCAGGATAATGCATTTCACCATTTTATATCGCAGAGACCAAGTTAATCAGTAAAAGCATTACCAAAAAACGACGCAACTAACAGGCACAGAGTAGATAATGAATATAAAAGCAGAATGTTCAGGCTATTTTTTTTCCTTTAGAAATGAGAAGATGTATAATGGGCAGTAATGGATGGAGCATTAGGTTGGGAATGGCTAATCCTGCCTTCTGTCTGTGGCTTTATATGTTAAGGAAAAGCTGGACGTGCCTTCCTCAGGACATAAGAGAAAACATGAGGTTGTGCAGTACAATGGAAAGAGCCCTGGATTAGAAGTTGGAAACCAAGGTCTTATTCCAGCTGTGTTGTTAATGAGCTGTGTGACCCTGTGCAATTCACTTCACTCTTCTGAGTCTAAATTTCTTATCTGCAAAATGAGCAGCTTAGATGAGGTGATCCCTGAAATCCCCTCCAATTCTCGTATGTTGTGATTCAAAGCAGACTGTCGACCTGACATGGGAATGCTGTGAGATGTAATAAAAATGCCTATAAAACCTTGAAGCTTCAGGATCCTCAGAGCTGCAGGCAAAAAGGGTAAGATTGCAATGGCATTTAGGAGGCTACTTCAACTTTGGACCTAGGCCCTGGTAAAACACGGCGACTCTCAAAAAATGACACACCTGAACCACAGCAGGGCAAGCCTATGGTTCTTCTGTTACTCACTTTCTTAGGCAAGAGTTTGGGTTGACTGTATTTTGTTTTGGAAATTTTCATATGTAGAATTACAGGACAAAACTAGCCCAAAATAAAACTGAGAGTATGCAACCTACATAAACCTCAATTCTTACAATATACAACACACAAAATTTAACGTAACAAGTCCATATTTTTGGAGTTTAAGGAGACACAAGAACAGGAAATTATTTAAGGATCTTGAAGCCCTTGATCTTTCCTACTTTTCTGTTTTGTTTCTGTGACTAAGAACGGTCATCTTAGAACAACACATTTCCTAACTCACTGCAGCAGCATTTCCACTGCGACATAAAGTAATCAGAACAGTCATGAGGAACTGCATATGATGAAACCCAAAGATCTAAAGATTCCAAGGCCAATGCCTAGTGTATCTCTTATCTGCTTCATCCTGGTTTGTAGATACTCAATTCTTAGGACTACTGTCAATATTTTGGAGGAGAAAAGTCAGAGTGACCTTTTCATTTCAATCAAGATGCAAAGTGTTGAGTTGATTTTAGGGAAAGGGTAGAAGTGGTTACAGTACATGCTGGCATTTTACATGCAGAAAACTGCACTGACACCTGCACACCAAACCCTCTGGGACATTAACAACTCTAATCTTGCTACATAATGCTCTTTCATTTCAGCCTCACATTATTACTTGAATCGAATTTTAAATTAGTCCACTTTAAGAACAAATTACCAAAAGTTTAATTTTCCTGTTTCAACAAATCCCACTACAAGCACCAGCCACCTGAAGCCAAGTGAATTGTACAGTTTTGTCCAAATGCTAGTGTATTAAATATTAAAATCAACTAATTCTCCCTCAAAACAAATATGCAACCCATTTATACTAACAATCTTTGGTCAATCCGTATTTTAGCCAAACATAATCAGAAATGGTTCTTAAGTCAAGCTCTCCTTGTTACCCCAAAATAAAATACAGAAGATAATAGAAAAGCTGATAGCTTCTTGTAGTGAAGCAAAGTGACTGAAAAAAGATGTAAAAATTAATGATATCTGGCTGACATTATTTAAATAGACAATGGCTCTATCAATAAAAAGAAGCCCTAACAAATGTGTTTCATGACAGAAATATATTAACCACTTTTCATCATCTGGAACCTTCATAAATCAATAAGAGATAATATTTACTCTATCCTGCTGGGGTGGCTTTTTGTATTTCTAATAGAATTCATTTAATTCTGGTTTCCATAGTTACGACAGAGTTTTAGAATGAGTTTGTTTCATCATAATTGCTGCATGTTCGTATATAAACAGCCGAACTCTACCTTCAACTAGCAGCATTCATTTGTGAATAAAGAAAATCTCTTATCATAAAGTAATTGAACTAGAATTCAAAATATACCACTAAGCCCTCGCCCTCCTCAGAGAGTTGGCAAATACGTCTCAAACTTCTTTTTTTAGCATAGTTGTCTCTGAACGGCACATCAGGAGTACAAGAAGAAGTTAGAGGAAGATTAAAACTGTTTAAAGTGGTGTGGATATTTGCAGAATTTAAAATAATTTATTTTTGGCCTGTACCATAAGGCATAAAGAAAATTTTGTTTCTTCTAATTGCAACCTTTGATATGTCTTTTTACTAGATATTTGTCAGTTCATGTAAATATTACATTTGAAATGTGTTCTTTCCCAGCCAATTCAGTGCCAATTGGTTCAATATAACTTTATCCATTTTAAAAGCACAACAGCCGGAGAAATTACTGTTAAGCCTGATATCTTTTTCACATTAATTTCAAAAGCCACAGGTAAAGTAAAGGAAAATAAAAATGTGTTTTTTCTTGTTACTTGTTTAAGGTAGTAAAGAACCAGAAAACATAAAATCAAAAGGGAATAATTGGATCCCACCGTCTTAGAAATCACAAGGAGCAGTATTTGTGCCCTAAGCAAAGCTGGTACAAAAATTTCATGGACAAACAAATCTATGCCAGTAGTAAATATACTAAACTAAATAAAAATAACAGTTAAGTTAAAGATAAACTGTTTAATTTTTTTTTTTTTTTTTAGAGGGAGTCTCGCTCTGTTGCCCAGGCTGGAGTGCAGCGGTGCAATCTCGGCTCACTGCAAACTCCACCTTAGGGGTTCACACCATTCTCCTGGGTCAACCTCCTGAGTAGCTGGGACTACAGGCACCTGCCACCATGCCCACTAACTTTTTTGTATTTTTAGTAGAGACGAGGTTTCACCATGTTAGCCAAGATGGTCTCGATCTCCTGACCTCGAGATCCGCCCACCTCGGCCTCCCGAAGTGCTGGGATTACAGGCGTGAGCCACTGCGCCCAGCTACCCTTTAATTTTTTAAAAACAAATATGTATGTTTATCACTAAGTTTTTTTCAGATGTATTTAACCACTTGTAAAATTCTACAGTGATGCACGTGAAATCCAAAAGAACAAGTCATGAGAATATGGAAGGACAAGGAACTTAAACTAAAATTGTCTTTTCCCAAATGGCAGCTTTAAACAAATAGTATTAGCCATGCTATTTTGAGAGATACACAAGTTTTAAATAACTGTAGATACCTCAATTATTCTAGAAATGAAAATAGAAATACTTTCACTTACTTGCCTTATACTTTTTCTATTTAGAGGTTACTATTCAATGTATTCTACTTGAAACTCTTCGTTCTCTTTATATTTGTAGAATGTATTGATTTTGGGGGGAACCAGTTTCCTATGTATATGTTAGATTTGAATTGTGACAATTTGCATGAAATTCTATTAAAATGCATGGTTTTGAGCATAAAGAAAATGATGTGCTAATAATTCAAGAGATACAGTGGTAAATAAGACAGTTCTTGCCCAAAGGAACAGATACTAGAAGAACTTAGAAAAAAAAATGGGGAGATATGTTATAATAGGTAATACTATATATTGTCATGAGTCGCTTAATGACAGAAATACATTCTGAGAAATGCATCTTTAGGTGATTTTGTCCTTGTGTGAACATCATAGAATGCACTTACACACATCTGGATGGTATAGCCTCCTACACAACTAGCCTGTATGGTATGGCCTATTGCTCTTAGGCTACAAACATGTACAGCATGTTACTGTACTGAATACTGTAGGCAACTGTAACACAATGATAAGTATTGTATATGTAAATATGGAAAAGACACAGTGAAAGTATGATATTATAATCTTATAGGACTACTGTTGCATATGCAATCAGTTGTTGACCAAATCGTCATTATGCAGCACACGACTGGTTCCATCATATGGGCTGGTTTTGGAATGTGGTAAAAGAAAATGGAGCAGAGTTTGTTGTGGGATTCAACACAGCAAAGAGATATACCCTTTGAAGAATTAGAAAAGCCTTCAAGAAAGAGGTAGTGTTTGAACTGAGTGTCCTATTAAAGGTAAAGTCGACAGGCTAAGAATAGTGAGAGACATTTGGAAAGAAGGGAAAATATTAGCAAAAATAAAATTGATGACCAGAATAGGATATGTGAAAGTTTGTTCCAGAACCTGGACCAACTTTTTGATATTGGTATAACCAAAGGCAAGAGTATTAGTCTGTGTTCACACTGCTAATAAAGACATACCCAAAGACTAGGTAATTTTCAAAGGAAAGAGGTTTAATTGACACACAGTTTAGCACGGCTTGGGAGGCCTCAGGAAACTTACAATCATGGCAGAAGGGGAAGCAAACACATCCTTCTTCACGTGGTGGCAGCAAGGAGAAGTGCTGAACAAAAAGGGGAAAACCCCCTTATAAAACCATCAGATCTCATGAGAACTCACTCACTATTATGATAACAGCGTGGGGATAACCACCCCCATGATTCAATTACCTCCCACCAGGTTCCTCCCACAACACATGAGGATTATGAGAACTAAAATTCAAGATGAGCCAAACCATATCAGAAAGTTATTAAAAACACATTTTTATTTTGGCCAGGCACAGTGGCTTACACCTGTAATTCCAGCACTCTGGGAGGCTGAGGCGGGCAGATCACGAAGTCAGGAGTTTGAGACCCGCCTGGCCAACATGGTGAAACCCCATCTCTACTGAAAATACAAACATTAGCCAGGTGTGGTGGTGGGCACCTGTAGTCACAGCTACTCGGGAGGCTGAGGCAGGAGAATTGCTTGAACCCAGACAGCAGAGGTTGCAGTGAGCCAAGATCATGCCGCTGCACTGCAGCCTAGGCAACAGAGCAAGACTTCATCTCAAAAGAAAAAAAGAAAAAGAAAGCCATGCAACATTTGTGAAAATTTTAAGTCCTTTTTATAAATTGAGGGTAAAGCATATTTTCATCATGCAGCAGGGACCTTGGGAGAGGAAAAGCAATGTTTGAGTGATGCCAGGAAGCCACTGCAGAGGTAAAGAACTGGCTTTGAAGGCAGCCTGTTTCTGCGTGAATACTTGCTCTAGGTGAAACTAGAAAGTTCCTTAACCTTTTTGTGCCAGTTTTCTGATATAAAGGAGGATTATTAATAGTACTTACAATTTAGTATTCCTAAATTGTCATAAGTATTAAATGAAAATATGGACAAAACACTTAGACAAACGTCCTGCAAATTGTAAGTGTATATTAGTTCTTACTATTATCTGTAGAACAGAGCTGAAAATATTTCGATTCAGATACAAATATTGTTTTGAAAACTGTCTTTTTTTCTTATAAGTAATATCATCCTGCTCTGGAATATCTAAGAATTTCAGTAATGAGGGGAAAACACAGTAAACTAAGCTGGTCAATTAAAGATAACATCCAATTTACAAGTCTTCTTCAAGTATCTTTTTTCTTGTTGCAGTGGTTCTAGAATCTGGCTGTACTTTTTAATCATATGAAGAATACTCAAAGGTAAGAATGCCAGGATGCCAACTTCAGAGATCATAAGTTAATTGGCCTTGGCTTTATGGAATTTTAAATGCTTCCCAGGTGAATCCGATGTACAACTAAAGTTGATCGCCTCTGATCTAATGGTTAAATCATCTACCAATTTGAAATGTAAAATCCCCATGAGAACCGTTCACCCCTTTTCACCAGGGTTTTCTCTTCATTATGTCTTTACCCATCACATTGATACTGGGGAAATTGTGACACCTTAGTTATGTATCTTTGATTTGAGTCTTGACTATTCTCCCCTATCATGAGTTTGGTCCACTTTTATTGGGAGAAGCTTGCACTGATGCCTACTAATGTATAGACCCCGTATGAACCCTGCATTCCCTGTCCTGATATCAGCCCACATAGCACTTAATCTTACCTAGTCTTGGTAGGCACTTTGCTTGACCTCCTGCTGAGGCCCACAGTCTCACACATGTGCCACATAGGCTCTCTGCTAGTCACTGGTCCTCTTGAAACCTCCCTAAACTCCCTACTCTGTCCTCAAAGCCATGCACATGAAAACCCTTGGGTATCTTGCAAACTCTGTGTAAGCCTTGGTGGTTTGTGGTCCTTTTACAGGTGTGTCCATCTAGACATCCCTTTCCCTCTGCTCTTGCTCTTCTACTCCTCTTGGGCAATACTGGAAGCAAAAGATAGAATAATCTGGGATTTGGCCAGATTTATATTATCTTATGACTGAGACCTAGGAGTGTAGATTCTAGTTACACACAAGGGACTCGGGAGTCACCCCACTCCAGTCTGTCCTCTTCTGGTGTACCTCTTCCTTCCCCACTCCTCATCTTGTTTCTATTATCCTCTTTGCCCCAGGCTTCTCATTTCTATTATTAAGCTTGGCATTGGTCATATCCTCTACACTTTCTATACTATAGCTAAAAGAAAACTCTGTGATCCAAGTCTCCTTGGATTGCCTCTGGAAGTGAAAAGGGGAAATTTCTGGAATTCAGAAAAATCTTTTTTCTATTAGTGGATCCTGGCATATTTTCTCACCACAGACGGAAAACTCTTCATTTGTAGTCCAAACTTGAACAGTAAACAAATTCTCTTTGTATTCCAGCCCTAACATTTCTGCCTAGATCCTTCCTGAGGCAATGGATATATCTGGCTGAATCAGGGGACAGCCCAATACAAGGAAGTATAAATAAGAAAAGTACATTAATATATTTCAAACTATATTATTGCCATGATATATGTAATTTTAAATAATTTCAGCATGAATCTTCCACTTATCCTGAAGCACTTAAACCTTCTAGCTCAGTAGACAGAATATGCTTTTTTCAGTCTCATGCATTCATACCACTATTTTTTTCTTTCTATCTCTCTCAATTCAAATCTATGTCTGTTAATTCTTACATATTACTCTCTAGATGCTTTATGTACGTGTCACAACATGCCAATATATTCTAAGCATTTAAGAGTAGGAATCCTGTCTTGACTATCTGTTGTAGTCAGCTTAAGCTACCATAACAAAAATACCATAAACTAAGTGACTTAAATAAAATTTTACTTCCTTACAGTTCTGGGGCTAGAAGTTCATAATCGAGGTCCATGTAATTTGGTTTCTGGTGAGGGCTGTCTCTTTGTGTTGCACATGGCCATCTTCTCACTGTGTCCTCACGTGACCTCTGTAATGAAGTGAGGGAGTGCAAGCTCTCTGGTGTCTCTTCTTATAAGGGCTCTAATCCCATCCTGAAGGTTCACACTCATGACCTCTCAAACATTCCACCTCTGGGTGTCACCATTTGAATTTTGAAGGAACATAAACATTCAGTTTATAACACTACATCTTTGGCCCTCAAAAAAAATCTGCATCCTTCTTATATGCAAAATACAACATCATTTGGGGCTATCTCTGCCCCAGAAGTCTTAATTCATTCCAGCATCAACTCTAAAATCTAAGGTCTGAAGTCTCATCTAAATATTATCTTAATTTGCAGGTATGTGTTAATATCAATGTGAAGATTTTTCCTAAAGTAAAATTTCTCTCCAGTTGTGAATTGGTGAAACCAGACACATGTCCTTCCAAAATGTAATGGTTGAGACAGGCATAGTATAAACATTCCCATTCCAAAAGAAAGAAATATGAAAGAAAAATGGAGTGATAGGTACTATACAAGTAAAAAACTTAACAAGGCACATATTATTGGACCTAAAGCCTCAAGAATAATCCCCTTCTTCAGTTCAACTTTCTGACCTCCAAGCCCAATATGGGTGACAGCATACCCCAACACAGCTCTACTGGGCAGTGGCCCACCCTTTGAAACCTACGTGAGGAGAGCCTTGCTTTCCAAGCCTGTGCACTCTAAGAAGCCTGTGGTAGGAGTGTCCAACCTAATAATCTCTGAATCACCTTTGGGGTCCCTCTTCCCTTTCCTTGAAAGATAGCACACGTTCATATCTGAAGAACTCTATGGTCTGGTCTCGTAGAATCCAAGTCCAGCAGCTATCTTTTATCTCATCTAACATTCTCTGTCCCCTTTAGTTCAAGTTGGCAGTGTTTAACTGACATAATTCCATGTTTATTCCTGTCTTCTGTTGAGATGACTGACTCATGAGTAGCATGGTTGATCTCTTTTTCAAATCTAGGTTCACGCTCAGATGGAAAGAATGCATATTCTGTTTTTGTTGGGTGGAGTGTCCTGTAGATGTCTGTTAGGTCTATCTAATCAAGAGTCAAGTTTAGATCCTGAATATTTTTGCTAGTTTTCTGCCTCAATGATCTGTCAATTACTGTTAGTGAGGTGTTGAAGTCTTCCACTCTTATTGTGTGGTTATCTAAGCAACTTTGTAGGTTTCTAAAAGCTTGTTTTATGGCTCTGGGTATTCCAGTGTTGGCTGCATATATATTTAGGATAGTTGAGTAGTCTTGTTTAATTGAACCTTTTATCATTAGGTAATGCCCTTGATTGTCCTTTTTGATCATGGTTGATTTAAAGTATGTTTCATCTGAGGAAACATATCTCAATAAAAGTGTTCTATCTTACTGAATGGGAAAAGCTAGAACCATTCCACCTGATAATGAAGCAAGAAAAGGATGCCCACTCTCACCACTTCTGTTGAATATAGTACTTGAAGTCCTGGCCACAGCAATCAGACAAGAGAAAGAAATAAAAGATATTGAAATAGGAAGAGAGAAAATCAAACTATTACTGTTTGCAGATAATATAATTCTATACTTAGAAAAACCCATAGTCCCTGCCCATAGGCTCCTAGAGCTGACAAACAAATTCAGCAAAGTTTCAGGATACAAAATCAATGTATAAAAATCAGTATCATTTATATACACCAGTGTAATGTACGAGCTGCGAGTAAAACTAAGAATGAAATCCCATTCACAATAGCAACAAAAAATAATGAAATACTTAGAAATACAGCTAACCAGGGAGGTAAAAGTTCTCTGCAGTGAGAATTACAAAACAATGATAAAAGAAATCAGAGACAATGCAAACAAATGGAAAAAAAATCCATACTCATGAGCAGGAAGAATTCATATTGTTAAAATGGCCATACTTCCCAAAGCAATTTACAGATTCAGTACTATTACTATCAAACTACCAATATCATTTTACACAGAATTAGAACAAAACTGTTCTAAAATTCATATGGAACCAAAAAAGGCCCAAATAACCAAAGCAATCCTAAGCAAAAAGAACAAAGCTGGAGTTATCATACTACCCAACTTCAAACTATACTACAATCCTACAGTAACCAAAATAGCATGGTACTGGTACAAAAACAGATGCACAGACCAATGGAACAGATTAGAGAACCCAGAAAGAAAGCCATGCACCCATAGCCATCCGATCTTTGACAAAGTCGAAAATAACAAGCAATGGGGAAATTACTCCCTATCCAATAAATGGTGCTGGGATAACTGGCTAACCATATGCAGAAGACTAAAACTGGACCCCTTCCTTTCTCTATATACAAAAATAAACTCAAGATAGATTAAAGACATATGTAAAACTTAAAACTATAAACATTCTAGAAGATAACCTAGGAAATACTATTCTGGACATAGGAACTGGCAAAGATTTCATGATGAAGACACCAAAAGCAATTGCAACTAAAGCAAAAACTGACAAATGGGATCTAATTAAATTAAAGAGCTTCTACACAGCAAAAGAAACTACTGACAGAGTAAACAATCTACAGAATTAGAGAAAATATTTGCATACTATGCATCTGACAAAGGCCTAATGTCCAGAATCTATGAGGAACTTAAGCCAATCACCAAGAAAAAAAAAATTAAAAATGGGCAAAGGCCATGAACAGATAATCCTCAAAAGGAGTCATATAAGTGTCCAACAAGCATGTGAAAAAATGCTTAATATCACTCATCATTAGGGAAATGCAAATTAAAACCACAATGAGATACCAGTTAGAATCGCTATTATAAAAAGTCAAAAAATAACAGAATCTGGTGAGGTTGCAGAGAGGAGGGAATGCTCATACACTGCTGTCGGGAATGTAAATTAGTTCGGCCACTTTTGAAGGCAGTTGGGAAGCTTCTCAAAGAACTTAAAACAGAACTATGATTTGACCCAGCAATTCCACTACTACCTATATATTCAGAGGAATATAAATCATTCTACCATAAAGACACATGCATATGTATGTTCATTGCAATGCTCTTCACAATAGTAAAGACATGGAATCAACCTAGGTGCCCATCAATCTAGTCCTAGGTGGACTAGATAATGGAAATATGGTACATACACACCATGGAATACTATACAACCATAGAAACGAACAAAATCATGTCCTTTGCAGGAACACACTTGAAGCTAGAAGACATTATCCTAAGTAAATTAATGCAGGAACAGAAAACCAAATACTGCATGTTCTCACTTATAAGTGGAAGCTAAACATTGAGTATACATGGACACAAAGAAGGGAATAATAGACACTAGGTCCCACTTGAGGATGGAGGGTGGGAGGAGATAGGTGAGGATCAGAAAGCTACCTATCATATACTACGTTCATTACCTGGGTGATGAAATAATTTATACACCAAACCCCGGTGACATGCAATTTACTCAAGTAACAAAACCCCTGAACCTAAAATAAATTTGGAAGGGGAATAAATAAAAACACATAGACCACAATAACAATACATCTTCAAAGCACCTAGTTGATTATTATAGTCGAGCACAAGAATTATGTGAAGAAAGCCTCACTGACACATATTTGTAAGTCTTTAAAAGGATTCATATAAATGTAAGATTTTTCAATGTCCTCAGGAACAGTAATAATATTTAAGAAAATAAGACTTTGATCTACACTCAAACTGTTGTTGTTATTAAATGTAACCAAAAGACAAAACAGCCACTTTGAATATACTGGAGTACAGATATTAGTGATATGTTAACATGATACTCTTTTTCTGAGTTGTAGTGGAAGAGTAAGCACAGTAACTGTAGCAACCTGAAACTCCTTTTAAATAAAGAAGTACTAAGAAAAATTATGCACCTTCTTTTGGGTTACCTTTAGTTCAAAGTGAAATGGTATGAGATGGGATGAAAAACCCACAAGACATTAGAATGATAAATAATAATAGTGTCAAACCTAGTGTACTCCAACATCTGAGATCTGCTGCTTGGGCATTAGTTGCAATTAATAAACATAGGATTGAAAGAGAAACTCTGGCTTTAGCCTAATGGTTTAATGTTATAGGGAATAGCCCTGTCTCTTCTACCAGATCACACAAAAATGGAATATGATATCAGAAAAAGACAAATGCATGTTCAACCACATCCTTAGTATCCTCTTAAGAATGAATGTTCTCATTTTTTGCAGTATGAATAGTCTGAGAGTTTTCCAAATCTTTATTTTCTGGTTCCTTTTTGCTTAACAATTTTTTTCTCAGTTCATCTCTTTTCTTTCACATTTTACTATAAGAGATCAAGAGGAACCAAACCATTCCTTCAACAATTTGCTAAGAAATCTCCTCAGCTAGATACCCAATCTTGTTGCTCACAAGTTCTACCTTTCACGAAACACTAGAACACAGTTCAGACAGTCTTTGACACTTGATAGCAATGATCACCTTTCCTCCAGTTTCCAATAATACATGTCTCATTTCCTTCTGAGATCTTATCAGAATTGCCCTTATTGTTCATATTTCTAGCATGTTTCTCAAAACCTATCCCAAAAACTGACATCAGCAAGATGGTAGAATAGGACTTCCCAGCCCATATCCTTCTACTGAAACAGCAACTTGAACAACTGTCCCACATATAAATACAACTTCACAAGAGCTAACAAAGCCAGGTGAAAGATTACAACACCTGTGAGTAACAGAGAAATTTTAAAAGATGAATTGAAGAGGTTAGAAAGGAAAGTTTTATATTACCCAAGTTTTCTCTCTCCAAATCCCAGGCAACACAGAATGGAAAGGAGAGAGGGAAATGAGCACTAGACTTTGCTTCAGACTCTGGGTTTCTAGGCCTATCCCACGGCCAAGATGGTCTGGCAGCCCCAGCCTCCAGACTATTCTCAACATCTGTCTGATCCACAGGGGCTCAGGCCTCAGCTTAGCATCAAGCCAGCTTAGAAACTCTAGTCATCTGGCCAGCACTTGCAGATCCAGTCTTCAAGCCAGTCCCTATGGATACAGGCTCCAGGTCCACCAGCACCAGGCAAATCCCTGAAGCTCCAGGCTTCAGACCTGCCCCAGATTTCAGAGTATCCCAGAGCATAGCCTCAGGCTTTGTACCCATTGTACCCTTCCCCCCAGTCAACAACACTAGCCTCAGACAGCAGGCTGCAACCATGGACACAGGCTCCAGGCCTACTCTAGCAGATCCAGGGTTCAGGCTCATTCTAGTAGACCCCAGTGCCAGGCCAACCCCCATGGATGGAGGCTGTAGGTCTGTCCCTGCAGAGCAAGGACTCAGGCCCAACCCTGTGGACTCAAGTCCCAAGCCTGTCTCAGTGCCGTGTCAGCCCCCATTAATTCAGTCTCTAGACCCACCTAGTGGCCACAGGTGCCTGACCCATCCCAGCAACTGTCAGCTCCTTTGGACTCAGGCTTCAGACCAACCTCCATTGATACAGGCTCTAGGCCTACAACATAGACCCAGGCACCTGGCCCACTCACATTCTGACCCAGGCACCAAGACAACCTTGCTGAGGTCTCCAGCAGCTGGCCCATCTGTGGGCCATGCCAGACAGGCTGCCTTGAATCTCTGGATGGGGTGACTGGTGAAGGACTTTCCTAAACAAAGCCAGTCTACAAAGGCTGGAATTCATCCCTATTTCTTCAAACGTACACAGATCAATATAAGGCAATAAGAAACATGAAAAACCAAGGAGACACAGCACCACCAAAGGAACACAATATGCCAATAGCTTACCCCGAAGAAGTGGAGATATGCAAAGTGCCTGACAAAGATTTAAAGATAATTTTTTTCAGGGAAGCTTAGAAAACTTAAATAAAATATAGAAAAGATAATAAAATAAAATCAGTAAAACAATAAATGATCAAGATAAGAAATTTAACAAAGAGATTTAAATTATTTTAAAAAATCAAACAAAATTTGGAGCTGAAAAACAATGAAACAAATAAAAAATGCAGTAGGAATGTCACCAAGAGAATTGATCAAGCAGGAATATCTGTGAACTTGAAGATAGGTTATTTGAAAATATCCAGTCAGGAGAAAAATAAAAAAGGATAAAGAGGAATGAATAATGCTTGTGGTATTAATAGCAGGGCATCAGAAGAGAAAATATTTAATTTATAGGAGTTTGTGGAAAAAATAGAGAGACAAAGGGATAGAAAGCTTATTTTTCCACATATAGGAAAAATATAAATATTCAGATACAGAGTACAGAAAGGCCAAACATCCCCAATCAGATTCAATCCAAACAAGATTACATCAAGAGATATTATAATGAATCTGTCAAAAATCAAAGACAAAGAAAATATCTTGAAAACAGCAGGAGAAAAGAAGCAAATTAATACATAAGGGAGTTTCAATAAAGTTAGCATCAAATTTCTCAGTAGAAACATTACAGGACAGTAGACAGTGGGATGATATATTCAAAATGATTAAGAAAAATAACTGCTAATCAAGAATACTGAATATTAGACCCACTTGTATGGTTCCTGAAAGAGACTCACTTCAAATGTAAGGATACACATGGATAGCAAATAATAGACGACAAAAGATATTCAGTGCAAATGGAAAGTCAAACAATGTAGGAGTGACTTTATAGGTTGAGTATATCTTATCTACAATGCTTGGGACCAGAAGTGTTTCAGATTCAAAATTTTTTTGGTAGGGGGAGGGGAATTGGAATAGTTGCATTATACTTACTGGTTTTGCATCCCTAATCAGAAAATCTGAAATCCAAAATGCTCCAGTGAGAATTTTATTTGAGCATGGCCATTGAGCATCACGTAGGCATTCAGAAGTTTCGAATTTGGTGCATTTCAGATTTCACATTTTCAGATTAGAGATGCTCAACCTGTACTGTATACCACAAGTACCATTGTTACCATTTTGGTATATTTTCTTTCATGAGTTCAGAATACATTATGATCAAATACATAGCTGCCTTTTTCACTTTAGAATATTATGAGGATATACTCATGCTATTAAAATGTCTGAAAATGCTTGTTTCACCTGTTTTTACTCTTATAAATAAAACTGTGATGAAAACAGCAGCAACAATATGAACAAAATGTAATATTACTTAAATTTATAATTGTCATGCACAAGCCTCACTCTTCAACATGTATTATGTCATATAATCCTCAAAGACACTTTGTCAGTCATTATTAGCATCATATGCATTTTATAGATATGGAACCTGGGAGATCCAATTATTAAAATAACATGGCCCATAACACAACAAATATAAAGATGTCTTCTGTGGCGTGTGACACTACATTTTATAGTTACTAAATCTCTATTTATGTGGACAGTGGGACTCCTGTTATAAAGTGATTTGTGTTCATGTGCTCTTGCTCACTCTAGGCTCAATTATGTACCACTCTTTGAATGAGGGTGTGAACTTTTCTGCCCAATACAGCCTGGCAGTCGTCTCCAAGGGAAGGTTGAGTGAGGTCAAGGGATAGCCATAGGCCCTGTCTACTAACACCACCACTTTTGAATATACCTCTCTTTACTCCACGTCACACATATGGCAGGACCCACCTGAAGCACCAGATATACCAAATGACCTACATGTAGGACTGCAAAGTAAGTGGCCCCACCCATGCTGCCCACAGCACTGACAGAATTTTTTTATAACTTCATCCTTGGTGTTCTCATGAAACTCCAGAGTAACAAAGATAAAGTAATAGACTGAAGAAAGTATTATTCTCCCCCAATGAGTATGGCTTTTCTTATTCCTTCTATTCTACTCTTATCCTAAAGCTATCTTGAGTAATGCTCTCCAAATGGAAATGAGCTAACCTGAGATGGACTTATTAAGCAGCCAAGTTCTTTCTCCATAAAAACCTAACTTGTAGATTTTTAAAAAATATTTTTCTCCAGCTGTTTAATTTAGCTTAGTTTACATCCAACAACAACTACAACAAAAATGGAAAAGAAAACCTCTACCAAATGATATGAATACCCATATATAGATTTTTCACATTTGCTTTCAAAAGAAAACAAGATTTGAAGCTAATTTATGGTGATGTAATACCTTATATTTAGACTAAGACCTGAATCAATGAAAGCTTTCACAATTTGAGCTACCATGGATTGTGCTTGAATTAGGTTAGGCAATGTCTAACATTCTGTACTTCAATTTACATTCACCAATAATTACCATAATATTTTTATTCTCTCCCAGAATTCTGCTACTGGCTTCTCTGCCCTGGCCTCTAACTTAGCCTGCCACTGTGAAGTTTGTCTTGGTTCATTAATTCCTATGTAGGTTTCTGACATGCCTCCAAGTCATGGAGAGGATTTGTGGCTCTGTAAAGCTCTTGCAAGCACCTAATCCATGAGGGTCCTTATAGCTGTGCAGGAGTCACCTCTGGCTCTGGGCTGCCCATATCCACAGGCACAGCTGACTGGTTTTCTCTTAGGTCTCAAGGCCAAGTATTGCACTGGACCCAAGACTTTAAGGCTGAGTAAGAAACTGAACTCTTTAGGAATGGAGGGAAGCCTTTAAGCCTTTTTACCTTATTACCCAGCTCTTCTCTTTGGGGTAGTGAGAGCTACAGCAAACAAAGACCCTTTCTCTCTCTTCCCTGTAGAATTTCTTGACTAATATTAAAGCTGTCTCAAATATCCAAGTTCTGCTATCAATTTTATTTCTGATCATGTCGTTTGTGGCTATTCTTTCCCACCAGTCAGGACAGACTTGTCCATGTTACCTGTGCACTTCATTTCCTTTATTCATTCTCAAATCCCACCTGCCAACACACTTAAGGATTCTATAAGAAGTCACTCAAGTTTCTTATTTATTTCCTTCTCACATGGTCTAGTTTATTGAAAAGAAAACTAGCTTAACATTTGAAATAGATACAAAAGAAAAAATCTATAACCAGCTAATAGAAATATCATCATCATCATCATCATCATTATCATCATCTCTAACAATTACATAGTATTAAAAGGTACCAGGCACTAATATAACTGCTTTACACATATGAATTCTTTCAATCCTTACAAGTTAACAAGGGAGGTAATAGTATTGTCCTTATTTTACAGATAAGGAATCTATAGCACAGAGAGAATAAATAATGTGTGCAAGGTCACAGAAACAGTAAATCATAAAGGCAGCATCAAAACTGGATTTAGACAGCCTGCTCTAAACCCCAGCAACATGCAGCTTTCCTACAATGTCAATTCTTGATGGCTTCCACAAATCACTATTTCATGTAACCAAACACTCTGTCTTTTGGGTTTCTAATTCCCTCCTGAGTGCGTATCATGGTGAATTTACCCTAAAGGGATACTCAATGAGAAATTGAGCAGGTATAATTATCAAACAGGCAAGTATAAAAACTGAGCTTGAATATCCACAACAGAATAGAAACTTTGACACCTGCATACCAATATGTAAACTATATCAAAACGGTTTTTTTTCATTTCCAACACTTATTTTCAGTTTGGGGGTACATGTACATGATGGGCAGGTTTGTTACATAGGTAAATGTGTGCACTGGTGGTTTGCTGCACAGATCATCCCATTACTCAGGTATTAAGCCCAGTATCCACTAGCTATTTTCTTCCTGATTCTTTCCCTTCTTCCACCCCTCACCCTCCAATGACCCCAGCACGTGTTTCCCCCACACCATGTGTCCATGTGTTCTTATCATTTTGCTCTCACTTGTGAGAACATGTGATACTTGGTTTTCTGTTCCTGTGTTAGTTTACTAAGGGTGATGGCCTCCAGTTCCGTCCATGTCCCTGCAAAGTACATGATCTCATTCTTTTTTATGGCTGCTTAGTATTCCATGGTGTATATGTACCACATTATCTTTATCCAGTCTATCACTGATGGGCATTTAGGTTTATTCTATGTCTTTGCTGTTGTAAATAGTGGTGCAGTGAACATATGTGTGCACGTGTCTTTATAAAAGAACAATTTATATTCCTTTCAGTATATACCCAGTAATGGAATTGCTGGGTCAAATGGTATTTCTGTCTCTAGGTCTTTAAGGAATCGCCACACTGTCTTCCACAATGGTTGGACTAATTTGCACTTCCACCAACAGTGTAAAAATGTTCCTTTTTTCTCCACAACCTCACCAGCATCTGTTACTTTTTGAATTTTTAATAATAGCCATTCTGACTGGTGTGACATGGTATCTCATTGTATGGTTTTGATTTGCATTTCTCTAATGATCAGTGATGTTTAGCTATCAACAACTTTTATGTAACAGTATGGAAAGCATTGCCCCATTTTATGGAGGAGAAAACTAAAGCTCGGAACATTCAAATATCTTGACCACCGTCACGTATGTAATGGCTGAACTATTTGATTATCAATTGTATATTTTTTTTCCACTTTAACACACTTTCCATTCAATAAAGAGAGTCTAGTAAATTGTATAAATGTCATAACATACTCTCTTACACTTAATCCTAGAGGCAATTTTCTTCCGCTATCAATATCCTGTGGTACTCGGAAAACAGATCCACCATCTCCATAGCCTTCTCTTCAAATTCAGATTACCAGATTACCCTCCTGAGACATTCAAATGTGGACAGTGGCCTAAGGTAGAGGTAAGAGGAACTGTTAGATGGACCCGGCAAACATTACATAGAGACAGTCTATCACGTATGCTTCACAGCCACACCCTTAAAGTTTTCTGTGATTCCACAAACAGCTGAAAGTATTTTCTTCAATTTCTCTAGTCAGCTCATTCAGTGACAGAACATTCAAACTAACTTCTCTGCTAGGGGATAGCCAATCACTTTGCCCAAAACACATTTGCAAAGAGCAAAGTTTCACTGTTCACATTTTTTAGAGTCACTATGGTGTGAAGTACAGAAAACAAACAAACAAAAAAAGCTTTAAAAAAGCAACAATCAACTAATTCAAGTCTACTGGTAGTAATTCACTATCAGTGCGAACATGGGAAAATATCCCCCAACCCCAGTTTTAGTTAATTTACCTATAAGTATATGCAAATAGTATGTATTGATTAAAAAATAAAATAAAAAGGAAAGAGGAGGTGGACCAAAGTTTGAAAGTGCTAATGTCTTATCTTTCAAATCATACAGATAATAAGTATATTCATTAAAATTTTTAAAAATCTATATATGAGGTGGGAGGATTGCTTGAGCCCAGGAGTTCAAGACCATCCTGGGCAATATAGTGAGATCTAGTCCCTACAAAAAAAAATTTAATTAGGCAGGCATGGTGGCATAAACCAATAGTTCTAGCTACTCAGGAGGCTAAGGTGGGAGGAACACTTGAACCCGGGAGGTCCAGGTTGCAGTGAGCTGTGATTGTACCATTGCACTCTGGCCTGAACAACAGAGCAAGACCCTGTCTCAAATATATATATATATATATGTATACGTGTGTGAATATATATACACACACACACATATATATATATACATAGGCTTTATGCCTAACTCTAGGCTCTATTATGCACCACTCTTTGAATGAGGGCTTGAACATATATATTTTTATTATTTACATCAACATATAATACACATACATGCATACACATAATATTGATATTAATTTTTTGGATTAGAGAGAGACAGTAAATGTCACTGTATCTTCCACTGTAGAGTTTAGAACCAGCTAAGAAATAAGAGAGAAGAAAAGGGTAAATCCTTAACAAAATGCCTGATTTATTGACAAAACTGTTCAAAGACCATAACTTTAGTTCTGCAGCTGCGTTGGGTTCCTTGAATGTCTCCAATATTGGGCATGATTATTCCTCTACTTATAGGTAGAGTAAAATAAGCTCTAGCCACTGGCATCTAGACCAAACGGAAATCTACTCCTGTGTCCTGAAGACATGTGAGCTCTGCCAAGAGCAGACCCAAAAAGCACAAAGCCAAGCATGCTAAGCTCCTTCTACCAGATTTATCAGTAAGATAAGTCAATAAATTCCCTCAAAAGAGGAGTCAGTGAGGAGGAAGAGCTGAAAGTGTTCCTTTAATATTTTTCTTCTGTGGAGTGGAAATTTACTCCTCATTATAAATTCACAAGGGTGATGTTTTTAGCTCAGAACTCTCTTATGCATACCTAATTGCATGTTGAATATTTCAATTCGGATATAACACAAGTACCTAAAATTTAAAAGCCTGAAATTGAATTAGTAATCTTATTTCTTAATTTATTCTCCCTCTAAAGTGCCCCATCTCAATAAAAGGTACCACCCTCCTTTCAGGGACTCAGACCAAAAATCTAGGCTTTCCTAATGCTTCTCTATCTGACTTTACTGAACTAAACACAAGATCTTACTTAATTCTACCTTCTAAATGTTTCATATAAATCTCAATTCTCTCCCCATTACCACCATTATCATTCTCTTCCAGGACATTGTCTTCTCCTGGATTTTTGTCTTACGTCCTATTTTCCTTTTTCTACTCTTGCCCTCTACCTTATCATTTACTTGAACTAATTCTCCTAGCAATTCCCAAATTTACTTTCCAAATATGTAAATTGAGTTCCATTTATCTGATGACAAGCTATGATTTCTTTGGATTTCAGCTTAAATCTTAAAGGACTTTATAATCTTCTGTAGAATTAGTTTACAGCATCCTATTATTTACTTTGTCTGATGATAATATTCATCATACTTTAATTGCTTTTAATATCTGTCTTCTCCACTAGCTTCTGATTTTCATCAGAGAAGAGACCAGGGTCAAATTGTTCACAACTGTACACAGAAATTCAAGCAGCATAGCTGGAGCATAACAGGTGCATAAAAATACTTAATGAATGAGTGAGCTCTAAATTATCATATTAATCTTTGCTGATACTGAAAATATCTAATATGAACTACAAATGAGTCAGTCAAAAACCTCTGACCAGTCAGCTTGCAGAAATGATAGTCTAAGAACTTATCAGATTTTTCTCCTGCAGAAAATAACTATAAGATCTGGAAACAATACAAAAAGCAATTTCATAAAGGTACTGGAAGTTAAGAAAAGCAGACAGATTCTGGCATGAGTACATAGTCAGAGGAAGAAAGTGGGGTGATTTACAAATAAGTTCCCATCTTTATGGCTTTTAGCTTAGGAAAGTACAGTTGGTACAGTGAGATGCTGATTGAAAAAATATAGTCTCTGTTGCCTAGGTAACCAGACAACTGAAGCAAAGTGAAACATGGTTGTTGAAGACAGCAATGAAATCTCAGAAAGAAAAGAGAGAAGGGGGATTCCCCATTTGTATCTACCCACATCTCTGATTGAGGACTGGGCCGTAAATATTTAGAACAAACCAAAGCAGAATTTCAGCTAAAGCAGAATTTCAATTCATGTAATTGTGAGCTGAAATCAGAGCTACCACCCAAAAGTCTGGGTTTTCCCTTTGTGTCCAGATTTTTTAAAATGCCTGCTCAGAATGAGGAGGAGGAAGAAGAAGAAGAGAAACAACAATACTAGTTGGAAAAAATAATAGAATCCTGAATATTCACAACTTTATATTCACAACGTCTAGGACATAATCCAAAATTACCTGATGTCTAAAGAACCAAGAAAATGGAAAATATTCGCAAGACAAAAGAAAATCAACCTTCCTCAATCCCTAAATGAACATAATGCTAGAACTACCAAATAATGAGCTAATGATTACATTTTAATGCTAACAATACTATCACATCACATTTCAGTGCTATAGCAGTTAATCTAATTAACTGTTAGAACTTTTCTAAATAATACAAAGTAAAATAAGTGTACAATACCTTTTTAAATATATAAAAATCCAGCAAAGAAATAGAACATATAAAGAAGAACCAAATGGAAAGGTGAGAACTGAAAAAATACGATATTGAAATTTGAAAATCTTTGGATGGACTTAACAGACAAATAAATATTACAAAGAAAATAGTACAGGAACTTAAATGTACATCAATAGAAATTACCTTAGGGACTTCTCATGAAAACCATGGAGGCCATTAAGAAATTGTAACACATCTTTAAAGAGCTGAAACAAACAAACAAAATCTTGCCAACCAGAATTTTCTAACTAGTAAAAATATTTGTCAAGAATCACAGAAAATAAAGATACTTTGGATAAAACAAATTAAGAACATGTGCTGTCAACATTACTCCATTAAAATAAATGCTAAAGGAAGTTCTTCAGGTTAAAGGCATACGATGTAACGTGAAAACTTAGACTCTCAGTGCAGAAGAAAGAATATCAAAAATGTTACATATCTGGGTAAATGTCGAAGACTTTTTTTCTTTTGGATTTATTCCTCTTAAACTATACAACTGCTTAGAACTAAATTATATTATCTTATGGGCTTCATAAATGTATTTAGATGAAATTAATATTATGATATACATTAATTTTCTATAGCTGCCATAATAAATCACCAAAGCTTAATGGATTAAATAGCACAAATTTATTATATTATAGTTCTCCAGGTCAGAATATCTGATTAGAATCTCACCAGGCTAAAATCAAGGAGGTGGTATGTGTTTTTCTCTTAAGGCTCTAGGGAAGATTCTGCTTCCTTGCTCATTGGGTTATTGGCAGTAGTCTCTTGTATGTGTAGGACTAAGATCTCTATTTCCTTCTGGCTGTCAACTAAGGGAATTCCTAATTTCTATGGGATACTCTTATTCCTTGTCTCATGAACCTCTTTCTTTAGCTTCAAACAAATAGCAGGTCAAATCCCTTTTTCAATCTTTTTTTCTTTCTTCCATTTCATCTCTGTAACCTAGCTAACAAAAACTCTCCTCCTTTAAAGACATTATGATTAGATTTGGTCCACCATATAATCAAGGATAATCTCCCCATCTCAAATATATCGGTGAAATATGTTTTCCCATAGAAGGTAACATATTTTCAAGCTCCCAGAAATTAGGACATGGGGATCTTTGGGAGCCTATAGTTCTGCTTATCACACAAAAGTACTAAAATGTGGGGAAAGAGAATATACAACTATAGCATTGAAATTTTAAAATATTTTACAGAAAGTAATACAATATTAATTGTAAGAAAAATATAAAAAGTTAAAAAATGCAACTGCAAAGACAAACATTTTTTAATATTGCAGAAAAATATAGCTAAAATTTTATAGATAATTTTTAAGAATTGTAAAACAAATTCAAATTTTTTAAAGTCTGTCAAGAAAGGAGGAAGTGAGGACCAAAAACAAAGACAAAGAGAAATAGTAACAAACAGTGAAAATAAAATTCAAACATACTGATAGTTACATTAAAGTACAATGAACTAAACACACACCAATTCAAAGGCAAAAATTGTCCTAATAAAATTTAAAAGATAAAAACAATTATATGATACCTGTAAGAAATGCATTTTTAATATAATGAACAGACTGAAAGTAAATAAAGAGAAAAGGACATACAAACAGTAAGCATAGAGTGGAGTGACTGTTTTTACCAGATAAAATATATTCAAAGACAAAAATTGTTCTCAGAGGAAAAAAAGTCTGACACAGAAGGCCATATATGATTACATTTATATGAAGTGTCCACAAAAGGCAAATCTGAAGAGACAGACAGTGAATGAATGGTTTCCAAGTGCTTGAGAAAGTAAATAATGGAGAATTACTGCTAATAAGTACAGAATTTATTTTGAGAATGACAAAATGTTTTGAAATTAGATACTATTGATGGATGTAAAACTCTGTGAATATAACAAAACTAACTGAGCTCTGCACCTCAAAAGAGAAAAATTTATGATATGTGAATTATATATCAATACATCTATTATTTAAAAAGTATTCTGAGAGTAAACATTTAACTCATAATAATAAAAGGGTCAATTTATCATAAAAGACAGCATAATCATAAATATGTATGTACTAATTAAAAAGCTTTAAAATACATAAAACAAAAATATTACAGTATTTAAGGGAGAAATAGACAACCTCACAATCATTGTTAGCTATTTAAAGACCCTCCTCTCACTTGATAAAACAACTAGACAAAAATACAGCAATAATATAAATGATCTGAACATTATCTACCACATTAAATTAATAGATAGACAACTGATGATAGATGATAGATTAGAGAGAGAGAGAGAGAGAAAGGAAGGGAGGGAGGAAAGGAGGAAGGAAGGATGGAAAAAAGGAACTATACCCAACAGCAAAATACTCACTTTTTAGAGTACTTAAGGTGCTTTTCCCACAATGTATCATATAATGTGCCATAAAAGAAGTCTCAATACATTTAACAATATTGAAATCACACAAAATTTTTTTCTGAACCTCAATGAGACTAAACTGGAAATCAATAGCAATAACATAACTAGGAGAAATACAAATGTTTGACAATTAGAGAACATACATTCAAATGATAGGTGCGTTAAAGACACTCAAGAGAAATTATAACATCATTTAAACTAAATGACAATAAAAATATAACATATCAAAATTTACAAAATATAGGTAAAGCAGCATTTACAGAGATATTTATATATGTAAATGTCTATGCTAGAAATAAATATTAGAAGATAATTATTTGAATTCCCATCTTAAAAACTAGACAAAGAGAAAAGTGAACCTAAATGAAACGGGACAAAGAAAATAGTAAAGGAAGAAATCAATGAAATGCAAAAGAAGAAAAACAATAGATTATTATCATTAAAACCAAAGTTAGTTATCTCAAATATAAGTAAAATTAAAAGTCACTTGTCTATGCTAATAAAGAAAAGAGGGTTCAGGCACAGTAGCTCACATCTGTAATCCCAGCACTTTGGGAGGCTGAGGTGGGCAGATCACTTGAGGTCAGGAGTTTTAGACCAGCCCAGCTAACATGATAAAACCCAGTCTCTACTAAAAATACAAAAATCACCTGGGTGTGGTGGCACACACATGTAATCTCAGCTACTTGGGAGGCTGAGGCAGGAGAATTGCTTAAACCTGGGAGATGGAAGTTGCAGTGAGCCGAGATTGCTCCACTGCACTCCAGCCTGGGTGACAGAGGAAGAGTCTGTCTCAAAAAAAAAAGAAAAAAAGGAAAAAAGAAAAGAGAAACACATGTCAGAATATCAACATAGAAAGAGGGTACATCAGTACAGATCCTACATACAATGAAAGCACAATAATGGAATACTATAAACAACTTTATGTAATATATTAACATCCTAGATGAAATAAATTCCTTAAGGTCATAAAGTACCTAATCCAACCAAAGAAAACACACAATCCTTGAATACTTTATATCAATTAAAGAATGAATGTATAATTTTAAAATCTTCCCACAAAGAAAACTCCAGGATCAAGTAGCTCTACTGTTGAATTCTATCACATATTTTTAAACCAATTCTAGACAAACTCTGTCAGAAAGTAGTGAAGAACACTTCCAAAATTCCTTTATCTGGACAGTGTTACCCAGATCCCTAAATCAGAAAATATTATAAGAATAACAAAAGTATAAACCAACATCCATCATGAACATGACTGCAAAAATTTTGAACAAAATTTACAAAACAAATCCAACAGTGTAAAAGCAGATGAAATGCATCATGACCAAGTGAGACTTATCACAGGAATGGCTAAGTAGGTTTAACATCTAAAAATCAATGTAATTCACCATATAAAAAGCATAAAGGAGAAAAGCTATATAATCCTTTATCTTTTCTTAGTGGCTTAAATCAACACACATTTATTATTTTATGTTTCTGGAGGTCAGAGTCTCACTAGGCTCAAATGAAGATGTCACCAGGTCTAATAGCTTCTGATGACTCCAGGGGCAAATTCATTTCCTTGCCTTTTCTAGCTCCTAAAGGCCACCTGCACTCCTTGGCTCCTGCCCTCTTCCCCTATCTTCAAAGCTGGGAGCACAGCACCTCCAAATGTCTCTCTCTGACTCTGAACCCTGCCTCTGTCTTACAAGGACCTTTGCAATTAAATGCTCATCTCTGCATCTCGGGATCCTTAATCATTCATATTACACATTCCTGTTACTGTGGGAGGTGCCTATCACAGGCTCTAGGGATCAGGCATGGACATTTTAGGAGGTCATTATTATGTTTACCACCATACTTCTCTCAAGGAGCTCCAAAGAAGAAAAGGCTTGGGAATGGGGCTGGACTAGGGCAGGGAGTTCACCCAATCAACAAGCCTTTATCAGAACTGGGAGTGCCACAGGTGTTCCTATGGACAGGCTATGAAGAAGATGCTCTTAAGCAATTAACTCAAGCTCCATCTTAGAATATCTGGGTTTGGTGAGGTTTGATAGGCCCAGGAATTACAAGCTGATGCTTGCTGTGATCAGTGGTGAGTTCCTCATCAGTAGAGGTATTCAACTAGAGGTTATGAGATGTTTGACCCTGGTCATCTTTTTCTCCTTTTTAATTTATTTTGAAATAATTTTAATTGCAAAACTAGTACAGAGAATTCTGATACGATGTCACCCAGCTTCTCCTAATGTTAGCATTGCACGTAACCACAGTAAACTGACACTGACACACTTTAACTCACTACTCTACAAATCCCAGTGGAGCTCCACCCATTTACCCCCAAAATGTCCTTTCTCTGGTTGGAGACACCACCCAGGTTCCCACATGCATTTGGTTGCCATGCCTTCTTAGTTCCTTCCAGTTCAGTACAGTTCCTCGGTCTTTCATCGCCATGACACTTTTGAGAAGGGAGCATTGGCCTGTTATTTTAAGAATGCCCATGAATTTGTGATTGAAATTTTTCATGAACCTTTCAATAGATGCAGAAATAGTATTTGACATGAGTTATAATAAGTATCTGAAAATGAAGAATAGGAGGCAAGTTTCCCAACTTATTTAAAGACAGCAATGAAAATCTGCAGCTAATCTCATACACAGCTGTGGCATGTTCAAAAACTTTTAGCCAAGATCAGGAAAAAAGCATGGATGTCTGTTCTCCCCCACTTCACTTTAATATTGTACTGGAAGCACTAGCCAACTCAGTAAGGCCAGAAAAAGTAATAAGAAGAATAAAGATTGGAAAAATGGAATCACACTGTTTATAGAGGATACAACTGTGTTTATAGAAAACCCTTTAAAAATCTACAGAAATATCTACTAGAACAAATAAGTGATTTAAGTAATATATCAGCATACAAGATCAAACAGCAAAATCAACTTAAGTTTTACATATTAGAAATAAGAAATTTAAAAATAATCTTTAAAAATGTAACTATTAGGCTGGGTGTGGTAGCTTATGACTGTAAATCCAGCACTTTGGGAGGCCAAGGCGAGTGGATCACTTGAGGTCGGGAGTTCGAGACCAGCCTGGCCAACATGGCGAAACCCCCATTTTGACTAAAAATAAAAAAAATTAACAGGGCGTAGTTGTGAATGCCTGTAGTCCCAGCTACTTGGGAGGCTGATATGGTAGAATCACTTGAACCCAGGAGGTGGAGGTTGCAGTGAGCCAAGACTGCACCACTGTACTCCAACCTGGGCAACAGAGTGAGACTCCATCTAAAAAGAAAGTAACTATTGCAATAGCAGGAAAAACAAGTAAATTTAACAAAAGATTTATAAGAACTGAGTGATGAAAACTACAAAAAATTGCAAATAAAAATTAAAGACCTAAAAAAATGGAGAGACACACTATGCTCATGGTTCAGAAAACTAATATTAGTTAGATGGCAATTCTCCACAAATTGGATATATAAGTTCAGTGTAATTCTAATAAGATCCTAAGAGGCTTTGTTGAATAAATTGACAAGTTATTTTATACTTTACATGAAAAGAGAAAATAACCTAGAATAGCCAAAAACAATCATGAACTCAAGAGTAAGCTTGAAGTATTAGCTTTATTTGCCTTCATTACTTAAAACAAAGCTGTAGTACTCATAGCAGTGTGGCATTGGTATAAGTTGAGAATCCACAAACAAACTCATGCATTTATGGCCAATTTATTTTCAACAAAGGCACTGAGGTAATTCAATGAAGAAAAAGTCTATTCAATAAATTGCACTGGAACAACTGGATATCTGTAAGAAAAAAAAAAATAAACCTCAACCTGGGTTACACAAAGATGTCTTAGACAAGACACAAAAGACTACTAAAATAGTGACAAACGAAACTTCATAAAAATTAAAACCTTTTTCTCTTTGAAAGACAGTTACAGATCATATAACTGGCAGATGGGAAATTGGAATTCCATTTGAGGTATCTTAGACCCTAAAACCCTAGCCTTTTTCACCACTCCATGTGGCCTCTGGTACTCACTCCAGAGTAAGGTAGTCTGGTCAGAAATAAACAGCATATATCAGCATATGTATCTAAAGAAGCCTAGGAAATATTTGATATGATGAGTCAAAGATCAATGATATTAGCTAACATATGTATTACATAAAACTGAACTTTCTGGAAACTTTCTGCATAGTGTAAGAAAGTAGATACCTTTTGCTTCTTCATATTAAGTAGATAACCGATAAAAAAGATGACATACAAAGGAAAGAAAGGCACCCAGAATGGAAATAGCAGTGACTGAGCAGGGATCTGGACCCTGGTCTTAACTCCTTACTGACAAGGAGTATGACCTTAAATTTCTGCACATTAGATTCCCTCTACCTAAAATACAAAGGTTAACTTAGAAGGACAAACCCTCATGCTCCTTTCAGATTCATAATATTAGAAAAGATTCTCCAGTCCTTTAGTCAACAACTTTTATTGCCAAGTTCTAACTGTGCATAGTTCCTTAGGTTGAGCGAGGAGTGTTAGAACAAACAGAGTCCGAACCCCAGATTTGAAGTCAGGACCATCACGATGGCTGGCGCTTCCCTTTGGCAGTTGAGCTGCATAGTCCCTGCTGGGGTACCGTCTGTCACAGCCCTATGAAGCCAGAGGATAAAAGGTGGGAAATGTTCACTAGCTGTGGTGTTTTATGTGGTGGGTTATTTTTCACCAGCTGCAGATGGCTCTGCAAGAAAAAAAAAGAGAGGGCATCTCAGTGACTGGCAAATCGCACCCAACAGCTTCACCAGAGATGAATGAGCTCTCTGTCTAACTGGGAGCTAGGCCTGGAGATTCACCTTGGGGAGAGTCCAGCCTCCTCTATATTTTCTGACAATCTCCATCCAAACTCCCCACAGGCCTGTGGTGTCTAGTACTGCACAATCTCACAGCCCCCATGTACTCAATTCACAATGATTAATGATGCGATGCAGTGCCTCAGATTCATCCACCCATTCTGGGAGTCCCTATAAAATAGCAGTTTGTACCTGGCCCACAGTAGGTGCTTGACAGGATATTTATCCAAATGTATTACATTGAAAAGTCCTTCACGTCTATCATTGAAAACTACAGATGGAGCTTGTTCTTTCACCTCTGTCAAATATTTCCTGAAAATAAAGCTATTTAAGCATACGAGGTTGAGCCTGATTCTATCTGATTGTCGCTGTTGTTCCAAGCCGTCTTCCATTGTCCCAAATTCCTGCTTTAATTTTGAGCTAACTGAAATTGACCTCTTGTACATCCAACACAGCTGGGGTAATGAGAAGTTCTAAAATTAACAATAACAGAGTTAGGGCTTGACCTAGCCATTAAATGGTGAAATTTGTTTGGGGCATCCAAAATATTTCCTTTTTGCATCAGCCAAAATACCACTGGCTGCTCTTTTTCACTTCTCTTCAAAAACTTGCTTTCAGAAAAAGCTCTGACATCCATCATATATACCATCATATATACCATCCATCATATATACCATCATATATAGCATAAGTTTGTCAATGTGATAGAATTCTGAGGAAATTTACATCCTAAGGCATAATTCTAAATGTTTCATGAAAACTTTAGCCAACCAAATAAGCAATTCAGTTGGCAGAATTCAGGGAGAGGTTCTGGTTTTTTGTTTGTTTGTTTGTTTTGTTTTGTTTTGTTTTGTTTTGAGACAGAGTCTCACTCTGTCACCCAGGCTGGAGTGCACTGGCACAATCTCGGCTCACTGCAACCTCTGCCTCCCAGGTTCAAGTGATTCCCCTGTCTCAGCCTTCCGAGTAGTTGGGATTACAGGTGTGTGCCACCACACCCTGCTAATTTTTGTGTTTTTAGTAGAGACAGGGTTTCGCCATGTTGGCCAGGATGGTCTCGATCTCCTGACCTCGTGATCCACCCGCCTTGGCCTCCCAAAGTGCTGGGATAACAGGCGTGAGCCACCGTGGCTGGCCCTGTTTGTTATATCATAGAGACTATGTTACCTAAAAGTAAAATAGGCCTTAACTTTTTGTGTACTGTCCTCCACTACTTCTTTTGACCTTTAGCTACCCATACACCTGATTCACTGTGTTAATGATTTTGATGCTAAAAGGCGAAATGGATGGCTAATGACTTTAAAAAGCTACTACCAAGGAGTGACTAACGGTCTGGAAAGACACAAGCAGACAGCATCATGAAATACACCTGTGCCTTCAAAGAGTTAATGTATTTCTGAAGGTTTCCTCCGTCTTAGAAAGATATTCCTCACTTTGAAGTAGAAAAAAATCTAGGCGTACCTGAAGAGGAATGCTAAAAGAAGAGAGGCTGCTTTTAGGAGATATTGAACTCCAAACTTTAAATGATTTAAATGCAATCCCCATGTGCAGCTGCTAAACCAAAGCACCTCACCCCAGGGAAGAGATGAGAAATTTTGAGGGCAATTGAACACTGAGAATTCTCATTGTGGCTTAGCAAAAAGTGACTTAGCACATGTGTTTCAGTAATTATGAAGCGTCGGAGTGCTCACTGGCTCTGAAACACAGTCACAAGTATGACAACTCGGGTGCTGGTGTAAGAAGCAATCAGATGAGGCAGGAATGAACACCTTTTGCCTTTGCAATCTGCTCATGCTCTGGGCAACTTTTCTTCTGGGAATGGATGTCTGGGTTGTGCACTCACACCAAGATTATTCATTACTTTTTAAGATTAGCTGTGCAGAGCTAATCAGGGAAAGAAGAAAGGTAGAATAGTTATTAGGTAACCACCACGTATTCAGCGCCTACTAGGAACCTGGAATTTTACATATACTCCTTAAAAACAAAAAGTTAAAAAAGAAATTGTGAGATCTCACACACATTACAGAAAGATACAGAAACTGCAAGCTCCTCTGTCACTCTGCACAAATCATAAAATACAATGTTGCTAGGCACCCAGAGGGCCTCTGCAGATCCATGCCTTAGAACCACCTACCTCTCCCCTAAAGGTTAGCCTCATTTATGTCACTCCTTTTACCATATATATTCCTTGTAAACATGCATTTATAAAGGCTTGGTTTAGTTGTGCTTGTTTCTGAATTATATATAAATAGAATTAAGCAGCATGAACTCCTTTGTATCTGGCTTCTTTCATTCAGAACAAAGTTATGTTTATGATGTTCGTGTTTTTGTTTATAAATGTAATTTGTTCATTTCATTGCTGTCATATTATATTACATGACTATATCACAATTTGTTTAGTCAACTGTTGATGGGCTTTGGGTTAGAACTACTATAAATAATCAGCTATGAACATTCTTATACCTGTCTTTTGAGGCAGGTGGGCATGCATTTTTAGATATATACCTAGTGATAGAATTGAGGGTCATGATAGACTAAGGGCCTATATGGTCAAGTTAGTGTAGACAAGTAAGTCCATTATGTTATTCACACCTACAGACATTTATGGAAACTATACACAAGTAGTTTGAAATCAGGAATCATCCAACTGATAATTATCTTGAATCTCATGCAATGTACCATAGTAGACCTGCAAATGGGAAACTCACAAATGGTGACTAAATCAGAACCAACAAAAGTCATTCATTCATTCATTTGACTTTTTTCATTGAATACTAGCTATGTACTACATACTGTGCTAGGAGCCTGCATTGTTCTCTGCAGAGTAGGGCTTTCTAATAGAAAATAAGAATCACAGAATTGCAGCAGGTGTGTAACTGAAAAGAGATAATATAGTTGAGGCCATTTATTAAATAATGAAATTCAGAGCCACAGAGAAGGAAAGGAATTTATTCAATGTCTATAGAGAGCTGTAGGATCCAGGTCTCTTGGTTCTCAGATCCAGAGAAATCTTTTCTGAGAAGGAAGAGTGGGGTCAAGGAAAGGAAAGTTGTGTGCTCATATTAATTACATTCAACTGTTTCTGAGATTCTATTTTCCCTTTCTTCTCCCTTTTAAAGGCTAAAATAAGAAGTAGACAACTGACCAAGGTACAAAGTTTGTTTCTTCTCTCAGTCTCCAAAGACTTTGCCTCTGACATGGTCTACATCTTCCTTCCCCAGGTACCTATTCTAGCAACCCTGAGGTGCTTAAGAAACTCAATCCAACTCTTCTATAACATCTATTGATTTTGTTAATACTCCAAAAAGCCTTGCCTTCTAAGCCTCACCCACCATGTTGCCACAGCAGCTATGGCATGAAAGAACCACAACTGCAAGAAAGTAATGCACCTTTCCCAGATCAGATACAAGCTTTCTGGCAAATGAGATTTACATGGTCACTTTAGCCTCATTAAACCTAGTTCAGTTTGTACCTTTCCATACATTTCTCAAAAAGTTTTGAACAGTTACAATTCAGTAATCATAGAAGCTTCATTTTGACCTATTTTTCTTTAAGAAAAAAATAGGACAATGCTATTTTCTTCCAAGACATCATTAGTACTCTTGGGTTTCTTCTCACTAAAAATTGGAGAGTTCAATATTCTGTTCAATGGTAGAAAGAGCATGGGAACTGGGGGACAGAATATATGATTTATATCCAGGCTTCCAGACAAACCATCGCCTCTGTCTCAAGGTTGTTTATTATGTATAATCCATTTGAAAAATTGTCTAATAGTAAGTGCTTAAAAATGTTACCCCCTTTCTGTTTTTTCCTTTATTTATTTTGGCTTAAATTGAGTTCTGAAAAAAGTGCTAATTTAACTCCTCAGAATAAAAAGACTGCAAAGTCTTGTCAAGCTCTGTATGATTCTGCAGAAACACTGTTGTGTCTAGTTCCAATGGCAGCTACAGTCCCCAGCCTGAATGCAGCAATGTATGAAAAGGAGCATAACTATCTCTGGGAAGACCAAACTAAATTCAGCTTCTCTTGATGACAAATCTCCACTTTGAGAATCTGCTTCTTAAAACAACTATGTCTTTTCCATGTTTATTCTTCTTCTACCTCCCCAGCATTTCTTTTTTAAAATCTGGGGAGTCTCAAAAAGATATAAGAAAGTTCTTTTTAATTCGTCTGTCAGAGTGTTATTACCCACTACATAGAGTCTCATAAGTTGTACCCCATAGAGCAGGCAATCAAAGATTTAAAAATGACATGTTTAGATGAGCATTTTTAGCTCTGGGCTAAAAATCAATACTGGAAAGTGCTGGAACATGGCTCATCTTGCTGTGAAAACACTCAATCAGGGCTCAACCTACAGCAGAGTTAAATTAGTAGAATGCTTATCTTTCAAAGTGTTCAATTGGGAGTACTCAAATTTTGATGCATTTTAGTTGGGTACTAATTAGCAACTAGCTGACTGCTAAATGGACTGTCACCTTTCCTTTCAACAATTCACTGAAAATTAGTCCCTCAACGTTATTTGAACACAGAGGAAATGGGTTGGGAGGGCTAGAGTTAAAGATGGGATTTCATTTGGTGCATTTATGTGAGAACTTTTAGTGTGCTGCTGGTATTTAAGGACTTCAGTAAATGCAAAAGAGGGGAAAAGGTTGGGAATGACAGACAGTGAGTTCTGCTCAGCAGGCGTTGACGCTATAGTCAAAGTATGAATGGATCTAGTTCTTTTTAAATGTTAATAAGCTTTTACACTGGAAAGGATTTCATATGTAGTTGCTATAATATCAGGCACTGGCCTATTCTGTGGTTGCTGAGGTAGCTTGGGTGTTTGAATTATTGCCAATATTAGGTGAGAAGGAATTCAAAAGAGATGTTTAAATGTTAATACTATAGGTATTTTCTTCACATCTGTTTCTTAATTGTATTATTTTGATATAGAATTGAATTTCAGTCCATCATGACATTAGCTATCTTAGTAATAGAAAATGCATGAAAGGCAAGCATAAGCATGGGCTGAGGTAAGTAGGATCTCTACTTTCCAGTGCTTAGAGAAAAGTGTTTTGCTGAGTATGTAGCCATTTTATTGCAGGGTTTGGATCTCAAATCTTCACATTCTTCTCTAACTTCCTAGACAGCAAATGTCAAAGAAACAAAGTGATGTGAGAGGAGGTGGAGTGATAATAATTTGGATCTAATAAAAATTAAATGATAATTGTCCTGGCTTCCAGAAAAAAAGTCAAACCTATCTTAGGCAGAGTTTAATATTGGAATTATAACAACAAAAAATTGACTCAATATGCTCTTACCAGATGTACACCAGGGTCTAGATACCAAAGTCACCCAGGCCAGAAATGGTCCCTACCCAGTCATCTAGAAAAAAGAAAACAAATAGCCATTGGAGAGAAACTGATTGCATTAGTCCAAACCCTGAGTCCAGTAAAACAGAGAAATCAGTGTTTATTGATGTTGAGCGACAGCATTGAGCATTTCCCATAAGACCTTCTGAACAGGGTGATCTTAACTCTCAGGCTAACAGACCTATAATTTTAGGTGTATGAAACAACTCCTGATACAGAAACTTAATTGTCAAGAGAGAGAAGGCAGATCCATCATGTGGGAAAAAGGAGGACAGAAAGTATAAATTACAGGATTATAATAAATGTATAGATTCCATGAAATGCAAATGATGATGGGTTTTGGAAATAAAATAGCAGATTAAAGTTCATCTTAAAAACATGTATGATACCAAGCTTAAAATAAACCTTGAAAAAGAAGGGTAATGAGAAAGCATATGTCCTGCCTAATAATAAAACAAATATAACTGTGACAGTAGAATGCTTATGTTTGGCCTGTGAGCTAAGGATGTTTTTTGTTGTTTTGTTTGTTTGTTTGTTCATTTTACATTTTTGAAGCTTTGGTAAGAGGCAAGGGAGGGAGTAGAGGAAGAATCAGTGCAACAGAGGTGTATATGGCCTACAAAGTCTGAAATATTCATTGTCTGCACCTTTTCTGAAAAACATAACCTTCAATTTATAATGTACATATACATTATTTTATATTTTTAAAATATATTTTATAATTTTTTTTAAATTGACTGCCTAGTCTCTCCTCTGCTGGAGGAAATGAAAGGAAAAGTCAGTTACCTATGTAACAGTGATCTGCGAATCTTTGCTTGGGGCAAACACTGAAATAATAGGATACCATTTTCTTCCTTTACCAGCTCCACATACTCACTGCTAAGAAAGATGACCTACATTCCAAAGGACTGGATCGAAAGTTACATACCAGATATGAGACAATAATCATTGGAAATACAAGCAGGCCCCAGGACAGCTGATTTCTCTCCTCTCTCCTAAAGAGGAAGTTGAAGTGAACTGAAAAGGAAAGGGAGAGGGTCAGGATTTGTGGAGAAAAAAACAAAATATTTGCTCCTCTTGATGACTCCAGCTCTCCTAGGATGTGCCTTTCAGGTCCTTCTCAAAGTTTGGTGGTTCCCTGGGACACAAAAGACCACCATTTTGTTTCTCATTTACTCCTCCATAGACAAGAAAGACATTGGATGGGGTGTACTGGGAGAAAACAGAGCAGTGGGAAGAGCAGACCGCAGATGGTGCCAAAGGAAGACGCAGGACTCAGGAATATATTCCTCCCTGCCCTTACTCCCAGCTCAAGGCACAGATCCATGCATTTCTGTACCTATGGTGTGGGCCCAGAGTGAGCCAGCAGAGTTCAATGAGGTCACGAGGAATAAGTTAGCCTCCGTTGCTATCCCTATCCAAAGGTTGTCTGGCATAGCAGGAAAACTCGTACAGCAAAAATAAAAGGAGGTATGCTTCTGGGAGCAAAGGACTGAGTGAAGAGAAACTGAGCCTTTTTAAAATCACCAGTAGGTGCAGGAGGGTGTCCAGGCAGCCAGGACACTTAATGGGCCAACCCTTAGAGCTAACAGTAAAAAGTGATTGAGGGCAGCCAGATGGCAGCATGAAAGCTGTGTGCTCTTGAAAATTGGATACTAGTAAGCGGAAAATACCCAGAAAAGGGGAATAAACCACTTCATCAAAACCTCTGCCCATGTGTTTTCTGTACATTTAGATGTTTCTGAATTGCCGATGCTTATCCACTTAACAATAATAAGCAACAACTTAATATTAGCTAACTAGTAAGAACTAAACTACCCTGTTGGAAGAACTAGATAAACATTACTTATGAGAAAGGAATCACTATTATGCTCTCTCTCTCCTCAACAGGTCAGCCGCCTTCCTACATATTAGTTATATTTAGAGTGACCACAGAATTTATTCGGAAACTTTTGAGAGTAAAGAGTATGTTACTAATGATTTTGCCAGAACCAGGAATAAACAGATTCTGTCTGGAGCAACCAAGAAGGCATGGTTACCCTAGCAATATTTGTGCCCTTTCATTTTCACAACCACAGGCTTCGTAACAATAAAAGCTGTCGCAAGGAAGTGCCTACAATATCAGGTGTTTTACCTATGTTGTTCCATATTATCCTCAAAGCTACCCTATCAAATAGGTATTATTTTCACAGTTTTATAGAAGAGGAATCTGAAACTCAGAAAGGTTAAGTAACTTGCCTAAGGTCACACAGCTTTGATCCAACAAGAGAAGATTTTATCAAGCCTGTAATATACGTGAAGTCTTTTGCTAGCTGTTTCCACATTTGATATGCCATGTTAATACTTAACCTTTGAGAAGTGGGTAAGGATGTATCTTTACAGATGAAGAAATAACATTTCAGAGGAGTTATTATGTTGTTCAAATTCAACCAATCCAGGAAGTGCAGAAGTCCAAGTTGAACCCAGGGCTCTCTGAACCTGATGTATAGGGTTCTCAGCTTCCCATGCTGCCCTTCAAGGGGCTGAAAGGGGATGTTCTCAGTCTTTAATTGCCGAAGCCCAATTTGGTAAAAAAACAAAAAACAAAACAACAACAACAAAAAAAAACAGAGTGAACAGACAGCCGATGATGAAGTTCAGGTTTTCCATTACTTTTATCATTGGAGCTTTGTACCTGTCAAAGATACATTTGTTTAAGATGCCTAGAAAAAAAAGCCATGCTAAATTATCAGCACACAAATGAGGCATAAACCCGTAGCTCTCCATACCAGAACAAATCTCACTAAGATGCTACCAAAATTAGAGAGAATCATGTTTATGTGCAGTAGTTCCCAGATAGCCTCCTGCAAGGCACACAGCGAACAGAATGCACTCATCCTTACTGACTCATATCCAGGCCTTTCAAATGACTTACATGGAACCAGGGTAACTACACACTCCATCTCTTCAACATTGGGACATGTAGCTGCAAATCCTTTTCGACCCTCAAGTAGATGAACGGTGTGCATACAAGCTATCTAAATTTGTGAGTAGCCAGAAAGAATTGAAGGTGGTCAGGAAGTGTGCAAAAATCAGAAAAACAGTGCCTCAGCCTGCCTTCCCTGGTGACCTGAAGGGAAATATAATAGAGTTGGTTTTTGTAACATGTCTTATTACTGTATTAGGATCATGTTAAGCATACTGTCAAAGCCTGATACAAGTGGGCTAATCCTAAAGAAAAGACTAGAAAAAGTCTAACAGTGAGTTATTTTCTGAGGGAACATAGATATTCCCAGGACACCCTCGAAAGCAGAGGTCTGTCTCTGAAAATTAGTTCATCCTTCAGCTTATGAAGTCACCTTCCTGAACATGAGATGAGATTAGGACCATGGGCTTTGCTTTCAGGCAGAGTTGGATTAAAAAGTTAATTCTGGGACTGACTGGCTTCTTTCAGCTTGGGTTAGTTTATCATCTGTGAGACTCAGTTGCTTCCTCTATAAAACATGATCGTAACATCAACTTCCAAGGGCTGTGGTAAAAACTAACCCGAGAGATCATATATGTGCACACCAGGCAAAGAAGATAACATGGAGTCATGTAGTAGAGGCTTAGTGAAGGTTAATTTTCCTTACATTGCTCTAAATGTGTGACCTTCTGTGAGTCACTCAGTTCCTCAAAGTTTCAGTTTCTTGATTTGCAAAATGTAAATAATAAAATTTGTGAGCATTAAACAAGAGAATATATGTAAAGTACGAATCACAATTCCAGGCACAAGTCTAGCACTCAGTAAATATTACTTCATATCCCTCCAGTGCTATTTCTCCAGGCAGACTTTCTGTTCAGCTGCACTAGTAGATACTGCATTATATTTGCCCAAAGTTTGCACAGAATCATAGGAGTTAAAATACTGCTGCTATTCCTGAGCAATGAAAGAAGTGAATGGTGTCTGCCTGGTTTTGGCCATCACACCAGTTGAACCAATCTAGAATATGTGGCCTTTGCATTAACCCAGAGCCTTCCAGCCTACTTCTACCACTCAACTGCAGCACAGTGACCCACCTCCTGCAGAGGCTCGTTATCATAGACACTGATTTGTCATGCTGGGCCTTGCTAGCAGCTTTCTAGTCACTCACTTCATGCTTCTCGTGGCAAATTATATTTGACTTTCAATTTAAAATCCAGAATACTCTGAAATAAAACCTCAGTGTAATCATGGTGATAAAGCAGTGGCACGTGCAGTTTTGACAGGATGAGATTTTTTGTTGTTGTCTGTCATGAAGAATCTCTTTCTGCATAGACCCACGCCCAAATCTGACCTCCAAAAGCCCCACACACATATCAGGGAATGATAGAAGATTCACTCATCCACACTACCTTGAACTTATAGGGAGCTCACAGCACTAGAAGTTACTTTTAGAAGCAGAGGATTACTGTCCTATTGAAAGTCATGGAGTCTTAGTTAGGCTTGGTTCAGTGAGCATGAAATGAATGAAGTTAGAAATGGAAAGAAAAGCCATATCTCAGCAATAAAGTTTTCATCTTATTTAATCAAACACATATTTGCATATTTCTTTGGCAAAGACATCAGGTTCTCCAGTTGACAAGCTAAAGCAAAATCTGCCAAAGGAAATTGTTTTGGTTCTCTCTCCTGAATAAGAAACATTAACTCCAATTTTTCAGCATTAAACTTTGGTGGCTATTACTGCTATTTTCAAGTCCATTTGACTATCAAGTCCATTTGACTTAATGAATTTCAAAAACACAATCTGGGATTCCGAGTATTTAGAGAAAGGATACTTAATTTCAATAGATTATCAATTGCATGAAAGTTTGCAAAGGTTGGTCAACTCTGGTTGAGCGATCAATCCAAAAGTATTTACATTTGGTCCTAAGCTACAAGCATACTTACATTTAAGTATGGATGTTGGACTTGTATCATATAAAGTACTTGATATCTTTAGCATCTTGGCCTTGGAAACCTTAAAATTAGCTACAAATTAGGGAATTATTTAAACCTAACTTTTACAAGCATTCTTCATGATACTTCTTCACATATAATGTTGTCATACTGATTTATACATGATCTCCTCCCTTAATGCCTTCCAACTGGAAAGCAAACCGTTGAACAAGCCAAATTTGATTCTGATATTGAAAACTTTATAAGTGCCAAAAATATAAAACCCAAAGATAATTCAACTTGCCATTGGAGATATGTAAATTATATATTAAAATTTACAGCTTATCAGATATTTTCTATAAAAGCATTTCAGCTGCATAGAAAATTGGTATTTATAAATATTTGACAAATTTCCCTATGCCATAAATTTAAAGAATAGGCAAAATGCTGTTTGCCCCCAGTGACATTGTAACCAAGGGAGTTGTGTGATTCGACCTCCAAAGAACTGTGCAGGGACTCCCCTGGCTGTATTTTCTTCAATCTCCCTATTTGCCACTGATTTCAATGGTTCCTCTTTTTCTCACACCATCTGGTATAATCTGGCCATGATTATTTTTATGACTTAAGAAGAAGAAACACTGCCTCAACACACAAGAGGTTTCCAACTTTAGTCTTTGAGAGCCATTGCCAGGAAAAGAAAGTGGGGATGAAGACAAAAATTCCAGAGACTGACCAGATGTGAGCAGCACCTGTTAATGTTCCCTCTAACTTCTCTGTGACTGGGGTAGATCTGTATCATACACTATAATCAGAAAGCAGTACTGTGCTCAGCCAGCTTCTCATCTTATGCTCTCATCTTAAGACTTCACAGTCTTACTCACAATTAAATTAATATGACAGGTTATCTTTCTTGTCAATAAAACCATTGTCCCTGGAATTCCTCTTCCAACCATATATTTTCCTCAAGGCCCTTCTTTGGTCCAAGATCCATGTTAATATAATAGTCAATATCTATTGAGTATTTACCTTATATTGGCCAATTTACCAAATTCTTTATGTATTTTAACTCAAAATAACGATATTATTACCATTTCCATTTTACTCATGAGGAAATGAAGATATAGACTGGTGGAAGCATTTAATGTGAACTCCAGAAGACTAAGTCCCACAAAGTTAGGCTTAGCATCTTCTTACCCTTACTGTTCTCCAGAAACAGTACCTTGTTTTCTCAGCCTGGCATTATTAGTAAGGTCACATATTTGATTCTTAACTTTTGAGCTTCTGATTCCTAATTACCTTGGTGAAAATGTATTTTGAGTTCTAATTATGAAATTGGCACTGAGTCATTACTTTAAGGTACATGAAGCCAACCAAAAACCCCTCTCTAACTACCACCATTGGCTACTTCCACCAACTGATCCATGGATCCTGACTTATGCTGACTCAGAAGGTAAGGAAGTTTTGATTCAGTAGAGTCAAGAATATTGTCCCATTCCTGGAGTCAGGGATTCTCTTACAGAAGAGAAGGGAATAGTGTTCTGAGATGAGCCCTCTAAAAATACCTAATCTGCCTCATTGGGAAAGATTCACAAAGGAAGAGAGGGAGTATGTTGTAATAGGAATTATAAAGGCACTGTGATGTGGCCTGAAAGTGAGAAAGACACCAGAAGTACAAAAAATTGTAACAATAACCACAGAACCCATTTGTGAAGCATCTGATATATGCCAGCAATATACCAGTGATTGTATTGTGACAATGATGATTATGATGATAACAATTTAAAAAAATGCTTATATAGTGATTCTTATGTGCAGGCATTGTTCTAAGTTCTTTATATATCATAACAAATAGAATCTTCACAACAATCCTATGAGTTATATGTTATTAATATACTCTAGAGATACGAAAGGGACTCTTATGTTGAGCAATTTGCTGCATGTTGGCTCAAAGATGGGTTCTAGAATATCCTCTCATAATGAAGCCCCAATTTGCAATATAAGACATAGTTTGGCCGGGCGCGGTGGCTCAAGCCTGTAATCCCAGCACTTTGGGAGGCTGAGACGGGCGGATCACGAGGTCAGGAGATCGAGACCATCCTGGCTGACACGATGAAACCCCATCTCTACTAAAAAATACGAAAACTGAGCCGGGCGAGGTGGCGGGCGCCTGTAGTCCCAGCTACTCGGGAGGCTGAGGCAGGAGAATGTCGTAAACCCAGGAGGTGGAGCTTGCAGTGAGCTGAGATCTGGCCACTGCACTCCAGCCTGGGCGACATAGCGAGACTCCATCTCAAAAAAAAAAAAAAAAAAAAAAAGACATAGTTTGGTACTGAAAACCCAAAAGACTTGACACTTCTCTGAACTTTCAGACAAAGATGGGTGGGGACGAGGAAAGAAAACAAATAACAATAAAACCTCTACTCAGGAATAGCTACCACAGATATTTCAAAACACAGAAATAAACTAACTTTATAGAAAACAGCCAAATTACTCATGAAATGAAAGACTATGTCTTGGGATGTAAAAATGTTGGAGATTTCATAAATAATTTCAAAGTATATATTTAATTTAATTAATTTATTTATTTATTTAGATAGGGTCTCACTCTGTCACCCAAGCTGGAGAGCACAAGCTGGAGAGCTGGTGGCACAATTATAGTTCACTGCAGCCTGAAACTCACTGCAGCCTGAAACTCCTGGGCTCAAATGACCCTCCCACCTCAGCCTCCAAAGTAGCTGGGATTACAGGTGCACACCACCACATCCAGCTAATTGTGTGTGTGTATGTGTGTGTGTATGTGTGCGTGTGCATGCAGGTAGATGGGGCCTCATTATATTGCCCAAGTTGGCCTTGAATTCCTGCCCTCGAATGATCATCCCACCTTGTTGCCCCAAAGCATTGGCATTATAGGTAGGAGCCTCCATGCCCAGACTTAAAATAGATATTTTATGAATCTGAAAGAGTTAATGACAAAAATACCATTCTTAAAAGAACAAGAGATTATGAAACAAAAGAGACAGATATAAATCTAATATTAATAAATATGAAAAAAGCTGTCAATTAGAAATTCAGAAAATAAAAAAGTGTAGCCACTGAAAAACTTTTGCAATAGATGATATAGAGTAGTAATATTAATAGTACGGTATACAATTCCCATAATTGATTGAGAATCATTAAACTGAAAGATAGTCCTAATGAACTTACCCAAAATCATTATAATGAACACAAAAATGTGAAATAAAACCTGTTGTGGTATTAAGAAACTCCAACTATAAATTCAAGAATAAGCAGAAGCAATATTTGAAGAAATAATGACTACAACTTTTTAGGAAAAAATTAAAAACAGGAAAACTCACATTTAAAAGACACAGTGCAACCTTGGGTTAATTACAAAATAAAAACAAAAGCAAACGGTAAGGTATACATTTATTATTTGACTCAGCAATCTTTCTATTAGAAATTTATCCTAAGGATACACATCAATAAACTAAAACAATATATGCACAAGTTTATTCATGGTGGAACTTTTATTATACCAAAATATTAGAATAGCTTCAATGCCCATCCATAGAAAGCCAATTGAATAAACTTGATTTATCATCGTAATGGAATATTATACAGCTGCTACAACAGATTGAGAAAGATCACTATGAATTCATATACAGTGATTTAGAGGATACATCGTTACATGAAAAAAGCACAGAAAAATATAAAGAATATGTAGTGTTCTCTGTTAGAAAGTCTGAAAATATGTATGTACATATGTTTATTTTGGCAAAAAGAAATACAAGACAGATTGAAACAGAAACAAAAATAACAACAAACAGGTCACCTAGAAGTGGTGAGTAGGAAAAAGATGAAAGGGTTAGAGAAGGGAATAAGGCTTCTCAGAATACACAGTGAAACAAAATGAATATAGAAAGAAAGCAATGTAGTCAATAAATTAAATAAATTGGTTTGAAAATGTTGGCAAATCTATTAAGTAACATCTTTTTTAAAAGAAGCCATTATTACTATACTTCGTTAGTTTAAAAATACTCGAAATAGAATTCTATCACAGCAAAATTTTGGAAATGCTAATTTGTTTGTCTTATTTTTGTAGGAAGAGTTTCTAAGATCCTTTAGTCATGGTTTAAAAACTATATTAAATATATATGATAGAAATGTAACAGTAATCTCTAAGAAAATGAAAATAATTTAAATCTTCCAAGCTAATGGGAAAAAAGCATCAAGACAATTTTGTCAAAGAGATGAAAAAAAAAAAAAAAGCTAAGTGAAAGAGAACCAATATAAAATGGCTACAACACATCATAATGTTTCAAATATAAGGAGATTAAAACCAATTTGACAAGGCTGAAGAAATAAATAGTCGAAGATAAAGAATGTCTGAACATTGGACATAGAAATATTCACACATGGCCAGGTGCGGTGGTTCATGCCTATAATTCCAGAATTTTGGGAGGCTGAGGAAGGCAGATCACAAAGTCAAAAGATCGAGATCACCCTGTCTCTACTAAAAAATACAAAAAAATTAGCTGGGCGTGGTGGTACACGCCTGTAGTACCAGCTACTCAGAGGCTAAGACAGGGGAATCACTTGAACCTGAGAGGCAGAGGTTGCAGTGAGCCAAGATGATGCCACTGCACTCCAGCCTGGCGAAAAAACGAGATTCCATCTCAAAAAAAAAAAAAATTTATATATACATATATATACACATACACACATAAATAAAAATGTGCACCACTGCCAGTTCTCCCACCTCAGACAGTCAATTCTCTCACTTTTGGGAACCACGTGGAAAAAGCATTGGAGAATTTGGAGAATCTGTAATTTCATAATTAGAAGAAGGAAAGAAAATATTTTGAACAAATATTATTGAAGCAAGTAAATATTTGTTCAAATTAATTTACCAATGAAAAATGAAATATTAAAAAACCAGAAGCACCTTAAGAAAATGAATTTGGGGACAATATTCTAGGCAGGGCTGACTTGACAATATCCTGAATCCTTCTGCCCAGAATCATACAGACACAAACACACAAACACTATTTTCATGTGATCTCATGGTTTGAAATTCCACCAGTGAGAGATGCATATGGGTTAAGCGTCTAAATATACGAACACATCAGGGTTGATGGAAATTCTCTGCTATATGTGGAGGGCTTAGAGGGAAAGGGTGAGGGGAGTACTAATTTTGGAAAGTGAAAAGAAAGGAGTGAGTGCACAGAAAATGAAAGTGATGGGAAATTAGGCAACTGGGTGCAAAGACAAAAGGAAAGGAGAAGGTGCCAAAGATACTTCATCTACTCACAAATCTTGCTTTAAGCTCAGATCATATGTTTAAAAGATGCAGGAAAAAAAGAGTTATCTCATTCTCTCTTTTGACTCCTCCTGAACTGCATGGCTCTTGATAGCAGGCGATGGCATTTATGGCTCTGCTATCAGTCCTTCTGTTATGCCAGGATTAGAGATGCTTTGGCTGCCAAACACAGAACTAAATTAACCTATACCAATATTTCTACAAGCTATTGTGTTCCAAGACAAGCCATAGGCGTGAAGCAGATGTTCTCAAAGCATATATTTGACAAAAGATTAATGTCCGGAGTGGTATGTATTCTAAACAACTGATTTACACACATAGATTTTGCACATAACTCCTGTGTTGGTTGAGTTTTTCCTCTTTATAATTACTTTGATATTTTTCCCCATTCATTTTTCTTTTTTTCTTTGAAAACCTAATGTGTGCTGGGTACCTCAGTGGATGAGGGCTATACATGGGTAAGTAAAACAAGACCCTGCCTTCAGAAAGCCTTGACGGGGTAGCAGAGGAATTCACTGCCGAGGCAAAAATTTACCAGATGAAAGAGAGAGGAAAATGTAAAAGTTGGCAAAGAATAGAAGTTCAGTTGGGTGTGTTTTCTTTCAAATCATTTATTCAGTTTTTCTCATTGCTTTCTACTATAAGCCTGATTTCATTAAGAAAGTACTCACGAAATTTCTAAGACAACAGACACAAAAGAAATTTTTCAACAAAATCTGCCTAACATATCTCCCCCATCTTACTCCTTCCACCCCATGGAGCAGACAGCTGGAGTCAGCTGACTTGTTCATATTTGTGTATTTGCAGGGTTTAACCTCTTCACTGCACCAACAAGCCAGGCATGACCACTGAATTGTCACTGTTCTGCCCACAATCCATACTCTCCTCAGAGACAACACTGTTGGCAGTTTTTTAAAGGATTGATGTTGCATAATACGCACTATGCAAAAAATGCTCAGTCCCCAATGCAGCCTGCTTGCCATACTCCAGAGGTTACACTTTGCGAAGTTCATGCCAGAATGTTCTGCTTTCACTGAGTGCTTAAATGCTCTTAGCAGGAAGAGAGGATAGGATTTGTTCCCCATTGAGACTCCGGAAATAATAAGTAGTTTGCAAAAAGTGAAACCTCTCAGTCAGCGATCTGTGCTTGGGAATGAGCCTTTGACCCATAGGAATTTGTTAAGTTTACTTTCAAACTCTTCATTTTTAAAAAAGTTTTTTCCTTGTTGTTGTAGAGAATTGTTTCATTTGATGCATCACTAGCCTTCTTCTGTTGTTATTTTGGTTTTTTTTGTTGTTGTTTTTTGTTTTTAAATCAAGGGCTGTGTGTTGTACTTTGCCCTCCAGATAAAAACCATTGTGGCTACAGCCTTTGCTGAGAACCCTACCCAGCAGAGACTGAAGCATTTGCTTCTTCTGATGAATCTGATCAAGCCCATCTTCTTCCAGTATCTCAATTCTGAGTGCAGCCCCTTGATTAAAGGAAAAATCAACCTTCTGCAGCCCTGGGCCTAACCCGACTTTTTCCCTTGTGTAGTTTCATCTCCAGACTTTCCAAACCTGGCTCCTTTCCTGGCTGCTTCCTCCGTGGCCCCTTGGAACAACAACTGGCATTTAAGCACCAACATTTACAAAGGACTTCCACACACAGAATGGGAGGCAAAATAGACTAATCACTTACTGTGAGCCAAGCACTGGGCAAGACACTTGAAAAACATTACTATACCTAATCTATAAAACTCTGTTGGGTTTTTCTATTCCCATTTTACACATGAAGAAAACAAAATATACATCTCCTCAAGGAAATCTAGCCTCATGATTATTGTGTAAACTACAACAAAATGCATCATTCCATCATCTCAGTATCTGTTTCCTAAAAAGACATGATGATCAGAAGCCAACAAGATATTTATGATTCTATCTCCATCTTTTATAATCATCTCATTCTTAATTAACTCAGCAACATTTCTTGAACATTTAACCACTTGGACTTTATTGAGTCCTTTTATAGCATTCAACTTAGTTTATGGAAACCACAGTCTTTCCTTTTGAGCTCATATTTCAATGGCTTACATAATGATATATTAAAACATGCAAGTGCTGTAGCAAGTGCAAGTGGCAAAAACAGGCTTGGGAAGAGCCCAACTGGCTTTTCATGAGATAAAATTTCAACTAGTGGCTGCCAGAGTGGGGAGACATACTAGAGAGTAACTTTCTAACCTCTAGCTTCTGAATGAGCATTTCAGAAAATGGAGGTTAGCAGTTTTACTGCTAAATGGTATGTATGGCATGATCATGTTCTTTCCTCGTGTGTATGCCTATATTATTATAAACAAAGCAACTGAAATAGGCAGAGTATCCTTTAAATGTTTACAGACTCACCTGGGTTTGCTGCTTTTAGCTTGATTAGCTGGCATATGAGGGTGTGGCCTCTGGGAAAGGAGGTATTTTTAAGTGCTAGACAGAGACTGTGACCAAGAGCTAAGTCTGGACTAAAGCAGGATCCAAGGTTATATGAGATATCATCCCACATCAATCAGAATGGCTATTATTAAAAAGTCAAATATAACAGATACTGGTAAAGTGGCAGATACAAAAGAATACACTGCTGGTGGGAAGGCAAATTCGTTCAGCCATTGTGGAAAGAAGTTTGGCAATTCCTGAAAGAACCTGGAACTACCATTTGACCCAGCAATCCCATTACTAGGTATATACCCAAAGGAATACAAATCATTATACCATAAAGGCACATGTACACAAATATTCATTGCAACATTACTCACAACAGCAAAGACATGGAATTAACCTAAATGCCCATGAATGGTAGACTAGATAAAGAAAACATGGTACGCACACACCATGGAATACTACACAATTATAAAAACGAATGAAATCATGTCCTTTGCAGCAACATGGAACAAGCTGGAGGCCATTATCCAAAGCAAACTAACACAGGAACATAAAACCAAATACTGCATATTCTCACTTATAAGTGAGAGCTAAACACTGAGTACTTATGAGCACAAAGAAGGGAACAATAGACATTACTTGAAGGTGGAGGGTGAGAGGAGGGTGAGAACCGAAAAACTACCTATCAGGTACTATGCTTATGTTACCTGGGCGACTAAATAACATGTACACCCAACCCCTGCAACATGTAATTTATCTATATAACAAACCCACATATATACCCCTGAAACTAAAAGTTAAAAAACAACAAAAAAAGATGGACAGTGCTTTGTAACTAAAATGCATTTGTTTATTCATCCACTTATTCAACAGTATTTACAGAGGATTTTCTGTTTTAGGTGAGGAGGATGCCGTGATAAAAGCAGACATGGTCCCTCTTACAGTTTTCAGGCTTTAATGAAACCCTTAAAAAATAAAAATTATATTACAACGACAACAGGTGCTATAGAGAAGAGCTTCTTGGTGCTTCAATTTTATGTAGTCAGAAAGGTCAAAGGAGACATTCCTGGGTAAATGATACCTGTGAGAAGAAGGTGTAGGAATCAGCTCCATAACCAAGGGAAAGAAGTACATTCAGAAAGAGGGAGAAACATGTAAAAAGATGCTGTTGTGGGAGCAAACAAAGCAATTTCAAGGCAATAGAGCGATCAATAAACATAACAAAGTATCTTCAGTCAGAAAGGTTATTCTCGGAAATAATACTGGGCTTGGTAATAAGCATCTCACAAGTTGGAAGGGGGAACTTACAGAGTTCCCCTTGGTGACAATCCACAGCATCAAAACCAAGCAGTAGCACTGAATGTCTTAAAGAAGGACATGTGAGAACTAAGCTCAGGGATCAAACTCCCAGGGCACTGGGGCTGTACAGGGAATGAGAATGACCAGATAGGTCTACAGAAAGGTCACCAGGCTGCACATCAGGGGACCCGGGTCATAGCCCTGCCTCCGTTAAATAACAGCTGTTTGACATTTGGGAAGACATTACTCTTTCTGGGTCCACAGATTATGATCACCTTTCTGGGTCTAAATTGTGACTCTGCCCCTTATTAGTATATAATCTTGGGCAAATTACAAAACTAATCTGAATTTCAGTTAATCCCTTTGAACAAATAGAGATTAAAAAATCCCTTCCTCCTTGAACTGTAAGGATCAAATGAGATAATATGTGTAAAGTGCTTAGTTGTAGCAGATGCTGTTGGTCCTCCACCCATATGCCTTGTAGCTGCCAGTGTTCCCTGACAGACTTCCAATTGCCAGTAACTTCATTTTGTGCCTCAGGACATTTTCTCCAAAATCTTGAAAAGTCACTTTGCCCATGCAAAATTAACACCTGCCTCCCTTCCACAGCAGCCATTAGGCAATGGTTCAGAAACTGCACATAAATGCTTCAGTTTCTTAGCCCTTTAAATGGATTACTTCTGAGGTTTGGGTTTTACTCCTTTTCTCAGATTTTCCCATAGAATTAAGCTCCACCCACCCGAATGGAATAAACCACTTGCATTTGAATCTTCATCTCAGGGTACACTCCTGGAAGAACCCAAACTATGACTCTGTACAATATCTTTCATATAATAAGCACTTAATAAATATTTGATTAATTAATGACTTATGTTTAAGAGAGAAATCCATTATATCTACTAAAGCAAATAAGTTTTCTAAAACTTTAAAGATTGTTTCAATTTCTAGGAGAACTCTAAAAATTGTTCTAGCACAAAATAACTAAAAAAGATTTATTACTTTTTCCTGGTACAAATAGAAGGGTAGCTATATGGGCAAAGTAAAAGGTAACTAGATTCAAAGCACAAGTCATCTGGACTGTTAAGAAAGCCAAGCAAAGACCTGAAGATAGCAGCAGATGGCATCCATAAATTATTTGAAGGAGCTTGAAGAAGCTGCAAAAAGCAAAATGATGATGCTTCCTCTGGGAGACAGCCCAGACTCCTGTTAATACTCCAAACTTGGTAGCAACTGGCCCCTCTTTCTGTCTTCCAATATTTCAGGATAGCCAACCGTATAAAAATGCAATATATTATGTAAGTTTACATTATAGAATTTAAGCACCCTCATGGCAGTGCTAGGTCTAGAGAAGGCTTTGCAAATCAATGAGGGGGAAGCTGTGGACTTACAAGGATTTTTCAAGCTTGTAAGTAGCTTACATTCACAACCAGCTACCTTGACAATGTCAAGCCTCCCCTTTGGGTAGGGTAGTAATGGTAGCAAACTCTAGCCAATTGGAACAGTATGCAAAATAAGTGAACATTCAAACCCTGAGCCATGTGGGCCCTCATCATGGAACTGAAGCTAAGGATAATTATTCTACTATTTTCACTATTAATTATTACTACCTTAATAAAAATTTCTTACAAAAACTATGGTCAGCAGTTTTTCAGATGGAAAACACTAATTTATCCAGTAAAATATGTTTCCCAGGTATTTTTGTGCATATTCAAGCCAAGAGAAGGAAACTAACTTTCAGACTTTAAATTGGTCTTCAAAAATAATAATTTTTATCACCATAAAACAGAAAATAGAGGGTGCAGAGAAACATGTTATCAATGCCACAGGTATGCAATCAGCAAAATATAGACCATGAGAAACTCTACTAGACAACTAACCAAGTTTCTTATGAAAATTGAAGAGAGGTGGAATGTACATGTGTATAAAGGAGGGGAACTATAAATTAAAGAATACTTCAGGAGACATAGGACAATAATGATCACAATTTTCACTATTTACTATGTGATACACAGTAGATGAAATATTTTGTGTGTATCATTTTATTTACCTCATAACCATCCTCTGATGTTACATGTGGCTGTATAACAAACCATTTTAAAACTTAGTGCCTAAATACAACAAACCATTTATTATTTCCCATCAGTATAGGACCACACTGCTCTGGATCAAAATAATTAAGAACCTCGTCTGGGACAACTGGGTTGACCTGGCTCTGCTCCACAGGATCTCTCATTCTCCAGGAGGCCAGGCTTGATCTCATGGTATAGGCACAGATTCAAGAGAACAGAAGCATGGGCTTGGTACTGGCACATCTTTTCTTCTACCATGATGTGCTGCCATAGCACTGACTCAGGAAGTCGGGGGAAAAGATTCCATCTTTTGATGAGAAGAACTGCAAAGTCACATTGCAAAGAGAATGGATACTGAAAAGAGTAAAGAATTGTGGTAATTTTTAAATCAGTCCACAACATCTGCTAATTGTTACGATTGTCTCACTGCTACTGTAAAAAGAAACAAAACAGCAGATCTTGGAAGTCTCAAGGTTTGCAGGCATTTGCATGCAGTCAGGGCAAGGATAGGGTTAGAATTCTTTAGAATCTTCTCTTCCGGCACCTTTTAATTTTACTAACTAGACTTTTCCTCTGTTTCTCTGGGAAACCCCCACTCAATCCCCTGAGGCTCTTATACATCCCTATAGCACTCTTGAATTCTTCAGCCTTGGCTCTCATCATATTGTATTGTATTTCTTTGTTTAACTCCCTGACTTCCTTTAGAAGGTAGTTGTCTGATGGCAGAAACTGCCTTTTCCCTTCATCATTATATCCTATGCATATCAACTGCAGAGTCTGACAAAGCATCACCACACAAGAAAATACTGTATTATTTGCTGAATGAATGAAAATTCAGAAAAATATGAATGAAAATAATAATGAAAGCCACTGTGACTGAGGGGACACAGAAGCATGGTTGCTTTCATTATTATTCAAGTGAAGATATAGGAATTCCCTATGATAGAGAAATCCCAGCAGTAAAATGCTGGTTAGCACACAGCCAACTCCATTCTTGCTCTTTTCCCATGGGTAACTCTCTACTAGCGAGAGAACCATAGCATTTTAACACCATAAAAATTGCAGTCAGTTATTTGTCTGCAGGCTCTTGTGCAATTGAAAGCTAAAAGTCTATCAGAGGGTTCTAAACAAGGGTGTATTTCTTGATTGAATTTCTGTCTACCACAGAGCTTGGAAATAAATTGTCCTCAATTTTTGGTGAGGTATACAGATCTGCTGAGCCATTTTCTTTTCAGCCACGTTTCCAATCACTAACTAATTATTTTCTCCAATTCCTATCTAATAAAACTTTATTTGGATCAAAATTGAATAGTCTTGGTTATGTGGAACTAGATCTGAAAAACATCGAGTAGTTGGAGAAGATATTTGAAGATATCAGGGTTGCCTCGTTGGATACAACTAGCCTGTACAATTTCAACTTAAAATTCACTAAAACTTAAAATAATTTTTTTAAAAAAGAACAACAAAATAAATGTAATATAGTTACTTTTTTCTGCAACCATTTTTCTTATAGTATTTTAAGCTTGAGCAAAAAAAGTATTAGGTTCCATGTGATTTTGCTAAAATAAGCCTCAATAAGACAGACTTCCTGATTATAAGTTTTTGAAATAAAATTCAATAACAGCTTTATCATGTTCTGAACTTCAGCATATTTATCAAGCAATTCAACTCTGAGAAACAAGTTAAAGGCTTCATAAAAATAAAAGAATAAATATTTATAACATTTGACCCAGCAAAGTTACCTATAGAAATTTATCTTTCAGATGTCCTTTCATATGTTCACAAAAATGTAATTCAACAATACTTATTACAATTTTTACAGTAAAATATTAGGAACAATCTAAACATTCAATAAAAAGTTGATTAAATACATCATATATATATGTATGTGTATGTGTGTAGAAATAATGAACTGTTATGCAGCAGTTAAAATAAGGCAATACACACATATTTATATCAATATGGAACTTTCTCCAAGATAAATTGTTAAGTCTAAAGAAAAAAAGGAAAAAACAAAGTGATGAACAATGTGATTGAATACTAAAGTTTGCATTAACTATTTTTAGTTGGTATAAATATCTGTATTCTCTTGAAGAATGCACCAGACACAAGTAAGAGTGATTGTTACCTGGTGAGACATGGGTCTGTGGAACAAGGATGAGAGAAAGAGTTACTTTCACTTTAATAGTTGTATATCTTTTGAATTATTGACCTTGTAGTTGCATTACTAGTCTTGAGCAAAATAATAATGCTAAAACAAGTAAAGCAAAACTTACGTCTGTAAAGCAGAATATTAATGCAAAGGCTTAATTGCAATCAATATTTCAAGTAGAGACCAACCAGAACTTGAAAATAATGAATACTGCTTTAATATATGTATGTAAGTTACAAAGCCAAAGATAAGTGTATTTAAGATATCTTGTTATGACTCAAGAATTAGTTTCAGTGAAAAATTACACTGGCTTTTTGGCCACCTATTTGGTTTACATGCTACTCCCCAAAAAGCCTCTATCTTAACTAGGAAGAGAAAAGGGCGCACACACACACACACACACACAGAAGAGAGAGAGAGAGAGAGAGATACACAATCATTGGCCATCCTAAGACAGAAAAGTGTCACTTGTTTGGATACCTCATTTCTCCAATGGATGAGAAATGAGGTGCCTTCATTTGGATGCCTTCATTTCTGGCCTATTTTGGAGAAAATGAGATAATCCAAGATTCATTAATGGTGATGGTATCATTTAGAGAATAGAGACTTAAAAAATAAGCACTGTGTTATGCAGAGTAACTTACTTTGAAATAAAAATACTAGTTTGCCCTTCGAAAAAAATGAAATGGTTAAACAAATAAACCTGAAAGGACCCAACGTCCACTTCTAACTATGACAATGAGAGTGTGTTCAATCCACACTTCTGCTGAGATCAACTGTAAAAGCTGAATAAAATACAGAGCAAAAACAAAAGAGTTTGAGGGCATCAGTGAGCACATAGGCAGATAAGACAAAAGGTTCTGAGATGCCATAGAGGGGGCAAGTGCACTGAGCTGAACCAAAATTCTCAGCCACTTTTTCTCCTAAAGGCATAAGCCAATTTCTCCATGGCAAACAGGGCTTCGATGCAGAAAGCAGTGGCTCTGAAAGTTTTCACCTTTGTCTTGAAATGAGGGAAAAAAAACTGAAGTTCAGTGTGCCTAAAACAACCAGGAATGGAGGAACCAAGACCTTAGAGAAAAGATAACCTCAGAGAATTGAGGACATCATTATTTTTCCCTCAAGCCATCTGCAAATTCCTAGTTGATGATACTGAGAGGCCAGTAAACAAAGCAGACAGAAGTAGCTAGCATGCTGAAAAGCTAAAATAGAGCTTTTTCAGGAGTCTCAATGGTAGGAAAATGAAAATAGAAATCAGAACCCACCACCAGTAAGAAGCCCTGGTAAACACTCCAGTTTTTCAATTAAGAATAGTGAGGGCTAGGTGCAGGGAAAGGGGTAAATAGGAGATAGAAAGGTGCCCATGAAGGCCAAAACTTTGCCTCAAATTACTGGAATCCTTGATTTGAACAAGGTAACCTGCCCCTATTCTAATAGCAATTTAATTTTATTATAAATTAAATAGAAAATATTAATATTGACATTTAATATTAATATTTATTAATATTGATATGTCTAAGTAAGAGCTTTGCTATCTCTAAGTAGCATCATAACTCTAAGTAGCATCCTAGCATTTGGTCAATTACAGAACACTGATGAGATTGTCTGCAATCTCTGACTGCCTTTCAAACCCAGTTTCATGAAGAATTTCCAAGCAAATACCCACTGGTTGAAGTTATCTGGGTTGCCACCCTATATTTTCTCAGGCAACATATCATTTTATTACCATCTCTGTGTATATTTTCTTTGACTTCTTACATTCGAACAAATGAAAGATTTGTTTAATGCAGTTTTAAGTGTATTCACACATATTAGAATGGCTATAATTTACGAGACAGACAATACTAAGTATTGACAAAGATGACAAGAATGTACACCAACCGGAATTCTCGTCCTCTGCTGGTGAAAGTGGAAATGAATACAAGTTTTTGGAAATGTTTCACAGAAATTCCTAAAGCTAGAATTACTTACTAATCTACTCTGATCCAGCATTTTCACTCCTTTGTAGATACCCAAGATAAATGAGTGTTGATGTCCACTGAAAGACACATACAAGAACGTTCAGAGAAGAATTACTTTTAACAAATCCACAAACTGGAAACAATCCAAATATCTTTCAATAGTAAAATCAATAAGTAAAGTATAGTATACTCACATTATGGAATCACTATATGAAAGACAGAAAGAATCACTAGTACTCTGATATGGTTTTGCTGTGTTCCCACCCAAATCTCATCTTGAAGTGTAGTTCCCATAATCCCCACATGTCATGGGAGGGACCCAGTGAGAGGGAATTGAATCATGGGGGCGATTATTCCCATGCTACTGTTCTCATGATAGTGAGTGAGTTCTCACGGGTGATGATTTTATAAGGGGCTTTTACCCCTTTTGCTCTCTGCTTCTCCTTCCTGCCATCATGTGACGAAGGATGTGTTTGCTTCCCTTTCTGCCATGATTGTAAGTTTCCTGAGGCCTCCCCAGCCCTGCAGAACTGTGAGTCAATTAAACTCTTTCCTTTATAAATTACCCAGTCTTGGCTGGGTGCAGTGGCTCATGTCTGTAATCCCAGCACTTAGGGAGGCCAAGGCGGGTGGATCACCTGAGGTCAGGAGCTCTAGATCAGCCTGACCAATATGGTGAAACCCCATCGCTACTAAAATTACAAAAATTAGCTGGACATGGTGGCATGCGCTTGTGGTCCCAGCTACTCAGGAGGTTGAGGCAGGAGAATCGCTTGAACCCGGGAGGCAGAGGTTGCAGTGAGCCGAGATCGCACCACTGCACTCCAGCCTGGGTGACAGAGTGAGATTCCGTCTCAAAAAATAAAATACCCAGTCTCAGGCAGTCCTTTATTATAAAGCAGAGTGATAATGGACTAATACATACAAATAACACAGACATGTTGCTTTTTAAAAGCCAGAAAATGAAAGTGGACATGCATAATGATTCTATTTTTATAAAGTTCAAACATAAATTCAAAGTTACCTATGGTTGCAATAAGCCAAGCAACATGTAAAGGTAGAGGGCATAGTCACCTCAGGCTTGCCCTCTCTTCAGATACCAGCCTCAAGCTTGGTGTCCTCAGGGCCACCCTCACTTCAGACCAGTTAATTGCAAATTTGTGGGTCTCCACAACTGCCCTGAGGTTCTATAATTTGCTAGAAAAAATCATAGAACTCAGGAAATTCTACTCTACTTATGATTATATTCTTATTAAGTGAAAGGATACCATTGGAACCAGCAAAGGAAAGGAAGCATAGGGAAGAATCTGGGAAGATTTCAAATGAGAAACTTCCTTATTCACAGGGACACATTACTGTCCTGGAAGAGATGTGTCACAGTATACGTAGAGAATTGCCAACCAAAGAGGTTCACTGGAGCCTTTGGGGTCCAGAGTTTTTACTGGGGCTTGATTAGTTACTGTTTGCAATAGTTTCAGCCTGTCCCATAGGTTTGGCTTAATGCTTTTAGTTTCCAGCTTTTCCAGAGATCAGAATTGATCTGTTAAGTCCCACCTTAAATCACAGTCATATTGTTAGAATTTTTGGTGGCTAAAATCCCCAAGCAAGCAAAGACCCTGCTCTCAGATGGGACACTTCAGAGGCCTAGAGATCAGCTTCAAGTAACCAAGGGTAACATCCAGACCTCTCTTTGGGTAATATTAATTCTTCACTACGCAATATGATGGTCAGAATAGCAGTTACCTTTAAGGGCATGTAATAACCAGAGAGGAGCAGGATCTCATTTCCAGGGTCCTGATAATGTTCTATTCCTTGGCCTGACAGTGGTGGCACAACTCTGTTTATTTTACTACGTTTATTGAGCTGTGCTTTTATGATTTGTATGCTTTTCTGTATGTGTGTTATACTTCAATAAAAATATATACTTAGGGAAAAAAAAATTTAAACCCAGAGATACGACTCAGCCCAAGCAGCTATTTAATAGTATGAAACAGGGAGTGCTATACAATTCATGGCTTCTACCCAGTAGGGAAGCACTTTTCAGGTTGAACTCAACACAGAAGCTGCACTCTTCCTGCCAGAGAAACAGCTGCAGTGAAACCCTTCCTGCTGCTAAGGGGCTGAAAGGCCATTTCAACCCAAAATGGCATAGGTCATGAATGGTGTGTGGGCCAGAAAATATCAATGAAGGATGCAGAGCAGTGTAAGAAAGAAAGATGGGGTTGAAAGAAGAGGAGGGAGAAGAGGGGGAAAAAGGAGAAATAAGATCAAGACCAAGTCGAAATATTATTTCTTTAGCTGAATATTCACTCATGTCTTAGCATTTCCCAGAACAGTCTCTGAGGCAGGATTTGTGTACAAGTGATTTATAAGAGAGTAAGGGAGTTGTGATTTATAAGTGATTCATAAGAGAGTAATAGGACAGTGAAGGGCAGCAATTCAAGCAAGGTGGCCATCTTAGGCACAGTCCCAGCCTCAGCCTGATCCCACAGAGGAGCCCTATAGTATAAATTGTGCCTTAGGGTTCATCTCTACTCAGGGCAAGGGAGCTGGATTTCCATACTCCTCTACTAGTTGGTCACTTGCTAGGGGCAACATCAAGGGGATCATAAGCTCCCAGGCATTTGCAACTCGCTGCAACTTCAGACAAAGCAGCTCTAATATTTTGAGGACAGTCCTCCAAAGAGAATTGTCATGTGAGCTGTTACAAGCTAAAGTATAGAGATCAAGACAGAAGCTTACAAACTATGGAAGGGACCTGAGAGGATCACAGTGGAGCAGTAACTGTTCACTACACCAAGTGACAAAGAATTGCAAATTAATATGCAAATATGCTATATATTTGTTACACATTTATGTACACTTTTTTGTTTGTTAAATATTTAGTACACCCTAGCCAGGCACAGTGGCTCACGCCTGTAATCCCAGCACTTTGGGAGGCCGAGGTGGGTGGATCACCAGGTCAGGAGATCTAGACCATCCTGGCTAACACAGTGAAACCCCGTCTCTACTAAAAATACAAAAAAACAAAATTAGTCAGGCGTAGTGGTGGGCGCCTGTTGTCACAGCTACTCGGAAGGCTGAGGCAGGAGAATGGTGTGAACTTGGGAGGCGGAGCTTGCAGTGAGCTGAGATGGCGCCACTGCCCTCCAGCCTGGGCAACAGAGCGAGACTCCATCTCAAAAAAAAAAAAAAAGGCATTTAGTACACCCCATTCCTGGTATCCTGGTATGACAGTCATCATTCTCAGTCAATCTTTTATAATGTTCCAAGTTAGATAGTCTTTTAAATTATTGTTAAAGATATTTACTCAAACTGGCTGAATTACAGCCAGTAATTTCAGTCACTATTTTAGCGATCAGAGAAGGAAGACAAGAGAAAGATGTCTCTGATCTGAGTGTAATTTAGTATGGTCACTATGGAAAACAGTATGTAAAAATAGGCCTGCCATATGATTCAGTAATCCCACATCTGGGTACATACCCGAAGTAAATAAAATCAGTATGTCAAAGAGATATCTGCAGTCTTATATTCACTGCAGCATTACTAACAATATCCAAAATGTAGAATCAATCTAAATGTCCATTGGTGGATAAATGTATAAAGAAAATGTGGTATACATACATAATAGAATACTATTCAGCCATTAAATAAAGAAAATTATGTCACTTGAGACAACATAAATGAACCTGGAGGAAATCATTTTAAGTGAAATAATCCAGTCACAGAGAGATAAATAATGCATTATCTCACTTACCTTTAAAATATAAAAAGTTGAAACTCATAAGGAAAGAATAGAATAGTAGTTACCCAGGGCTGGTAGAAGGAGAAAGGGAGGAGACTGGGGAGATGTTGGTTAAAGGATACAAACTTTTAGTTAGACAGGATAAATAGATTCTAGAGATCTATTGTATAGCACAGTGACTATAGTTAATAATGAACTTGGGCCAGGCATGGTGGCTCACACCTGTAATCCCAGCACTTTGGGAGGCCAAGGCGGGCGGATCACGAGGTCAGTAGATCGAGACCATCCTGGCTAACACGGCGAAACCCCATCTCTACTAAAAAAAAAAAATGCAAAACATTAGCTGGGCGTGGTGGTGGATGCCTGTAGTCCCAGCTACTCTGGAGGCTGAGGCAGGAGAATGGCCTGAACCAGGAAGGTGGAGCTTGCAGTGAGTTGAGATTGCGCCACTGCACTCCAACCTGGGCCACAGAGCGAGACTCTGTCTCAAAAAAATAATAAAATAAAATAAAATAAAATAATTGCTAAGAGATTCGGTCTTAAATATTCTCACCACAAAAAAAGATAAGTTTGTGAGGTGACGGATGTGTTTATTAGCTTGATTTAATTATTTTACAATGTGTACATATTTGAAAACATCACATATAGATCATAGATGCATATATTTTTATTTAAAAAATATATCTTAATAAATCTGGAGGAAAAAATGGAACAAAATGTTGCCCATGAACTTATGCTATCTTGAAAAATCTTAAGCCTGTCACAGTGAGCTATGAGCTATGATCATTAATTTAAAAGGCAGTAAGTGGGGAAGACATTGCGCTAGTTTCTAGTGATACAAAGATAAACATACATAGAACTTGCCCTTGAGGAACCCATATTTTAAAGAAGAAAGTCAAATTATAACTTATAAGACAATATGGTAAATGGTATAATAAAAATATAAAAAACATACTGTAGAGAAGTACTATATTTGAGTAGAACTTTACAAAGCAAGCAACTTCAATAAGCATTTTCTTCATTCGATACACTTTTGCTGAGTGTCTTTTATGTAATTATATTATTCTGTGCCCTTCCGACATACTACCACATTTGAAACAGGTAAGGAGTAGTGCTATTTAAGAATAAAGAAACTGAAGTTGTGGCAAAGACAATACCCAAACTATTCATTAAAGGTTAATCTGTAGCTTCATAAACATGATCCAGCAGAAACTATTTAAGGACAATATTTCTTTTTTTTTTTTTCAGTCAGTTCTTTTTTTTTTTTTTTCCTTTGAGACACAGTCTCACACTGTTGCCCAGGCTGGAGTGCAGTGGCATGATCTCAGCTCACTGCAACCTCCACCTCCCAGGTTCAAGCAATTCTCCTGCCTCAGCCTCCCATCAGTCAGTTCTGAAGAGGTCAGCATATTATATTACAGAGGTCAGCAACCTACTGCCCACAGACCAAATCCACTCCAATGCCTATTTTTATAAATAAAGTTGTATTAGAACACAGTCAAGGTCATATATTTATGTATTGTCTATGGCTACTTTCCTGCTAGAGAGACAGAAATGAGATGTGACAGAGATCAAATGGTCTTCTAAGCCTAAAATATTTACTATCTAGCCTGTAAGGAACTCTTTGCTATTTTTTTTTTCCAACATAGTAGAATAGAGGCTCTCCCAGCATACCTTACACACTTGGAAATAGCAAAATAGTGTGTAGAGAGTCATACTGTGAAGTTAAATTCAAGAGGAAATGGAAGTTCAACAGAAACGTAAAAGAAAACTTCAAATACTGCTAAAAAGAAAGGAGGCAGCAGCCCACATGGTGGGATATAGGGAAACCCATCAATGAATCCCGGGTGTGTGAGAGGGGAAGTGAGTGCCTCCATAATACATATTCCCACTGGGGAGTTAGGTAATTGAGGCCACAGGGGAGTTCTTTGACCTTCTCAATTCCTGGATCTGACTTGCAGATAGTCGGGAGGCGGTAAGGAGGAAGGGCACTGGGACATACCCCATGTGCACTCCCAGACATAGATGCCAACAGACCATTCCTGATCCTAACTCATAGCAAGCTACATGAGAACCTGCCAGCCAGCATGCCTTTCTTGGGCTGGGAATTAGTGATCTGGTCTCAGGCAATATAGGAACCCCAAAGGCCAGAACTGATAGGCAAGTGTGGCATAGGCTTTAGCCACAGGTGTTGGAGTTGGGCACCCCCCTTCATGGGACCAGACTGGGAGGGGGTAGCATAAAGGATTGAATTTTACCCAGGTAGCAAGTTTTGTGGCCTGGAATGGTTTTGTGATCTGAAGGCAACCTGCATGTGACTTGGCTAATAGTATCAACTTGCTACCAGTATCAGGCCATGGATGGGAGCTCTGCTGGGTTGACAGAGTGAGAGAAGAGCGGTTCCCACTTGCTTTGAGTAATTTTTGCTACCACCACTGCCCATGCCACCTCAGCTACTCAGGAGACTTTGAGTTTGCTCACTCGCTTGGTATATCACTCACTGCTACAACCAGCATTTCAAAAAGCCACCACATTAAAGCTATTTATAACCAAGGTTATTATACAAAGTCTACACTACTGAAGACACCCAGAACTAAGGCCAAATGGCCATCCTCAACATACATCATAATTACATCCTCAAAAAGAAAGACAGCCCCACCTCAATAAGAAAGTTAATTTTAAAATAAGGAGTTACTGTTTCTCCAAATACAAAAATAAAATAAAATAAAGATTAAAAAATCAGCATAATATTACCAGGCTCAAACAATCCTCCTGCCTCAGACTACCAAGTAGCTGGGACTACAGATGCACATCACCATGATTGGCTAATTATTACTATTATTTTGTAGAAACAGGGTCTCCTTATGTTGCCCAGGCTGGTCTAGAGCTCCTGGGCTCAAGTGATTCTCCAGCCTTGAACACCCAAACTGCTGGAATTAGAAGTATGAGCCACTGTACAAAACCAACACAGAATATTTTTTAAAGAAAAACCAAACTGAACTTCTAGAAATAACAAAATAATAGCGAAAAATACAAATTACAGTTGAAAGTTTCAAAACCAGACTAGACCGACCACAAAAGAGAAACTCAGAACTTGAAGACAGGTTTTGTGAATTAATCCAGTCAGACAAACATAAATAAAAAAGAATAAACAAAGCCTTTGAGAAGTATGAGGCAATCTAAAGTAACCAAACTTACAAATCATAGACACTCCTGAGGGATAAGAAAAAGCAAAAATCTTAAAAGCCTATTTAAGGAAATAATTGATGAAAACTTCCCTAGTCTAGCAAGAGATATGGACATCCAGATACAAGAGGCCCAGTGAACTCCAGGAAGTGCACTGCAAAAAGGACTTAGCAATAACAGTCATCAGTCTATCTAAAGTAAATCTGAAGGAAAAAAATCCTATAATTAGCAAGAGAAAAGTGTCTTGTCGTGTATAAAGAAACTCCATCAGACTAACAACAGACTTCTCAGCAGAAACTGTACAACCCAGAAAAATTGGGTCTCTATTTTCGAAGTTCTTAAAGAAAAAACTACTAATCATGATTTTTATATCCTGTCAGAATAAATTTTATAAATGTAAAAGAAAGAAACTCTTTCCCAGACAAGCAAACACTGAGGAAATTTTTCACCACTAGACTGGTCATACAAGAAATGCTCAAAAGGGTCATAAACATGGAAATGAGAAATCAATATTCACCATCATAAAAACAAATGAAAGCATGAAACTCACAAATCTCATAAATAATTACATAAAGGTAAAAGATAAATAAATCAACGGTCAACATGTCATAATGTCACCCAAAAAAAAGTCAGAGAGAAAAAAGAAACAAAGAATTCATAGAACATCTAGATAACAATTAACAGTATGATACAAATGAAACCTCACATATCAATATTAACCTTGAACATAAATGAACTAAATCCTCCACTTAAAAGATATGAACTGGCAGAATGAATTTTTAAAAATGAATCAACTACATGCTGCTCACAAGAAACTGACTTTACTGCTAAAAATACACAGTGAAGGTAAGGGTTGGGAAAATATATTTCATGCAATTGGAACCAAAAGCAAGCAGAATTAGCTATACTTATATAAAATAAAATAGACTTTAAATCAACAACGGTAAAAAAGAGTCAAAGAAAATTATTATGTAATGATAAAGGGATCCATTCAATAAGAGGAAATAACAATCCTAAATAAATATCTATGCACCCAACACCTCAGCACCCAGATTCATGAAACAAATATTCCTAGACATAAAGAAAGAGATGAATAGTAACACAATAATAGTGGGGGACTTCAGCACCCAACTCACAACACTAGACAGATCATCAAAACAGGAAATCAACAAAAACACAGGACTTAATTAGGACTTTTGACTAAATAGACTAGACCTTTACAGAACACTCTACCCAACCACAGCAGATTATACATTCTTTTCTTCAAAAAATGGAACATTCTCCAAGATAGACAATATCCTAGGCTACAAAACAAGTCTCAACACATTTTTTAAAATAAAATTCATATAAAGTATCTTCTTAGACCACAGGAGAATAAAACCAGAAGTCAATATCAAGAGAAGCTCTCAAAACTATACAAATACACGGAAATTAAATAGCATAATTCTGAAGGATTTGGGAATCAATGATAAAATTAAGAAGGATATTTAAATTTTTTTAAATAAATGAAAATAAAAATCCTGAAACAACCAGTAATTAGTCACAAATTAAATCAGTAATTTTAAAAATCTCCTAACAAAATAAAAGTCCAGGACCAGATGTATTCACAGCCAAATTTTATCAAACATACAAAGAAGCGGTTACAATCCACCTGAAACTCTTCTAAAAAATTGAGGAGGAAGGAATCCCCAAACCATTATACAAAGCCAGTATCACCCTGATACCAAAGACAGACAAAACACAACAAAATTAAATTAAAACTACAGATCAATATTCCTGATGAACATAAATTTTTAAAATCCTTAACAAAACACTAGCAAACTGAATCCAACAGCACATTAAAAAAAATATATACCATGATCTAGTGGGTTTTATTCTAGGGATTCAAGGATGCTCCAATATATGCAAATCAATTAATGTAATTGATCTATAAATAAAATTTAAAGCAAAAACTACATGATCCTCCCAATAGATGCAGAAAAAGCATTTGATAAACTTCAGCATCATTTCATGATAAAAATTCTCAACATACTAGGCATAGAAGGAATATACCTCAAAATAATAAAAGCCATATATGACAAACCAATAGCCAACATCATACTGAAATGGGAAAAGTTGAAAACATTCTCCATAAGAACTTAAACAAGGTTGCCCATTTTTACCACTCCTGTTTAACATAGTACTGGAAGTCCTAGTCAGAACAATAAGATATGAGAACAAAATAAAAGTCTTCCAAATTGGAAAAGAGGACATCAAACTATTTCTTTGCTGATAATATAATCATATTTATAACTAGCAAATTCTAAAAATTTCTACAAAAGACTCCTACGTTTGATCAATTAATTCAGTAAAATTGTAGGAAACCAAATCAGTGTACAAATATCAGTCACATTTCAATATACCAATAATGATCAAGCTGAGAATCAAATCAAAAAGTTAATCACATTTACAATAACTACAAAAAACACAGAAATATATATAACCATAGAGATAAAAGAACTCTACATGGAAAAACTACAAAACAATGGTGAAAGTAATTGTAGATAAACAAGTAGAAAAACATCGCATGCTTATGGAATAAAATAATCCATATCATAAAGTGGCAATTTTATTATATTGCTATACATTGCATTGAATCTGTAGGTAAGCTCAAAGCTTTAATAAAGTTTAATATAAGCTTAATAAAGCTTTAATAAGCTTATAATAAAATCATTTTTCAACAAAATTAGAAAAAAAAAATCATAAAATTTATGTGAAATTTAAAAAGAACCTGAATAGCCAAAACAATCCTAAGCAGAAAAATCAGAGCTGGAGGCATAATATTACTTGGCTTCCAATTATACTACAAGGCTATAGTACCAAAACAGTGATGTGCTGGTATCAAAATAGACACATAGATCAATAGAACAGAATAGAGAACCCAGAACTAAAAGTACATGCCTACAGCCAACTGACCTTTGACAAACCCAACAAACACATATACTGAAGAAAGGACACCCTATTCAATAAATGCTGCTGGAAAAATTGAATTGCCTTATACAGAATAATGAAATTGGACCCTCATCTCTCACCATATAAAACATTCAACTAAGGGCTGGGTGTGCTGGCTCACATTTGTAATCCCAGCACTTTGAGAGGCCGTGTTTTTAGGATCACTTGAAGCCTCCTAGGAATTCAAGACCAGTCTGGACAATATAGCGAGACCTCATCTCTAAAATTAAAATTTAAAAAAAGAGGAAGAAAAAATAGCCAGGTATGGTGGTATATATTTGTAAACTCAGCTGCTCAGAAGGTTGAAGCGGAAGGATCACTTGAGTTGAGGAGTTTGAGGCTGCAGTAAGCTACAACTGACACTGCATTCCAGCCTGGGTGACAGAGCAAGACCCACCTCAATAAATGAATAAATATATCAATCAATCAATAAAAATACAAAAATTTAAAAATCAACTCAAGATAGTTAAAAGACTTAAATGTTAAACTTCACACTATAAAAATATCAGAAGAAAACCTATGAAAACCTCATCTGGACATCAGCCAAGACAAAGAATTTATGACTCAGACCACAAATGCACAAGCAACAAAAACAAAAATAGACAAATGGGACTTAATTAAACTAAAAAGCTTCTCAACAGGAAAAGAATAATTCACAGAGTGAACAGACAACCTGTAAAATAGCAGAAAAGATTTATAAACTATGCATCTTACAAGGGACTAACATCCAGAATCTACAAAGAACTAAGCCAAATCAACAATAAAACGAAAAACAGGTTACCCCATTGAAAAATGGGCAAAGGACATGAACAGAAATTTTTCAAAAGAAGACATACATGGCCAAAAAGCATACGAAAAAATGCTTAACATCAGTAATCATCAGAGATATGTAAATTAAAACCACAATAAGACAACATCTTACGCCACTCAGAATGACTTTTATGAAAAGGTCAAAAAATAATAAATATTGGCAAGGGTGCAGAGAAAAGGGAACATTATATACTGTTGGCAGAAAGGTAAATTCGTACAACCTCAATGGAAAACAGTATGGAAATTCCTCAAATAACTGAAAATACAATTATCATTTGATCCAGCAATCCCACTACTGGGTATCTACCCAAAGGACAAGAAATCCACGATATCAAGAAGATAACCTGTGCTTGTAAGCTAATCACAGCACTATTCACAATTGCAAAGATTTGGAATTGATCTAAGTGTCTGTCAACTGATGATTAAATAAAGAAAATGTGATATATATATATATATATATACACACACACACACACACACACACACACACACGTGTGTGTGTGTGTGTGTATGCAATGGAATACCACTCAGCCATAAAAAAGAAAGAAGTCTGAAAAATCAAATGCCACATGTTGTCACTTAAAAGGGGAATCTAAATAATGTGTACTCATGGATATACAGTATGGCATAGACACTGGAGATTCAGCAGGGTGAGAGGGTGGGCATGGGGTGAGAAAGAAGAAATTACTTAATGAGTACAATGTACTTTATTCAGGTGATAGTTACACTAAAACCCCAGACTTCACTGTGCAATATACCCATGTAATAAAACTGTACTTATACCCCTTAAATTTATAAAAATAAGAAAAAGAATACAAAGAAGAAAAAAGAGGAAATGTTCCCTGACCACTGTTATATCACATTAAGTGTAAATTATAAAATTTGAAAATATCTGCTTGGAATTTACTTATAGCTTTAAAAGAATTATACTCTGTCTATGCCTTCTTAGAAGCTGGATATTGGTGTCATTTTCTATCTAATGTACTAAAACTCTGGGGGCAGAGGTAATGCCCATTTACATTCTTTTCACTCACTACTTTTAATACTGAAATGTAAAACCAGGTCTTAAAAATAAATGTTTGTGATGACTCATTCCTTAGCCTTTCTGTTAGCAGTAAGTCTTCCAACAGATTGTTGAAGATGGTTGGTCAATCTAAAGGCAGTGAGAAAATTAAACAACCAACACCCCATAAAATGGATGAGATTCCTGATTTAATATTCAAGAATAATATAGAGATACAAAAAAGAATAAGATAGTTTTGGTACATTTCCAGCTTCTAATTGGGTCCAAATATATGAAGGACAGAGTTAGAAGAAAACATATCATGGCCTTCTTCAAAAAAAACCCATGAGAAAAATGAGAGTAAATTAAAGGTATTAATAGTCTCAAAATTTAGAAAGTTGGAAAATTTGCATATATTTTGCAGATGTGCAAACAAATTTAAAGGTATAAATTACCATTTTATAAAACACACCAAGAAAGGATTTTAAAACTGAGGTGAGGACAGGAGTGGTGGCTCATGCCTGTAATTCCAGCACTCTAGGAGGCCAAGGCGGGTGGATCACTTGAGGCCAGGACTTTGAGACCAGCCTGACAAACATGGCAAAACCCCATCTCTATTAAAAATACAAAAATCAGCCAGGTACAGTGGCACGCACCTGTAGTCCTAGCTACTTGGGTGGTCGAGGCATGAGAATGGCTTGAACCTAGGAGGTGGAGGCTGCAGTGAGCTGAGATTGCACCACTGCACTCTAGCCTGGGCAACAAGGGAGACCCTATCTAAAAATGAAAAAAAAAAAAAAAAAAAAAAAAATTGAAGTGAATAAATTCTTTAAGAAAGAAAAAAAGAGTAGTATGTTTATAGCAATTATCACCAGTTATTTGGCTTTGTTTAAATAATTGGAAAGTCATTCAAAAATTCCATAAACAACTTATGTCTTAAAAAAAAGAAATACTTGTTTTCATCACAATGGTACTTATTATTTACATTTTTGAAGGACTTTATGGTTCATGGGGCATGCCAATCATATCACATCTAGTTGTGTAGCTTCTCTCAAATTTTATGATTTATGTCCAAGTAGATTTGTCCATAACCTTATTGTAGTTCAGCAATGTGGCTGTCTCCATTGAGAATTGATTTGTACAAAGGTCTTTGGCTTCCTGCTGTCAGGAAAGAGAACATATAAGCTCCAGGAATGATTAAAGTAAAGGCTGAAGTAAGTTTTTCACTTTAGAAAAATATCAAAACACTTCAAGATTGTGCTTTCTTAAATCTAACTATGTGGACTATAAAATTCAATTATCACTAACTTTTAAACCTTATAAATTTTCCAAGTTAGTTGAGGTTAAGTTGGAACTTCTGACCCTCAAGACACTATCATGGTCTTACCTCTCAATGAATATGCTTCCTGATCTTTGTTAGTTTCTGTTTACTCTGATACAAAACTTTATATTAAGAAACCGAACTTCCATTAAGTTTGCTTTTATTTAATTTCGTTTTGAGCCCAATAAACAGCCTTCAGCATGGAGCATATAGACTTCTGCTCTTATTATAAAGCCCAAACAAGAGTCTTGGGAAGTAGCGTCCTGAGGATTTAATAATAAAAGCAAATCCTTGAAAGCCTCAGCCCCATTCATTAGCATAAATCAAACCCCTGCAACTAACTGTGGGGGTAGATCTAAGGTGACTCCCTTGCCAGTCAATATTTAAATGAGAAGGTCTGTACCTACAGAATTTGAATTATTACAGCAGGGAGCTGAGTTCAAGCCATAAATAAAACAAATAGCTTGCTCCTCATAAAGGTGATGCTAGGTAGGAAATCAATTTTCCTCTCTGCAGAAAATGACCAGTCTTCCATCACCCAGAAGGTTTGTTTGGAACAGTGCCAGTCACCTAATGGGTGCTCGATAAATACATCTAGGATTATTCCAGTCAAATCCTTTACAGTCTTTTTAGGACAAGTCAATGTATCAGCATGATCCTCGACGTTGTTCTCTTGGGGTCTTTCTTGCTTTTAGAGTGGGAATTGTTTCCTTAATCACTCTGAACTTTGGCTTAGTGCTTTTTTTTTTTTTTTTTTTTTTTTTTTTTTTTTTTTTTTTTTTTTTTACTTGGCAGTTCATTCCAAAAATTCTTCAATAAAACAGGTTTTGCCCTGGAGATCTTTTATAACTGGACAGAAAACCCCATCTGACCAAAATAGTTACGTGCTGTCTTTACTGCAGGTCAGATACCCAAAGTAAACATATTTTTATTGCTTTTCCTTATAATCTTTTAAGTCTCTGATTTCAAAATCTACACATAATGTTCTAGAAGAAGCTTTTTCTAAGTGGACCCTTCAATGGGCCTGACATAGTCACTCTGTACAGAGATTCTGGTTTATATATTAAGAAGTATCTTAATGCCACTCCAAAAAAAAAGAAAATAATAAAGTTATCTTTTTAACGTCATATTTTGTTCTCTCTTTGTAACTGAAATGAACTAACTCAGAAATCTAAAATCTTTTGCAGCAATAACACAAAAGGGTTCTTCTTCTTATTTCCATAAATAGAATAATTTAATCCCTGTCTATCATTCACAATTTTTTGTACTCATCTTCCCACTCCTTACCTCACAAGCCCTACAGAATAGTGTCAATGTGGAAGGTAAGAGTTTTAAATACTTTGAGGCCATGGGCCAGGTTTTATGAACAGTGCATTTTACACATCCTTATTCTCATTCTCATCCTCTCTATCTCTTTCTCTCTTGCTTTCACTTTTTTTTCCTCACTCAACTTGTTTGTTTACAAATGCTTCCACTAATTATACCATTTTCTCCCTAGAAGAACTCCAAGATTCATTGTTATTACCTCAATTTTATTTATTTTTTATATTTTTATTGATGGGTCTCATTCTTTTACCCAGACTGGAGTGCAGTGCCACAGTCATTGCTTGCTGCAGCCTCAGACTCCTGGGCTCAAGTGATCCTCCTGCTTCAGCCTCTCAAGTAGGTAGGACTACAGGCATGTGCCACCACGCCCACCTAATTAAAAAAAAATCACAGAGATAGGGTCTCTCTATATTGCCCAGGCTGGCCTCTAACTCTTGGCCTCAACAGTTCCTCCCACTTCAGTCTCCCAAAGTACTAGGATTACAGACATGAGCCACTATGCCTGGCCAACTTCCACTTTAAAGATGAGAAAACTGAAATGTACAGGCTTATCCAAAGTAACATGGTGATTCATTCATTCATTTAGAAACATTGAGACAAGAGTCTCCTCTATCTTCTGCCTAAAACCCTTCATCGTCTTCTAGCTGCTCTTAGAACAAAGCCCAATAACTTTGACTTAGATGAGGAGGTTTTTTTCCGACTGGCCTCTGCCTCAGTCTCTCACCTCTTTCAGTCTATCCTCCCTATTGCTGCTTTCCCTCCAGCCACATTGCACAGCTAGCAGTGCTTTGGAGTTCTAAGTCCTCTCTCACCCAGGCCACTTTGCATATATGGATCTCTCTTCCTGGATAACTTACCTATCTCTTAATAAATGCTTCAAATCCTTTATTTTGGGCTTAAATTTTAGTTCCTCTGAAAAGCCTTCTCGGATTCTCTCAGACTGCAGAGGTTCTGCTCATTTACATTCTCATAGAAACTAGCATTTCTTCTCATATATTAACCAGAATTGTTATCTAAAAAGTATTTGCTTAATTACAAGCTTCCTGAAGGCAGGCACTGTTCAGGATATTTTACGCATAGTTGGTAATCAATATGTCTGAATATGTATAAATATATATGAAAGAATGAAGCGTATGAAAAAACAGTATCTGCCTAGCAAAGCAATAATCTTCCTATGTTTTAATAACATAAAAAGTTATTAAAACTTAATGACTGTCATTTTCCATTTGAATTTATTAATTTTGCTACCATTTTTTGTACACAATAGTCATAGACAAAATTATAACAGTATATATAACTACCTGTTTTCAATCACTTTTCTCTTAACAACTACTTTATCTTTTTCATTTATAAACATCTTTGATGATAATCTAAGAGAATATAATAATAAATTATTATTTATACTGTGTATTCATTGACCATGCAAACATACACTAATAATACATACTATTTTATCCCAGTTTTACATAAGAGCAAATGAAAAGTTTAGACTTCCCCAGAGAAATAGAAACATGGTATCTGAATGGTTTTGACACCAAAGCCTATGCTTTTAATCCCCACTTTGGATCATCTTCCCAAAATGTTTCCCAAATATTCTCTTATCCATCATCAAATCCCCTCATATACAATCTGGGAAAAGTGTAAATATACCCTTAAAAGGCTTAATAAGTATGCTATTGGGCTTGTTTATAGCATTATATATAATTCATAATTACAGCATGATTGGCTACACAATGTTTTCAGTAGGGTGCTGAAGACTCGTGGCAATTTTCATGAATAAGTATTGTGTTATACATTATTATAATTATTGATTATTATAATTAATGAACAAATGTTTTGCTCTTTAACTCAATTCATAATCTGCCTAGTAAGTACAGACAATCCCCAACTTATTATTTTTTGACTTTACAATGGTACAAGAGCAATATGTATTCAGTAGAAAACAGACTTCAAATTTTGAATTTTGATCTTCTTCTGAGCTAGTAATATGTGGTTTAGTACTCTCATTATGCTGGATCAGAACATGCCACACAAAACCAATTTTACAATAAAATGATGAATAGCTCATGTAATTCACCAAATACTGTACTGACAGAGTACTGAGAATGTTTAAGGCAGGCTAGGCTAAGCTATAATGTTCAGTAGGTTTGGTGCATTAAATGCATTTCAACTTCAATATTTTCAACTTATGATGGATTTATCTGAGCATAACCCCATCCTATACCAAGGAGCATCTCTAGTTAGTATACAGACAGGATGTCAAAGATCTTACGTATCACTGGGATTCAAACCACACGTATATAAAATAGATAACCATACAAAACAATAAATAATTAAAGATAGAAATAAGTAATACATAGAGAGCCTATTGTGGATAGAAAAACATATTAGTAGGGCAAGAGTTTTTTGTTCTAATTCTTTCAAATCATAATGTATATGTAGTTACCATCTGAATCCTTCATTTGGCCCTTATACTTCTTTACATAATTACCTTCTACATGTTTTCTGTACTTTCTGAACTAGATTTTATTTTCTTGAAGACATATCTCAGAGTCTATAGGGTTTTTCATATCCCAGGTATCTTGAGAATACATAGAAAAATTGGCATTCAATTAGTATTTATTTACTCTCTGCATAGGAGCAATGGAGTCGTGTTGTTAAGGCTTTTGAAGACAGTAAAGAACCAATTCAGCTTAATCCCAATAGCAAGGTAAAATGTCTGAATGTTTTTGAGGGGAGGAAATTTTTTATGAGATGTATGTTTCAGTGACATTTATTAAAGATACTGGGAGAGTAGACAAGGACAGGAAAAAGTTGATCCAGGTTAATCAGTCTGGAAGCTCTGAAAAGAAAAAGAAAGAAAAAGTAACACTGGGAGAGAAAGAGTGAAGGGAAGAGATACTTACAGGTAGAACTAGAGAAAACTTAGTAAATTATTTGTCAGGTGGGGCTGAAAACACCTCATGAGTCAAAGATATCTTCAAGATTCCAAACCTGGGTAATACAAAGTATGGTTCGGTCATTTCTAGCAGTAGGAAATTAGGGAAGGATATCAAATTGGGATGTCAAAAACATAATGAGTTGTGCTTGAGATGAGAGAAATAGCAGTAAAACTAGGTAGGAATAGTTGAAACATTAACCCGAATCTTGAAGAAAAACTAGGTTAGAGATATGGATTTTGTAATGAACCCCATAAAGCTGATAATCACAGCCATGAATCAGATGAGTAAATTATCATACTCAGAACAAACGCAATGCCTATTTTCTTTCTTTCTTTTTTTCTTTTTTTTTTTTTTTTTTTTTTTTTTTGAGATGGATCTCGCTCCATCACCCAGGCTGGAGTACAGTAGTGTGATCTCAGCTCACTGCAACCTCTGCCTCCCAGGTTCAAGTAACTCTCCTGCCTCAGCCTCCCAAGTGGCTGGGACTACAGGTGCATGCCACCACACCCAGCTAATTTTCTGGGTTTTTTTGGGGTTTTTTTTTTTTTTTTTTTTGGTAGAGATGAGGTTTCATCGTGTTAGCTAGGATGGTCTCAATCTCCTGACCTCATGATCCACACACCTCAGCCTCCCAAAGTGCTGGGATTACAGGTGTGAGCCACAGCACCTGGCCTGTAATGCCTATTTCCTTTTAGGTAACTATCTCTAATTTTTAAATAATTTGATAGTATTCTATTACATACATATTTATAAAATGTTCAGATCTTATTGTATTCTCTTATATTTTTGTAAGCTTATGTTCTTTAAAATAAACTCAGAACCTCAAAACACTGAATTTTTTTATAATTATTAAGGTTTATTTCTTGGAAATTATTTACAGTATTTTTTTAGTCTTATGCTGTATTCTAGAAACCCAAAATGCTGCACTGTGCCAGTTGGAACTGTTTCATTCTGTCTTGTGTTTTCCCTAAACATTGCTAATATGATTAATGAACCAGAGTAGAAAATTGGAGTGCTTTTTTTTTCTCCCACCTCCTATGGATGTAAATGCAGATGACACTTTAAAAAACATTCTCTATTCCCTTCCCTCCACCCGAGGGAAGAAATGTATGCTTCTGTTTCTAAGTTACACATCCTCTCTGGCATCAGACTTATTCCCAAAAGAGTTTCGACTCAAAACACAGTGTGTTTTCTGTGCAAATCACATAACCAATCTAAATTTTAATAGCTTCAACATTGTGCCTTTTGCCATGTCTACTGCAAAATAAAAGTGCAAGGGTAACCTTTAGAGATCCCCACTTCTTCTGGAACTCTGCACTCAGTCATTGTGAAAAACAGTGACCCTATTTTAAGTACGTCCAAATGATTTTTGAGGACTCCTGTCTTTCATGATAGCTTCTGAAGTCTTTCACATTGCTTCTGTTTGCAAAAGTCATTTATCAAGGACTGGCTACTTAGCTGTTACCAAATGCAACCAAGAATTTTAATGGAGTACTATTTTAATATTAAAATAAAGAAATGTTGTTAAAAAGTAGTAATTAAAAGGGATTATACAAGAAAGGCAAATATATGAGCCAAGGGTACACACAGGCTCCGTGTTCTATTTAAAAGATAAACTTTGGCTAAGATACATAATTGTGCATTCAAGATGTACTCTGTCCTTGGGAGAAAAGTTCTATTTTCTTGTGAGAAGATCTGATGAGAAAGACTTTTGGAAAAGCAGAAATGAAGGATTCAGCAAATTATCCATAATTGAGTAAAAGCCAAGTGATATTCTGAGATTGTCTTCAGAGGACCCAAACAATCTGCCCAGACATAATGGTGGTATCTGGCAATTACTCGGCCTAAAGGAGAATAACTGTTATGATTTGGCTGAATATGCATAAAAGCACAGACAAAACTCGTGAGGGTGTTTGTGCATATGTTTTGTGTCCTAAATTATATCCAAGAAAATGGTGCCCTGAGTCTTGCAAGCATTGTAGCAAGAGGGTTGGCCTAGGATGGGATTATCACTCAAGAATGAACATATTTTGTCAATTGATTCACATTATCCATTCTTTAAAGAGTATTATTGATAAATCAGGATATTAACATAAAGAGTATTGATCAATAAAATATAAATCTAAAGTGAAACTAAAACAATTAAGTCTAAAATCCAGACACCTACAAATACTATCAAAGGATGTGGAACACCAACTTGGTAATCTGAAAGTATTTTGTTAAACCGAGAATCAAAACAAAATGTTTTGGATAGTAATACAGCACATATAATTTCTATTATATTTGAGGCTTCACAGTTTGCCCTTCTAGTAATTTAAATGTTTCTATTAAATATTGTCTCCTCAACTTTTGACTAATTTAGGGGCTATTTCTGATATGGTCTCACCCTCCAGTTCTCATAATATATCCCATTAAGACAACTGACATTTGTTTGAATTTGTCATTAAGTCACTTTCCTTCATTTGTCATATTATAATTCAAAGTTTGTAGATGATGTGGAACTGGTAATATTTTAAGTTAACTGCTTTCTGCTTACATAAATAAAAGAATCTTTAACCCATCAGGAAAATATTTCTAGTCTACATTTTTCAGTGGATGATTTCTTATCCTCTTCTGAGAACTAATTCATTCAACTTACTTTGCAAGGTGAGGCAGCTCTCCTTATTAGACTGTCCATATGTAATTGCTTTTTTATTTTAATTTTCTCTGATCACTTTAGGTTTTATCCACTCATTACAAGTGTTGGAATAAATTTGATTTACAGATTTGTTTCCCAGTGTATTAATAACCCAATTCAAATGTAGAAAACCACTGGAGACCACCCGAGGCTGCCCGCCCGTCAATCAGTGCATATTTGTTGATTGCCTATCAACATGCATAAAGGTGGAGAAGATACTGTCCTCGCCCTCTGAGATTTTACAAAGTAATATGTGAGAGAATTACACAAAAAACTAATATACAAGGCACTGTTTTAGAGGAAATTTCAAAGAAGCACACAGTATCCTAGAGGAGTCAGAGAATCAAGAAAGCTCTCTGAAGACATGGACTTTGAAGAATGGGCATGATTTTGACTGGCAGAATTGGGTAAAAGCACATTCCAGATATAACAACTTTTTCTTCCAGCTTCAGGCAGAAAATAATTCTGTGTCTTTTTTGCTTATCAAAGTCAAGTCCTCAAATGCCTTACATACATTTTTTATATACTTTTATTCATTCTATGGATTCAATTGATCATAACTATTAGTGATATTTACATGTCATCATTTATTGCTTTCAAAGTATGTGGACCCAATTGATAATACTGTTTTTGATGACAAAAATTTCAAATTATTTTATTCTAAATATGGTCAGTGTTTATCTATAAATTGTTAGTTTTCTGAATATGAAACATAGTACCCAGAATGCTGCCTCAGAGCTAACTGAATTAATATGGGTACAGCGACCAAGGGTTCTATCAAGAAAGCAAAAAGCAAAACCTTTTATGTAAAGCTTGATTATGGTGCAACTGCTTTGGATATTATAGATGAATCCATCAATTTCTTTGTAAAGCTCTTTTGTATTTCCTGGGGATGAATATGTACTTAGTTCATAAGACCACACTTTAGAAGACATACTCTAGAGCTAGACTTTCCCAATTCAAATTCCAGATCCAATACTTAGCAGATCTGTAACCCTAGACAAGTTATTTAACCTCTCTCAGTTACTTCATGAATAAAATGGGCATAATAAGAGTAGTCACATCACCACAGTGTCAGGGGGATTACATGAGTTTATAGATGAAGAATGTTCTCAACAGCACACTGGAACATCACAAGCCATCAGTAAATGACACTAAAACTCAAACTCAGCACACAGTAAGCATCATACAAATGTTTGCTCTTATAATTATTGTTGCCCTAAATGTTAGATACATTTTTTAAAGAAAGAATGCCAACTGATGACAACCCAAATTGACATGATAGAAGAGTTAAGTGGCTAAAATAATGCAAAGTATTTATTATCAGCTTGTCAGGTGAAGACATTTCCAGGAGAATAAAACTTCAAATGTGGTTGATTCTGTAAGTCAGAAATTTACAAGTGGTCTATGGCTCATTAATGAAGCACTAAATTGGACAATCAGTGTTAATGGGAATTGCACAGTAAAAGCACTACACATCAAGTTGAGACTCCGGACTAAATGCGTAATCACACACTTCAGCAATTCAGTTCCAAACACCCTTTGTGTCAACCTTCAGAATAGATAGATGGATAGATAGATAATCATTATTTGTAAAGGATGTTTTATTTTGTCATTTATTAATTATATCTTACCTAGTTCAAAGAAAGAATTACAATCAAAAAGGGCAGTTAAAGTAGATGGAAAAATACTAAGTTGGAGCACAGAAATAGAATAAAATTTATCAAATAAACTAATATAGTTATTGTGATTGAATACAAAATTGAGTTGAAAACTTCCTGGTCATCAAAAATAAGAGCAAGTGTTTCATTTTATTGGTAACTCTCTTAGCAAGAAATTTTTTGAAATCTATTTCTCTTTTTTATACCTGACATGCTTTTTTTTCTATTAAGTATGTAGGAGACACTCTCTAAATGCCCCACATTCATTTCCTGACTGCTTTAAAGTTTTGTTTTCCCTTTATTTAATATGAGGAACTGTCCAATTGTTGCAGAGGTTTCTTTATCATGTCTCCTAGGAAACCTAGCTAATCTTCAAGCAAATAAGCCTATTTGTATGACAGCCTTAACTCCCAGAGTTCCCCCAGAGAGAGGTGAAGAGTAGCAGTCTACACACTACTCCTCCTTGAAGAGCTAACCTTTTGCTTGTGTGATTAGGCATCTGAAATACATCTCACTTTTCTTTTATAGCTTATATTTCCTGGACAGATGATTGACATGACACCTCACAGTTTAGCATCATAGAGCAGTTAAATCCGACTCCATTACCTGTCGAATTTAGTTTCTTAATCCCAAACACAATGTGCACACAACTTAGCCCTATCCAGCTTTTATTTAAAGCTCATGTCACGGTGCTTTATGTGGAGTCAAGAAGTATTAAACGGTGTGGAGTGAAGCAAATGGAAAGATTAATTTTGCAATGTGACACTAAAAGGAACACTTTAAAACAGGGATTAGGGGCTGGGTCTGTTTGGGAAAAATACTGAAACGTATCCATTATAAGCACCAATGCCTCAACCTACTGCCATGAGAAAACCCAGCTTTATAAATATAACTTCTATATTCTTAGGAAAAAACAAACATAGAATAGAATAAAAAGTTCAACGTTTCTGGCTAGAAGTAGTCGGGTACCTTTCTGATTTATCCCCTCCACCCCACTGACCACCACCTTTAATCAAAAGTTTTTAGAGGAAAATAAAAACCTAAGTTTCTACAGAAAAAAAAAAGAAATATCTGTGAATGTAATTTACAGAAAACTCAAGCTCCTGGAGCACTGCAAACAAGTCTAATAATTAGCCTCTCAAAATTAATCATTACAACCATTTTGGAGAATATAAGTATGTCATGGCTTTTCTATGAGCAAAAATACAAGAGAATTAAAAGAATAATTCAATTTTGATTTTATTTAGTTTTTGCATGTTTCCTCTGGTGTTCTTTTGAACACAACTACAAGCAAGACTTCCTTGTTAAAAAGTATATATAATGATCATTTGAAGGTCCATGATTTTGTCTTAAGAAGCAGCTGAAGGAAGACATGAAAGTCCAAGTATATAAAGGGCTATCATCAGAGAATGTTTGAAAGACAGTGAAAAGAGGAAATGGCAGGAGGTATTCAGACAAGAACCAAGGGCAAATTCTTGATAGTTAACGCTGATAAACCATGGGATGTGGTTCCAGAGGACGCTGAGGTATCTCATTTTCAGAAATATTTAAATAGATGGTCGAGTCTCATCTCACTGAACAATAAAGCTTATTGAATTTCTGTTCTAATCAGAGGACTTACTATAGAGTCTTGGGAGGATCAAAATAAACAGAGGGCATTCTCTAACTTTGAAGAACTTTGAGTGGGAAGATGGAAAACATAACTATGAAATATTTTAAAATGTTGAACCAAAATTAAGCTGGTGAACTCTCTTTAACTGCATAGTCAACACTCCTCAATTAGCTAATATTTAAAAACACAGAGAATTATGACCAAGGAAGGTTTTCCAGGCAAAAGAGATATTGTAGGAATCAGAGAAGGTCTTACCAACCATAGAAGTACTGAATTATATAAAAATAATATTGGTGTATTCTGTTTCTTCCTCTGGAGAAAGAGAACAGGAATAATTTCTTCACATGATTGTAAAGCTACAAAAATAATCTATATAACACATGGATCAAGCAAGAACTCAACAAATTGAAACCGTTCCTATCATCATCACCACCATTATCATTATCACGAACATCTTCACACCACTTCTACTACCATATTACTATCCTATCACCAGTAATAGGGTTGAACGTATCAGGTAGAAGTTTCCAGTGTTTCACTTCTACTGCAATCTGCATTAAAGCTGTTTCTTCTAACCAGCTCACATTCATGTTGGTTAACATGCCTAAGGCTTTGTGATTCCTGCAGTGTTAAGCAGGATCCAATAAACGGAAAATAAAAGATTCTTTCATTTCACTCTAGCTTTAATGGGAGTCACCCTTGTTTGAACACAGGAAAGCTAATGTCTCAAACCCAAACTCTTGGGCAAATAAATCAACAAGTTGAAGCCACATTTATGTTCAAGATTAAATTTTACCTGCCATTTCCTCAAAAAAAGACCTACACTTATGTAAGGATGTTTTTCACGTTTTTAGATTCATATTTATCAATTTCATGTGGGTGGTGAATGATTTTATTAGTAGTATTCACTCAGCCCTATAATTTGGCAACTTCCAGCAGATATACTCACTAATTTATTATTGTGAATTCTCTCTTCAATCAGAAGCAAAAAGTTCATTATTGCATTCAAAATAGTCCTTAATGAATGTGCTAATTGGGAGCACATTAGCACATTTCATTTGCTTCTGTGTTTATTTCTTTAAAAAAGTAGTAAATTTGTTTCCTGTATGTGTTTAACGTGAAGTAAATTTCTACTGTAAGAAAACCATTTTCAAGTTCTTCACCTCAGCAGCAAAGACTTGAAAGATATAAATAATTCACCATCAAGATTTTTTTTTTTTTTGGTGTGTGTGTGTGTTTCACTAAAACTTCATTTATTTATTTTTTTTAATTTTTTAAATTTATTATTATTATTATACTTTAAGTTCTAGGGTACATGTGCATAACGTGCAGGTTTGTTACATATGTATACTTGTGCCCTGTTGGTGTGCTGCACCCATCAACTCACCAGCACCCATCAACTCATCTTAAAAGTGATCTTATTCAAAGGAAAATTGTTATGACTTTCAATAGAAATGACTGAGGACACTACCGGTATCTTCTGTCTTGTTACATGGAGGAGTCGTTCATGATGTTGACCAACAGGAGTCTACTGAACCCCTGAAACTCAGCAAAATCCCACTCAGTTTCAAAATGGCTAAAAATTGATAGGCTTAGTGCACTTATATTTACTTAAATGCTCACTGAAGGACATTTCACAAGGTAGAAACATATATATGTTTTCTAGAGGAATCATTAATTTTAAGGACCCCAATTCTGCCCAGTTTTCAACCCAAGTTTACAGTTTAGAGATTTTGTTTTTGAGCAGTGCACATATCTGATAAAACACTTTGTCTTTTTAAAAAATGTTTTATTCTTTGTTCTACAAGCATCCTTTTATTTTGAACCCTTATGGAATGAAATTCAATGGTCAGTGAGAAACAGGACACTGCTCTTGAGGTGGAAACACACATTTCATCGCCATCCTCCTTCAGGACCAATTAAATATTCTATTCAATAATGATTTTGAGTTTTGTTATAATTCCAGTAAATGAGGAGGAGTAAAGCAAACTGAACTTTATGAGTCAGGGTTCTCCAGAGAAACAAAAGCAATAGTAGATAGATGAGAGAGACACAGAGAGATGAAAGATAGATAAATAATAGATAGATAGCTGAAAGATAGATGATAGAAATATAGATTATAGACACATGATAGATGGAAGACATTTTTAAAGGAGTTGACTTACATGAATAGGAGGCTGAGAAGTCCCATGATATGCCATCTGCAATCTGGGGAACCAGGAAAGCCAGTAGTGTGGCTTAGTTCAAGTTCAAAGATCTAAGAATCAGAGGAGCCAATGGTGTAACTCTCCGTCTGAAGCCAAAGGCCCGAGAAACTGGGAATCTGCTGGTGCAAGTCCTAGACTTTGAAGGCCGGAGAACCTGGAGTTCTGATGTTCAATGGCAGGAGAAAATGAGTGTCCCAGCTTCAAGACAGAGAGGGAAGAATTCACATTTTCTCTGCCTTTTTATTATATCCAGGACTTCAACAGATTGGGTGGTGCCTGTGCATACTGGGTGAGGGTGAATCTTTCTTACTCAGTCCACTCTTTCAATGCCAATCTCTTCTAAAAATAGCCTCATACACAGGAATAATGCTTTGCCAGCCACTGAGTATCCCATAATCCAGTCAAGTTAACACCTAAAATTAACCATCACACAAAGAAGACAAATAAAATAATAATGGCCCTGAATTTTAAAGGGAAACTTTGTTATAGGGTGGAGAGCAAGGAGTTCAGACAACATTGCTTATTCTTTACACTTCATTCTCTGTCTTTCCAACTATCGCCAGTCTCTTGAGTTCTCACTCATGTTCCACTCTCTCTTTAAAGCAACCACCAAAGAGCCAATAGTAAGGTGTATTAGGTAGCCCTTTTTATGAACATATTTTAAGAGGAAATCAGGTCAGTTTTTACTACAAATTATTAAATATTATCCTCATCATTTCATATCTATCTTTTTTATTATTATTATTATACTTTAAGTTCTAGGGTACATGTGCGTAACGTGCAGGTTTGTTACATATGTATACTTGTGCCATGTTGCTGTGCTGCACCCATCAACTCGTCAGCACCCACCAACTCGTCATTTACATCAGGTATAACTCCTAATGCAATCCCTCCCCTCTCCCCGCTCCCCATGATAGGCCCCGGTGTGTGATGTTCCCCTTCGCGAGTCCAAGTGATCTCATTGTTTAGTTCCCACCTATGAGTGAGAACATGCGGTGTTTAGTTTTCTGTTCTTGTGATAGTTTGCTAAGAATGATGGTTTCCGGCTGCATCCATGTCCCTACAAAGGACACAAACTCATCCTTTTTTATGGCTGCATAGTATTCCATGGTGTATATGTGCCACATTTTCTTAATCCAGTCTGTCACTGATGGACATTTGGGTTGATTCCAAGTCTTTGCTATTGTGAATAGTGCTGCAATAAACATACGTGTGCATGTGTCTTTATAGCAGCATGATTTATAATCCTTTGGGTATATACCCAGTAATGGGATGGCTGGGTCATATGGTACATCTAGTTCTAGATCCTTGAGGAATCGCCATACTGGTTTCCATAATGGTTGCACTAATTTACAATCCCACCAACAGTGTAAAAGTGTTCCTATTTCTCCACATCCTCTCCAGCACCTGTTGTTTCCTGACTTTTTAATGATTGCCATTCTAACTGGTGTGAGATGGTATCTCATTGTGGTTTTGATTTGCATTCCTCTGATGGCCAGTGATGATGAGCATTTTTTCATGTGTCTGTTAGCTGTATGCATGTCTTCTTTTGAGAAATGTCTGTTCATATCCTTTGCCCACTTTTTGATGGGGTTGTTTGTTTTTTTCTTGTAAATTTGTTTGAGTTCTTTGTAGGTTCTGGATATTAGCCCTTTGTCAGATGAGTAGATTGCAAAAATTTTCTCCCATTCTGTAAGTTGCCTGTTCACTCTGATGGTAGTTTCCATATCTATCTTAAAATGCAACACACCTAATACTTAAGTGCATCCAATATACATATTTATAAATACTCTGGTTTCCCTGTTTCCATTTCCAACTGGGTGTACTGCAATTCAATTCACTTCTGGCACCAACTAGAGTAGTTCAAAACTCACATGTTAAGGGCTCAGTCCTCTACAAGAGTACCTTCATTTCAGATGACAGCCACACTTTGAGGATCCCCAGCACACCCGCTCTTCTGACTGCCTAGCTATTATTCATAGGTTTCCACAATCCTATCCAGTTCAGTAATTCACTAGAACAACTTGGGAATGTGCTATGCTTATGATTCCAGTTTTATTATAAAAGATACACCTAAGTAAGATCTGAAAGGGAGACTGGGCACAGTGGCTCATGCCTGTAATCTCAGCATTTTGAGAGGCTAAGGCAGGTGGACCACCTGAGGTCACAAGTTCAAGACCAGCCTGGCCAACATGGTGAAACCCTGTCTCTACTAAAAACACTAAAAATTAGCCAGGCATGGTGGCACATGCTTGTAATCCCAGCTACTTGGGAGGCTGAGGCAGGAGAATCACTTGAACCCCAGAGGCAGAGGTTGCAGTGAGCCAAATCACGCCACTGCAGTCACTGCAGCCTGGGCAACAAGAGCAAAACTCCATCTCAAAAAAAAAAAAAAAGAAAGAAAGAAAGAAAAAAAAAAGATCTGAAAGGGAACATGGAGCTTCCATGCCCTTTCCATGTGAAATCATGTCATCCTCCCTGCATGTCAATGTGCTCACCAACCTCCAACACAGAGTTTTTATTGGGGTTTCATTATGTAAACAAGTTTTATTAAATCCTTGGGCACATTACTGAACTCAATCTCCACTCCTCCTGTCTTTCCCTGAAGGTTGGGCTCGTCAAAAGTTCCAACTCTAATCATGTGATGGGTCTCTCTGGTTACAAGGCCCCATCCTAAAACTATCTAGAAGTCTACCATTAGTCTCTTCATTAACATAACAAAGACACTCTATCACTCAAAAAATTTCAAATGTTTCTGAAGCTCTACATGAGGAACTGGGGACATAGACCAGATATATTCTCCATTATACAACAATATGTTACACTTGTTTATTATTTATCCTCCAGTTAAAAACATAAATTCCATGATGTCAGAGATTTTTATCTATTTCATTCGCCCCTGTACCCTAGCACACAGACGAGTTGAAGGACACTGTGGATGCTCAATATTTATTAACTGAATAAATGTATGGGTGAATCAATTCTATATTGCAACTTTTTCATTTGAATCTTGACATATGTAGTATTCCTGTCCTCTTAAACCACAATATCTATAATGATTATCACTCATAAGCCCTGAACAAATAACACCTGGATCTGGATAGACTCAAGATTGGAAAAAGTTCAGTTTAATTCAACAAGTATTTTATTGAGTACCTACCAAGTTCCAGACACTGTTTTAGGTGCTATGTGTTTAACAATTGGCCCAGGTGATTTTAACTTGAGCAAGTTTGAAATCCGCTGTGTTCTTACAATCTACTGATGTCTCCTATAAACTATCTATCTGTATTACTCCATTCTCGCGTCACTATAAAGAAATAGCCAAGACTGGATAATTTATAAAGAAAAGAGGTTTAATTGGCCCACAGTTCCATACGCTATATAGGAAGCGTGATGTTATCTGTTCGGCTTCTGAGAAGACCTCAGGAAACTTACAATCATGGCGGAAGGTGAAGGGGAAGCAGGCATATCTTACATGACTGGAGCAGGAGCAAGAGGTAGGGGGAGGTGCGCTGCATATGTTTAAGCAACCAGTTTTTATGAGAACTCACTATTGTTACAACAGCACCAAGGGTGGGGATGGTGTTAAACCATGAGAAACCACCCTTATGATCCAATCACCTCCCACCAGGCCCCACCCCCAGCACTGAGGATTACATTTCAACATGAAATTTCGGTGAGGACACGGATCCAAATCATATCACCAGCTCATGCAGTACTTGCCATTTAATCATTCTGAACACCACTTCTATTATATCTTTTCTAGATCAAATCCTTGGAATTGTATCTACAGACTAGTGGATCAAGTCCAGGATCTATCACCTGCAGACCAACATAATCATTCTCGTTTGTATCAACCCCTAGGACGAACGCTCTATTTTTCATGGACATCAGAACTCATCTTAGTTGCTCCTAGTTTCAAGCACTTCCTGCTTCATTGCACCATCCAGGAATGCTATGCTCTGACATCTCCATTAATCTTTGTCTGATTGATCTATCTGTTGTGATCCAGCAGAAGGTCCCTGTTTGGCGGCTTCCCCAACCTTTCTACCTATGAAAACTATGAAAACCTTAATTCCTACAGTGTTTGTATCTTAAACACTCATTTGGTACTTGCCTACTGATTATATAGTTTATGTGAATGTACTATAAAAGATTATTACTGATATATTTTGAATCTAAATCAAATGTTAACTGATACTTTCAAATTGCATTCTCTATATTTGGAAAAGAACTCTGGAATATTGTGGAATATTAGGCTCTTATTTTCTGTTTTTTTAATCACTTATTTATTTATTTATTTTGAGACGGGGTCTTACTCTGTCATCTAGGCTGGAGTGCAGTGGCATAATCATGACTTACTGCAGCCTCCAACTCCTGATCTCAAGCAATCCTCCATCTCAGTCTCCTGAGTAGCTGAGACTACAGGTGCGTGCCACCACACATAGCTAGTTGTATTTTTTTAACTTTTTGTAGAGATGGGGCCTTACTATGTTGACCAGGCTGATCTTGAGCTCCTGGCCTCAGGCAATCCTTCCTCTTCAGCCTCTCAAAGTGCTATGATTACTGGTGCGAGCCACTATGCCCAGCCACAGTCTTATTTTAAACATTTAGATACCTAGAGTTTATTGTCTGAATCTAACTTTTTACTATTCTCCAAAACCAAATAGCAATACACAAAATCATCTTAGGCATAACCTACTTACTTATAACCATTATTATAGATTTTCTGCTAATTAATTTCTCCAGAATTTAATAAGGCAAACTCTTTTTTTCTAATCTTCAAAATCTCCAATAGATATAAGAGCATTTTTAAAATCTGTGGTTTAAAACTATATAGAGCCTATATGCAGCTTTCTTTAGGGGCCATTCCAAAATAAGTGGAGTTATTATATAATTGTGTATTTGTCACTCACAATAGAAAATTATGTGGACAGCTTTCATTATAGCTGGGTAAATTTAGATAAATGAAATGTGTCAACTTAGTAATTACTAAATGTTATATGTGAAGCCATTAAAGCACGAATGCTTTTAGACACTGTTGTAGCTACAGGCTGTTTTTGTGAATTACGATTCAAAACAATAAGAGCTGGCTTGAAAGTGAGTCAAAGGAAGAAAAAAAGGTGAAAATAACATAGGAATCATTCTACTTTCAGGAAGGTTGTATTTTACTCTTTGGTAATAAGAGTGTAACAGTGAGATGCCTTTGTGTAATGACATCCTCTCCCTTTATGCTCAAAAAATGTACAATGCATAATACTTTTAATGTTTCTAAGAATGTAACTGAGGCAAAGATATTGTACTGTTTCATAGATTAAATTATGTTTCACTAACTGAGGTAAGACAAGAACCCAGAATTTACTTATTACTTATTAAAACATATCCTCTTGACACTCCTAATATTAGGCCATTTCTCAAAACCAGCAAAGTTTTGAGAATTCCTTTACAACGAACAAAATAATACAAAGTCTAAATTCCCTTACAATAAACAAAATATAGCATACATAAACATAGTACAAAGCCTGAATCCCCTTACAATAAACAAAATACAGCGTACATAAACTTTATGGCAATAAGGCTATTTCAAACAATGGTAATTTACAGATGGTGTCCTAAAGCAAGCTGATCAATATTCTCTTTTCCTTGTAAATACGTTGCAATAAGATCAAGCCATGCATTCATTTTGTTAAGCTCTGTGAATTCTCATCAGTTCAGGGAACTACCAAGTTTACCTATATTGATATTTGGCTCCAACTGAAAATGAAAAATCAATATTTTAGAGAAAGAAGTGCGCCTTGCTCTTTAAATATTCCTTTAATAGATAAGTCACAAATAAGCCTCCCTCCCTCTTTCTCCCACTCCTTCTCCCTCCCCCCAGCGTCTTGCCTGCACCCTGCCCGCCACCATCCTGTTCACAACATAGTGATAACTAACATCTGTTTGGCTACTATTTTTAAATCATTCACTGAATGCTATCAGGTTTTTAAAGATCTGTCAATTGTCCTCACCGTTTGATTGTTTCTTGTCAATGATATCTCTTCCAGGTAATATAGCCCAGGAAAGGTTATACAGAACATGGTCACAGAGACAATAAATATTCTTCCAATCTCTGATTTTAAGCTGGGTACAAGGCTGCCCAGAATAAAGCAACATTTCCCAGCCTACATTCTTTCTTTTCTTTCTTTTGTTTCTTTTTTTTTTTTTTTTTTTTTTTTTTAAGACGGAGTCTCGCTCTGTCTCCCAGCCTGGAGTGCAGTGGCTCGATCTCAGCTCACTGCAAGCTCCGCCTCCCGGGTTCACGACATTCTCCTGCCTCAGCCTCCAAAGTAGCTGGGACTACAGGCGCCCGCCAGCTCGCCCGGCTAGTTTTTTTTTTTTTTTTTTTTTTTTTTTTTTTTTTTTTTTTTTTTTTTTGTATTTTTAGTAGAGACAGAGTTTCACTGTTTTAGCCAGCATGGTCTCAATCTCCTGACTTCGTGATCCACCCGCCTAGGCTTCCCAAAGTGCTAGGATTACAGGAGTGAGCCCCCGCGCCCGACTTCCCAGCCTACGTTCTTTTAGGTGGAATGTAAGCGTATGTCAAAGGTAAAAACTACAGGATGTTCCTAAGGGGACATGCCCTTTTTCAAACTATTTCTTCTTCATACACTCTGAAATGGGAGTACATGGTAGCTAGATCTTACGCAGTCATCTTGGATCTCAGCGTAGAAGACACACATTGCTGATAATAAAGCAAGAAGATAGAAATAAACTGAGTCTTTCTATCTTCCACGGGGGCCCTATGCCAGCCCGTGGCCGATTGTTCCTGCCAACAAATGTAAAAGTGCCGTGGCTATCTTTCTTTTGCTATTTTTCTTTTGTCTGAATATGGACTTACGGAAATCCAAATGATGGGTGCTCTTAAGAAAAGAACACATCTTCCATTGCACTTGTCACTTAATTAAATTTATCTTTTCCGGTCACCTCTAATACTGAACTCTAACACTTTAAAATATGTTTCTAAAATAATTGAAAGCAAATATATATATGTATATGTGTGTATATGTATACATATATATATTTAAAATTATTTTTAAGAAAATGAAATCTGTGCAATGCTGGTGAAAATGAAATCTGTGTGAACATTAAACCTATATCTTCACCCTCTTCAGGGCCACACTGAAACATCCTGGTGTTATTTCACATTCTTAATAATATCCAATTCGTTAAGCCTATTCAGTCACAAAAACCTATTATAATTCCAAGTGTAATCCAAGTGTCTACCACTTGAATGTCTTCAAGAACTCTAGTCATCCTGTGTCACCTTTTCCTTTAATGTGTAAATAAAACAGCCCCAGTTCTACGCAACCCAGCAACAGCAGTGTGTCGTAGGAGTCCTTGGAGTGCTTAACTTCCTCTTGATCTGAAACCCTCCAGTTTCTTGCCCCCACGGACTCCCTGACACCCATCCTCTTCTTGCTTTCTGAATCGACTCTTTCCTTTCTTCTCTGCTTTACTCCACACTGGACACGAAACCTATTCTTTAAAAAACCACACACAAGGCTGATACATGTGGTTCAGGTCAAATTTCTGATCATAGACACCACAGAAATTTCTCACTGTCCACTTTTGCACTGTAGCTCCCAATTTGTATGGATTTCTTCCCCATCTTTCTTCTCTTTTCCTCAGTTTCTTGGCTCTAAGAAACCATTCTCTCCAACTCTCGAGAATGTCCCCTAATTCCTATCACCTTGTTTGCAAATCAATGTAGTCATCTTTGATGTCATCTTTTATTGCAGTCCAGAAAAGAAAATGGGGAGAGGGGGACCCATAGGATCTTTCCTTTCCCAATCCAAAGTATCACTGAGGTAAAGGAAAACAAATGTCATCATAAGAGACATAGCCTATATCTTCCGTTATGAATAGAGATCAAAAGATTAGAAGTATTAGTTCTTCTTAACTTTGGGCCAGATTAAAGTTTAAATATTTAGGGAGGGCTTTATCCTAAATGAGAAAAGTCTCTGTTAATGAAAGGGATAGCTGTAGAACACCTACTCCTGTCCTTCAGATCACATTCTGCAGGATTGTGATTTTTTTTTCTTCATCATTACGTAAACCCATCCCCCTCTACATATAACAGCACCAGGGTCTTCTAGGTGACTTCTAGGGCAGTGCTCTTTCCATTAAATCCCATTGCTTTTCAAACCATTTTATTGGAGTTTCTAAACCCATTTTGATCTCCTGTACAAAAGGAACAGTCGTTAATGACCACTTTGAATAGTATGTCTCTTGAGTGAATTAATGAGAAGGCTGTCTCATTCCTTTGAGTAAGGGCATGACCAGACCACATTTACTTTTCATAAGTGAAGAGACTCTCTCATCATAACAATGTAATCCTCATATACAGAATGAAAATTATTTCTTAGAAAAAAAAAGCCCTGAAAATGAATTCCTATAGAAGATTCAGTCTCAGAATTTTCAGAATCAGTTCAGTTTTGTTTTTCAATAGATTATGATCTATTGGATACTTTTTATCTGCTAGTCATCACACTGGTCACTAGAGCTATTTAAAGATAAGTAGGATTTAACTGTACATTCTAGAGGAGGCGAAAAGTAGAAAAGAGATATGATAAAGGTATGATAAGGAGCTATGTGAGTGCAAAGAAGGGCCCTTATTCCAGTCAGAGAAGTATCACCTATGGTTTCATGAGGGATACAATATCTCAGCTAAATTTTCAAATTTACAATAAAGTTAGCCAGAAAATAAGGGCTCAGAGGATATTTTATTCAAAAGAAACAATATGAGCAAAGATTTAGAGGATTAAACTTCATGTGCAAGGAATTTATAATTGCTGTAACATTAACTGCAAAGTGACAAATGGAAGAAAGTAAGCTGTGCTTTCCTTATGTATGTATATACATATTTGTGTTCCATCTGTCTTCCTTATTAGCTCTTTGAGAGTGGGAGTTTCATCTATTTTTTTCTTCTGCACCTAAAACAATGTTGGTCACATATTAGATTAAAAATATTGGTTGAATGACTGAATGACTCTAAAGGTAGCCAGGGTGGGAGACAGTATATAGTATAGGGATGAAGAACATGAGCTCTGTCCAAAGAAAACCTGTATACACAAAAAATAGAAAACATGTGTAAGAATGTGCATAGCAGTACTGTTCACAAATAAAAAAATTATGGCCACAACCCAATGCCAATCAACTAAAAAGTAGATCAATAAAATGTAGAACATTCACAAAATGGCTTATTATCTAGTAATCAGAGTATAATAATGTAGATCAATTTTAGCAATAATAAGTCCCAAAAGATTCCATACATCATGATAGGTTTTTTGAAGTGAAAAGCATCTAACATAAAAATATATGTTTTGGGAATACATATAATAGTAATAAGACCATATAAAAAGAAAAGTAAATTCTTAATAATGGTTACTTCAGGGAAATAGTGGAAAGGAAATAAATGAAAGGACCACATTTTGTAAATTATTGTCAAGGTCTTACCTTGTGTTTGGGATAGCACTTGGGGGCATTTATCACATTATTAAAAATAATAAATTATCCATGCATGGCAACAATAAGAATGTGTCATGAAACAAAACACTAAACCAATTTTGTGTAATTACAGCTCAAAGAATAAAAAGAAGGGGAAAAAGATGTTTTCCTGGACACTTGCTTTCTCCTGGTAGTGGGGGTAGGGACAAAGGGTATTCTGTGCTCTGGTATCAGGTCGTCTGGGTTCAAATTCCAAACATACAGCATCCTAGCTGTGTTATCTTGAACAAATTCCTTAAAGGCTTTATGCCTCAGTTTCTTCAACCATAAATAGCAGTTAAAACAGCACCTTCATTTTACAGTTGGTTTGAGATTACATTAAATATACATAAATGCATGTGCCTGGCACTTAGTGCTAAGTAAATGTGGTGATAAATCTGAAGAATAATTAAATATTGGCTGTTAACAATACAGGGCTAGAAAATGGAAGACCTTATGTATTATACTAAATAGTTTCTGCTTTACCTGCAAAGGCTTTCAGATTCCAGAAATAGTTTAAGTCAGGAAATAACATCATTAGATTTCTATTTTTCAACAGGTCTCTCTAATTGCAATATTATGAAGGGGTGTAATACTTCCAGCAGGGAGGCCAATCAATATATTATTACAATAGTTATGATGAGAGATTATGAAAGTCTTAACTAAGGCTCTAATAGTGGAGGAGGAAGAGAAGGGGACAGAAATTGTGAAATAGTAAGGAAATGGAATTTTGTTGCACAGTTATGCATGAAATGAGGAGCTTGGAATGACTCCCAGGATTCAGGATCGTGGGGTGAGTGAGTGTTGACACTGTTCCCATGATTGGAAATATAGAAAGAGTGGAGATTTCTCAGTCTTGGCATCATTGACATTTTGCTGTGAACAAGTCCTGTAAATAAAGAAAGAGAATATTTAAAGGGAAAGATCATGAGTTCAGTATTGTATATGTTAAATATGTTGGCTTTGAGATGTCTGTGGGGCATACAGCTAGTGCTAATAAAGATTTGGATGGCAAGAGTATGCAATTCAGAAGAAAAGTCAGAATTTCCAGTATAAATTTGGACTCTTGATTCATATACTATAAGCCATAGGAGGCAATGAGTTCACCTAGGTGGGGCATGTGGAGTAAGAATATAAAAGCATTCAGGATATAAGTTTGGAGAGCACACCAGTTCAGGATGAGCAGAAGATACACCAGTGTGTAAGTTAATTTTAGGCATCAACTTGACTTGATTAAGGAATGCCTAGAGAACTGGTAAAGCATTACTTCTGGGATTGACTGTGAGGGTGTTTCTAGAGGAGATTGCCATGTGAGTCAGTAGACCGAGTGAAGAAGATCCACCCTTAATGTGGGTGAGCACAATCCAATCAGTTGGGGGCTGGATGGAATCAAAAAGGCAGACGAAGGATGATTTTCTCTCTTTCTTGGGTCTGGGACACTCTTCTTCTCCAGACCTTGGACATCACAACTCCAGGATCTTTGGCCTTTGGATTCCAGGACTTATACCAGTGTCCTCCCCTGGTTCTCAGGCCTTTGGCCTCTGACTGAGAGTTATTCCATAAGCTTTCCTGGTTCCGAGGTATTCAGAGTTGGACTGATGCATGCTACCAGCATTCCAGGACACCAGCTTGCAGATGGCCTTTTGTGGGACCTCTCAGACACCATAATCATGTGAGCCAGTTCCCCTAATAAATCCCCCTGTCTATATCTATGTCTGTCCTACTGATTCTCTCTGAAGAACCCCATCTAATACAACCAGCAAATAGATTTTTTTCATTGTGTTATTGCATCCTCTGGAACCTCCACTAGAGTGCTATATAGCAGTGATAGCAAGCATTAGTGTGTTTTTCTCAAGTACAATAAGAGTGCTTCCAAAATATTCATCATTTGGAATGACGTTTCTGGCAAATTTTGGTAGACATCAGTGGGAAGATTGTTAAAGGGTTTATTTCTAAGGAGATTAAAAATAGATAGACCAAGCACACAGGTGAAGGAATAGGCTTGAACAAAGAAGCATACAAAAGAGAATGTAACTCTTTCTCCAAGAATAGAGAAAGGAGGTGAGAATGGGTTTTGGCTGTTTTCTAGTAATTACCTCCTTTTGTTTTATATAAAATATATGAAGTGCTTAACTTAGTTAGACTAACTCTAATAACCATTCTGCCAATAAAATCAGAACAATATTTTGGACTGTAAGTTTGTAGGTTTAGTGGATGAAGAAGAGCTCATGCCTAATAGCCTCAAGTTTTTTGTTTTTGTTATGTTTGCTTTTTTTTTTTTTAAAGTAGTAGGCCATCTGGATGCAGATGTTTTTAAATGGATTCAAAGTGCCCCCCGAAGGTTAGTCAAAGCTATATTTATATGGTAGACCTGAACAAGGCTAATTCCACTTAGAGAAAGTAACCCTTAAATATGATTTTTCTCCATGTTCAAAATAAATTATATTGTTGCTACAATAAGTCAAATTCTACTGTTGCTACAAACTTCAAAAACATTTGAAGTTTGAGAAAGTTCCTTCAGACTGAGATTAAATAATCCTCTTGGAGAAAAAGGAAGATGGTGAAACAGACAATACAGAATCAGGGGTTGGGGAATACACCAAACTGCAGCCCAGGAACCAAATTCTCCTGTTTCTCTAGAGCCCATGGGCACCGCATGAACCAGCTAGCATTATGAGGTGCATAGGGCATCTGCCCTGTGTCCTGATCCACAGCAGCACCTGCCCTCTAGCTGGCAGCTGAGTCTTGTTGCTACACAGGACCAGCACTCTCTGACACCTGAATGTTAGGGACTTCACTGTCAGCATTGAGTGGTAGAATCTCAGTCCAGGAGTCACCTCACCACCAGACCCCAGCCCCTGGAATCAGTTCCTCTTCCTCCAGAGAATATCTCCACTGAAACACAACTGCATGTGAAGTTTGCCCACCACTGAGGGACTGTCCATTCCAGGCAAACATAGTGGGAAACAGCAGGCGTTTTCTCTCTCAAGACATAAGTATCCTCAATTTTGCCTCTTAGCCCTACAAAGGCTAAAACATTTACTATCTGGAACAGAAAAAGTTTGGTGATCTCTGGCATAGATCAATTAGTGGAAACAGAGTAAGAGAAGGAGCCAAAGATAAAAATTTGTTCCATAGAAAATTACATCCATTTGCCTAGCTACGGAAAACGTATCCTTTTCTTCCTAGATAAACTAAATTACCATTTGTAAACAATATGACTTTGTTATAATTAAGATAACTCAGTATTTCTCTACAAAGCTACAATTAATATTTTAGGCTTGAGAAGTCCTGTGTACTGAAGTATATTTAGGGCCATCCCTAGCCCATAATAATTGCTGCAGGTAGCAAACCCCCTACCCTCACCCAGCACAGTTGTGAAAATCAGTGTCGTCAGATATTGCCAAATGTAGCCTGGGGAGTGGTGCAAAATTCACTCTCAGTTGAAGATTACTGGAGTAATTAATTGGCAATGAACTCTCCTAGATTCGTCCACTTCCATTCTATCACTATTTTAACTTTATAAAAATTACTTCATCACTTCAGGGAAATTATTTTAGTCGTATTCTTTCCTCAATCAGTATGAGAACTTTAATCACTGAGACATCTGTACCAGAATGCTCCCCTAGTGATGTGTATAGGCGGGCAGGAAGAATGGCAAGGAAGGAAGGGATGTAAAAGAGGTAGAGGGCAAAGTGGGGAGGTGAAGGAGGCAGAGGGTGAAAGCAGAGAGAGGAAAAGTGATTAGGCCAACCATGATGCCACGCCCAGCCCCCACATCCACTGGACACATGGAAACCAAGGAAGCAGGACCACAAACTGAGGATCTGTTCTCTAATATCTTGAAGTAGTCCCAAGGTTTGCCAAAGAGAAACAGGCCAGAAGCAAGGATTACCACGGGACTGCAGAGCTAGGAAGATGATGGCAAGCACAAGACATCACACAGAAATGGGGAAACATCTGAGACAGTTGCTTTGAGAGACTTCGTTGGCTATGGCTTTTAGTTGTCATCTACCATATGGCATTTTAACTGCCTAGCAACGTTGAAAGGGCCAGAGAAGATAGTGACATACTGGTCTGATCTTTCTGGGACATATGTTAGCTAAGAGAAGTCAAATTCTTCATTCAGAAATCACTTTCTGAGATGGAAGACATGGTGATGCACCTGTGGTTACATGAAGACAAATTATGTTTCCTAAGGCTTCAAGTTTTCTGTGATTCATGGACAGGAAATGGGGCTTAGTTTGCCAAAACAGCCATCCAAGCTAAGATGGAACATATATAGGAACTCCCAAGAGGCGTTTGAGCAGAAAAAGCTAAGAGCGGTAAGGTCTTCCTGTTGCTTTGCACCCTCACTGTTGCAGCCCACCAAACATCTCTGTTTAGTCTTTTTTCTACTAGTTGCGAATGTGTCTTGGTATTCAAGGGCTTGCCAGACAATCCTCTGTAGGTCCTGGTTCCTTCTTTCATCATAGCAACATCCTTAACACTCAGATAGTGATGTACAGGATTAAACATGTCTCTGAATATAAGTTTTTTTTTCTGTGTATTTTCAGTACTTTGTGTTCTGTCCCTCTTATTTTTATTAGAGTGCCTTGTTCCCACATAATTCCCTGCTGTGACTGGGACGGTTGTCTGCATCACTGCAGGTTCTTAGTAAATGCTGCCCGCCTGCCTGACCACTCAGACAAGGACTCCCATCCCCAGCATATTAATGACAGGACTTCTTTTGAGATGACATAGCTGTTGTGTTATGTCTATGCTGGAGATTCTTTGATCTCTGTTGGTCCCTGCCTCATTATCTCTTTTTCTAAAGGCTTTATCAGTCATAACACACAAGAATTCTAGCCATGTATTTCCCTTAGGAATAAGAATATGGGCAAGAATAGCAAAATGAGATTCGGCTTAGAAAAGTGCACAGAATTTTTCCTAAGAGATTCTAAGAATAAGGGGAAAAATTCAATGAATTGGAGAGGAGTAAATTTAAAAGAAAGAGAGAGGAAGACAAATAGCAGAACAATAGTACCTCTCTTGATGGTTTGCCCTTGAAGACTCCTGATCAATTTATACTTGTCTTAATGAGAGACCACAGTCTCCTTGTCTCCTTGAGAGCAATGTCCAGTGTGTGTGTGAGTGCGTGTGTGCGTGGCACATGTGTGTTTTAATCTAGTACCCCTATACGTACATATAATAAACAGCAATTATCCTTCCCTCTACGTAACCCTTAATGTTCTTCTTACAATAATATTCTTGGGAGACGCTGGAGGACAAGTTATAAGATCAGATAGTTTTGGAAACACCTTTTCTCATAGGCGCATCCCTTACATCCTCATTGTTTAACTTTGCATTATACTGTGTGTCCCAGCTTTGTTTGACCCCGAAGCCATGTCATTCCTAGTTCTATTCCATTGCCAAGCTGGGAACACTTTGCATTGCAGGGTGAGGTCAGAGAAAGAACTATGGCAGCAGCTAGAGACTGCTGTCCTAAATGCATCTCCCCTCCATTACTATAATCTTACCAGGGGCAGGAGAGCACCGGATGGGGCAGCCTCTCTCTCCTCTCAAAGCAGAAAGCTTTCATTAGCAGACTCAGCTAGGAACAGAAAGGATGAAACACACACACTTACTCCCTCGTGACTTTCCAGAAAGCATTCCAGAGGATTCCAGAAGGCAGCCTGAAGCCAGCAGCGGGACCATGTCCAGCACTGACCCAGGCAGGAGCCTGCTGGGGTTTGGATGGGACTTTGACAGCCAAAAGACTGTCAAGTCAAAAGAGTATCTTAAAAGGGAAGGTGGGCGAGACACCGGCCTGCTGTCCTTTTCTCGTAAAAACAAAGGCTGCAATAAACCATCATGACCTCCCAGGCCAGGCAACTCACTGGGCTTCCTTTTGGCTCTTTTCATTCTGCTTGAAACCCTATGAGTGACAGTTACGGTATGAAAAAAGAAAAAGACAAGTCACGACACCTGTTCTTTCTCTTCCTTCCTTAATATAAGCTTCAAATCCTGCAGAAAAGCCAGAAGTTAGACTATGACTCTCTGTACTGTCTGCTGTTAATGAGGCCTCCAGTGACATTTCCCCGCTAGACATTGAAACAGGTAACGATATTGGTTCTGAAACAGGAGAGGTGGATCACACCTGGGGCATCCATGATTATTTCCATCTGCTGACCCCTACCTTGGGGGAACCCTAGCTATGGCAGGTATACTAATCACAGCAGAGTGGCTGAGATAAAAGACCCTGGATTATTGGGGTGATGGTCATGCTAGCCTGCAGACCTTTGTGCCGATACTTCTCTCAGGGAGTCTGCAAGTGAGCTGCCTGTGTAGGGAGAGATACTGGTTCCTGAGAGCTTTTGCAGTCCTTCAGCTACTTACAGGGAAGAAGATACCTCTAAGGCTTATGCCATGCATTTGTTGATACTCAGTAGGTGGGTTATGTCGGCTTCATCTAGAATCTAATCTGCATGCAAACAAAAAACAACCTGTTACCAAGACTAATATGTTTGCTTTTCCAAAGTCTGTCACCAGTTCAAAGCCTCTGAGAATAAGACTCTCAGAAAATGCTTCCTAAGATGGCGATGATTATGGCTGCTTCTTGAGTAGGTTGATGTCTTTGGATAGAGAGTGTGAACATTTATACTTCTCACCATCCCACCCTCTTCAGATATCATCTCTACAGGCTAATGCATGCAGCTCTGCCTTGGCACAAATGTTGCCCATTTGTGTTAGTCATGAACTGGCTCTTTCATCTGATCCATTTTACGCTCTCATTTTTTCCCCCTTCAGTGTGTCATTACATTCCGAGCAATTGCCACTTCCCTGACTATGATTGATCCCCACTTATTTCATCCTGCATGCAAAGTATTTGATTTCAAGTGTGGTTCATTCTGCTCGGTGAACTCATTATAAAGTCAAGCTGAACATCTCACAGATGTGAAGCACCTTGTCTTTGAGGTTCAGCAATCTAATTTGGAATCTCATTATAGAACTTCTACTAGTAGTGGGCACAGGGGCAACTACCTGGCTGGCATTTTCCTGCCCATCTCCTATCCCATAAAGAAACTGTCATTTCAATACAGGCATGCCAGAATATTCCCCATTTTGGAAAATAGCTTTATTTATCTCTCCACAAATGCCTCTTGGCACTGATGAGAGAGTAATACTTTGTAGGCAATTTTATTAAGCATCTCAGGAGGTCAGGTGCTGAAAGAGACAGCTCACAGCTGCTTGCCTCCCATCTAGTTAGTAGGCTTCTTTATGGATCTGATGTTACATTTTCTAAGGTTTTTAGTGTGGTTGTCATTTTGCTAAGAATCTATGTACCAAGAATCTTTGCTTGGTACCGTAATGCAGTTTAACTCAGGGAGCACTGATTTCTGGTGTGTCTATGGCGAATGAAGGGAGAATGGGGTTGAAATGGAAAGTTCACTTTATTTCCAGAGAAATGCATTGATTCTGAAAGATTGATGCATTCATTTTTTTTCACTTATTTGGTGCTTTCAAAACCAATAAGCATCCAAGGCCAGTTCTCACTGCTAATGAAGTTTTTGGGTTTTTTTTTTTTTTTCACTTTTGATTTTAAAACTTTGGTAAGGAGAATATTTGCTTTTCCAATTGCAATTGTTTCCATTCACCTATAGAGCAGGCTGAGCCTTCAAGAGAACTGTACCTTTGTTTCTTTGCTATGAAAATGTAAGTAGATTTATTTAACCACATAGAAGGAAAAGTGAACTAATACATATATTAATGAATAGGGATAGGTTCATGTGGTTATGTTCAGCAACACATAGATTTTTATCTTGCATTTCAGTTCAGCAAAAATACAGATTTTCCGGGATCACACCCCATCTCCCGACTTCTCCATTTAATCCAGAAAAGGGGTCAACAAACCACAGCCTCTGAGCCAAACCCATCCCACTGCCTGCTTTTGTAAATAACATTGTTTGGAACACAGGCACATAATTTATGTTCATTCCTGCTTTCCAGCTGCCCAGACGGTTTAGTAGTAGAGACAGAAACCATATATCCCTCAAACCTAAAGTGTTTACTATCTGAACTTTTACAGGAAAAGTTTGGTGACCTCTAATCTGGGAAAAGAGACCTTACAGTTCTATTTAATTCACATGTAACAAAGCATGTGTTTTGAAAATAATTTTCAGTAGGATAACTGAGAGGAGAATTACAATGAGCATGGAATGAGAATCTGACCCTACTGACTGTCAAAAAAGGTTTATGAATGTTAAACCTCTGCTTTTTCTACCCAAGAGGTCTTTGAATGGAATGATAAATTAATAACAACAATGTGATATAATTTATTCATATTTGAATGGTATTTTTGACTTGGAAAGCTTCCTCTCCACTGACTTTTGATTTCCACTTATGGACTGGGGAATTAATTATTTCATTTTATTTTTATTGCATTTCATTTGGGTCAGATGCATTGCTCAGGAAAGGTGGAATTAGGAATAAGTGACACTCAAGTTTTATAGCACATTCACCTCATAAAATGGTCTCAGTGCCTTATTTCCCCCCGTTTGGTGCCCCCTTCTGACAGTTCCCTCTCCTTGGCATGACCCTTCAGGAAGTACTGGCAGCTTCAGTACCATAAGGGCTGGCTCCTATCACACATCACTGTGCAGTTGGGAGGATGTCACCACATGACTATTCCTCCTGGAGTCAACTCACAGACTTTGAGTTACATCCAATCATTCAAACAGGTACAGTGAGGCAATGAAATTAGATGGATGAATACAGGCAGATACCTGTAGATAGATGATGTAGATAGGTAGATAGATTAGACAGATAATAGATAGATGATAGATAGATAGATACATACATACATACATACATACATAGATCAATAGACAAAGGGACAGAAACAGAGACAGGCAGACAGAAAACACAAGACTAGGAGTTCAAAGACCTAGATTCAAGTTGTGTCTCTGCACTTACCTTAGCCAAGCCAGGAAGGTCAGGTGCTAAAAGAGACAGCTCACAGCTGCTTGCCTTCCATCTAGTTAGTAGGCCTCTCTGAAAATAATAATAATGTATTGTAAGAATGTTATACGATATTTTACAAGAAAATATGATAATATAACTGAAAGTACTTTTAATTTGTAAGTTAATCTAAGTTATTACAATTATGACAGGATAAAAATTACTTTTTACCTCAAAGTTCACAGCCTCTCCTTTGACCCACAAAAGAGATTTCTCACATTGCCCAAGTCAACCCGCTCCTTCCTCCTTGCTTTCAATCAGAAGGAAGTGTGTGCCGCTAGAGATGAGATAGGTCAACAAGCCTTGTTAAGGAATGGAGTGTGTGGAGACACAGAGTGTAGGAGGAAGGACACTGGGTTGGGGAATATGCCGTCAGTCTGGGAGTTGCAGAGAAAAGCCCTCCAGAGCAACTTCGAGTGTGTGATGGAAACGAGAGGAGAAAAGAAAGAAGAGTTTTCGTAAGTGCTATTCGGGTGATATAGCTCACTACCCGTCACAGGCTGAGAGATGCAAATTAAAATTCGTTACTTTGGAACTTGTTGGTTGCTTGAATTTGTTTTATTTAAACTGGAAAATACCAATGGAAACTGAACAGAATAGTTCATCCAGACTTTTAAGGGTGTATTATGTGTTTTTATTATTTATGGGTCCCTGGTTTGATTTTATACTATTACTTTTAAGAAGGCCTAAATTTATACAAATGTGTAATTTTAGGTATATATTAAAAGCCGTCTGATTTAAAAAGCTTTTCTCTAAAGCCAGTGAGAAATGCCTGACATTGATGTTTTCCAGACAATGTTAGGGCACCATTTCCTGTGTATTGCAGTCAGAAGATTAGTTCAGAGATTTTTCAAACTGGGGAATGTGTGAGGTGTGATGAGTGTATAGTTTGAAAGAAAATACACGTACTCAACCTATTGTTTTCTGAAAACAAACTAAAGAGAATATGGCACACATCTCTCATCCACTGGTGATATGGAAAATACTGAACCAGAAGGCCCTTAAAGGATACAAATCTAACACATGAAAAATGTTTAAAGCGATTGAGAAACCTGCTAGTCAGTCACTAGGACTCTAGGATTGAGTTAGCATGATGATAAACTTGCCCTAAAAGATTTGGGAAAAAAGTTAAACATATATATGTTTTACACAGATTATTCCATTTAACCCACTCAATACCTCTTAAAGAAGGTATTATGGTCTTTATGGTATAGAAACAAGGTTGAGATTTACAAACCTGCTTATATATAGTAAGTGGTAGAGGTGACATTTGCACCAAGGTGTTTTGGTTCCAAAGCCCTGTTTCTACTAAGCTGTAGTCCCCTGCTGGGTGACTGGCAATGTCAGGCCCACAGGCTTCAAGATGAGTTGACTTTATGAAGGATTTAAGTGACATTCCAGGGTGGCATAATTAATTAGTGATGTCCTAAACTCCTAATCTTCTGAATCACATTCATACCTATTCCTCAAACTGCAGATCCGATAAAACAGACAAATAGTACCTGGGACCAGCTCTCCAGGAGCACTGGAAAGGCTTGTTGGCTTCCACTAATGGTGCTGCTGCTTAAATTTTTTTCTGTCAGTATCTTCTGGTCATCTTGCCTTTTTCCTCATTTTCTATATCAAACAAATATGGCCCAAATTCAGATTTTGATATATTATGATTTTCACAATTTCTAGAAGAGAGTCAAACTGTATTAGTTTCCCATGTCTACCATTTAAGAAACTACCACACAGTTCATCACTTAAAAATCAAAAATTTATTTTCTCACAGTTCTGGAGACCAGAAGTAAAAAGTCAAAATCAAGGTGTTGACATGCTTGGTTTCTTCTAGAGGCTCAGCGAGAGAATCCGTTCCATGTTTTTCTCCTGGCTTCTGGTGGTTGCCAGCAAGTCTTGGTGTTCCTTGGCTTGTAGCTGCATAACTCCAATCTTTGTCTCCATCTTTATCTGGTCTCTGTGTCTCTGTGCCTTCTCCTTTCTTATTTCTTATAAGGATACTCTGCATTGGAGTCAGGGCCCAAGCTAAGTCCAGGATAATCTCATTTCAAGATCCTTAATTTAATTACATTTAAAGATGATTTCCAGATAAGGTTATATTCAAATGCACTGCATTAGGACTACAGATAGGTTTGAGTAGACACAATTCAACCTAGTACACCTCAAAGACATTGTGACCCAGGAAGCGATTAACTAAGCCCACAGAAGCAATAGGCTCTACACACCATATTCCAACCATAAACAAAAGGAGACTTCTCATTCTAACCTCTCAGCATCATTAACATGTATGCTGCCAGCTGAGATTTTCAAGGATTCAACAATTCAGACTAGGCTATGTTGGAATTAAATGAGGTTCTTGGAGAAAGGGACTGTGGTCTGAACCCCAATAGCTTGGCACAAGCCAAGATTGTGCCATTGCACCACCCTGACCTTAGGTAAGCCATTAAATGCCCTTCAGCTTTAGTTTCCTCATCTATAAAATGGGACAACAATAGTAACATCTATAACCAATTTTTCACTGCTATATATAAAAGTGCTTTGTAAATTACACAATAGTTATTTTCACTATTAGCTAGTTCAAAGCCCAAGTAAATAACTCTACTTCCTTTTTTATTTTGTATAGCTTTTCCTTCTTCTGTTTTTTAAGGAGCAGCATTATCCTTACAGCATTTTTTGAAGACATTTTGTGTATCAGACCCTGGGCATGATCTAAAATGGCTTTCTGTATTTTATATTTACAGTGAAATGATTATATACAGGTGTGTATGGGAAAGCAGAGGTGACATTAACAACAGTTAATTTAGGAAATCAAATGCTTTATAAGTAGGAGACATATCTAAATATTTCACTATATTCATGACTCAAAATATGGCTCATCCTAATAGCAGATACACAAGAAAAAAAGAGAGGGAAAAGTTAAATGTCTTTCACAAATATCATGTAAACTTGTCCTTCTGAAAACATTTTCATGATCATTTAAAAGGAAATGAATAATATAATTCAAAAATATAAATAGATGATCATATTGGACTGCAATGAGAGCAGATGTTTTAAGTTATGTAAAATCTTACCCCATCTGGTAAACAGTAAAAATGTCTCAACAGCAACCCACAGATGAAATGTTGCCAATAAAGCAAGTATAGCGGGGACTGACTAGAAGTCAATTTTACTGGATTACTTCATAAAATGCTTAAAGGCTATTAATATGCACATAATAATTTTACCGCTTACAGCAATTACCATTCTGAAAACTATTTTTAAAAATTTTAGAAATTTCATCTAATTTCATGATAAATTTCACCATAAATCACATTTGTTAAATTAAACAGCTTATTTTCTCCCAGAGTACCTTGAACTTAGAAATATATCCTGGAGTAGTTATATGTTTAAGTTGATTAAGACATTTACTCCATCTCCAATCTAATCAGGATGAGTACCAATAAGACAGAATAAAATTAGAGATGGACCAGACTCCCACTGTTGCAGATCCCATTCTGTTTGTGAAGAGTAGGTGGATCTATCAGGAACATTTGGTTTATGTCAGTTTGCCTTGTAGCTGGGTTTCATTGTGTGAACTATTTCCAGTTTTTTCAGCTACAAATAGGTGGCTACCAATATAAACTTGCTGCATTATTCCAAGTTGAATTATTACCAGAAAACTTTTCTAAGAGCAATAGACTTGGATCTCTTCGAGCAGAAAGTCTGTTCTTAAGATTCTTCCCCATTTGGGTCTAAAAGTTGTTATTCCCATCACATTTCTTGTCCCCTTCTTTAAACTATTCTATGGAAACCCAGTACCATTTCATTCATTCATTCTAAATAGAAGAAAGGCCAGAAAGTTACCCCACACTACAAAGAAATCTATAAAAAGTTAATTACTCCCAGGTATGTGTAAACTCCTACTTAGAATAATAAAGGAATTTTGTAAATTTATGAGGAGTAACCCCAAATGAAGAGAGAAATAAAGGGAAGGGAGGGGATTTTATTACAAAGACAAATTATTGTACTAGTTTTTTAATGTGTTCTGTGAATTCAATTAAAGGGGTGTCACACTCACACAAACAGATACCACCCCCCACTCTCCAGGGCTCTATTTATACTAGAAGATTGTTTATTATTGTTTAGCCAAACCTTGTTCATAAATCAGTAGAAATGAAACAATTAAAACTAACTGACCAAAACAAAGAACATGAAAAATTTGAATTAAGTATTCTTTTATTTTTAATGGTTTTATTCACAGAGTCTTCGAAGGTTCTTCAAATGTTTCATATGAAGAAACAAAGACCATTAATATTCAATTAGAGTAAATAAGCCCTCTTCTTATGAATTGATAGTTTAATTCAACAATTATCTATATTATCTTTAAAAATACATGTCATTTGACTGGGCACGGCGGCTCATGCCCGTAATCCCAGCACTTTCGGAGGCCGAGGTGGGCCAATCACTAGGTCAGGAGTTCGAGACCAGCCTGACCAACATGGTGAAACCCCATCCCTACTAAAAATACAAAAATTAGCCGGGAGTGGTGGGGTGCACCTGTAATCCCAGCTAGTCAGGAGGCTGAGGCAGGAGAATCACTTGAACCCGGGAGGCAGAGGTTTATGTATTTTATATATATATATATACACACAATATCACATTCCTGCTTAAAGCCATGCAATGGCTTCCAACTATGCACAGTCTGGGCTGGGCATGGTGGCTCACACCTGTAATTCCAGCACTTTGGGAGTCTGAGGCAAGCAGATCACTTGAGGCCAGGAATTTGAAACTAGCCTGGCCAGTATCGTGAAACACTGTCTCTACTAAAAATACAATAATTAGCCAGGCATGGTAGTCTGCACCTGTAATTCCAACTACTTGGGAGGCTGAGGGAGGAGAATTGTTTGAACCCAGGAAGCAAAGGTTGCAGTGAGCAAGATTGCACCACTGCACTCCAGCCTGGGCAACAGAGCAAGACTCTGTCTAAAAAACAAACAAAAAAAAAAAACAAAAAAAACCACACAGTCCAAACTCTTTGTTCTTGTCCTGAATGATCTGGCACCTGCCTAAATATCCAACTCTATCTTCTACCTGTCAATCCCTTACCACAAAATGACTTCTGACAATTCCTGCCTGCCTTAGGACATTGTTGCCACTCTTCGGAGTGCTCCACTGCCGTTTCTCATCTCCCAGATCACCACTACAAAGAAGTTAGCTCCTATACTCTATCTAATAAAATATCCCCCTCCCCAAGACTCTCTTATTCCATCGCCCTGTGTGCTTGCTTTATAGCATGTATCACAGTTTGTAACTACTTTGTTTGTCTATGTTTCCCATCTATTGTTATTCTCCTGCCAGTGGAATATCAACTCCATGAGAACAGAGACTACACATGCCTTCTCTTTGTTTCCCTGGCACTCATCAGCATGTGCTCAATAAATGTTCTTTGGGAGTACTACTTTTTGAAAGAAAAATTGTGAAAATGATTCATTGTCCTCTGGCCGGGTGCAGTGGCTCACATCTGTAATCCCAGCACTTTGGGAGGCCAAGGCAGGTGAATCACAAGGTCAGGAGATCAAGACTAACCTGGTCAACATGGTGAAACCCCGTCTCTACTAAAAATACAAAATAAGCTGGACATGGTGGCGGGCGCCTATAGTCCCAGCTACTCAGGAGGCTGAGGCAGGAGAATCGCTTGAACCCAGGAGGCAGAGGTTGCAGTAAGCCGAGATCATGCCATTGCACTCCAGCCTGGGCTACAGAGCAAGACTCTGTCTCATAAAAACAAAAAAACAAAAAAAAGAGAGAGAGAGATTCATTACTCTCAAGGAACTTACAGTCTGAAGGTAAAGGGGATATTGAAACACAACCAGAATACAGAGAGGAATGTAAAAATGTTAAAACTACAGAATGAAAGCAAAGTGCTATAGGAACAGAAACTGGATAGTAATGATCTAAACAGAGTTACTACGAAGATTAAATGGGAAAAAAATGATGAAATTTGAAAGGAGTCATTTAATGTGATAAGAATATCACAACAGCCAGGTGCAGTGGCTTACACCTGTAATCCCAGAAGTTTAGGAGGCCGAGGTGGGTGGATCACTTGAGGTCAGGAGTTCGAGACCAGCCTGACCAACACGTTGAAACCCCATCTCTACTAAAAATACAAAAATTAGCTGGGCATCGTGGTGGGTGCCTGTAATCCCAGCTACTTGGGAGGCTGAGGCAGGAGAATCGCTTGAACCCAGGAGGTGGAAGTTGCAGTGAGCCAAGATTGCACCACTGCACTCCAGCCTGGTGACAGAGCAAGACTCTATCTAAAAAATAAATAAATAAATAAATAAATAAATAAATAAATATAAAAATCAAGAACAAAAACATAGAAAGGGACAACAAGTTCAAGAAAGTCTGCAGAATGATGGAAAGTTTGGGATGGATACGACATAGGGTATACGTGATGGAAGTGAGGTGGGAAAGACAAGGTGGGCTGGGGCTGAGGGCAGGGAAACTTCAGGCTTTGCCGAGGTGTCCAGAGTGAACCTTAAGGGCATGTGGGGTAGCACAACTTCACCAGAGAGAATGAGCATGATCCCCACAGAAGCGTGTGCTCTAAGAGAGCCAGAGCAAAGGGAAGCCAACAGGAGTTCTCGCCGCAGCATGTGCCTTGATGAAACCCTTTTCCCATCTCTTAATCTCTGCTTGCTTCAGCATCTCAGACTCTTGATTGAATAAGCCCTCCGGGGATAATGCTTCTATCAACCGTGCCTCAAAAGTGAAATCTAACATTTTACCCTCTTTAAGTGCATTTCATTACAAGTAGTTACCTTACTCCCCTCCAATTCTCAAAGGCGCTGGCGAATGATAAAGGAAGAGAAGTAAGGACTTAGGTATTTGAGGTTTATGTTTCTAAGTGATGTTTTTAAACCCATGTCTAGTTTTATCAAGAGAAGAAATCGGGCAATTTTTCACAGAGTGAAGATAATGGCTTATGCCTGTGGCAGTTAAAGTATCTCCCAGCGCCCCTCTCTCTTTTTCTGGCTTTAATACCGACAGCAGCAGCACTAAACCTCCACCAGACAAAGGGTGACACTGTCAGCAGACTGTTTTACCAAGATAAGAATACAAGTGAAAATAAGTCTTTATGCTCTAAGCACCTATGTTTTATCGATGATAGCAAGAATCCCATCTATTAGCTTTTTGGAAAGTGGGTTTCTAGTTGACATAATGGAAACAGATTTTTAAGTCATCAGAAACAACACCAAAAATCCCCTTGGGTAAGACCTGTGTTCTCCTAGATTCCTTTTTGAAATCTGCTAATAGTCTAACTCTGTAACGCTATATGACTCAACATTTTTAATGTGGGGAGTTTGGATTCCCATGTATCTTCCTACTACACATAATGACATCATTTCTGTGATATTATTTCATTTTCTTTCTTTTTTTATTTAAGTTTATTTTATTTTAGACAGGGTCTCACTCTTTCTCCCAGCTGGAGTGCATGGTGCAATTATGGCTCACTGCGGCCTTGACCTCCTAGATTCACACAATCCTCCCACCTCAGCCTCCTGAGTAGCTGTGATGACGGGGGCATGCCACCATGACAGGCTATTTTTTTTTTTTTTAAATCTGTAGAGATGGGGTTTCCCCATGTTGCCCAAGCTGGTCTCCAACTCCTGATCTCAAGCAATGTTCCCATCTTGGCCCTCCAAACTCCCAGGATTACAGGTGTCTCTAACCACGCACCCACCCGCACACACATACAAACACACACAAGTAAAATACATAATAACTTCTGCATTCTTTATATAGGGCCTTTGTAGCCGTGTATCTATAGACTTACACATTAAAATAGGTTGACTGATGTAGAATCCTGGTGGTTGGGGGAGGCAGGGACAGAGCAACCTCCTCAAGGAGGTTTTTTCGTTGTCCAAAAAAAAAAAAAAAGAGATATATTTATTATTAACAGATTTCCTCCCACCTTATAAATTCATATCTCAGTTATCTATAAGTCGATACATTTGGTTAGGGTTCCTTTTCACTTCCTGACAGTTGCTCAAAGAAATTTTCATAACCTCTGGGTTCAAAGACTTGCTTCTCTTTGAACTCCTAGTGTCTGAACTTCAGGCTGGGGACACATGGGTCATTTGTATGAATATTTTTCATTTTTGTGTTGTGTCTTTCCCCTTAAACAGTAAATGTTTATCTTCTCTATGTGTCCAAAGACACTACATAGCAAACATTAGACACAAGAAATATTAGAATGAATGGTGTAAGAGGAAGAAAAACTGAAATCTGTGAACTTAGAACAGTATCGGTTTTGTCAAGAACTCCAAGTTATATCAATATGCCAAGGATATTTAGAAATGCAAAGAAAATGGTCATGCTGTCCAAAACACTAGTCTGATCCTATCTCCCCCAACTGAGAAACTTTCAGTAGCTTAGCATTGCACTTAGAATAAATCCGAATGTCTTCCCATGACTAGGAATGCCCTGCCTGCTCAGACCTTCTGTCCATGACGCATCACTCTTTCCTTCTGCCCATACGCAGTCTGCACACTTGAGTACAGTTTCAGTTCTTCCAATACATCCAGGTTTTCCCTACTGTCAGGTTTTTGTGCCCATTGCTTGGAAGGTCCTCACCTTCCTGAGGCCACTATTTTCATAACCAACTCCTTTTATTTTAGGTCTCAACAAAAGGGTCACGTTCTCACTGAGACCTTTTCTTATTACCTGAATTAAGTAAAACACTGTGTGTGTTGTTTGATGATTTTCTTGGTTTATGAGCTCAGCCCCTTACTGTGTTCCTCCATGGGCCTTAAATACATCTTTCCAATCAATCTATTTCTGTGTAGCCTTACTGTGCACAATTGCATGTGTGTTTCTGTCTCTCATAGAATGTCAGCTCCATGAAGACAGCACCCCTTTCTGTTTTGCTCACCACTCTATCCTTAGCAACTGGTACAGGGCCTGGAAAATGTCTGTTGATTTTAAAATTGAAGAGTAGGTGCCAGGTCACTGGAACTCTACTGTTTCCTTCTAAACTCCATCTCTGGGGGAACATGTCTAATAAAAACGTTTTAAAACATCTTCTGACCTAGGTTTTTCAGACTATTCTTGGAGCAATGAGTCATTAACTTCTGTAGCATCAGGGTCAAGTGACTGGCTACTTGGACTGGTTGAGCCATTTAAGTATAATCCATCTGTAAGTCCAACTGCAGGTCATTTGGTGAGTATAAAATTGCATGCTTAAAGGGAGCACTCCCTTTTGGAAATTTGGCTCATTAGTAAGTTGAGGAGTAATGGAGTGTGATCACAGCTTCAGTGCTTTCCTTGGAGTCAGTGGCGCCTTGGGAATACTCTCTAATAACTAATCCCAACTTGCTAGCAGCAGGACCCGCCCCGACTTTAGGAACTGAAAACCTCTGCCTGAGGGCAACAGCCATATGCCTTGCTCCAGGCCTGCTTTGTCTCACAGAATTACAGTCCTTTCTTTCAGCCTCCAAAGCACATTGCTGCTTATTTAGATAATAAAGAACAATCTAAATATCAACCACATGGAAGGTTCAGTGCCAGATGTATGCTCTCAAGCTGTCAAAAGAAAAAAAAAGATCTCTTTATTATTAATGGATCTCCTCTCACCTTATAAATTCATATCTCAGTTCTGTACGTTGATACATTTGGTTAGGGTTCATTTTCACTTCTTGACAGTTGCTTTCCTTGTTTAAAATCCTCAGAAGTTCATCCTGTATGGAGATGAAATGCGGAAAAGTCCCTAGAAAATTTAACTGAAAAGACAATGGCTATGTCTGTCAGTTTTTATCAGAAACCTCAGTTCCCATTCCTAGTGCTGCATGTCTTGCTTTGAGAAGTGCACCAAAGGTCAGCTGGAATTCAAGTCTCATCAAGTTACCCCTAATCGTAAAGAAGGCACACTCTAGATTTTGAACAGCTAACAAGTGTTTTGGCACTTCTGGAGTTGCTCGCGAGGCAGGTCATGTTTGTTGACAGTGTAATAACCACATAAATGTACTTCAGTTGTCCAATTGAAACTTTACTGAATTGATGCCTTTCTGAGTAGAGTCAGTACTCTTGGAAAGTTTGACATTGCTAAAAACTGAAATAAAGTGTTAGTGTAATTACAGTCTTGAAAGGGCAGCCACATAGGTTTTACAACAATATTAGCTACACCAAGAGTAAATATTTGAAGCAACTACAAAAATTGAATGCTCTAGTTAAGGCAAAAGATGTGTGCATTAAAAGTTAGAAGACAGTATAAGGTAAGAGCTCATAAGGAAGTGAAAGTATGTACCTTCCATTCCTTAAACTTTACAGTGGCATGCTATTACATCTAAAAAAGCAACTAGGCTCATTATCAGGGCCTGTACAATCCCCACGTGATTATTCAACACCACTTCTCCAACCTCTTGTTCTCCTACTCTCTCCTCATCCACTCCATGCCAAGGTTGTTTCTGCCCCAGGGCCTTTGCACTTGCTATTCTACCTGACTGAAAATTTATTACTTCAGATGGAAGAAAAGACCTAAGCTCGCAGGGTATCCTCTTTTCTCACCACCCCCCACCTCTGTTTCATTTCCTTTATAGTGTTCATCGAAGTCTGAAATGATCTTATTTACTTTTTTGTTATTAGTTTATTATTTGTCTCTTTGCTCCAGAATGCAAGCTCCATGAGGGCAGGGACTTTGCATGTATTATTGTCTGCTATACATGTAGAACCTATATCTGCCACACTGTGTTTTTGTGGTTTTTGTTTGTTTTTGAGACAGGGTCTCACTGTCACCCAGGCTGGAGTACAGTGACATGATTATAGCTCCATGCAGCCTTGATCTTCTGGTTCAAGCAATCCTCCTGCCTTAACCTTCCGAGTAGCTGGAACTATATGCACATACCACCATACCTAGCTAATTAAAAAACATTGTTTTAGAGATGAGGTCTTGCTGTGTTGGCCAGGCTAGTCTCAAACTCCTGAGCTCAAGCAATCTTTCCACCTCAAACTCCCAAAGTGCTGGGATTACAGGCATAAGCCACTGCACCCAGCCACACTGTGTGTTTAATAGATGTTTGTTGAATGCATAAATTAATAATAAATAAAATATTAATAATAGTAGCAAATACCTTAACACTTTCATGTGTGAAAGAATGGCATTAAACCATGATGTGAGAAAAGTATAAAATAGATGGAATAGATGCAAGGACTAGAGCAGTTCAGGGGAGAAGGAAACCTTATGGGACAAACCCACCAGAAAAGCAACCTGTAAAGAAAGGGTAAATGTGGGGACAGAAAGCTTGGAGAAAGGAATTCACTGGAATAAATATGAAGGAAGAAGCAATACATACAGCATGTTGGGGTCACATAAATCAACCCGAAGTTATAGAAGAGGGTTCAAGTGGGAAAATAATGGGAAAGAAGACCAGAGCCTATAGTGCAGAAGGCACTGAATGTTAGGCAACAAAAAATGATAGCATTGTTGAGTGTTATGAGCACAGATAATAAAATGACAGATGATGAAGAAAATGGTACCCATAATTATCAGAAAGTGTTGCCTGTGGGTATGGGTAAGTGTTGCCTTCTTCTGATGTCACAAGGGAACTGAATCATAGCAGGCTGCACAGGAAGTTTCTAGAGCACTAGCAACCCTGTTTTTATTGATTGGGCTGGTGCTTATACATGTGTCTGTCTTACAAGTATTCTTTAAATTATGTGTGTGCGTGTGTGTATGCTTTTTTATGTATATGCTATCTTTCAGAAGAAGACATATAATTTTTTTAAAGGCACTAAAACAAGAAAATTAGAAGGATAGGCACTGGTGTCAGACTGCCTGGGCCTAAATGTCAGTTTTGCCACTTACGAGTTCTGTGTTCTATAGCATATTACTTAATTTCTTTGAGCCTCAGTTTTCCCCTGAAAAACAGTTATCCCCTGAAAATGGGGATAATATACTACTACCTCCATGGGTTTTCATGAGAATTAAATTAAATAATACAGGTAAATCATCCAGTAGAGTGCCTGGCAGATTATTTGTTCATATTAATTTTGTAGGATTTTGTATCCCAAATTGCATTTATTGGAATCATATCTTCACTATGTTGTCTATCCATAAACCAAAGAAAGTGCCATGTTACTGCTGAAAAGGCACTGATACACCTAAGAAGAGTTGGTTGACAACCCTCCATTCCAGCAATCTGCCTATGTCCCAGCAATATATCAGAGATGCTCCAGTGACTTAAAGTTTGAAGATTCATGAGCATGCAGAGGCCTCTAAGATGCAATGTATTCTAAAATGGATTATTACAAAACCATGATGGAACTGAAACCGGCCCACTACTCCCATAGACTGTTCTTTTGGATCAACATAGAAATTGGCCCTTCTGCTCTTAAAGCTTGAAACCTGTATTTGTTTTATCAGAGTTCCTTCTTCAGGAAAGGACCTTCAAGCCTCTCAAAAAAAGTATCAAAGAACTGAAACTCATTAGATCAGGGCACCAGATGTATCCTTTTCCCTCTCTAGTTCTTGTTTCAACACTTTGTCACATTTCTTCCCTGCTACATAAACCCCTAGTTGTAGTCAGTCAGGGAGATGAATCTGAGACTGAGCTCCCATCCTCTCAACTGCAGCACCCAACTAAAGCCTTCTTCCCTGGTAATACCTGTAGTTTTGGTGACTGGCTTTCTGTGCAGTGAGCAGACAGATCTAGACTGAATCCCTGGTGTTTTGGTAACATAACTTCAAACTAAATTTGAAAAACTGTGAGATCGATGTATCAATTATACTATTGTTAATAATTTATTTTTATGTCTATACCATCTAAAATCATATCATGATATATACACACACCAATATTGCTGCTTTCCACAGTAAGGATTTTGAAAAATTTAACGTGTAGATAGCACTTATTATAGGCCAAGCCTGTTTTAGGCATTTTATAAATATTAATTCATTTAGTCCTTATAATGGCCCTTTGAGATATTTAAGGTTTTAATGTAGAGGAGTGTTAAGAGTCCAGGTCAAAAATCATGTCAGTGTATCAGGATCACCTGGTATACTAGTTTTCTAGGGCTCTTCTATCACAGTAAGACAAACTATATGTCTTAACTTACCATCTCACAGTTCTGGAGATCAGATGTGCAAGGCCAAGTTGTTGGTAGGGCTAGTTCTTTCTGAGGGCTGTGAGGAGGAATTTCTTACATGCCCCTCCCACAGCTTCTGGTGATCTCTGGCAAATTCTGGCATTCCTTGCCTTCAGAAGCATCATCTTGCTCTCTGCCTTCACACAGTATTCTCCCTTTGTGCATGTGTGTGTCCAAATATCAACTTTATAAGAACACCAAGCATATTGGACTAAGGACCCATCCTACTCTAGCATGAACTCATCTAAATCTACATAATTACATCTATAATGACCCTATTTCCAGATGAGTTCACATTATGAAGTACTAGGGGCTAGACATCATCATATGAATCTGGGGAGACAATTCATCCTATAACACCTGGTAAGCTGTTAAAAATAAAGACTCCAACGTGATACCTATTCAGTCAGAAACTCTGGGGGTGGGGCCTGTTTTGTAATAAACTTCTTGGGTAATTATGGTGCAGCCATCTTGTGGCAAGTCCATACAGTTATACTTGGAAACAGTCAATATAGCCAAGGGGATAATATGGAGAGTTTCTTAGCAATGCAAAGGGAGGTATAACTGTGAAGAATGCATAAGCAGGCTTAATGAATATTTGAGTGGATGGAAAAGTAAAGAATAGGGTCCAGTATAGTTTGAGGATTCAAGTCTTAGTGGCAGGAAAGGGTTATAAAAATATTGAATCATTCCAGAAGAGAAAATGATTTCCTCCTTTAACAGCTGAAATCAGCGTATATGAAGTGCTCAGTGAGTGAAGTCATCGCCCTAGGTACCAGAAATCCAAAGATGAATGAGATGCCATGCCTTACCACAAGGAGTTCACAACATATTGGGGAAGGGGGCAGATAAAAAAATTAAAATACAGGCCAACTGCGGTGGCTCACACCTGTAATCCCAGCACCTTGGGAGACCAAGGCGGGTGAATCACAAGGTCAGGAGTTCAAGACCAGCCTGGCCAAGATGGCGAAACCCCGTCTCTACTAAAAATGCAAAAATTAGCTGGGTATGGTGGCGGGCACCTGTAATCTCAGCTACTCAGGAGGCTGAGGCAGAGAATTGCTTGAACCTGGGAGGCTGAGGTTGTAGTGAGCCAAGATCATGCCACTGCACTCCAGCCTGGGTGACAGAGTGAGACTCCGTCTCAAAAGATAATAAAATAAAATAAGATAAGGTAAGATAAGATAAAATAAAATAAAATTTGATAAGGACTATAATCCAGAAGACCAAGTTCCTATGGAGGAATCCAGGGAAAGATGGTGGGTTTCTTTAGAGTCACTCAGAGGTGACTTCAGGCTCAGGCATTCAGGAGGCTTAGACTCAAGAGAGAGCCAATCTATTGACATCTTGTCCTACAGAATAAAGATGAATCAAAAGTGGGACCCCCATTCAGTCTTGGTACAAACAGGACCAAGATGGAGGACTGCTGCTCTTGTTTCTGCTTATTGTACAGGAATGTGCAGAAGTAATGGAAAATATTCAGCGCACCAGGTGGCTGTCATCCCTGTGATGATTCTTCCCTTTTATAGGTTAAATGCTTTTGTTTTTGTTTGTTTTTCCCAGTTCCTGTTCTCTCTGATATCTGTCCACTAAGATATTCAATACCAAGTAGAAACTTACTGAGTTTTTGTAAAGAAGCAAATATAATAGATGGCAAAGAAATTCATGGAACTTCAGGAATTATCTGCCAAGTCATTGTCATCCCTACTCCTCCAGAATGGTGTGTTTGCTATGAAAACAGATCATATTAAAATCAGAAGTTAGTACTCCAGTAATATTCAATGGAGCCTTTTCTAGGATTTTTTTTTTATCTTTGGAAGTCTGTCTACGAGTTGGCAAGAAGAGATTATATGTGTTTATCTCTTGTAGTTTCCCAATTTATTTAGAAAAGGGATATAGATTTAAGCAAAACTTAGGTGGCTGCAGAGAGCAGGAGAAGCATCTTTCCACATTTTTCCTCTTGTTCCTTGTTCCTCCTGAGTAAAGCTGTTGCTGGTCTTTGCACATAGACCACATAGACCTGCCAGAGTTTGGAAAGAATAATTATTGCTATTCCACAGCTTTTATATACTTAGGTTTACATTTTCCTTCAAGAAGATCTTACAGTACTTATTTATGGATTTATTACTGTACTAGCTTTCTATTGCTGCAGTAAATAAATTACCCAAATCGTGGCTTATAACAATACAAGCTTATTATCTTATAGTTCTGTAGGTTAGAAATCTGACCAGTCACACTGGATAAAAGTGTATTTGTCAAGGTGCTGCCAGGGCTGTGTTCCCTTCTGGAGCCTCTAGGGGAGGATTAGTTTCCTTGCTTTACCTACCGGGCTACCTGCATTCCTTGGTTTACAGCCCCTTCTTCCATCTTCAAAACATTATCACTCAAATCTCTGTTTTTATAGTCGCACCTCTTCTGATTCAGTTCCTCATGTTTTCTTCTTATAAGAACACTTGTGATTATATTGAGCTCACTCAATAATCCAGAATAATCTTCCTATCTCAAGATCCTTAATTTAGTAACATCAGCAAAGTCCTTTTGCCATAAAAATTAATATAAACACAAATACTGGGGATTAGGACATGGGATTCTTTAGAGAATGAGGAGAAATTGTTCATATACCACACTAAGGAGGTGTTTACAAGTTTTTGGTTCTCTTGATTTTCAACCTCACTCTATTTCCAAGAAGACCATATCTTCATCTCATGGAGAGAGCCTATTAGCCATTCCTGAATAATACATTTGACTCCAGTTTGCACAGGCTTCGGAAAGCCAGACTCCTAGCAGCCACCAAATGGATTTTTCACCTAAGATACCCAGTTTTTTAAAGAGGAAGGCAGATAAGATTAATAACTTAACGAAATTGAGTATGTCTTTGCACCATTAAACTTCAGTGTAAATTTCTTGTGTCTCCAGCAGAGCTTAGCATATTGTCTTGTACATAGTAGGTATAGAGTAACTTTAATATTAAGAGTGAAATAACTTGTTACAAAAATAAGTGCAATTTTACATGCCAATATCTTTGCATGGCAGTATCGCAATTAATTTTTTTTAAAGGATTTTAGTCAGATTGCAGGGACATAAAAACACTCATTTGCAGTTATTACTGGAAAAGTGGGAGAAACTCCCACTTCAACATGGTCCTCTAAACTTCTTAAATAACACATTGAAACAAAAAACAAATAGAAACATGCATTTATAAAAAATGCATACCTTTAGAAGTATTTTACATAGGCATGTTTTTCCAAATATTTACTTGAATGCTTGACAGTGACAAGTGAAGGTAAAATATTTTAAGGTGAATTGACCACTTTCCTGGCACCGGAAAGTGTAGTCTACAAAACTAGAGGTGTTAACTCAATGCTACTCAAACAGCATTTTATCTTTTGCTTGCCATCCCCTCCTACTCTTTCTAAAATAAATGTGGTAATTTTGTTTCATTTTCTATGAAAATCAAGTCCCATTCATATCTCTACATCCTACAAGTTAGTTGTAAATCTAGACATAGGTAAGAGCAAACTCATTTCCAATAACATACTTAAAATTTTCCCCCACAAAGCAATGAAAATAATAATAATAATAAATACGGACTCAAAATTTTCCCCAACCCCTCCATCTCACGTCACATAGGAAAGTAGCAGCCATTCGCACTACCACCAAACATTTCTGGGTCTAGCAATCTCTTCATTCTACAATCTTAAGGGAAAGAAAAAAACATTTTTCTTACATACTCTTTAAAATTAATAGTATACAATACATTTTCTTTCTGAGAGTGGGAGAATGAAATTTAAAAACATGCTTATTTGTTCTCTCTGCTGAAAATATCTAACATTAGAAGAAGAAACTTTGGTTTCCACAGAAAATATTGGCTTCCCCATTAGCCATCTGCTAGATGGTGGGAATGTTCTGTGTGGCTTTCTCAGCTGGAACATTTGGAAAATGAATACATTGTTGCAAAAACTCACATTGTTGGCCACAATGTTTGTGATCATGTTGTTGACTTACCAGATGTCCTGGAAATTCCTGGGGTGGAAGTATCTCCAGTCGTTCCAAATCCCTCTGTCATGTTGCAGAATGGTGTTTGATATACATGACTCTTAGCTATTTCTCATTGTTTACTATGGAAATGTTCATTCAGTCAATCATTCTGTAGACTGACACAAGACGGAAATAGACACCATGGAACATGTTATCCCAACTTGCACACCTGTACATAAAAGACCTATTATTTACCATTCTTCAAAATAATTTCTTCTCCAACCCCAACTACGTGTATATGTCTATCCATATTTAAGATTAGATAGGATGACCTTCATTGTGCTTATCTCCAGCTGGTAAAGAAGCAACAAAGTCTAACAGTTGAATGCTTCGCTCACTCATGCCTGAGAAGTTTGTTCAAAATGTGAATAACCCCTGTTTTCAGTCTGGGCCTTCCCTTTTGAAATTAGATTAATGGAGTGATGAATAAAGTAAAAAACTCTTCTACACTTTTGCATGCAAATAGATTAGACTTTGCCTCTTGCAAATGGAATTATCTCTTATCAGTCTGTTTCTCTACTTGTTTTCATTTAAAGCAAGAGAATACTCTGAGCAGAATGAGAACGTGTTCTAAGTGGGGATTCATTTTAATACTCCATAGAATTCTGACTGCCATATGTATGATTATTCTGACATAATCATACATGACTATAGGTACTTGCCAAACTACACTTCATGATTAATTTTAACTTTTATTTCTATCAAAAGGATATAGCATGAGGATTTATATCCCCAGAGGTTTTTAAAGGACAACAATTTATCTTTGAGGCCCCTATTCCACCACACAACTCCAGTTCATTTGCTTCTTGGAGTTTGCATGCTGCTGCAGCAAGTAGGTGGCTCATCCACTCCTACGTCTCTCATCTTTACCAGCATCCTCCGACCTGTCCATCCTCTGCCCCAGTGCTCTGCCATCGGTGTGCACAATTGCTACTGAGATAACTCTGTCCCAAAGGCCCCTTTGGGTCTGGTGGTTCTTGCTGTTGCTTACAGACAGGGGAATACCTGATAAGCTATTTATGGCATATATTCTTAAACAGGCCTCACAGCCATCTTCTTGTTACCAAAGCCCCAGGGGATCTGGCGAGGTCCTGCTGCTCACCAAACAGAAAGCCAGTCACTAAGACAATGAGTATTGCCAGGGAAGAAGGCTTTCATTGTGTGCTGCAACCAAGGAGATGGGAGATGAGTCTCAAAAGCATCTCCCTGACTGACTAAAATTAGGGTTTAAATAGTAGGGAAGAAATGTAATGACATGCAGGAAAACAGGAATTAGGAAGAGGTAAGGAAGAGGAGTTGGTAAACAGGAAGAGCAGGTGGTCACTTGGGCAATCATGACAGGTGAGGAGTCTGGTGTCTCATTGTCCAGATGTGGCAATCTGGTAAGTTTCAGTTTCTTTATACTGTCTCGAAGTCCTGATAGTTGATTTCCTGAGAAAAGAACTCACATAAGACAAATACAACTTTCTTAAGTTTTAAGACTGGGACGATTATCTTCTATGTTTATTGAAAAGAAACCATTAAATACCAGTTCTATGGGACAATTAGGTTGGTTTCACCTCACTGGGTTTCTCCATTGTAGGTGTGATATGATTTGGCTCTGGGTCCCCACCCAAATCTTATGTTGAATTGTAATCCCCACTGTTGGGGATGGACCTTGAGGGAGGTGATTGAATCATGTGGGCAGATTTCTCCCTTGCTGTTCTCATGACAGTGAGTGAGTTCTCATGAGATATGGTTGATGCTGGGCATGGTGGCTCATGCCTGTAATCCTAGCACTTTGGGAGGCAGAGGCGGGTGGATCACCTGAGGTCAGGAGTTTGAGACCAGCCTGGCCAACATGGTGAAACCCTTTTTCTACTACAAATACAAAAATTAGCCAGGCGTGGTGGCGGATACCTGTAATCCCAGCTACTCGGGAGACTGAGGCAGGAAAATCGCTTGATCCTGAGGGGAGGAGGTTACAGTGAGCTGAGATCATGCCATTGCACTCCGGCCTGGGTGACAGAGCGAGAGTCCATCTCAAAACAAAACAAAACAAAACAAAACAAAACAGAAAGCGCGTGGCACTTCCCCCTTCACTCTCTCTCTCTCTCTCTTTCTCTCCTGATGCCATGTGAAAACATGCTTGCTTCCCCTTCACCCTTCACCATGACTGTAAGCTTCCTGAGGCCTCCCCAGTCATGCCTTCTGTACAGCCTGTGGAACTGTTAGTCCATTAAACTATTTTTCTTTATAAATTACCCAGTTTCAGGTAGTTCTTTATAGGAGTCTGAGAACAGACTAATACAGGGAGTCTCCATTATGGAGAATGGGCTTAATCACCCTTTTCCTTAGCTTTTTTTTTTTTAATATATATATTATTATACTTTAAGTTCTAGGGTACATGTGCATAACGTGCAGGTTTTTATATATGTATACTTGTGCCATGTTGGTGTGCTGCACCCATCAACTCGTCAGCACCCATCAACTCGTCATTTACATCCGGTATAACTCCCAGTGCAATCCCTCCCCCCTCCCCCATCTCCGTGATAGGCCCTGGTGTGTGATGTTCCCCTTCACGAGTCCAAGTGATCTCATTGTTCAGTTCCCACCTATGAGTGAGAACATGCGGTGTTTGGTTTTCTGTTCTTGCGATAGTTTGCTGAGAATGATGGTTTCCAGCTGCATCCATGTCCCTACAAAGGACACAAATTCATCCTTTTTTATGGCTGCATAGTATTCCACGGTGTATATGTGCCACATTTTCTTAATCCAGTCTGTCACTGATGGACATTTGGGTTGATTCCAAGTCTTTGCTATTGTGAATAGTGCTGCAATAATCATCACTGGCCATCAGAGAAATGCAAATCAAAACCACAATGAGATACCATCTCACACCAGTTAGAATGGCAATCATTAAAAAGTCAGGAAACAGCAGGTGCTGGAGAGGAGGTGGAGAAATAGGAACACTTTTACACTGTTGGTGGGATTGTAAATTAGTGCAACCATTATGGAAACCAGTATGGCGATTCCTCAAGGATCTAGAACTAGATGTACCATATGACCCAGCCATCCCATTACTGGGTATATACCCAAAGGATTATAAATCATGTTCCTTAGCTTTTATATGCCCTTCTTAGGTTGTACTGCCTCCTCATCACCCCTCCTGCAAACAAAGCCCACAACGTATCTCCTGGGCCCACTGAGGTCCCTGTTCTCACTTCCTCTTCATCTCTTTTCATTCCCCTTTATTACCTTTCATTCTACCTTGGAGAATTCACTAATCTGGAGGGCATTGCCTGTATAAGAACAATCTCCTTAAACAGACAAGGTTTGAGAACCTAAACTTGTATATGGCATTTTTTTACCCTTATTCTTCCCCTGAGGTGAAAATTACAAAGCCAACTATTTGCTTGAATGCAGGAATGGAGTTGGGAAAGAAAATACAGGAAGGAGAAATTTAAAATCATATTCATGTCTAAAAAATATTATGCCACCAGTTAACTGTAATCAGAACAGAGAAATAAACAGAAAAAAAAGGCCAAAATGGAGGAAGGAGAGTTGATAACTTTAATCAGCAATTTTCTGCTGTTCAATAAACTTTACTCGAACTACCTTTTACAGAGGTTGCTATCAATACAATACACTTCCAGATTCATGGTCCCTGCTACACCATGTTCAAGTAAATCCAGGTCCCCTACTTAAAACTTTGAATTTGATAAGAATTGTCAAGAGTTATTTAACCTATGATTGATTTAATGAGTAAATACAAATTGGTGGCAAGAAAAATATTGATCACCCTATATTTTTGTCCTTCAACACCGCATGCTGTTCTTATGAAAAGCTTTTTTTAATTAATAAGTGTTCTCTACTTTGGGAATATCTACATAGAAAGAAATATTATGGAAATGTAAGAATGAAGAATATACATATCTATCACCTGGGGAGATTTCACAGCTGTGTATACATACATATATATATATATATGTATGTATATGTATATATATATCTCACCGCAGACAAACTGGATCAGAATCTCTAAGGTAAGCATCTATACTATTGGTATGTTTTAAAGCTCCTCAGGTGATTCTAGCACACTCATTCCTACCTACATCTCCCATTTATACAGGTAGGTTGTGATTTCTCTAAAATACATCATCATATGTAAAAGAGCTTAAAACCACTTCTCCTGACCCTTTGTTATAAAGTACATTCGTTTCACCATACCCCACCAAATCTCAACACAGAAAGGTTCTTCTGCAGTTTATTTCAATGTCGAAGAGAACTCATGGAAATACTATCAAATTTTACTCACGTGGTTTCCCACTTAAAAGCTGTAACTTTTGTTCTTATTTCCCCAAAGAATGACTCTATAGCCCACCAACCCCACCCCATCCACATGTTTGATAAATGTTAACCAACACATTTATGAGATGGCATTCCATTCTAAAATGACATTTAAAAGCTCTGAAGCTTAATTGCTGCGGATAGCCATCAATCATCACTGGGATGCCCTGGGATAGTGGACTTTGAGGTGTGCCATCCATCTCGTGGAGCCAATGTGGCTGGCTGCCTCCCCCTCTTCGTCACTGGGTGATGGGGCTGATGGAGACTGGCTGCTGCACTTTCGAAGTGCCGCCTGTTCCCTCACCTGTTCTGCATGACTACTGAACTGAGCCGTGTTGTGACAGTCTGCCTGCTCTTCCCTGTTCAGATTAATGAATACAGCTTTAGCTGTTAATTCAAAGCTAGTCAAGCTTATATCCAACAATTAGAGACCAATTTTCATATTCAGCTTGAGTGTATGTGTAGAAGGGTGTGGGAGAGGAATGCAATTTGGCATAATTTTTTATATCTAGGGCAAACCCGAAGAAGAAGGAAGACTAAGGGACTCTGAAGATAATACCTGAAATTCTCATTGAGCCTGGCTACAGTGAAATGTTTCAAGCCTCAACATCTTTGCAAGCTACAACAATGTGACCCTGGGGGTTTGAGCTTCCTGCCCTGCAGCCAGACTGTAATCCATCAAAAATAATAAGCACACACGGCAGGCCCCTGTGCACATCTACCTTCAAGGGGGGTCAGCAGCTAAGCTGGCATTTCAAGAAGCTCTAGAGTCAGAACCCGTACTCTCCTACTCCTCATTTCCACCACAATAAGAAATGAAATTCTTACTTATATATAGAATTATGTACGTGACCTCATATGCCCCTGTTCAAGATCATCCAGGGCAATGGAGACTCAGTACTTAATTCTAAACCCTGGATTATCCTCCCTGATAAAGCAAGGGCTGCACCTGCCCCCATCTTGCATGGAAAAGCTATGTGTGGACCCCAGATGCTAAATCTGTCAAAATACATTCTTACTAGAATTTCGACCTACAGAAAGGAGAAAACGAACTTGGCTAGGGTATTCCTGCCCCTGGTTACTGGTGGGAGGGGAGGTTCAGAGGAGCACATGTCTATTCAAGGTACATAATACCTTTGTCCTGGGATTTGAAATCTCCCCTTTGCCACTTTGACTGATATTCTTACAGTGGGTGGCCCGTGACTGGAGCACAATACGCAGCAGCTATAGTATGTTTGGTCACATTGATGACTCTAGTTGCTTTCCTTATTCAATTCCTTTTTGTTCTACTTTATTTAGCAGTCATCTCTAGTGTTGGACTAGCTCAGCCATGCAATGGGATTGTTGTCCTTCTTTGGGCAGTGTACCCTTGGGGACCATGTGGAGATGGTAGTGGTCATTCCAGTCTAAATGTCTCCATTCGGGAGGTAAAACACAGGCAGAGTCAGGGCAGCACATGCAATAGCTATTTTTCTGGATCTCTATTTTGCTCAAATGCTTGCAGTTTCTGTTTAGTGTTTTTAAAGGGTGTCTATTATCTTGTCTGTAACCTAGTAATTAAAAAGACCTAACTTACAGACTGGATGCTAGGAATAAATGAGATAAATATAAAGCACTTAGTACAATGTAGAGTGCATAGACAGAATTTAATAAATGATAGAGTGTAAAATGTGTCAATAATTGTTCCTGTGTTTTTGGAAGTTTGTATCTCATTGGGGACAAATATACAAAACAATTGAATTGGTAAATAGATGCTTGTAGACTAAGAGCTAGCTATGATCAAAGTTCAAAATCAAAGTTACTTTGATAGAGAATAACTGGGAATGAGGGGGCTGTTTTGGAATGAGGGCCGTCAGGGTAAGCCATGCTGAGAAGATGCCATTTAAGCTGAGACCAGAGAAGGAAGAGCGAGAAGAGCTGGGTGAGTGGCACTCCATGCACAGCAAACAGAAATTATGAAGCCTGTGAGGTGGGAAACAGATGCAAGTGGCTGGGATGTGGAGAGAGATGGGTGAGAATGGGGTGAGGTGAGGCCGTTTGGATTGTACTCCAAGTACCTGCTACTCAAAGCATGATCCGCACATCACCTGGGAGCTTGCTGAAAGTGCAAAAACTTGAATGCCACCCCAGACCCCCAAGTCAGAATCTGCACTTTAACAAAAACACCTGGGTGATCTCTTTCCCGTTTTGAGATTAATAAGACCGGCTTAGGAAGTCACTGAAAAGTTTAGACAGCACAGTGGTACGATCTGCTTTATATTTCTTAAAGAATCGCTTTAGATGTTATAGCAAACATTGATTAGAGGGCAGTGTTTTTATTGCTATTTCATTATTCCTTTTGAAGTCTTCTGCCTAGTTTACTGCTCCTTCCAAGACTGGATCCTACTGCAATCTGGCCATCTTCCACCTGAAATCCAGCCCACTTGGCCCCAGCCCTGTGTTTCTGCTTATGCAATGATCAGTGCCCCTGCCTACCTCCCTTGTACTTTCGAGGGTCATGTGCTTTTGTATTCGCCATATCTGAGCTCTGACCAAATTAGAAACCTCCACCCTTGTACATCCTGATGAATGCTTCTGAGGCCAGAGACAGTGCCTGTCCTTGACTGTGCATGCCACATCTTCAGCTGGTTCTTCCAGACCCAGTCTCTGCCTCTGAGGTGGTTTCATGCCACATCCTTTGGTTCCCACTGCATGCCTCTTCCGTGCCCCAGAAATTCTGGGATCATGTGAAAGAATGAGCATTCCAAGTGACTTTAATTAGATTCCAAAGATGAGAAAGGAGTTCACACGTAAATGCTAGCCACCCTTATATTAAAAAATAAAACTTTTTAATCGATTGTTGGGGGGAGCTGTTAATGAGCTAACTACTTTTAATTTAATATTTGACAGTAATTGCAACAGAATTACATTTAACAAGACAGGAACCTCTATGGGTTTTTAGCAGGCAAATGAGGTAACAGAACAGTTCCTGTTAAGGAACTGAAATATAATCAAAGGAGGCTTCATGCCTGTGGCTGAGTCTGAGTGACAAGACTACCAACAGTAACCCCCAAAGACGGATGATACTGGTTGTCTGGAATAAGAAACAATACAAGATTTCCCTGTGCTTGGCATAGAACAGTCTAAACGCAGGGCCTGATGGAGCATATAGGTTGTTGAGGATGGTTGGAGATCTTGTTCAGCTAAAGCTGTCAAGGAGGCTGGGAGCCAAGGGAATAAAAGGCACTGCTTAATGAGTTCTAATAGAAGTTAACAGGTAACTTTCACAGTGATGCTACGAGTAGATGTAATCCCTCTCCATTATGTGGCAATATTAAGGAATACGTTTTTCTCATTCTATGTGTGCTCTGGAGAGAAAAATAAAAGCAGTTCGTGTTGCTGCTCAGCATCCTCTCAGAGCGGCATCATAAAACTCAGTCCTTATATTAGCAAGGTTCAATCAGACCCACGAAATGAGGGCAGCATTAAAAGAGGTGTTTCGATGAGGGATAGAGGCAGGTTGGTGGGAGCATTGTAAGCATTTAATCAGGTCACATTGCATTTCATCCTAGGGCTGCCATGGGAGATCTGAGTTAGGCAGCTGGGAGTACCGAAGAGGCATGGCTCCAAAATTGTCTTCATTATGCACTTTCTTGAAACCCTCTGAAGAAGCTCACCTTTCTCACCTCAAATGGCTATGTCATCACCTTTATTTCGGCTCTAACTCTGGCTTTAATGGATTTTCTGAGCTTCCAGCTTTGAAACCCATATAGAAAGAACGACCTCAACTGAGTACCATAGCTGTTACTCAGATCAAATGTCACCAGTCCTCAGGGACAGCTTTAACTTCAGAATGATGTTCAAATTTGGACAGTGTAGAGCCAAGCAAATAGATTCTATATATTTTTCAATGGTCTCTAGAAGAGGCATCAGAAAGAAGACTCATTTTCTCTCAGTTTAACACTATATTTGTTATAAAACAAACAAATAGGTCAAATGCCATTTTTACACAATTTTATGGGGGGAAAGAATGTGAGAAGAAAGAAAAATAGCTAACAAAATATTCACATTGCTATAGAAGGAAAAGGAACCTTTGGATACAAAGTTCATATCTGACAGGTAATGTGACAATAAAAGAGGGAAAAACATGAATTAAAATGCAATGAAAAGTTCATATTCTCCGTGCACAGAGAAATAAGTGAATGTCCTTAAATTGATCACTTCTGCAGCTGGAAGAAGGGCTTCAAATGATTGATGGATGTGTGATGCTTTTTTTTAAAAAAAGATATATGTTGAACTATAGTGAGATTAATCTGTCATTTTTCAAATAATATATAAATGAATTTCTAATATACTGTGCTTTGCATACAGTAAGAAGTTAAAAGTGCTTTTAAAATTAATTCAAAACTAAGGGATAGGTTGATAATAGAGAACTATAAACCATACATATTTAGTACGAGGAAAAAATGCTCTAAATATTGGGATTAACTTGAGAGTTAAACCTAAAAGATGGTGTCAGACAGAGGCACATTGTGCAGAGAGCCAGTAACAGTCATCACAGTGACAAACCATTGGGTGACTCCTCAAATTCTCATCAATGAAACCTAGCAGACCCATCACCAATTATACATGGCAAGATATAGGTTTTTATAAAATGTTGAAACAGACCCAAATTGCATGCAAAAATGTAATTCTCCACATTAACTGCTCATGAAAATTACATGGGAAGTTTCTGAGAGAAGAGGCTTTAAGATCCACTCTACAGGCCAGGCGCGGTGGCTCATGCCTGTAATCCCAGCATTTTGGAAGGCCAAGGGGCGGATCACGAGGTCAGGAGATCGAGAACATCCTGGCTAACACGATGAAACCCTGTCTCTACTAAAACAACATAGCCGGGTGTGGTGGTGGGCGCCTTGGGAGGTTGAGGCAGGAGAATGGCATGGACCCGGGAGGTGGAGCTTGCAGTGAGCCGAGATTACACCACTGCCCTCCAGCCTGGGGAACAGAGCAAGACTCCATCTCAAAAAAAATAAAATAAAAAGATCCACTCTCCACTGACTGAATCAGTACCATAGTTTGGACCCCAGAATATTTCCTGTAGTTCAAAGCCTCTGCTTTTTTTCAGCCTAAATAGGCATATTTTTTGATGCCAAAAAAAAGGAAGGGGCACCATGTTTATAATTGTAGTGCCTGCTACAGCTGCTGAATGAAAAACTGCAAGCATATCTGGACTATGCTGATGATCAGTGATTGGGAATGATTGATTTAGAACATAAGTTTCAGGAAGACAGAAACTATCTTCTCCACCACTGGTTTCAGATGCTTACAAGGTACCTGCCACATAGTGATCACAAAGCATTCATTGAACTAATTAGGAGATTGGGGGACCTGCAACTATCTATTGCTATTTTTTTCTCTCTTTCATGTAAAATTGAAGATTTATGAATGTCACATCCAGAGGCAATACAGGTCAGGCACAGTGGCTCAGGCCTGTAATCCCAGCACTTTGGCAGGCCGAGGTGGGTGAATCACCTGAGGTCAGGAGTTCGAGACCAGCCTGGCCAACATGGTGAAACCCCATCTCTACTAAAAATACAAAAATTAGCCAGGCGTGATGGCGGACACCTATAATCCTAGCTACTTGGGAGGCTGAGGCAGGAGAATGGCATAAACCGAGGAGGCAGAGGTTGCAGTGAGCCTAGATCACTCCACTGCACTCCAGCCTGGGGGATAGAGCGAGACTCTGTCTCAAAAAAAAAAGAGGATTAGAGTGGAAAGTCTTTCATACCCACATTTTGTAAGGTGTCAGAATATCTGGACCCAGGAACCTTACCTGCATTGACTTTTGAGACCTATGCAAATTATTCAGCTTTGTATTTTCCCTTGTGCATACAACAACCACAGACTCATAGGAGGTGTACAATGAATAGCATTTATTGAACTAATCAATGTATTGACTTTCACAGTCATTAAGGTAATTTAGATTCATTAGTTACAAGGACAAATTTTATAGTAGACCTCTTCTAATTTTTTTTCAAATAAATGGACACTAAAAAGAAACTATGAACTATATTTAAGCTATATGAATCTCACATTAATTCATACAATTCACGGATCAAGAGAAAGCTATTTGAAGTTTCTTCAATGGCTTAACATTTTAAATTTTTTATCAGTCCTTCATTAAATCAATAGAAATGAAGGCATGTAAAAGCCCAAGGAGTTTCTCCGTAATATTCAACGTGATTTACCCATTTCTGTGGATTTGCCAGCCAGACAGAGTGAGAGGTAGAATTATTATCTTCTATCTTAGAATTTCTGTCAGCTTTCATTATCCACAGCACCTCTCTATCCATGTGACAGAGTTCTGATCAATGGGATATGAGCACAAGTATTCTAGCCAATTTCTGCATCATCATCTTAAAAATGAAGCTGCCTCTCTTGCCTTCTTCTCTTTTTTTGTTTCTACTGGATGGCATCTGGACTTGTCAATGACCTAGAGTCAACTAAATAGACATGGACAACACTCTGGAGGAGGATGGAGCCACATGATTGAAGGAATTTGGGACCCTGAATGACTGTCTTGAGCAGAGTCTTACCTACAATCCTGAACTGCTCACCCTTGGTCTACATGTGAACAAAATAATCTTCTGCCTTGATTGAGTCTCTTTATATGTGGGGTTTTTGTTTCAGTAAAGCATTAGTAAATATTATACTTCCTATTCGAAGATTCCATAATTTCATATAATCTGACAGTCCAAACATCTCGTGTTTCTTCTACAAGAGGTACGGATTGCCAGTTTTCCCCAAAGTCTACTGTATGGGTTAAAGCAAGTATTCTACTTTGTTATCCTACACAGCTGACAACCAGCAATAGAAAATGTTCTCAGGTAACTGCGCCAAATACAGTAGTGAAAAAGGTGAGACCAGGAAGCTAAAAATGTTATGATACACATCATTTTTGACCTGGATATATCATCCGAAGGTGCATTTTGTTTGGCATACTGTAAAGACATCCTTTGTGACAAGAAACAATATTTGTGAGCCTATTTCTGGTCATGTGCATACAGTTAATTAGCAAACTTCCAACTTACTGTGCGTGCAAATTTCAAAGTTCAAGAAGTGGCAATTTGCCCACATAAACCTTATACAGCTTTTATTGTTTTGTCAGATCTGCTTATTTAAATGCACAAATTAAGTACTATGTGTTGTACCTACTTAAAAATATGGTAGGATTCCTTGGAAGACATGAAAATTAAAATGTCAGAAAGAAAAAAGCTTTTCTATCTTACCCTCAAAGGGTGCTGTGGGATAAAAGCCAATTTTGGAAATGTGTTGCCTACCAGGCCAAATGTGGCAACAAAATCTAATGCTTCTGGTTAGATCCTTTCCACCCCAACTCTCTCTCTCTCTCTCTCTCTCTCTCCCCCCCCCCACCAGATGCCCTGCAAGAAAAGTCTATGTTTGCTGGGCATTGAGAACACATGAGCTTCAGGGACACAACAACGAGTTCACCTCCCCTTTTCAAAATGTTCCATTTAATAGTTCAGAACCAAAAACAGATCCAAGATTCTTTGGTCTAGATTATTCCTTTTTGTTGTTTTACATAGAACAGGCCTCTTCATTCTTATTTTTTTCCAAATTTGTTCATGCATTACTGTTTTACCACTTTCCCCTTTGCCCTGGCTCCTTCATGACTGGGACTATCCTCTACTAAAAAAGATAAAGTTTTCCTCCACAGTAGTCTATGAAATTGTTTTAAACCATAGTTATTCTCTCGGTATTTTTAAATGCTTTGTGTGAGACTACTTTGAAATACATGACTTATTCCTATATTTACTGAAATTGTTCAATGGTTTCCATCATAAATTTAAGTCACTTAGACATCCTTGAAGATGATGAAGGAACTCCTCTAATTATATTTGGCATTTCAAAAAGATACAAACACGCGTGCGTGCGCGTGCATGCATGCACACACACACACACACACACACACACACTTACTCTTGATAATGCTGCCCAAGTTAGCAGACATAAATTGTTTTGCTTTAGGCTGAAATTATTTTAATTCAATATAGCTATACCAGTTATCTTGTTGCAAGCTGGTCAGAAACTCCATCAACAAGTATATAGCCATATGTGTGTGTGTGCGTGTGTGTGTGTGTGTGTGTGTGTACAATTACCCATCTATCTGAGGGTTTCTGCATCTCCAGATTCAACCAACCATTGATTGAAACCCCCAGATACCGAGGACCAACCGTACTATGTCATTTTATATGAGGGACTTGAGCACTTGTGGATTTTGGTATCCACAGGGGTCCTGAAACCTATCCCCCATGGACATGGAGAACTGAATAGATATATACACATGTATAGCCATTAAAAATTACATTAATCCTTCTCTTTCATAATTTCATATATATATGTAATTTGTTTTTGGTAAATATATATTTTTTAAAATAATGGGCCTACTGGAGAGTGAAAAATAATACATTTTTGTGGCCCTTAAAATTTAGGATAAATCTATCATCTCTGGAGATTTTAAAATTCTATCTCTAAGTGATTTAAGCAATTTCTTCATAATATTAACTGTCAAACTATTAACTAGAACAATCATGAAAAGTTCTGCTTGTGTTCCACACATCTCTGCTTAATTTTGTTATTAGAGCAGGTGGCAATGCCCTATCAACAACCAAAAGGAAAAGAAACCTCTCCTATTTCCCAATCTTTTACTATTCAGAAAAATAAGCAAAATAGAACGTATACCAGTTTTGTTCTCCTGACATTTTCCTATGGGGAAAAAATCCTCATCACTGCCCATTCTACCCTCCCTTGTTTTTTGTTTCAATTTTTAATTTCGAAGTACATTTTTGACTGAATAATTCCCACCCTATTCGCATTTCCAGAGGCAGTTTAAAAGAACATAAAAGAGAGAGAATGTGGCATCATATTCTATTGTCACTGTTGCTCTCTGCACCAAGCCCAGCCATCTGAAAGATATCCACATCTCTGGGTCTCATGTCGAGTGTTTACTTTTTATCATTTCAAAGTGTTTCTCTCTGATAGCACTCCTGTCAAATTTATGAATAAGTCTAGAAATTTTCAAGATAAGCTGAAATCGGTCTTATTTGTTGGCTTTCTGACTCAAATTCCCTCTACCTCTTCAGGGAGGAAACTTCTGATTTTAGAATCCAACTGCTGTATATTTCTTTGCCCCAACTCTCTCTGTAAATCACACTTGGTTTCACAGATTTGATAAAGCCTGCAAGCTTATAATGTCCCTGCCAGAGCTAGCCAAGAGTTACTTCCTGGGGAAATGAAGCCAGTCGGCAGCCCTTCTAGCAACATAAATACGATCCTATTAGATGGAAGTCAGTGGGCCTGTCTAACATTGGGGATTTGCCCAAACAACTCCACAAAGTAGCATGATCAAAGTGATAAAAGAAATTTCCTAAAATGACAGGTGGGGGGAAAACAACAGAGGGTTCTGTTTTGATTTTGTCATCTGCCCTTCAACTCTGCTTGGATTCCACAGCAAGAAGGATTTCCTACCAATACATGACCTGTTTCTATATAAAAATGAAAGCTTATCCACTACTACAGACCATCTCTCACACTTCAGACCCCATATCACATCACAAGCTACTGTTTTGAGAAGTTTAAGCACAGAGACTTGTATCGAGTTTGACAGTGGTGGAAGAGGTACCAGTAGTTGTAGAAATGCAGATATCGAGTTTATGCAATTCATGTCTTTGAAGAATTGTACTGTCACATTGACCGGTATTTTATCCATGAATAAAAAGGGTATATATGATAGAGCTGATAATGTATTATTATCTTAAGAACTGCCTTGCTCTGTTGGTTCTTATTTGACTTTATCAAAGCCCATCAGCTAACATGGAAATACGTTGCCTGAATGTTTGCTACCACATACACACAGTACATGCATTTGCTTCTATTACTGACACAAAGAACGCCCATGCATTGTTTAGGGCAGGAGGGGAAGATCTAGACAAGCCATTCAAAATCTAAAAGAAAAAAGGTCTGTTTGGGGTTTTTCTCCCCCCAACATAGAAGCATATTATTACAGTTTACTCCCAGATAAGGGTATTTGTATTTCACTAAATTCATGAGTTAGAGTTCATCAGTATTAACAGTAAAGTCTGAGAATAAAGAACCCCAAGCTTTAAGTACTAAATTCAGATATGATGGTTAGACAGGTTAGATTGAATAAATGATAATGATGCCATTGTTTTTACTTCTAACATTGTCTTTAATAAAATACTTTCTTTAAAGAAAGATAATTTTAAAAATCTGACAGGACCTTAAAGATCAATTAGTCCAATATTATGATTTTGTAGATGAGCAAACTGAAATCCACAGGGTTGAGTTTCTTAACACTGCACAAATAATTGTGGGATATAGGAATTACTAAGTGCATAAAGAGGTTGAGATTGCATCCAGTATGACTTGTTGCTATCTGGAATAAGAATTGGTGTTCAGACTCATGCCTGTGTTATGGGCTCCTTGTTCAGATACTTAGAAAAAAGTATAATAAAATGTGATTAAGAGAGATTTTTCCTTAAGGCCCTGAAAGGGTTTTTCTGACAGGGATAACTTGCTTTCAAGTTTCTCTTTCAACATTGTCTTGACAAATTAATGGATGAAACGAAGATTAAAGTGTCTCAAATTAGACATTAAATTCTGTGAGTTGTTTTTACTATGTAATCAGAATTAAAATAAAAATTGGGAATCTGCCAGTTCCCAGAGCTTCTCAGGTCTTTACAAAGGAGGAACTCACTGTCCCTTCATCTTGTTATTAGGAACAAAACTCACCAAATAAGCATTGCCACCTTGGATAGTTAGTAATGGGTTGCATTTCATCATGAGTGAGGCCCCTACAAAGAGTCCAATCATCTGATCATTTTAAGGAGACACCGTAAAAAAATAAAATAAAAAATAGTCAGTATTGGATGGAATGCCACTCATTTCATCCTCAGTAAGCTAATAGATGCCAGCCACTGTGTCGCTTGACAACCAGCTTGTGCCAACTTGCTTGACAGAGAAAAGGCCATTCTAAACCTGTCATTTAAAGTGCATCTGCTCTGGCAGAACCTCATACGAGGAATCCCTTCGTAAAAAGATCCTTCTGAGGATAATATAAACCTGCTGCAAATAAAAATAATCATGTCAGTCCAAAGAATTAATACAAATGGTGATATAGTGCATTCTTGCTTTCTTCCCACAACCCATGCCAAGCAAAAAACACGAAGTTGTTCATCGAGATAATTTTAGTACAGTCTCATGAGAATCATACCAAGAGAAGTATTCTGAGGAAGCTCCTGTGCAGACTCCCATTTTCCAGGAGTAGTGTTTAAAGTAGGTCAGCATAACACACAATGCCTCATTTCATTTCCATTCTGAATCCTCTTCCAAATATTTACTCTCGTGACTTTGTTGAAGAAGACAGTGATAGTTCTCCTACTGCCTTCCATTGAACAACTGTGAAAAATAGAAAAATCTGTTCAGTCTCTCATTCAGCTTACAAAGTCAATTAGTAGAACCCACCAACTAGTGAGACTAGCCCTTATATCTCATGTTCAGAGACATTTGAGAACATGTAATAAAGTTCTGAAATGGTTGGTTTGAGCTGCCATTTTCAGACCTTGTGAATTTAAGTTTACAGTGTCCTACCCAAGAGATGACAGAAATATTTCTCTTGATTAATCATTATTTCTACATTTTTGTAGCACTCTCCAGTTTTCAAATAATTTTTAGACTTACCATTTCATTTAATCTTCACAACTTTATGAACTATCAATTTTAAAGAAAAAGAGAATGAGGCTCAGGACATTTAAGTGGTTTCCTACAAGTCACACAGCTGGGAAATGTATATATTTGAACCCATGTGCAATGGACTCTTGTCATGTTTTGCTCAGCAGCATTCCAAGGCACCCCTAAATGGAGAGAATGCACTATTGTGTGTTCCTTGGCAATAGACTCCAATTAGCCAACTGTGTGGAGTATAGTTGAGCCAGTAGACATTCTATAGGTATATGCTCCATAAATAACAATGTCCTTTTCAGAACTTAGAATTCCAATCAACCATTGCTTCTCACTACTGACACTTTTCTTCTGCACTATCTTTCTGGTCAAAGCCTGCCCACTCTTCTTTAAGTAAATGTCATAGGAATCAGGAAAAGTTTGATTTTCCTCTCCCAAGTCTCTCATAATTAGGGTACAGAGTCACAAAATGCAATTATCTATTCAGAAGTTCATCTTCTGGTCCCTAAAACTTGAGGGAGGAATGAAAGGCACAAGGAGCAGAGAGTCCTGAGAGAAGTGATAGAGAGATGTGGCACCTAGCACAGTGGTGGTGAATGTTTGGCAGGAATAACTCTGAGTGCAGACAGCTAACCACCCAGTTCTTTAATAAATATTTGAAATTCAATGGTTGATTGGTGCAGAAGATTCTTGATATCTATGATTGCCCAATATTATTTAATCAGAAGTTGATATGAAATGATCAGAGAGAAAGGAGTATAGGAAGAGAATGACAATAATTATAGCTTGTATATACAATTCTTATAATAGGGCTTCAGTGAATATAAATAGACACACATACATATATAATTTATGTTTACATATTTGAAATACTCAGTAAGTTTACATTCTACATGAAGAGATCTCCTTCTTCCTGTCCCCTTGCCCCTGACTAAAAAAATCGGACTATGGAGCTCTTGGTAATTGTCAATTTTTTGCCACAGACTCAATCTTTTCTAGCCATAACTACATCTAACAAAACAAAACAAAAAGCCTTTGGTAAACACACACAGTAAAACAGAGAACCACTCGTGGGAAATTGGTAATGGCATGTGCATATTTTTAAAACATTTCTTTCAATTGCCAGTAGCCTTGTCTAATCAGGGCACCTCTATTCTGAAGGAGCAAATATCAAAGTCAAGATGAAATGTAAATGCAACATTATAATATATGGCATGTAGAATGAAGATATGGCAAAGGTTGACATTGATGATGATTAAACCGTTTGGGATTTGGTCGTAGAGACATGAGGATGGAATCCATTATCACCAGCCTTCCTCTCATCTTTATACAGTACCTGCTAATATACACCAGCTTTGTAATTACCTACTAAAAGATAGGTGGGGAGTTCATTAACCACGCTAATTACAAGAACAATTTATGCTAAATCATCAGCAGGAATGTTAAAAACACTCCTTGAAAGCCAAAACAATGTAAAACCGACCTTAGTGGATGCAGAACATCTGTTCTCTGGGTCAGGATAAAAGAGGAAATCACCAGAAAACAGAGTGGATGAGAGCAGAAAAATATTTTCTTTGTCATTCCCAACTGAAAGACAGGTGCAAGTCTATTATGTGAAGAGAAGGGTATGTGTTAGAGATGCTGACCTCACGGGTAAAGGGGACCACTGGCAACTGCTGGCTCCTGGATGCTTCACCACTTGTCACCCAGTAGCCCGGTCTGTCATCGCTTGGAGAGATTCCACCATCTGCTTTCTTCTCTCTGAAGTATGAGTCAGACAGAGAAGAGCAATATTCCATAAGTATTTTGAGATGTTTTAAATGTCATGTCCATTTTTACGTAACTCTACCACATGTTCAGAAGTCAAAGAACAAAAGATGATGGCTGACTAATGACTTGATGGTGCATGATAGAGAAGTTTAATTGTAAAATTAGAAGAAAAAAATTACTGTCAAATATACTTTAAGACATCACTTAGTAAGTATATATAGGCACCAGGAGCTAAATTTTACTGAAGGGTTTCTTTGAACCTTAGAGTTTTAGGACTATTATTATTTCATGATTATGAAATAATTCCTTGTGATTAGGTAGTGTCAACTAAAATTATTTTTTTACAAAAGCTATCCATACCTAAATGCATATAATTACCTTTTTCCCTGCAGGAATAGAATTTTTGAAGGGGGAGCTGATTCAGGTTATGCTTTAGGTTCTCTGTAAAATGGAAAAGCTTCTTTGGAAATTTTCCATGTAATCGTCATCAGAAGCCTCCTTGGTTCCAGCTGCACTAATTAGAGGTATGCACATGAGGTTCCATGTAAGGAGAGGGGAAAGGAACATTAATGACCCAGACTGTGATATCACTTGTGAGATCTTCTTTCCACTGATCTGACACCAAATTAAGTTCCTTCCTGACTATTTTTTTTTTCCTTTTTGAGACAGAGTCTCGCTCTATTTTTTTTTTTTTTTTTTTTTGAGACCGAGTCTCGCTCTGTCGCTCAGGCTGGAGTACAGTGGCTTGATCTCTGCTCACTGCAAGCTCCGTCTCCTGGGTTCAGGCCATTCTTCTGCCTCAGCCTCTCGAGCAGCTGGGACTACAGGTGCCCGCCACCAAGCCTGGCTAATTTTATGTATTTTTAGTAGAGATAGGGTTTCACCATGTTAGTCAAGTTGCTCTTGATCTCCTGACCTCGTGATCCGCCCAACTCAGCCTCCCAAAGTGCTGGGATTACAGGCGTGAGCCACTGCACCCGGCCAGATCTTCTGAGTTTTAAAGACAGTTCACAACTCCACATTGGTATGTGAAATTAAGTCTTAAAATATTGCATCAATGTTTTTTGATACTAAGACTGAGTAGGCTAAACAACACTTACACATAAGCATATCTAACAGTTAATAACAACTGGTACAGAACTATCTCTTGTCTCTTACTTCCAAGGAAACATCTTCCTAGAGCACATTCTGGCTAGAATCAAAATTCTATAAAAAGGTTATGCAACCTCGTCTTCTCGTTTTAAGAATGAGAAGACAGAAAGTTGAGATGTCTTGGCAAAGGTCATAGTGAAATAATCTTGGTTAATATCAGCGTCGCAGTGAGAGTTTTGTCAGCAAAGACAAAAGCAACTTAAACTTTTCTAGTAAGAAGAGATTGAATACAGGGACATGAGTGATAAGAAGGGTGAAAGAGTGAGAATCTGGGAAAGCTGCTTCTGCTTGTCAGGGTTGTTGCTTACCTTCCCAGTCAGGAAACTGCAGAACTGTGAGAAACTCCTAGAAAGAGAACAGCTACCTGAGCAATAGGGTAAGCAACTCATAGAAAATGAAGCCTATCAGCCAGCCCTCTGCTACCTGAGGAGCAATAGGGGGCTCCCACTTTTTGAAATTTTGCACTCATGCTTCTTTTTGGCAAAATCTAACCTTGAGTTCTATCAGCAAGAGATTCTGAAAACAATGTAGTTCACAGACTTTCAACCCCCGCAATACAAAGCAGAGCACACAAGAGGAGCGGGGACATGCTGACTTAACTGAGAACCAGGCAATCAGCTAACTAATCTAATATTTAATCTATGCTGATGCCTACTTTGGTCCAATTTGTTACAAACTCATTGTCACATAGGCCTTCATGAGATAGCTTTATGCTTATCTTCATGAGAGGACTAACAAATCTATTGTCAAGAACAAACTATTCTACTGGGAGAAGAGCTTAGGAAGAAATGGAAAACTTTATCTATTGGAAGTTCACTCTAGAGTAAAAAAGATATGATGGCCCAATAAGAAATAACGGGCAATAACAAGTTAATTTATATGAAAAATCTGAGCCTGCATAACTATTTCCACCCTAACTTTAATCATGTTACTAAGCTGTACCTTATTGACAGCATGTATTTAAAATAAAATAAATAAAATAAGACGCGTAATAATGCTAAGGAGATACAAGTAAGAGTACAAGTGTTTAGACCTAGGGCAGGTACAAATCAAACTCAAAACAGTCAAAACACAGAAGCAGAATTTGAATTTATTAATGAATTATATTTTTCTTTGTCTTTTTTTACTTTTTGAAAGCAACTTTTAATGTATTAGTATGGTAAATACCTTCCAAAGGTATAAATTGCTCAGTATTTGATAGTGAGAATCACTGTATATACATTTTATATCATACAAATTATGAACTCACTTAGAAAACACAAATCACTTATTTCTATCATAGAGAGGTTCCAGAAGAACATTTCTTATTTTCTCTGCCAAAAAAAAGAAAAAAAGAAAAAGAGAGACACTCTAGAATAAGTCACTAGATTAGAGATTTTAAATGTGAGACTTCAAACTATCAGAGTCCTAGAAGAAAACCTATGAAATACCATCCTAGACATCAGCCTTGGGAAAGTATTTATGATTAAGTCCTCAAAAGCAATTTCAACAAGAACAAAATCTAACAAGTTGGACCTAATTAAAGCAAAGAACTTCTGCAGAGCAAAAGAAACTATCAATAGAATAAACAGACAACCTATAGAATGAGAGGAAATATTCACAAACTATGTATCCAACAAAGGTCTAATATCCAGAAGCTAAAAGGAACTTAAACAATTCAACAAGCAAAAAACAGATAAACCCATTGAAAGTGGGCAAAAGACATGAACAGACACTTCTCAAAAGAAGACATACAAGTGGCCAACAAACATATGAAAAAATGCTCAACATCTGTAATCAGAGAAATGCAAGTCAAAACCACAATGAGATATCATTTCACATCAGTCATAATGGCTGTCACTAAAAAGTAAAAAACTAGGCCAGGCACAGTGGCTCACGGCTGTAATCCTAGCACTTTGGGAGGGAGAGGGGGGCAGACTGCCTAAACTCAGGAGTTCAAGACCAGCCTGGTCAACATGGTGAAACTCTATCTCTACTAAAAATACAAAAATTAGCCAAGTGTGGTGGTGGGTGCCTATAATCCCAGCTACTTGGGAGGCTGAGGCAGGGAACTGCTTGAAACAGGGGCGGAGGTTGCAGTGAGCCAAGATCGCACCACTTCACTCCAGCCTGGGCAAAAGAGTGAAACTCTCTCTCAAAAATAAATAAATAAATAAATAAAATCAAAAAATCAAAAACTACCAGATGCTGAAGAGGCTGCAGAGAAAAGATAATGTTTATATACTGTTGTATATTGTTGATGGGAATGTAAATTAGCTCAGCCACTGTGAAAATAAGTTGGGAGATTCCTTAAATAACTTAATAAAAAACTACTATTTGACCCAGCAATCCCATTACTGGGTATACAGCCAAAGGAAAATAAATAAGTCTACCCAAAAAATGTAGGCACTCATATGTTCATCACAGCATTATTCAAAGACATGGAATCAACCTAGGTGCCCATCAGTAGTGGATTGGATAAAGAGAATGTACTACATATACACCATAGAATACTACATAGCCATAAAAAAAGAACTAAATCATGTCCTTTGTGGCAACATGGATACAACTGGATGCTATTATCCTAAGCAAATTAATGCACAAACAGAAAACCAAATGCCACATGTTCTCACTTATAAGTGAGAGCTAAGCACTGAGTACTTATGAACATAATGATAGGAACAACAGACACTGGGGACTACTAGAGGGGAAAGAGGGAGGAGGGGGCAAAAGCTAAAACCTACATATTGGGTACTGTGCTCACTGCCTGGGTGATGGGATCATTCATACTCTGAACCTCAGCATCATGCAACATAGCCACATAATAAATCTGACCATGTACCTTCTGAATCTAAAATTAAAATTGAAATTAAAAATAAAAAATAAAGGCTGGGCGCAGTGGCTCACGTCTGTAATCCCAGCACTTGAGAGGCCGAGGCAGGTGGATCACGAGGTCAGGAGATCGAGACCATCCTAGCTAACATAGGGAAACCTCGTCTCTACTAAAAATAGAAAAAAATTAGCTGGGTGTGGCAGCGCATGCCTGTAGTCCCAACTACTCTGGAGGCTGAGGCAGGAGAATCACTTGAACCCAGGAGGCAGAGGTTGCTGTGAGCTGAGATTCTGCAACTGCACTCCAGCCTGGGCAAGAGAGTGAAACTCTATCTAAAACAATAAAAATAATAAAATAAAAATTAAAAACAAAAAAAATAAGTTACTGACCCTTAAATCAAAGATCAGTTTGTGACCAGTGGGAAGTTTACCCCTCTGAGCCCCAATCTTTTCAACTGTAAAATAGCAATATGGTTTGCAAAGCTGCACTAAGATTAAAGGAGATGATGCCTGATACCTAGAAGAAATGCAATAAATATCTATTTTCTTTTCATCTCGTTTGTAAAATTACTTCAGTAGCATGCCATGAAAGAAAATGTTCATAGCAGTGTTTCCCAAAGATGAAGCACTCAGAAATATTGCCTAAGCAACAATTTCCATAAGTATTTAAGGAAAGCTGGAAAAATTACATTTTCATTCAAATACTTCCAGTGCATGTTTAAAACAGTTAAGCATTGGTAAATTCTACTTGGATGTTTAGAGTTACTGATTTGTAAGTCTTCTCTACAATAGGCCTGCTGATGAAAAGTCAAAGTTCTTTTCTCCATTCTGGCACTAATTCACTTTGTATCTCTGAACTTCAGTTCCCCACAGGTAATATAAGAACTTACAACAGCTTAGTTATAGAATTATTATAAAACATGCCTCTGTAATAAAAAGGTAATAGGAACAGATATTCATAAGAGTGCCAGTGGGCATAAGCCCATGGTAAAACTGCTTCAGAGAGACAATGAAGCACATAAATTAGCTCCTCAGTTTTCTTACTGATTCAGCTCTTTTCTACTGAATCATGATTCAGAGAGTGAGTGGGGATGAAAGACAGTTTGATCTGATGTCAAGCAAATACAGTATAGTTGGGCCGTTGAATAACAATAACTAACGTTTTCTGCAGTTTACCATGTTCCTGGCATTGTTCAACATGTATAAACACGGTATTAATTCATTTAAGCCTCAAAGCAACCTTGTGGAGAGTCTACTATGACCTCCATTTTACAGGTGAGGAAACTGCGACACCAAAAGGTTAAGTCAATTGCCCAAGTTACACAGCAAGACAGTGACAGAACCAGGTTTTGAACCAAGTCTGTCTATCTTCTTAACCACTCAGCCATTCTGTCACTGAATATGGTTTTCAATAGAGTTGTATCAGTTTGGTCATTATGGAACTTACCCTAAGTTTTAGCAAATGTGAGTCTTTTTCTTGTTTGTTTGTTTTTGTTTTTTGAGACGGAGTCTCTCTCTGACGCCCAGGCTGGAGTGCAGTGGCCCAATCTCCGCTCACTGCAAGCTCCGCTTCCCAGGTTCACGCCATTCTCCTGCCTCAGCCCCTTAGTAGCTGGGACTACAGGCACCTGCCGCCACGCCCAGCTAATTTTTTGTACTTTTAGTAGAGCCGGGGTTTCACCGTGTTGGCCAGGATGGTCTCGATCTCCTGACCTCATGATCCACCCACCTCGGCCTCCCAAAGTGCTAGGATTACAAGCGTGAGCCACTGTGCCCAGCCAAAATTAATTTTTAAAATAGCAAGAATACCTATATTCATGTATATATAATTAGAGTTTGCACATTTGGCATATGTTTAGTACGCAATTTAAAGGAAGTACATTTATTCACATATACTAAAAGAAATTCTGAGGATGTCTGCTTTCTGAAGTTTAGCAGGCTGTTGCTTTCAACCACCACTTTAAAGTATTGCACATGTTTTCTCAAAGCTTTAGCTGAAATTTCCAAGAATCGCAGGTCACTCACAGAAAACTGCTTCTTTGGTCCTCAAAGTGGGTATCTTTTAAATCAGGGATAAATTACAAGACAAGAGGAAGAATTTTTACCCATATGTTATGTATTTTCTAGAAAACTCTTTACAAGGCCAACGGTTATCTGTCTGACCCTTTCATCAGCACCAAATTCATATTCAGAGGAAAAAAGAAAGTGATTTGTGTTTGGGGGACTCTCCAATCTTAACTACACAAGTAAAAGCTACTTCAAGCTTTTTGCTTGCTCTGACACCCATCTGCTAAAATTCATTAGAGAAGGCTAAGTGATAGCATATATAAAACCAACATTTCCAGTCAAAAGAACCCTGCTTTTAAGGACACGTTTTTCCAAGCTTCCAAAATCAGTAATCCAAAGAACAGAGAATTGGTCTTGAGTAAAAAAGATTGGATTTAAATTATAAAGCTCCAAACTTACTAAGCCCTCTGGATACCAGTCCTGATAATACTGAGAGCAATAGAAAAGCAGTTACATAAAAACTGTTTTCATAATATTGCTGCTGAAGAAGTCACTGTTTTCATTTTCACGTGTTGAAGTAAAAGATCATTTTTTATTTAGCAAAAGCATGTATAGAATATCTCAAGCTTGTATAAGTGAATGAGTAACAAAATAACCCAAAAGTCATAATTTCATTAAAGAGCTTTTCTGAGAAACATATTTTAAATGAAAAAAATAATAAATATTAAAGTCTTAAAATAAACAATAAACATTTTTTAATGTGAGAGTATCTTGATGTCAAATGATATTCTGAAAAATTTTAAGTTGAGCTCAATGCACATTTTCAACCCTACATAACAGTTACCTCTAGATGAACCTTTAATTTATATATATATATAGAAAATTTACCTTAAACAGTCTGCATAAAAGAAAAGCATAGCAAAAAAGGAGATGAAGATTGTGAAGGAAGAGGAAAGGGGGAGGAAAAGAGAAGGGGAAGGATCTGTTTGAAGCCTTGAGTCATCCTATATCTCTAACACAACACCAACGCAGTACAGAGAAAAAGGTAAAGTTTGTTAGCTACCTAATTTAATTAAACTATGTTTAAAACACAACCAAGGATTTCAATTACAAAATTATAAAGCTCTCAAAATTTATTGTATGTTATTAAATATTTTTTAAAATTATTTAAATAATTTTTAAATTATTAAATTAATATAATTATTAAATTAAATATTAAATTAAAATTCTTAATTTTTTTCAGAATTAGATTAACTATCTAGAAGTATCAAATAAAATGACTAAACAACATCATCACTTTCTAGTTTTGAGATTTGCTAGAGGAGAGGGATTAATTGAAAAAAAAGAAAACTGAAAAACACAGTTTGATGCACAACAAATTAAAAACTCTACTTTTATGCATCCACAAGCATGAAAATGTAGGCATTATATTCTTAAGGAGAAACCAGAGTTAACTCTATATCCATGAAGTGAATCCTCAATCAGTCCACTGTCTAGGGCCATGCCAACAATGTAATTTTACCTTACATTAACAATTTTTAGGGAAGATTTTTTTATTTCATTTTTCTGCATAAGTTCTCAAGTCTCCTTTCTAGTTTACCTTTGTAGACCTCAAATATTAGGGGATAGGGAGGAATTCTTAAATAAACTTGCACGAAACCATCTGCCAAAGCGTATTCTTTTTTAATGTGGCTAAATTTGTTGGCAGTGGCCTTTATTTTTCTGGAGAGTTAGAAAATGTTTACTTTTCTTCATTCTTATGTGTCAACTCTGACTTAAGAGAGAAAAAATAGCTTATTGATCAGTGGTTAATGAATGTTCATCACAGGCTGAACATACCAAGTAAAATAATTAAAATTCTCTTCTCTTCTATTGGCTCTGATTCCTTTGTTTGGATCTACTGTTTTCTTCCGGAAAGCAGAGCCATTATTTAGAGAGAAATTTCCTGAATTTTTGTGGGGAATTTACATATTGTTATTTTCTATTATTCACGGAGTAATGGCTCGAATGTATTAATATTACCAAAGCATCCATTTATTCCCAAACCGTAGCTGCTACACACAATCCCAAGCCTGGTTTCCTCTTAACATTATTTGAAAGATTTGTATTGCTCCCAACCAATACAAAATTAATTCATTTTTAAAATTTCACAAATAATGAGAAAAAAAGATCTTCTTTCCCCTTGTCTCAGCCTCATAGTGGATGCCAATTTATAATGGTGAAAAACTGCCAAACTGCCCAGACAAGCTCAAAGAAACTTCCGTTAAATCCTGTTATCCAGAATTACCTTTTTCTGGTTTCTGGGGAAAGAGACTTTTCATAAGCTGCATGCTCCTTTTACTCTTTCTGCCAACTAACGAGATGGACAGACCTGATAGTTACCTCTGGGAAAAAGTAATAAGTTTGTTCAGCTTGGTTCCACTAATATTCTTCTTGGGACCTTAAAACTGAGAGGGAGCTGACTTTCCACAGCTGTTCCAGAGACTCCATCCTGTAGAAGTTGGGAGGCTTGCTTGGGCTTGTGCATGGGGGCCGTTGAGTATCTGAGTCTGCCTAATTCCGCTAGCTAATACATTTGACTAACTGACCTAAGGCCACATCCTTCAGCCACTACCAGTTATGAAGTGCTGTTTTAGCCTCTACTTGCCATTCTTGGATATACATCTGTTTGTTCAGGGGAAGATGAAGATTCTGTGTTTGAAGAGCTGTTTCAAAGCATCCTCCTCCAACATCACCTACATCCAATAGTTCTTTCTCCATCTGGGACCACCTATAGCACTTCTCCATCTCTCATGCAGGGAACTCCATGTCCTCTGCATCATCTCACAAGCACTATCATACAGTGGTTTAAGAACCCAGGCTCCGGTGAACGTCTGCTGCCCTCACTTGTTCTTTACAAATTTGGATATGTGTCAGTTTCCCTCAATTTGTTTCCTTCTTTGTAAAATGAGGAATCCAATTTCTTAGTTAGTCCTACTATATAGGTTAAATTGATTAATATATTTAAAACATTTGGCATCAGGACCAACACATAGGAAGCACTAAATTGGTATTTATTATCACTGTTATGCACCAAATTGTGTCCCCACATCAAATGTATGTGTTAAAATCTTGACCCCCAATGTGACTGTATTTAGAGAAAGGGCCTTCAAAGATGTGATTAAGGTTAAATGTGGTTATAAGGATGGGCCCCTAATCCAATAAGACTGGGATCTTCATGAGAAAAGAAAGAGGCCCCCAGGGGTATACTCACACAGGGAAAGATCATATGAAGACACAGCAAGAATGTGGCTGTCTGCAAGCAAAAGAGAAACCAAACCTGCTAACATTTGATCTTGGAATTCTAGCCTCCAGAACTGCAAGAAATAACATTCTTTTCTGTAATCCACCTAGTCTGTGGTATTTTGATATGGCAGCCCTAGCAGACTAATATAATCATTACTGCCATTGACATTATTATAACTCTTCATTTATTATCCAAATAACTAGGCAGAATACAGTTAAACTAATTCATTTATTTAAAGCAAATCATCCATGATCACTTTTGTAAACAAGGTCATTATCTTAAATTTTGTGAAGTTGGTCAGCCTTCAAAGAGGAACATGATCCAGTAATTTCAGAATCCTCAAGTAGTCAATGTATTAATATTACTACTCTTACTTATTCTTACCCTTTCTTTCTTCCATTTATACAGCCACAATAACTCTGGTTGACGAAGACCCTACAATGCGAAGATGGTTAGGTGCCAATATCCCATTCTCCCTATCATTCATAGTAATAAAACCACCTTTTCTGTTAGACACATGGCCACCTGCAGTCAAGGTTGTATTTCTCAATGTGTTTTATAGCAAGATGTGACCCTGTCACTGAATTCTAACTGATGTGATATAAGCAGAAATATTTCATTGTATTTCCAGAATATCTCCTTAAATGAGAAGGACGGGCCTTTTGTGCCCCTTCCTAAGTTCTACCACCTTGGATATAGGTATCATTAACATATGATGGCAGCCATTTTACATTTTGAATGCAAACCCACCATAAAGATAGCAAAATAGCGGGCTGGGAAGAGTTTGGGGATCTGAAGATTGTAAAGATGACAAAATTAGTCTGGACTGTCTTCCTCCAGATTTATCTTAAATGTGAAAGAAGTAGCCCTCTACTCTTCAAGGCACCATTATTTCTGAGTTTATTGTTTGTAGCAGATATTTTTGATGTCCATCTTCATAGTTTCTCAGCTCACCTCTGAGTTCACCTGCAGTCTCAGCATATAGTTTTCTAGCCCAAGATCCTGTGTTTCTCCATTCCCTGCTTGAGGCTTTTCTCTAGCCCTATAGAAACTTGGTTAGCAGGGCACAGGTGCAACTTGGTACTATGCACTATGGGGCAGTTACCATCTTTGAGGGCAACCTTCCACTACTGACAAATAATCCCTGTCCTTCTGGTAGACCATTCTCACTAATCCTCTTGATTTGTTAAAGGGGGCTCAGTGTACTTGACTCCCTAGTTTCCCAAAGAGGTAATTTACTATTCAAAATACACTTAATGGCCTTTCTCCCTTTCCTGTCTCACTTTCTTCATCACCTCACTTGTCCTCCGAGAATCACTAATGTCCTGGTCTCAAGGGGTACTCTTGGAAAAAGTCAGCCAAGATACTATGCCTTGCAGTCTAACCAAATTCTAACTACACATCTTGGCCAAGAATAGCTCAGATATGTTTGCACAAATTCCAGACCCAACTTGGCTGGATGTAAGATTCTCAGCTAATGAACAATTAAAAATGGATGCAAAGGGCTTGACTATTAAGAGGCCTAACCTAAGAGCCAGGGCAACTAGATCATGTGTATGAGAGACAAACATCATGCTTGGTTAAGTCTGATCTTAGTTCTTGGCCAGTTCTTTACAATATATAACCAAAGCAGAATGGAGCAAAGTCTAAATGACCTTCTGTCTCCTCTTCTGTAGGAACCATCACATCTTCTCAGATGAATTTAATTCATTCTCATCCAGACATTGTAGGTAAGCAAAGCATTTTTATTTGCCTCTCAAGCGGAAAGGGGACTATAACTCTCAGTATAACCTAAGGGAATATTCTGTACAATGGCAGCATTCTGATAGAAATTGGAGATGTCTATCCAGATTTTCCAAATAAATTAAACATTAATTGAATAGTTTTATGGTGAAACATTGCAATGCATTTCAATAATCAAGCTCTCTTTTTCAATCATAAATTTTCTTTACCATTAAAACTCTACTTTTTTATGCCCTGGCTGATAGTTTTGACATAGGCAAAAGGTTTTTGAGAAAAATGCTGTTATGAATCCAGTGATTCATTGGAACATCATTCTAAGAATTAGTTCTTTCAAAATTGGGTCTTTCAAGGAAATACATGTTTTTCAAAATAATTGTCCTTGGATCACTAAACCTGGGTATGTAACATCCTCCCTGCCACAAGGCTGAAAAGATTTTAATGTTGTGGAAGGAACTGGTGACAGTGGTAAAGTTAATAGGTTTCTACTTAAGAAATAACTGGACATTTCTCTTGTTTTATGAGGCAATAATTTTACTCCCTAGTGAATAAGGACTGGAAAAAATTGGATCCCTTCCAAAGATATAACCTATACTATATCAAATAGTGCCATTACATTTCTCTTAACTACTTCCTGGAGGTCATATGGCTGCTTACAGTGAAAGCTTTTCTGATAACTTTTTCTGAAAAATCACATTAAACAAATACCAGCCTAACAATGCAAAGACCTGGTGCTCTGTCTTCCAGAGATGACTTATGTAACTGACTTTCCAGCCTCCAAAATGTATTGCCCCCATTATTACCATAATGTATCATTGCCTTTTATGTAAATAATCCAGGACACATTTAAGTCATTTATACCATTGTTTAAGTCATTTATACCAATTTTATGGGAGGTTCAAGATTCTTGGCCTGAAAAAAAAAATCTCTATTAAAAAGAAGGGGATTACTGTGCATTTGTTCTGTCTTGCTCAAAATGAATAAGTATTGAAAAGAAATATTTCAAAAGGCAGTGAATCAAGTATATTTGCACATATATTGCCTACCCCAATGCAAATCCTGAGAGAATCCTTGAAAGTCAGCCATTGAATATGTTTCTGCTTATCTGACTTAAAATAGTTAACCTGACACATAAAATATATGTTCATAATACCTTAACAGGCCTTACAAAAATATACAGTTAAATGATGTGATCTACTAAAGTCAGTAGCCAAGTCAGTTCTCTAGAAGAGCAGTCTTTCGTATTCACTATTAACAAATTCACCTTGGAGACCTTCTCAAGTCACTGATTTAAGTTTTCTGATTTAAGTTGTTGACGATGGCCTAAGAAAGATTGCCACCAAGTTTCTAAAATAGCAGAAAATTCCATCTCTAAAGGAAGTCTACCTTATATGTAGGTATTCCATCATGCTCAGAATAAAGGAATCGACTCGTTTGAACCAGGCTATACCTGAGATTAAAATAACTTCTAACAATTTTCAGTATGCGTTAATTTTGCCCACAAGGATATTCTACGGGTAATTGTGAGTTTCTAATTATAGTGCTGTGCTTTGAATTTGCTGATTGATGTGAATTTAAAATCTTGTAGTTTTAACTCATTTGCCCTATTAAATAGGTCGGGGGTTGATATTATTATCCACCTACATGTCTAAATACTTAGCTCAGCTGAAAGGTTAAGCAACTTTACCACCAACGTATGATGAACTCTTGTTTCATTCAAGCTCATTTTCTTTCTGCTCCTGGAAATTGTTTCTTCAATGCCCATTCTCAACCTGGACTCGAAGAGGACTCTGGTCTGTGCCCCTACTTCTATACTGAAGAAGGATCTGGGAATTTCTTTGGACTTATCTAGGATGCTTGCAGAGAATCACAGCAGGCCTTGCCTCACTCGGCCCATGACACCCCTGTTTTGTGGCAGGGAAGTTCCTTAATATTGTGCATTGAGGGAGCCTATCCTTTCTATGTTTTCCCTCCAACCCACAACTCTCAGTACTACTGTAAAAGTCATGGAGAATTGGCAGAAGCTGGTCAAACCAGGAAGATAGTTGCATCATCTTTGGGGTGCTCTCATCTCTCCTTCTAACCTTACTTCCAAAATCAGCACAAACCCTCTTTTTCTTTCTCTTATTCAGAACTGCACTCTATCTTGTTCTCAAGACATCTTGCTGTTTAGGTTCATTAAAGGAATTCAGTGAGTTCATAAAACTGAGATCTTGAAATTGAAGTAATAAAAGACCTCTGGTTTCTTGATAGATCCCTACTCCCCTTTACATGTGGGAAAGGAGGAGTTAAAATAAAGGTGTAATGGTTAATTTTATGTGTCAACTTGTTCCAGCTATGGTGCTCACTTGTTTAGCCCAACATTAGTCTGGATGTTGTCATGAAGGTATTTTGTTGATGTGATTAACATCCACAGTCAGTTGACTTTAGGTAAAGGAGATTACGTTTTATAAGATAGAGGTGCTTCGTATAATCCATTGAAGGCCTTGAGAGCAAAAACCAAGGTTTCCTATAGTAAAAGGAATTCTACCTCAAGACTGAAACATAGAAATCCTACCTGACTTTCCAATCTAAGCCCGCTGTATGGATTTCAGACTCAAGACTGCAACATCAACTCTTATCTGAATTTGTAGCTGGTTGGCCTACAAATTTCAAACACCTCCCTCCACATTCACTGGAGCCAATTCCAAGTTGCTTAAAATAAATCTCTCATGTATTTGTGTGCACATGTAAAGTCCTATTGGTCTTGTTCCCTGATTGATAAACAGAAGGGAAATAACGTATTTGATATGTATCTGCTATGTGTCTGGAATCATGCTAAGCAAGTTACATATATTAACTCATGTGTGGAGGTAAAGATTTTTATAACCACCATGCAAAATTGTCTAATTTATGTTATTCAATTGTCATAAAAGACTCTTCCAAATATCCTTGAGCCATCTCTCATCCTTCCTCACCAAGAACTGCATAATGTGGTGACCAATCATAAATATTACTTCTACCCTAAGAGAAGAGTTCAAACACAGCAGAAGGCAAATGAATGAACACAGGCCTACAGGAGTTTGAAGCCTACTATAAAAATGAAAAAGAAAACTCCTTGATAGTCTTCTATAAAACATAATATTCAAGAATGAAACATAGAAAGTAAACACTGTGTACTGCTAAATATTTAAAAATATAAAAAACTGCTACACAGATTCCATTTTAAGATATGCAATTTCACACTTTCCAGAGGGGAAAAATAGGAATAATGTAAAATGCTATATAAAAAAGGAAGCACTTTGCAATTTATATATTCTCTGAGGTCAATTCCCATAAATTTCCAAAAAAAGAAAGAATCCAAGTGGCTAGTTAGAGAGGAAACGAAAGAGGTGGAGTGGTTTGCATGCCATTATACATTTGCCTGAAGCATAAACCACATTTTACTTTATTCCAGGGAGAATAGAGCCTGGCTAAAAGATGCAGATGAAAGATTTTAAAATCAACAGCATAATTGGGATATGCTTTGGCGCATTTTTCCCAAAGAAATATAGATATATTTTACCCTCTGATCAACCTAGCATAGGCTATTAGACCCTAGCATAGGCTATTAGACCTTAGCATAGGCTATTGGACCCCAGGCTGTGATCTCTTTGTAGTTTCTTCTTAAATAGGAGTAAGTACCTAGCAGCGGCACAATAATGTCGACAACTACAACAAAACAAACAACAATATGAATAATAACAACAGCCATCATTAATTGAGGAATGGTTTTGTGGATTCTATTTTCTTTTTTAAGACATTCTACAAATCAATAGCATATAAACTTCAATTAAAAAGTGGTAAATGGCAATGAAAACAGCATAAAAATACAATTTACATCAAATCTAGGGGGAAAAAAAGTGCAACCTTGCTAATAAATAAGGGGAATTAAAACAGGACTCCATTTCCATCATTTTTTTGTTTTATTTTGTTTTGTTTTATTTGTTTGTTTGTTTGTTTGAGATGGAGTTTCACTCTTGCTGCCCAGGCTGGAGTGCAATGGTACAATCTCAGCTCCCTGTAACCTCCGTCCCCTGAGTTCAAGTGATTCTCCTGCCTCAGCCTCCTGGAGTAGCTGGGATTATAGGCAGCCACCGCCATGCCCAACTAATTTTTGTATTTTTAGTACGGATGAGGTTTTGTCACGTTGGCCGGTCTGGTCTCAAACTCCTGACCTCAGGTGATCCACCCACCTCAGCCTCCCAAAGTGCTGGGATTACAGGCATGAGTCACCGTGCCTGGCCATTTGTTTGTTTTTTAATGAAAATATTCAAAGGAGAGGGAAACAGGCTCCTATCCATCACTAAGTATTAGAAACTAGTAAAACCTCTCTGGAGGACAATTTGGCAACTGGGACTAAAGCCTTCATAATGTGCATACTGTTTGATCTAGAAATTTCTTTTCTTTAAACTTATCTTCAGGAATGATAAATGTGTACAAAGACTTATGTATAAAGATATTTATCCCAGTATTTACAGAAGTGAAAACATGAATATAACTTAAATGCACTAAACAGATATTTAATAAAAGTATTCTGGCACGACCAAATGATGGAATATTGTCCAGGCCAAAACAACATGCTTTAGCAAAATATTTAGCAGTAAAGAAAAATATTAAAATATTTTCAAGTGAAAAATAAAAACAAATATAAAGGGATGTTATAATTCTAGTGATTGTGGCTTTGCACAACACACTTAGTTTTCACTGGGCCTCTATTTCATTATCTTTGAAATAAGAAGCCTGGTCTGAACGAGGGCTGAGATCTGTTTTACATCCCCAGTGCTAAGGTTCAACATTTTTTGGTTTTGACTAGAAAAGTTTCCTTCTACATTTAAGAGATAGCTAATGGCTTCTGGCACATTCAGCTCTAGGCCAGATCTAATATTACTCCATCAGTAGGTGCCACTAATTCTAACTATACAAATTTTATTCCAAGTGAAAGCCAGTTTAAACAGGTAGGGGGGATAGACAGCATCATCCTTTGAGCAGGAGTTGATGTTGTGGTCTGGAGGCAGAATTTCCTCCTTTTCTAGGTAATCTCAATTTTTAATCCTAAGGACTTTCAACTGATTAGATGGGGCCTGCCCATATTATCTATAGTAATCTCCTCTACCTAACATCAACTAATGGTAAATGTTGACCACATCTATAAAATAGCTTCCCGGTAACACCTAGATTAGACTTAGATTAAATAATTAGGTGCTGTAGCCCAGCCAAGTTGACACATATGACTATTTTTCTCCTGACACCAGGCTGCAATCAGTCCCTTTAAAGCGACACAAATTTTGCTTGGACTTGCAAGTAAGAAAGAAAATGGATTGAAGAGGAGTAGAAAGAGAAGCGATATTTTTAAATGGGTAGGTCTTGAGAGAGGTAAATTTATTCAAAAATGTGCAATGGGACATATGGAACTGAGAGTTTTGGGGGTGGGAGGGACAGGGTTGTACTCTGAATAATTTGAATCACCAGGAAGGCAATGTGCATGTACCAAGAGAATGGAGATGTCATGTGAGAAGATGGAACCTGGAGGAGGGAAAAGAAGTACTAACAGCCTACTGGCATTTTGTTTGATGGTTAGAATGGTAACATTAAGCCCTGGTGTTCATCTCCTGCTGCCTTCACCGGTCTACTGTGGGCTGCCAATGCCTGCTCTAGGCTAATGAAGTGCATGTTGCCTCCATTAACAGGAAAAGTCAGAGTTTCTTTTAAAATAAACGTACCAGTTTAATAAGAAAGAAAATGATAGCCCATGATCACCATTTAGGTTTCAGGCACACAGATAAATGTCATTTGAGTTTTGAACCCTAGGAATTGATTAGGAATATGCTCTTTTTTACAATTTCAAAGTTAAGTGATTTAGCATATCCTTGCCTGCTCAGCAAAACACATTCCATTCTTCTATATCCAACAATCTGCCAGCAGAACTCCCCTATTTATCTAGCTAACCACCCTTTCAAAACCATTTATCAAGGGCCTACTGTTTCATTAAACAGTGAAAAACTTAAAATTTTAGAATCAATCTTGACGTTCACCTCCTGTCTATTCTACACCACATATAATAAGACTTCCTATACACTGCCAAAGTGATTGATTATTGATTATCATGTTTTTCTCTTTTATTATAAACTCCTAAATCTCCCCTTCCCAATAGTTTCTCCTTTGAGTACCAGGAAACTCTTCAGAAAGCGAAGTTTGTACATTTCACTGCCCTACTCAAAAAGTTTCCACAGTTCCTCATTTTTTTATAGAATACACTTTATCTTTATCAGAGACTTCAAAGCACTTCTTATCTAGAACTACCTCCCATTTTTTCCATTTAATGTATACTCCAGTTTGAATACATTCTGAGATTTTCTGCCTAGATGCCTTTGCTCAGGCTGTTTCTTACCAGAATGGCTATTCAACCTTAGCCCAGTAATCCGTATTCCGTATATAAGTCAGTCATTTTTTTCAACGCAAGTGGAAGAAATTGAGCCAAAACTATCCTACACATAAAAGCAAAATTGTTGGCTTATGTGCTAGAAAACTCCAGAAGTACAAAACAGCTTCAGGCCTAAGCACAGATCTGGTTTTAGGTTTTCAATCTATCTCATTTCTTTATGTGAGCTTTACTTTCAGGCAGTTTCCCTGTATGTGGTGACTGATTAGTAAAATTACTATGTAAGAAGACAGAGGAGGGAGAACAGAGTAGACATCTAAACATATGAATATGGGTAACTGGAGCCTTTCCTTTGTTTGTGTCTGTAGCCACTTTGCAGGGCTTAGAGGCTGTTTTCCACTCAGCTTCTATTACCAATTATCAGCCTTTGTGTAAAGAACTCTGCCATGACTGTGACACAGCAGGCCTAGGCATTTGCTCTGGCCTTTCCTTGCTGTGTTAAATCCACATACCCTCGTGTGTAAACCAATATGTTTACTTTAGAAAGTCATGATTTGAGAAGTTGCACATAGTTTAAAATGCAAGTTAGAACAAAGCAAATGGTCTGAATTATTTAAAACAAGCCTTACCAAGACAATTGCTGTCACTCATTTCTGTAGTTTTTCTAACTCAACTGATGAAAAACGATTCCGTTTTCAAAAATTTCATGCTGTCATTTGGTTACCTTGCCACTAGGTGAAAAACATTTATAAGGATCATGATCATACTGTGCAAACCATAAAACGTAAGCCCTAGGCGTATTTCACTGACGTCTTAAAAATTTTGAGACTCACTGCCTGAACTTTGAAGTGAGCCATTCAGTGTCTTCCCTTGTTGGGGGAAATGTATACATATACGTGTGTGTGTGTATGTGTGTGTGCTTACTTTAAGTAATCACTAAATTTCCTCACTATTTCTTACCTGTCTTTGAACTCGTATTGGAGCCCAAGGTCCACCTCAGTAGCTTATCCTTGATATCTCTCCTGGCTCAGCACCAGTGCCCCTCCGTTGCTTATCTCTCCACTGCTGGATTATGTCTCCCTGGCCATACACGCCTGTGTTACCTACTTGGTCAGTGCAAGATAATCAAAAGAGAAGGATTTATTTTTGCCTTTTCATGAAGTCATAAAATTTTCATTTGGAGATCTCTTAAAGCTATCCTAATCCATCTACTTATCATTGATAAAATTAGGCCTGGAGAGGGCAGGGGATTCTTCTATCAGCATTTAGCTAGCTAGCGGTCAGGCAGGAACTAGGACCATCAATTTTAGGAAACAAAGTTACACATAGCTCAAGCTAAAAGTGCTAAATAGCTGATGGGAGGAGGAAATGAAAACAGTAAATAGGAAAGTGACATCATACTGGTTAAAGGAAATTAACCCCAGTACCATTGTGGTTGTCATTCACCTGTTCCACCTTATCAGTGTCTCCTCTCCTTCTAGGCCAGGGGTTCCCAATGCCTGGGCCACACACCGGTACTGGTTTGTGGCCTGTTAGGAACCGGGCTGCACAGTAGGAGGTGAGCATTACCACCTGAGCTCCGCCTCCTGTCAGGTCAGTGGCAGCATTAGATTTTCATGGGAGTGTGAACCCTACTGTGAACTGCTCAGGAGGGGGATCTAGGTTGTGGGCTCCTTATGAGAATATAACCAATGCCTGATAATCTGAGGTTAACAGTTTCAGTGCCAAAAAGGTTGGGGACGGCTGTTCTACGCTCTTGGCAGGATTGCGCTTCTTGCTTTCCCAATGGCTGGGTAAGGCCATGTGACTGTTTCTCTGCATTGAACTGCGAGTGGAAGTGAAATGTAGCTCATCACCTGGGCCAATGACTGAACGCGATAGACCATAATACTTGTTCTTCCTATTCCCATTGAGTTGTAAGTGACATGAGTCCCCTCAACCTGAGTCCCCGAATAGGAGGATGAGGATATGGAGTGAAAGTCCTCAGCTGATTCATGTTGGATCTGTAGGGTAAAAAGAAATGCCTTTGTTATTTTAAATATTGCTATTTGGGGAATGTTTGTTAATTGCATTACGACTTAACTCTGTCCAATATAGGCATGTACCACAAAACGATATTTTGGCCAAGGACAGGTGGGTGGCCAGGAGGTGGGGGACTGGGCAATCACAATGGAGGCTGGATTCCTCCCTTCCTGACCAGGCCAGAGGAGCTAGAAGACAGTGTCCCCAGGAGTCCTTGCCACGCCAGTGACAGCCAGCTCAATGGCCCTAGTCTGAGTCACATGGATAGCTGGGACAATGGAGACAGTAGCTCTCAGCTGCAGCCAGGGAGCCACCCCTCCTCCTACAGCCAATGTGGCAAGACTTACTGCCAGCCAGGTGACCTCTTGAACCACAACACCCACAAGACAAACCAACACTACTGCCTGCTCTGCTCCAAGAGTTCTTGAATCCTGTGGCCACTAAGAGCCACAACTACAACCACACAGATGCCCAGAACTTTGCCTGCCCTGAATGTGGCAAGACCTTTAAGCCCCACTGCAAACTGGCCAGCTACCTCTGCAGGCTCATGCCAGGGGCCACAGCCAGGTGCCAGCCCAGATCGAGGAGGCCAGATGTCCCAAATCCGGAACTGGGGAAGATGAGGTGGGCCTCCGTGGTCAAGGGAAAGCCCAGGAGGCCCCGTCAGAAACACCCGGAGGCCCAGGAGAGAGTGCAGAAAGAACTAGAGGAGGAGAAGCAGTGACGTCCGCGGTGGCTGAGGACAAGGAGCGGCCCTTCCGCTGCTCCCGGTGCAGGCGCTTCTACCGCCAAGCCGGCAGCCTGCTGACACACCAGAAGGCCCACATCATGGGGCTGTACCCCTGCTCCCTCTGCCCCAACCTGCTGTCTTTTAAGAACCACAGCAGGACCCACACAGACCCCAAGCACCAGCACTGCAGTATCTGTGGCAAGGCCTTCCGGACAGCTGCCGGGTGGGAGGGCCATGGGCGGGTCCATGCACCCCGGGAGGGACCTTTCACCAGCCCCCATGGTCCTCGCCACTTCTGCCACAGAATCGGCTTCGTGCAGCACCAGCAGCAGCTCCAGGAGGAGTGGACAGTGGCCGGCTCTGGAGCCCCAGTGGCACCAGCGGCAGGCAGAGGGGACTTGTCATTGCCCCCTCCACCCACCCCAAGACCCCATTTCTGGGCCCTTCATCCCAGTGGCCTGCAGACCTCAGCTTCTCCCTCTGAACTTCAAGTTTCCAAAGATCAGAATCTGGGGGAGGGGGTGCATGCAAAGAGGGGCTTGATCTCCACGTTTTCTCAGGAGCAGTTCGGGCTCCCCATCTCTTCTCCTCTCCCCTTGCAAAGAGGACCAAGATCTGGCCTCTTTCCCAAGAAGACGGTGGTGTGCTCTTCGTGTCCCTGTCCTTGAAGGACCTCCTTCCCCCAGCCTTTGTCACCATGCTCTTCCCAGTGCCAGCCTCTGCCAAGATACCAGGCCACCCTTACCAGCCAGATTGCAACACCAGGGAGAGGGGATGCAGAGCGCCATGGGTGGGAAAATTGTCTGTGGAAGGGAGCCTTTTGCTACAATTTGTAACTCATTGTCTAAAGTCTATTTTGTAACAATTTATTTAAGTTTGAAAAAAAAATGAAAATTGCTGCACTCCCAAAAAAGAAATTTTCAAAACAAAACAACAAATATATCTCAAGGTAGTCCCATAAGAATATAATGGACCTAAAAATTCTTATTATCTAGTGTCATTTTAGCCCTCATTAACATTTTAGCGCAATACATTACTCATGCATTTGTGGTGATGCTGGTGTAAACAAACCTACTGTCATATAAAAGTCTGGCACATATAAAAGTCTGGCACATACTATTGTGTACAATACAATCGTACACTTGATAATGACAATAAATACCTATGCTAATGGTTTATACATTTACTATACTATAATTTTATCATTATTTTAGAGTGAATAATTTTTATAATAATTCTAATTATTACAAAGTTCGCTATAAAACAGCCTCAGGCAGGTCTTGCAGGAGGTATCCAGAAGGCCTTGTTATCATAGAAGATGACAGCTCCATGTGTGTTAGTGCCCCCTGAAGACCTTCCAGTGGGACAAGATGTGGAGGTGGAAGACAGCGTCATTGATGATTCCGACCCTATGCCTAGGCTAATGTGTGTGTTTGTGTCTTTGTTTTTAACAAAAAAAAAGTTTTGAAAGTAAAAAATAAATATTTTTAAAAATAGAAAAAAAAAAAGTTTATGGAATAAAGATATAAAGAAAAATTTTTTATAACTGTACAATGTGTTTGTGTTTTAAGCTAAGTGTTATTACAAGAGTCAAAACTGTTTAAAAAAATTTACAGTAGGTTAAGGCTAACTTATTAAAGAATGAAAAATATTTGTATAAGTTTAGTGTAGCCTATGTACAGTGTTTATAAAGTCTACGGTAGTCTACAGTAATGTCCTAGGCCTTCATGTTCACTCACATTCACTCACTGACTCACCCAGAACAACTTCCAATCCTGCAAGCGCCATTCATGGTAGGTACCCTATGCAGGTGTACCATCTTTTATCTTTTGTGCCATATTTTTACTGTAACTTTTCTATGTTTAGATAGCCTTAGAGACCCAAATAATTACCATTATGTTACAATTGACCACAGTATTCAGTACAGTAACATGCCGCAGTTTATAGCCTAGAAGCCATAGGCTATGCCATATGGCCTAGGTGTATAGTAGGCTATAGCATCTAGGTTTGTGTAAATATATTTTTTTAAATGTTCAAACCATGATGAAATCACCTAATGATGCATTTCTCAGGACATATCCTTGTCCTTTAAGAGGTGCATGACCATACAATCATCATGCTGCTACACAGTGTTTTGTTGTTTTGTTTTGTTGCTTTGCTTTGTTTTGTTTTGTTGCTTTGCTTTGTTTTGTTTTGACAGTCTCGTTCTGTCTCCCAGGCTGGAGTGCAGTGATGCAACCTAGACTCACTGCAACCTGCACCTCCTGAGTTCAAGTGGTTCTCCTGCCTCAGCCTCCCAAGCAGCTGGAACTAAAGGCACACACCACCACACCCAGCTAATTTTTGTATTTTTAGTAGAGATGGGGTTTTGCCAAGTTAGCCAGGCTGGTCTCAAACTCCGGACCTCAAGTGATCCACCTACCTCAGCCTCCCAAAGTGCTGGAATTACAGGCATGAGCCACCACACCCAGCCTATAGTTTTTGACTCTATGTCTTATCTGGCATTTGCAAAGAAAGGAAGTAGGAACAATAAAAGTAGAGAGTTTGAGTCAATGTCGCATTTTGGATCCGAACTACAGTTCTATCACTTACTGTGTGGCCTTCAGAAAGTCACTTAACCTCTCTGGGCCTCGGTTTCCCAGAAATTAGTGATAATACCATTTGAAAGGGTCCTTATGAAGATATAGCAAGCATGCCATACTATCCTGAAGCTTTTCAGTTACTCAATTAACTGCTGTTTCTTACTACTGCCATTAGAAACCAGTTCTTCAGGTTCCCAAGCCACTGCTCTCTGCATGGCACCATCTTATCTCACATTCCCTATCTTACAACTCCTGCTTCTGTTCTGAATGTGTAACAGACAGGGAAGAAATGGCGTCATATTTCTAAGAGTGTTAACCTGACACCACCACACCACCACTCCTACCCTGCTCAAATCGTTCATCAATCAGAAAACTCAGTTTTTGAATTTTCTTCTTTTCTTGGATACTCAAATTTCAGAACTAGAACTATATGTGATTCTGGTTGCATTTAAAAATTATTTAGGTCAGCAAGGATTAAATGTTATTACTAATGGCTTGAGGTAGGCTAGTAGGGTGACCAAGATTTCCTTTGGAAACCTTTCTTCAATGAGCAAATTTTCTTTTATATAGAAAAATACAATTTGGACAGGATTTTTACCAGAAATTTAATTTAAACAGAGATAAGCTCATAAAGAGATATGAAAGTGATGCAGGATTTTTCTCTTGGCCCCTTTGCCAGACTCCCAGCAGGGGTGCCCCATCTACTCAGCCCACTGTGCTCAGCCCTTTACAGGAGGGAGCATGTGAGCAAGTGAGTGTGGGATCTGGCCAGCCACTCCAAGCACTGACATAGAAGCAAGCACCATGCAAGGTCTGTGGCCAGAGCAGACATGTTGCCTCGAGGGGAACACAGCAGCACCCAGGCAAGGGTTCCTGTGACCCTGAAGCCCTAGAGATGGTGTTAGTGAGCTAATTAGCTCTTTAGTTCCACTGTCCACAGTCCAATGGACAGCAGTGTGTTAGTAGCTCAGTCAGCCCCTGTCCCCGTTGTGTGAGGCAGCTGCCCTCTACTGACAAGAACAAAAGGACAGTGTCACAGCCTTTCTGGGTACCCCCACCCTGTGGGTCCCAAGCTCTTGTCCAGCATCCAAGAAGAATGAGGATATGCTGACAATCAAAGAGTGAGCAAGGCAGGGAGTTTGATTGAGTGATGAAACAGCTTTCCATGAAGAGGGGACACGGGAGATGTCCCCCCACCTGAAGGCAGGAAAGTCCCCCCATGTGGCTGAGTACAGGGCTTTTATGGGATCAGAATAGGGGAAGGGCAGGCCATTGGTAGTATTGGAAAAGGCAACATTTGATCAGTTAAAAGGCATTATTCAGAATGAATCAATGGGGAAAGGGCAGGCAAACAGGAGCAGAAGTTCTCACTCTGGGTCACAGGTTTCATTAGGGACCAGCAGTCTGGTCTTTCAGCCTTCAGGCTGTGTTTTGGCTTGAAGGTGGGGTTTCACCAGGAACCCCCACCCCCCATCTGCTTAGGCATTTGTCTGCCTTCCATCACTATCAAAATGAGGTACATTTTATTGGCTAAAAAAGAACGAGAAGATGTCCAGTTAATAAGTGTTGCCACCCAGAAAAGGGGAATGGATTCAAGTGATCAACTTAATGATGAAACAAAAATCATGGGTTTGACCTCTTGAGATTTAAAGGTCTAAATTGCCTTGAAAGTGATTACCAAAACCATTTCAGCCCACTCACATTTTTGGGCAACAGAATTTGCACTGACTGATTTTGCTGTTATTGATAGGACACTGTCATATCAATATGACATATGGCACCTTCACAGAACAGGAATAGAGCACCTTCTTACAATAAGTATTAAGTTCCTTTGGTGAAAGGTCTCCTGTGTACACATTGTGTTGGGTGTTCTAATCTCATGCCTGTCTCTTGTTAAGCCCACTCTTAACAATTTAGTCACTGGACTCCAAGTTTATTTTCGTGGATAATTTAGATTATATCTTCACATGTTAGATATTTCTAACTGAATTGTATTAGATTGCTTTCTCCCCACCTCAGTTAAATTTCTGTTCATTCGAGTTATTTAAAATGAACTGTGAGTTGTAAAAACTAAGCAACTAAGTGACCAATTAATAGGATGTCATGTTAAACATTTCCTTCCACAGAGCAGAATTGCCTTAAAATAAAACCATTTCTCCCCATGTCTCTTGGGGATACAGAGAAGAAAAGTGAGTAAGTATAGATTCATGAAACTTTTTTTTTATTCACATTCTGACCAAGGCTGTCAGGAGGTAGGACATGTCTGCAACACTTAGGGAGATCACATGTCCTCAGGGAGCGTTTAACTGATATATACACAAATTCTTCCCGCATGACTTAACTTCTGTCACATAAACCACCCAGATTTCTCCCAAGACCTCCCACTATTCTCTCTACCACTGGGGATAGTGGGGGACAACTATTTACTTCATTTACATAACATTTTAACATGATACCACCCAGAAGATGGATCCATGGTAGAGATCAGCTAAGATTTAAGATTTACTTCATTGTACGTGACATGTGTGCTGTAAGTACTGTTCCTTCTGCAACTGCAAGAATACAAATATGGTATTGTCTTTTTCTTCTCCTTATTATATATGCTTCTTCACAAGTGCCAATTTAGCACAGTTTCTCTAAATTTTACTCACTTAACTCAGTTTATTCCCCTCCAAGATGATTGATAATTTCTGTTTGTCCAACACAATAGCTTTCCTCATTTTATCCATATTGCCATTCAACACTTTCAGACATAGCAATAATATGGCATTCCCCAAATAAAACATTGTTCTGGAAATGTTAACATGTGTTCTGAGGGGAGGGAGATAGTCATTGGTTTTGGGAAAGCTTGGAAAATGTTGGATTAAAGATTTTTAAAATGTGTTTATTGCAGGTCTTTTCAGAGTCTTTACACTGTTATGTGCATTGTAAAGTGCATAAAGAGGAATATAGAACATATAATCCCATATACTCTATGACCATGGTTCTCTTTTTTAACCTAGCGTCACAGAATCATTGCATATGGAAAACAGTGCTAAGTTCAACAGCAGTTAGTTCAGGATTACTAAGTAAAACTCCATAAAATAGCCCCATTAATGACCTGAATGGCAGTCTTTTTGCTACAGCTATCGTATTTATTTATACTATTCCTTATACCTATTCCTTATACCAAAAAAAAAAAACTTATTATGACTTCAAACATGATTTAAAATACCATAAAATAAAAACTAAATTAAAACAGAGACATCAGAGTGCAAAAATATGGAAATAATGCTAAAGTAAAGCCAGAGTGTTAAAAAAAAAAAAAAAAAGGACATAAAAATTTATTCTAGAAAGTCCAATCCTACACAAAAGCTAATGGGGGTCAAAATTGCTCTGAGCTTATAGTCAAATCTAAAAGAGAAAAACAATTCATTATAACATTTATAATTGTCCTGTAAGATCAAAAGGTACCAGATGCTTTGGAAAGGCATAAAATTTCCTGGTCCTATGGGCTGAAAAATGTTCTCTTTTGGCTCTTTTTAAAAGAGACAATGTGTGATTTAGCAAAATGATTTCCAAATCCAGCTACATATTAAAAATCACTTGGGAAGGAGCATAAAATACATCTTCTCAGTGCCAACCACGAAGTGACTGAAGTAATACTTTTAATATGGTCCCTAGGTGATTCTCCAACCAACCTGCAAGATCAGAAGTCAGGAGCTCCTATTTTAATAAGCAATGTCTTACAAATGGCCATGTTACAGTTGCTTGAGAAGTTACCTTAGCCCAAGATTTCACCTCCACAAGAAAACATAAACTTGGTCAATATCTTACTTGAAGTTATTCTTTTAATGTATTTTCTGTTGTCCCATTGTTCAACAGCAGAGGAATCTTTTATAAATTAAAATTATATTTGAGCCCTACTTCTCTGAAAGCCTGTGATTCCATTACCCAATTGAAGTATTCAATAAAGTCAGTGAATATTTATTTGGAAAACACTCAGCTACAATAAAACACAACTTAAAAACAAAAACTTTCATTTATAAGCAAACTCTCTTCTCTCTAACTCGAAACCGTCAACATTAATTGGCAACAGAATTCTCCACTTCTGAAAGCTATATAAACAAACACAGATGTCAAACAAGAAACAAATTGATAGGGTACACAAAATTATCTCAGTTGCCTTACAAGGTGACACTGAATATATTAAACAAAAGTTGGAAAGAAAATTTAATTTACAAATTTCACAAGAATATTGGTTTTATATTATAACAGTTAGCTCTTATACTATGAATTTTCCCTCAAGGGGGGAACACCAATGGAGTATAATCTCTAGAAATTTCACACTGTAGTACAAAACAATAAACAGATCAGAAATTATCTAATCAATGTTGGAAGAAATGTCAAAATAAAAGCACAGATTTAAATTCCTTTCAGAGCTGCTTAAAACTGCTTAGTTTTGAAAGGGGAGAAACTGAGGTTTTTTTTTTTTTTTTTAAAGAAGGTGTTCGACAGACAGTTGTAAGGATGACCTCAAAGAGTGGCAAGAGGTCACTTGATCAACTTAGGGTCAGAGGACTTATCCTCACAAATTGCTGCTGTTGGTTGAAAATACTAAGGACCGCAAGGATATTGTTTTTCTTATTTATCTCAAGTCCAAAATGAGCAAAAAACATAAAACCCAGCAACGGTGAGAGGGGCAAGGAAATGAAATGTTGCTCAATCAATGGAAGACCCCTGTAGCAATCAGAAACCAAGACTGACTTTCCCGGTACTAGACAAGTTTAGGACTTAGGTCACGGGCAATTGGACTGCGATGTCGAGGAGCAGTGGTTCTCAGGCTCCAGTGTGTATCCAAAGCCCCGAGAAAGCTTGACAAATAGTTTACTAGGCCAGATCTCCAGAGCTTCTGATTCAGTACGCCTGGGCAGAAGCCCTAAAATTACCATTTCCAACACATTTTCAGCAATGCTAACTCTGGGTCTTGTGGATCAGACATTGAGAACTTCAGTTGTAGAGTATGGGTGACAAATTCACATTCCTGTAGGATCTAGACAAGGTTACTAAACTGAAACTAATTGCTGCACTGGGCATATATAGGCTAAGTATTCTGGTTTCTCAACTTAAGTCAGAAGCCCAAATTGTTACGTGAAATTGCTTGATTTTTAAGCATTGACAGCTGATTTCTTTTAATTTTCAGACACTGAGCAAACTAAACAACACACATCCATGGGCCTGATTGCACCTCAGAAAGATAATTCTGTTTTAAAAACATAGATTCAGTGTCCTTCTAAAACCAAAGGTCAAGTTTAAAGACCCAAGTTGTCAAAAAATAATAAAACATCAAGAAGTAAAAACTATAATAATAAATATCTTACATCTTTTCCAGTTTACTAAATACTGTTTATATAATACTTCAGTCTGTCCTTAAACCCATAAATGAGGTAAGGATTTTACTCTTATTTCCACTTTCCAGATTGAGAACCTCAGAGAAAATCAGAGAAATTAAATTTGCAGAGTTTTAATACTCTCTTATGAAAAACTAAGACTATTTTACTATAGCAATAGCTTTATACTTTTAAGGGTAATTCACAGCCATGTCTAAAAAATCTCCTTATAACATTTGGGACAAAAGTCCTTTTAAAAGTCTAACAAATGTAGATTTGGCTTGGATTCCAGGCTGGCCCCAGAGCAGGTAGGATGGGCAATGACCAAGGGAACTATCATCAACAAGAATTATTGAGTGGCACTAAATTCAAGGCACTGTGCTTGTTAAAATAAAATCTCCTGTGGAACTTATGGAAAATGCAAAAGCCCAGTCTTCTCTTCTGAAGACACTGATTCCAGAAGGCCAAGGTCAATGGAAAGAAATGGCCTTTTCCATTGGCACTTGTCATTTATACTTCAAAACTCTGAAAGAAGATGAATTGGGATGGGAAATGTTTTTATCCTGCTCTGTATTGGAGTTGATCAAAAATTGTGACCATAAAAAGAAAAAACAAACTTATTATGGGAATCTTCAAGGAAAAAAGTACTAAACTGTTTCAGTGGATGAAAATCTATTTTGTTTTTTCAAAATAGACAGAGAAAAAGATGATTCAGTTCTTTTGAGACATTCTATATCCAAGAATTTTCAGTCCTAGAAGTAATTCTTTTCTGACTTAAGCTTTTAGTTGACCATCTGTAGTTTATGTGTTCTTAATTCATGACCCATGGCACATTGACCTCTCCCTACACATTTTTCTGTAATTCATCACACACCACAGCCCAAGATCTAAGTGATTGGTGAAGTTTCTTAAGGAGATTTTTTTAAAAACAGAAAAGGAAGAATGACCGTATTTTTCCAAAAGAAACATCACGATATAAATAATAGCTTTCCAAGTGTTTGAAGTTAAAACCATCCAAAAAAATGATGGACACTGGTTATTTGATACAATATGAGCATCTACATGTATAAATCTATTGGTAAATTGTACCAGTTCAGCCTCCATTCTCTCCACTCTGAGACCTGAATGGATAATTGTCTTTCTGCTCCCAGTGAAGAGAAACAGGAAAAGCATGGACTTCAGAATTACACTTGCTAAGTCACGTGACTTAAAGCACATCACTTAACTTCTCTGGGTCTCAGATTCCTCCTTTGACAGAAGAAAAATAATAAAAGGAGAAACAATTATACTTAAGGGAATTTCTATGAGGATTACATGAAAGCAATGACATATGTGAATGTGTACATATCAGGCCTGCAGTAACTTCTTGATTTATTTTTATTTTCTTCCCATCTTCTCTCCTCCTGTTCCTGCTTTCAGCATTTGCTACTAAATCTGGTTAGCATAAATCAGAACTTCCCAGCCTCCTCAGCACTATGGACATTAGAACCAGAAATTTTTTGTTATGGGGGCTGTACTAGGTATTATAGGATACTTAATAGCATCTCCGTGCTCTCTATCCACTAGATGCCAGCAGTACCCTCCTACACACAGTTGTGACAACCAAAAATGTGTCCCAACATTGCCAAACATCCCATGGAGGGGGTGGGGAAGAATCAGTCCCAGATGAGAACCTCTGGGGTAATACAGGGACAGTTGTAAGAAACAGACTCAACTTCTGCTTGCCAATTTTGACCACTCATCTGAGAGAAAAGAAATAAGGGAGTGAGTAGCCTTAAATGTATCTATCTTTAAATCCTAGCATTAGAGGATATAAAGTAGAATTGTCAAAGTAATAGATGACCAACCTCTTCACTAAGGTGGTATGTATTTGAAAGATAAAGACAGAAACAAAAGAGCAAATCACACTTCGGAAATGCTTTCATCTTCAGACAGACTTTTAGATTATAGTACCATTAAAAAGGTAATTCTCTTTCTCTCCGTCTCCCTCAATCTCTCTCTCTCCTTCCCTACCCCTCAACAACATCAAGTATACTTTGGGTCTCAATTCATTAGTGTAGTAAAAACAATGCTAAAATGCATACTTTATTGAGAACATTTCTCAGGTACAGTATTGCGAAGAAAGTATCTTGAATAAAGAGATTGTTGTTTTAAACTGAATTCATGATACTATTAAGTTTTCAACTTTACAGTCTGGAGAGGAGCATTTCAAAGATAACCTATCTTGATATTTTCATTTCAAAGACAGGTAATAAGTGGAATACAACAATTTCCAGGAAACTCCAGACAGGCATAATCTACTTTATGCAACCAGTCACCATTCTGAGACTTCTCAAAGAGGTTTACTTTATAGTCAGTGTGTGCAGCTGCAGGATTTGTGGTGACGGTACTGCCTACACAGTAAAGATGGATTATTTGATTAATAAATTCAGAGAGAAGGAGATAAGAGGGGGGGACAAGGTGAAGTGCAGAACTAAAATGAAAAGATAAAATAGGTAAGGAAAAACACAGTCAGGTGAGGAGAGAAGGAAAAAGCAGTTAGGATGCTGCCTTTTTGTAGGTTGAATATTTGGATAGACTCTATTTCTGAGAAAATGTGATTGTGAAATATGAAATATTCTCTTCTACCTAGGATTATTTCTCCTCCCTCTCATATCTTACTTTATAGGTAACAAATGTACTCAAAGATATACAATGCTGATCTATTCCGACTACCGTTTGTGAGACACATGTCTTTTCAGAGCCAGGAACAAGGAAATGTCCCTGTACCTAGGGAGTCCAAAGTAATAGGAAGGAGAAAAGTGTTTCCATCACCCAGTATGAATAAGAAAACTGAAAATTAAACAGAGCACTGCTTGTGCTCCGGAACTTGTGGTTAATTTAATCAGACACTCTTGTGGTTCGGGGTCTTAATGAGAAAAAAGCAAGTTTTCTTCATAGCCGAACTTTTTTTTTTTTTAAGTTAAGAGAAGTACAGGCTTGAAAAATGCAGAGGAAAATGCATCTCATAGGAGAAGATGCTATGTGAAATGCTAGCAGCAGCACTTCAAGAAGATTTAAGAGCATCACAGAGTTTACGAGGATTATGCAGCATCTCACAAAGTGAGGACATTGCATGCAATGCTCTGGCCTGAAAGACTGCAGGACATGCCTTTGTGAAAGCCTCTCTCTGGGTGATTGGGAAGGACAAGAGTCTTTCCCTACCACTAGTCCTAGAGATAGAATAGGTATCTCTACACCCCGTCAAGCCACTGCTCAGTGTTCCAGAGAAGAAGCAGTAAATAAGCAAGTGTGTTGATTCACAGACCCTGAGGTATATGGCTTGAATATAAAGATTAGGAAAGCAAGCCAGGAGAGCAAGCTTCCGCACAGCACTGGGGCTGCCTCTGCCCGGGCGGTGGCTTCCCTCTGCAGTCCCTTTCATGGTTTTCCTCCCCCTCTGCCTTCCCTCCAGGCTTGGGCTTCTGTCCTGTCAATCAAGCCCTTGCCAACATTTGACCCATCACCTCCTGTCATGTACATGAGGAACAGCATTTGAGTTAAAAAAATCATTCGAGGTGCAAAGAGCAAATGCCTCGGTCACAACCACGCTTCAAGACCCTGCAAAAAAATCAGAAAAATAAAACAGATTTCTCCTGACCATTTTTCCACTCAGGACTCTCTCTGCCCTCTACCCCCCAGTCAAGACTTACAGAGTCCCACATGGAAAAATATCATTAGCAACCACGTTTGTCAGTGCGAAATCTTCACCACACCACAAAAGACAACTGATTTGATATTCAAAACAAATAAGGGGTCCTAAAGTTAAGTGTCCTGAGTCAGTGCCCTTTGCTTAGCTTCTGATCTCTTTGTTTCCTTCATAGGCAATGAAATGCAGATTCATACTGCCCTGAGGCTCCTCAAAACAAGCCTGGATGGCAGAACTGCCTTGATATGCTGTCTGCTCCAACAGAGGGCACACACATGGATTTCTTTCAATCACCAGCTAAATTAGGGATTGTTTTTAAAGCACCCTCTGTGTCTTTAACTATGGATTTTATTATGCAACTGTCCTTTTGAAAATGATATATCAGCCGGGCATGGTGGCTCAGGCCTGTAATCCCAGCACTTTGGGAGGCCAAGCTGGGCAGATCGCTTGAGACCAAGAGTTCAAGACCAGCCTGGCCAACATGGCAAAACCCCATCTCTACTAAAAATACAAAAACTAACCAAGCGGGGTGGGGGGCATCCGTAATCCCAGCTATTCAAAAGGCTGAGACACAAGAATTGCTTGAACACAGGAGGCAGAGGTTGCAGTGAGCCACAAATGCACCACTGCTCTACAGCCTAGGTGACAGAGCAAGACTCCATCTCAAAAACAAAAATAAAAAATAAATAAGAAAATGATGATTTCGCTCATGTTCTGTGAAATAATTCACCATTTAAATACACCTTAAAAATGAAAGGATACGGTGTCAAGATATAGGAGAGATAAGCAAGAAGTGCTAAAAAGAAGCCCTCAAGGTTTTAACCAGCATTTTATATCCAGACATATTCCACTGGGGTCCTGCAGAGCAAAGGCCTAAGCACTACCCCCAAGGAATCATGAAACCATAGCTCTTCAAACTCACAGGGCCCTTACCAGTAATCTGATCTAGACCAAGTCCTTTTACTTACAAAATATATAAAATAAGAGACTCGTGGCGGTTAGGTTCCTTTCCCAAGATCACCCAAGCTATGTTCTATTTTGTCATTGCCAATAACTTTGAAAGATGTCACATTTTACCCTACCTAAAATCTAACAAGTTAGCCTGCCACATCATCGTGAATGCTAAGAGAAGACACAAGTCTCCTGGGTAAGAGGCAAAGGTCTGTATTACTCACAGCAACAATTGCAGCCAGAATATCAGCACTTTCTTGTGCCAGTTCCGCAAGCCCCACTTTCCATGGGGAGATTTGAAGAGGACAAGGTGATACCTGCACACACAGTGGATTGAGTTACAGGATGAAAACCCTAAGGTTAGGAGATCTAATTCTTGCACAATGGACACTAATCATGACTGCTCTTTGCTCCGAAAAGACATTCATGATCATTAGGAAACCAGAATCAAGACAGTCAAGAACAAAGGTAGTCAGCATCTCTGCTTGCATGCTGTGCAGAAATGTTGGAGACACATAGAGAATTTACTTCCAACAACATGCACCCTCTTTTCTACATTGTGTTCACTTTTGGTAAATTTTTCTGAGTATACCAATCACTCAGTCACTCTAATCAATCTTAAAAATTGAGGCAGGGACCAAATCTGTCAATTTGCCTTATACAATATTTCATGAAGTCTGCTATCACAACCAGCTGAACAAACTCCATTAACCATTATGATCTACCTTAAGAAACAAGGTTGACTTTTTAATTATGCTTTGATATGATTCTCCATTTCTTCTAAGTTATCAATTAACCTAGGGTACATCACAATGTATTTGTGATTGCACGTACTCCATCATGGCCCACAAGGAGAAAATGTAGGGCAATTTTATTATCCAAAATAATCCAGGCAGTTTGTGAAAGCTGACCTGAAATTAACAGGCTAAAGACAACCTCTACTCTGAATGACTCCATAGTAAGGCTAATTGCCCAGAGCATGCATAAATAACTAATCAGTTATATTTCTGGGAACAGTAGAAGTGGTTTGCACCAATTCAACCTAAAGCTTATAAGAGTGAATATGTCTCCTCCATCCTTTCTTTCCACTTCCTGCAGGTGCATGCAGATCATGAATTGCCCAGGAAAAGATGGAGACACAGTTGGAAGACAAATGAGTTGCTGAGTCACTTCACTGAGGAGAACCACCTTGTGTTACTCAAGGTTATCCAGAGAAACAAAACCAACAGAACAGATAGATAGAAAGATAGGTAGGCAGGTTGATAGGTAGATAGATAGATAGGTCGATAGATAGATGGATAGATAGATAGATAGATAGATGGATAGATAGATAGGTAGATAGATAGATAGATAGACAGACAGACAGATAGATTGTTGCAGGAAGTTAGGGACCCTGAATGGAGGGATCAGCTGGAGCTGCAGCAGAGGAACATAAATTATGAAGATTTCATGGACATTTATCAGTTCCCAAATAATACTTTTATAATTTCTTATTCCTGTCTTTACTTTAATCTCTTAATTCTGTTATCTTCATAAGCTGAGGATGTACATCACTTCAGGACCATTGTGATAATTGTGTTCACTGTACAAATTGATTGTAAAACATGTGTGTTTGAACAATATGAAATCAGTGCACCTTGAAAAAGAACAGAATGACAGCGATTTTTATGGAACAAGGGAAGACAACCATAAGGTCTGACTGCCTGCGAGGTCGGGCAAAAATAGCCATATTTTTCTTCTTTCAGAGAGCCTATAAATGGACATGCAAGTAGGAAAGGTATCGCTAAATTCTTTTCCTAGCACGGAATATTAATATTAATACCCTGGGAGAGCAATGCATTCCTGTGGGGAGGTCTATAAACAGCCACTCTGGGAATGTCTGTCTTGTGCAGTTGAGATAAGGACTGAGATATGCCCTGGTCTCCTGCAGTACCCTCAGGCTTACTAGGGCAGGGAAAAACTGTACCCTGGTAAATTTGTGATCGGACCAGTTCTCTGCTCTCAAACCCTGTTTTCTGTTGTTTAAGATGTTTATCAAGACAATACGTGTACTGCTGAACATAGACCCTCATCAGTGGTTCTATTTTTGCCCTTTGCCCTGTGATCTTTTTTAGACTCTTATTAGTAGTTCTGCTTTTTGCCCTTTGAAGCATGTGATCTTTGTACCTACTCCCTGTTCTTACACCCCCTCCCCTTTTGAAACCCTTAATTAAAAACTTGCTGGTCTGAGACTCAGGCGGGCATCATGGTCCTGATATGTGATGTCACCCTTGGCGGCCCAGCTGTAAAATTCCTCTCTTTGTACTGTCTCTATTTCTCAGCTGGCTGACAGTTATGGAAAATAAAAAGAACCTACGTTGAAATATTGGGGGTGGGTTCCCCCAACAATAGATAGATAGATAGATAGATAGATAGATAGATAGATAGATAGATAGATAGGCAGATAGACATATATAGACAGATGTAGATGTATTGTAAGGTATTGGCTAATGTAATTATGAAAAGGAGGCTGAGAAGGCTACGATCTACTGTGTGCAAGCCAGAGACCCAGGAAATCTAGTAGTGTCATTTTAAGGCCTGAGAGCTGAAAAGCCCGTGCTATAGATTCCAGTTCCAATCTCAAGGCCAGAGAATCAGGAGTACTGAGGTCAGGAGAAGACTGATGTTCCAGCTCAAGCACTAAGGCAGAGAACCAACCAATCCTCCCTTCCTCCACCTTTTGTCCTATTCAGTTTCTTAATGGGTTGGATGAAGCTCACCCACATGGGAAAAGGTCATTACTTTTGCTCAGTTCACCAATTTAAATGATAACCTCTTCTATGAAGTCACACCTTACAGAAACACCCAGAAATAACGTTTAACCAGATAATCTGGGAATCGTGTGATCCAGTCAAGTTGACACATACAGTGAACTATCACACACCCACTGATGGGAGCACCTGTTCTGGGACATTATGAGAAAAGAAATGAACTTTTTTGTGGTATCACAGGTTTCCTGACTTTCAGGAGCCTACACTAAATCATGATACAGCAATTCCACTTTTAATGTGATCTTCCCAAAGAAACATACACATATGCAAAAGAAGCTTCAGTGATGGCAAACAGAGCTTAAATAAACCATGATTGACTCAGACAATAAAATACTATACAACAGTTAGAGTATACTAGATTTGCATACATCAATATGGTTAAATCTCAAAAACATAATGCTGACTGCAAAATGCAAGGTGCAGTGCAATGATATATACATTCTAATGTCATTTATGTAAAATCATAAACCACATAAATAACAGTATGTTTTGTTTCTTCATATCTACCTAGCAAGTAAAAATTTAAGTCTTCAAGAAAATAACATAGATCAACCAACTTCAGAATAGCAACTACTTCTAGAGAGCAGGGAGTGGAAGTAATGCAAAGAGGAGGCATTAGCTGTATTGATAACTATTCTATTTCTTTAAAAGAAGAGAGAGAAAGAGGTCTGAAGCATATATATATACACATACATATATATACACACACACACACATTTATATATATACATATAAAATGGCAAAATGTTGACATTTATTAAATCTAGGTACAGGATGCATGGTCTTTATTACATTATTTCATACACTTCTCAGCATGTTTGAAATATTTCATAATTAAAAATAATCTTTAAAGCAATATAGGGATATTTCTCTATTCCCAGAGGTCTGTCACTGTGAACTCCTAGAGTTTATCTAGCCTACTTACATGTGAAAATCTTTGGGGAGAAAGAGACATAATTTTACTAAAAGCAAGATGTTATAGAATTCATGCTCTCTAGGGAAATAAACAACACACAGTAGCTGCTTCAGATGCATAGTCAACAGGGAGTCATCCAATTTCACTCATCTTCAGCAAATGCAGGGAATCAAATGCAAAATTTAACCCTCTGGGGCCATGTTGTGAAGCCATGGCATTCCCTGGAGATCTTCAGGTACATGAAATAATTAATGGACTATGCCCACCCATAACTAATTTTCTCATCTCTAAAAGAACTTATGGGAAATAGTCTTCATTTAATAACTAATCAGAGTATAACTCAATATGAAGCAAAAATAATTTTTACATTTTTTAACCACCTCAGACCACTGTTCAAATAGTAGTTTAAATGTATTGAAATTGTTGATTCAGACATGGGAGTGAAGTGGTAGCTGTTAAGTCAGCATGGGCCAAGCCCTACCCGCTCTACCATGGGACATTCCCTAATCGTCAAGTCCCTAGAAAGTTCCCCCTCTTCTAACCTCTTAAATACTATATTGAGTCTACCCTTAATTTCTACTTATGTCATTAGTCAATATTTATCAGACATTGTTAAACCAGTTGAATATGCTTTGTTTCATGCCATAGCACCCAGTACAAGTCTTACACAGATTAAATGTGAAATAACAGAACTTTTTTTTTATAGATAGACCACTAGCCAGACTAATAAAGAAGAAAAGAGAGAAGAATCAAATAGACACAATAAAAAATTATAAAGAATAGATCACCACTGATCCCACAGAAATACAAACTACCACCAGAAGATACTATAAATACCTCTACACAAATAAACTAGACAATCTAGAAGAAATGGATAAATTCCTGGACACATACACTCTTCCAAGACTAAACCAGGAAGAAGTTGAATCCCTGAGTAGACCAATAACAAATTCTGAAATTGAGGCAGTAATTAATAGCCTACCAACCAAAAAAAGCCCAGGACCAGACGGATTCACAGCCGAATTCTACCAGATACAAACAGGAGCTGGTATCATTCCTTCTGAAACTATTCCAAACAACAGAAAAACAAGGACTTGTCCCTAACTCATTTTATGAGGCCAGTATCATCCTGACACCAAAACATGGCAGAGACACAACGACAAAAAAAATTTCAGGCCAATATCCCTGAGGGACATTGATGCAAAAGTCCTCAATAACATACTGGCAAACCGAATCCAGCAGCACATTAAAAAGCTTATCCACCATGATCAAGTCAGCTTCATCCCTGGGATGCAAGGCTGGTTCAACATATGCAAATCAATAAACGTAATCCATCACATAAGCAGAACGAAAGACAAAAACCACATGATTATCTCAATAGATGCACAAAAGGCCTTCGATAAAATTCAACACCGCTTCATGGTAAAAACTCTCAATAAACTAGGTATTGATGGAACATATCTCAAAATAGTAAGAGCTCTTTATTACAAACCCATAGCCAATATCATAGTGAATGGGCAAAAGCTGGAAGCATTCCCTTTGAAAACATGCACAGACAAGGATGCCCTCCCTCACCACTCCTATTCAACATAGTATTGGAAGTTGTTTTCCTCCATTTCTTTACAAGGAGAACAGATCGGCGATTTGCTAACTATGCTCCAGCACAATCATTCCTGAGCTGTATACTTAATGTGGCAGGAAGAGCAAATCAAAAGCTAACAGCATGTGTTCCATCCTCTACCTGGAAAAAAAAAAAAAAAAAGATGTGGTCAAAGGCCAAACCTTGGTAATAAGCTAGGCTTCACAAGAAGGGTATATATCATCTCGAAAATTATGTCACCATAATCTATGGCAGGGAAGTATTTCTCAGGCAGTTGAGACATATTAACTTTGACAGATCCATTATTAGCCAATGACAAAATAACAAAACCCTTATAAAAGGAATTGAAAGAACTAACACCTCTGGACTAATAAACACAGCATCTGTAGGAAACATCTAAACGAGGCCAAAGTCAAAAATCTCTGCTTCATCATGGTATCACAACCACAAACCAAGTTTTCCCCATGTTAATTTAGAATATGGATAATGTGGACAATTGATTTAAATATGCAAATAATTATAATTGTGAATTTTAACCCAATATGTGCCCTTCCTTTGTTCTCCCGCAAATCACAAGTCAAAATTACTGAATATGTTGATTTTAGATTGGCCAGAGGCACTCCCCTCTAGAAGCCATCTGTGGATTTCTTTTACCTAGGAATAACGTTCATGCTCCTTAGCAAGACATTAAATGTCCTTCATGTCCAGGTCCTGATTTATATTTAGAGGCCTGCATCCTACGACATCTCTCCGTTGACCTTGTAGTTTTTACATGCCAATCTATTTACCAACCCAGGTATAGAACACTGATATTGTTTGGCTGTGTCCCCACCCAAATCTCATCTTGAATTGTAACTCCTGTAATTCCCATGTGTTGTGGAAGGGACCTGGTGGGAGATAATTGAATCATGTAGGCAGTTTCTCCCATACTGTTCTCATGGTAGTGAATAAGTCTCATGAGATCTGATGGTTTGATAAGGGGTTTCCCCTTTTGCTTGTCTCTCATTCTCTCTTGTCTGTCACCATGCAAGACATGCCTTTTGCCTTCTGCCATGATTGTGAGGCCTTCTCGGTCATGTGGAGCTGTGAGTCTATTAAATCTTTTTTCTTTTTTTTTTTTTTTTTTATAAATTACCCAGTCTTGGGTTTGTCTTTATCAGCAGCATGAGAATGGACTAACACAAACACATTCTTCTACTTGGTGTCTTTCTTTGGTGTCTCTTCTTCTTGGTGTACCTTCAGCCTGGGAGGTTCTTCCACACTTTCTTCCCCCATTGAAACTTCTAATCATCCTCTAAGACTCAGTTTAGTTGTTTCCTCTTCTGTGAAGCTTTCCCTGATTCCTCCAGACAAATTAAATACTCTTCTGTGGAACAACAGCAAACTTCTTGCACACTGATTTAGCCCCATTAACAATGACATCTTGTGTATTGAAGGCTATTTGAATGTCTTTTTCCCTTCCTATATTATACACCCCTATAGTTAGGATCTATTCCCAGAGTCACAGTGTTTAGCATGCTGCTTTGCATTCAAAGGGACAATGAGTATATATATTTTTGATGACTGAATGAACAAATCCAAGTGTAGAGTTGTTTATAGTATATTTTTAACTTGTGATATTATAATACATAGAGCATCCAGTAAATTATAAAACCATTACAACCAAAGGAAATAGGAAGACAGGTAACCTACAGAGTAGATTTTAAACACAGAAGAAGAATAGGATAGCAACATGAGGTGTTTATTGCTATAAATTTCTCTCTTAAGATAGGAGAGCCAAACTTCAGTGTAAAATTAATGCTGCAATGCCGTATAAGGAGAACACTCATTTGGGGACCATTGCACCTGAATTCATATTCTGACTCTACCGTTTAACTCATCAGGATCTATTTCCTCTTCTACATAATGGAAGCAGAGAGCTTTATATGTCAGTGCTGTTGTAAGGACCAAGTGAGATCATGTGTGTGGTAGAAATGGGGAGTGGAGATGAGAGAAAGGCTACTATTAGGAGATTAACCCATGTGATTTTCCCGAATTACTATAAATTCTGGTCAGGTATGATTCTATTGCCTCAAGGAAGGCATCAAACAGCAGAAAAAGCATAAACAGGAACCAATCCTTGGGTTTGGAATTTCAGGAGCCTAACTTGAGAGGGAATGGAAAAAACATCACGTGTTTCTATCATCAGTTTGGAAGAGAATGTTATAAGTAAGAGCTAACTTTTCTTTTTCTTACCCCCACTCCAGGCTTCAACTTTTAATTACACAAAATCTTCCAGGCTGGACAATGGAGGCAGACCTCAAATCTTTTAGATGCTGCAAGGCAAGGAAAGTAGAACCTTCTATGGGGACCCACCCCACGCTGAGCTCTGGGGAGAACGGGGAATCACTGCGTACGTTTATGGGATTTGAGAGCAAAGGAGGCCTATGCCTCATTTCTCATGAGGAAGCAAACCCCTAAGAAGAAATTATTGAAACGTATCTGGAGAAGAAAGAGCTTTAAAAATTTTCACTACATCCCTGTGGCTCAGTGTGGCCAAGAAGTAATAGAAACATCAAATGAACCTACTGTGACACGGAAGTGGATGAGGCCTACCACAGCCTCCCAGAGGTCCTACAACCCCAAGTGGGAGATACATCACATTTTCTGTAAATCCCAAGGGGGCAGAAAAGATGCAAAGACAGGCATATCCAATGGGACTTTCAGGATGGAAACAAGAAACAATGTAGCTGGTCTTCATAAGTGAGTGACAATTACTTGACAGCAGTGAGGCTGATGATAGGGACCTGCCCATCCAACACCTCGGTACTGTGCACTTCCCCTCACCCAGAGGACAGATAAAATCCAAAGGAAATAAGAGAAGGAAAGACTGAATTAACTAAACTAACAGGGATTTAACACATCCAAGAGGACGGTGTTTCATAGTAGAAATTACAAAAAGTTTTAGAAGAAAAAGAAGGGAAGCTACATCATTTACTCCCCTGAGTTTATAGACCTGGGCTTTACTTACACAAAGTGTCCAAGCTGGAGTTGACATAGAGTTCTCAATTAATGTAGTTCCTTCCTCTCCTCCTCTTACCTCCCGGATGGACATGATCAGGATTTTAAATGGATATTTAGTATCTTATACAAGACACAAGGGTTGACACACTTTTTCTGTAACGGCAGATCATAAATATTTTAGGTTTTGCATGCTGTAGGCTCTATTGCAACAACTGTGTTCTGCCCTTGTAACATGAAAGCAGCCATAGACAATACATGAACAAATGAGTGTGGTCATTTTCCAATAAAAATTTATTTCCAAAAGCAGGCAGTGGCCTAGATTTGGCCTGCAGGCCATAGTTTAGTGACCCCTGGACTAGAGGAAGGGAAAGTAGCTGAAAGAGGCTATTAAAATAATTATGAGATAATATAGGCCTGAGTTAAGATCGCAGCTGTAGGAATAGAAAGGCATAAATAAATTAGGGAAGAGCAGGCAAGCAGCTACAGAAAGAAGAATCAGTAAACAATTCACATATGACTTCTACCTTTGTAGACTGAAAAAAATGAGATAGTACTGAAAAAAATGGAGCAGTTTGAAAAAGTTTGGAATCCTAAGAGAGAAGAGAATATAAATACCTACCTCCCTTACCACAAAGGGTCTTAGTGTCCTTAATTCTACATATGTAGAGTTCAAAAGCAGAAAGAACAAGAAAAACAACTGTTTCCACAGGTTCAAGCTGCCACACTTCAGCAGTCATAATAGGGTAATATAATATTTCACAAGTGCCATCTGGACTCAGTGCTGAAGTCACGGTTGAAAACTCTTCAATTCTTCACGCAGGCAATTTGCCGTGCCCCAAACCCAACCACTTTTCTTATCAGACGTCCACTCTCCAGAGTCACTAGGCACATATCCCAACCTTTCCAGGGCCAGGTACCAAACAAGCAGGGACAGCATCTTTGCCCCAACTCCCTGGAACTATGCAAATTAGCTGATCCCCAGGAATCCCCTGAACCTAACTTCCTCTCACTTGCCACACATAAGTCATCTGCTACATTTTCAACTTGCTGTTACCCTGTCTCCAGGTGCAATCCTCTGTGTGGCCCTTCATGGCAACCTTCTCTCCTCTGGAGCTGTAAGTAGTAAAGTGTACTGCCTTCCATCTATCCAATTTGTCCTTGTGCTGTATCATACCATCAAAAGAATCTTTAAATCTTTAAAGCATATAGTTACCTTATAATATTGATTTGAGAGGTGACTGAAGAAGAAAACTTTTCCAAATTTGATTTTGCTCCAATTCTTATTTTAGGCAAACAGTTCAGTCAAACTGAACACTACATGTATAACATAGTACTCACCCAAACATTTCCAAACAGTTTTCCAAAGCAGAAGCAAACATTCAAAGAGAAAATTGAGGGAAGGGACTTGCCGTTTGATTATCACAATACATCTGTGTTTTAAAAGTCAATCCCACAATGTTCCTAACAGGAGGTTATTCTGCTACTCCTAAAATGCAGTCAGCAAATCACATCAAGGAGTGAACAGACTCTCCTTGATGAAAACTGGAGGAAGCTTTGTTAGTGGGTGCCTCCTCCCATGACTGTCACATGTAAATCACTGATAGGGATTGTGAAGTTCCCTGGAAGTGGATTTGAGTGCTCTCCCTGCAGGATGTCCATTTCACAGGCATTTGTAATCTGCTGTCTGCAAAACTTGCTTCTTGCCATCTGTTCCGAATTTGTCACCCTTAGTTTACATTACCTAAAACTGTAAACTAGATTGACATTAAGCATGCAATTTGAGATTTTACTTCTATCAATAAATTTTCTCATAACCACCAGTTTGGGCTTTATGTAGCTTCTCTCTGCTCTCCAATATTGGTGCACTTAAATACCACTCTAGATGCCCTTCACTTCTGTTTCATAACCATTTCTTGAACTCGCCTTAATACCCCATCCTGTCCTCTCCCCTCAACATACTGCTTTTCCCCCATTCCCAGCTTAACCTGCTCCTCCTTGAGTCCCTTTTCTGAGCCCTCTTTTTACTCCTGCCTTCTTGGCCTTTTCTTCATTTCTTATTCGGTACCTCCAAGAAGCTTCTTGTTACTTGATCTCTCTTTTTTTTTTTTTTTTTTGAGACGGAGTCTTGCTCTGTCGCCCAGGCTGGAGTGCAGTGGCCGGATCTCAGCTCACTGCAAGCTCCGCCTCCCGGGTTCATGCCATTCTCCTGCCTCAGCCTCCCGAGCAGCTGGGACTACAGGCGCACTTTGGGAGGCCGAGATGGGCGGATCACGAGGTCAGGAGATCGAGACCATCCTGGCTAACACGGTGAAACCCCGTCTCTACTAAAAAATACAAAAAAAAAAAAAAAAAAAAAAACTTGATCTCTTTATTAAAATAATTCTCCAAATACCAATATCTAGGGCCTCCTCAAGACATTTTCTCTAGAAGTAAAATATTTTGTCTCAAGAAGTAACAGAAAGACTATGAACTTCAGAATTTGAACCCTATAGTTTATCAGCTTAATCTCCTGCCAAGTCACTTAAACTCTCTGTTGTGGTCCAAATGTTGGTGTCTCCCTCACATTCACATGTTGGCACTGAACCCCAATGTATCAGTATTAAGAAGTGGGCCTTTAGGAGGTGATTACTATGAGATTAGTGCCCTTACAAAAGATGTTAAAGGGATCTGCCCTCCCATCTGCCAAGTGAGGACGCAGTGAGAAAGTTCCATGTTTGAAACAGAGCAGGCCCTCACCGGATATTGAATCTGTTGGTACCTTGATCTTGGACTTCCCAGCCTCCAGAACTGTGAGCAATAGATTTTTGTTGTTTATAAATTACCCAGTCTAGGGTATTTTGTTATAGCACCACGAAAGGACTAAGACATTCTATAAGTCTCTGTTTATTTATCTATGTAATGGGGATGAAAAAGTTACTATCACACAGGATTAATGTGTGATAGTAAAACACATTAAGATGTAAGATATCTAACATAGTATTAGATGCAAAGTAGTGCCCAATGAATGTTATCTACTGTTTTTATCTATGATTTATAGTCTAATTAATGTTCTAGTTGAGTTTAAATTATTGGCTTATTTACCATCTATACATAGGATTCTCAATACTGTCTTTTGAAAGTATGATGTAATTATTCCATCACATTATTTTATATTTATGGGTATACTTTTCAAATCCGTTGAAAGAGTTTTAATTATAAAGACTGAGGTAGAACAAAAATAAGATCTTCAAGGTAAAAAGATAACCCACTAGTTGGACCAAGAACTAGGGTCTTTATTCTAACAACTATCAACTGAAAGCTAATTTTAGAAATCCCAAGAAGTTATATTGCATTTTGACACTCCTTGGGAAACTTTGATCTGAGCTCAGAAGTTTCCAGTTCTAACACAGTGAAGGTGTTAATTTATACTCAGTTTGAAGAGGACAAAACACCACTATATTTGGGGTTATTTGTACAATTGTTTGGGACTAACTTTATTTTACTTTTGCCCTTTCTTTATATTCTGACCTCAAATACTGCCCCTAATGAAGAGAGCCATCACCTAGGACCCCAGATGGTGGCAATAGCTAGGGCTGTCCTGACTTTCACCCAAAGCAGGGTGCATACAACCCACAAATATCTAATCTATGAATTCTCTTATTGTTACACAATAGGAAAAAATTATTTTTAGCCCAAGGCCTATTTACTGCCTAGATTTACTCAGGACTGAAGCTCTAATTAAGGAAAGAAGGAGGAGAAGTAGAAAGATGGAGAAGGGAGAATCACAATTCTTTGTTTTTTAAAAATATATATACAAAAGAATTATCATAGAAACAAACATTCAGGTAGAAAATTTAGAATATATAAAAATATCCAATACACATAAAAATGACCCACAATACTAAATAATAACAATTAATCATTGTTAATAATTTGTTACTTTTTCACAGGGTTTAGTGTATATATTCTCACACACCAGCACACTATCAGTTGAATTATTCACACATTTTAGCATTTAACTTGTGTACAGATTTCAGGACCTATTTATTGCTTTTCCCAAGATGAATCGTCCTACCTCATTAAATTCCTATAATAGCAAACTGTTCTATTTAATTGAGTTAATATTTAGAGGCTTAATAATAGAAAGAGGGGAATTGTTCTTGAAGAAAAGCAGGAACATTGCATAATTCTTGACCCAGCCATCTTCAATGGATTTCTAGGGATCTGATAGCTATTTTAAAGACAGAATGGTTTGAATTTCCAAAAATCTACATATAGGCCTTTCCTTTAATTCTTTCTTTTAGTCTAACCCAATGGTTTTCAAATTTCAAAATGTATAAGAATTACTCAGTAGTTTGTGTATACATAAAACTATGTGTATTATTATTTATGGGTGAATTAAAATACTTCTCAGCATAATTTTCACTATAAGTGATCTCCTAATTAATAGATGACTTAATTTTATGTAATATAACTTTATTCTATGCATACACACATTACTTTTACACAATGTATATTATTAAATAACCTACTGATTTAAGTTAATACAGACATTTTTCCATATTATTAAATATTTACCTACAATATTCCTGTTAATGGCTGCATATTATTTCAATCTCTGAATGTACCATACTTTAATCAATACTCTACTTTTGAAGTTCCTAAGCTGTCATTGAGCAATTACCCATCTTAACATTTCAAAATGTGAGTTCAGCTCGGTTAGAGTAAAAATACCCAGAATCATTCAGAAATAATTAACACAGCTCTATAGCCCCCTTCTCCATCTTATAACAAAGACTCAGATGGAGACTCCAACTCCAAGAAAACATAAACAAATTAATTATGTTTGGGGTTGTTCCATCTTCATGAGAGAGGTACTTTCTCTTCTCTAGAATGTGCAAATATATACATAAATCGAATCTTTCTTCCTTGGGGGAATCAGAAGAACAAATGGAATCATTAGATGGAGGGTGAGAGCCATAACGTAATAATTGATCTGGTAAGGACCATCAACAATTGCTAACACTGAATGAAAGGTTGTTAAGAAAAATGATATCCACACAATTTCATAATATCATCCACAGATGACTTAACATTTTCATAGAAGAGAGGGTCTATTGATCACTGCCTGTTTCATATGATTAAATGTGACACCACCAATAGTGGTTAACCTGATATTTTGTCATGTAAAAAGACATAGACAAGGAGGAGTGACATCAGCAAAATAGCAGAACAGAAAGCCCAAGTACTGCTTTCCCAGTGGAGAAGACACTGATTCAAAAATAATATATAGACCAATTCCCTTTGTGAGAAACCCAGAAATGAGCTAAAAGACTTTCGCACTGTGGACAAGTGTAAAATCAGCCATATCAAGTCAACAGACAAATCTGTGGCATCCAGTTACCATAGTCCCTCCCTCTGGCTCAGTTTGATGCAAAATGAGAAAAAATGGCCAGCTCTCAGCTTCTCACTCAGCAGGGGGAAAAAAAGTCTGAAACACAAGTTTCAGACTCTTTGTGGGGCTATTGGAGGAACCAGTTTTTCTCTTGCCTGAATCTAAGTGCTGGTAGGAAGAGGTGCCAGGTGTGGCACTATTGAGAACAAGAGCAATAATTTAGACTAGTACACACTTACTGGCCCTAGTCCCTTCCCAGAAATAGGAGGAAACAAATCCCCATCTCCTGGTTTCCAGCTAAGAAGAGAAAGAGTTGGAACATGCATACAATATTCCAGCTTTTCAAGAGACTACCCAAGAGAATCAAAGAAATAGAAGGAAATTACCTCAACATACATGTAAATCCTACAGTTAACATGCTGCTCAATGGTGAAAAACTGAAAGATTTTCCTCTAGAATCAAGAACAAGACAAGGATGCTCACTCTCACAATTTATATTCAACATAGTACTGGACGTTCTAGCTGGAGCAATTAGGCAAGGGAAAGAAATAAAAAGACATCCAAATTGGAAAGGAAGAAGCAACATTATCTTTTTTCAAAACTGACATGGTATTGTATATACAAAACCCTAAAGATTTTACTTTAAAAAATCTGTTAGAATCAATAAATAAATCCAGCAAACTTGCAGAATAAAAGGTCAATATGCAAAGTCAGTTATATTCTTATACATTAAAAACAAACAATCAGAAAAGGAAATTTAAAAAGTAATCCCATTTACATCAAAAAAGAATACAATATTTAGAAATAAACTTTACCAATGAGGTGATATGTTTGTACACTGAAAACTAGAAAACAAGGGCTTAAAGAAATAAATAAGATAGAAATAAATGGAAAGACATCCTGTGTTCATGAATTGTAAGACTCAATATTATTGAAATATTCATACTTCTCAGAGCAATCTACAGATTCAATGTAATCCCCATCAAAATCCTAAAGGCATTTTTTGCAGAAATAGAAAAAAATCCTAAAATTCTTATGAAAACATAAAGGACACTGAATAGTCAAAACCATCTTGGGAAAGAAAAACAAAGCCACCTGTCTCATACTTTTGGACTTCAAAACATATTACAAAGCTACAGTAATCAACGGTACAGTGTAGTACTGGCATAAAGACCAACATATAGACCAGTGGAACAATAGAGAGTACAGACATAAAGCCACATATACACAGTCAACCGATTGTCAGTGAGAATACCACGATACACAAGGGGCAAGAGATAGTCTCTTCAACAAAGAGTGTTGGGAAAACTGGATATCCACATGCAAAATAATGAAATTGGATCTTTATCTTATACCATACACAGAAATCAACACAAAATGCGTTAGAGGCTTAAATTTAAGACTTGAAACTACTAAACTCCAAAAAGAAAATATAGGGAAAAAGCTTCAGGATATTGGATTTGGCAATGATTTCTTTTACATAAAACCAAAAGCACAGGCAACCAAAGCAAAAATAGGTAAGTGGGACCTACATGAAACTAAAAAGCTTCTGTGCAACAAAGGAAATAACGGGGTGGAAAGTCAACATATGGATTGATAGAAAATATTTGCAATCTGTACATCTGGTAAAAATTAATATGCCAAATATATACAGAACCCCTCCAACTCAATATCAAAAAAGAAACAAGTAACTTGGTTAAAAAATGAGCAAAAGTATTTGAATAGACATTTCTCCAAAGAAGACACACAAATGGCCAAAAAGTATACAAAAAGATGCTCAACATCACTAATTATCAGGGAATGTAAATCAAAACCACAATGAAATATCACCTTAAGGCTGTTAGGATAGTTATTATCCAAAACAGCAACAATATCAACAACAGAAAATAACAAGTGTTAGAGAGTGGGGAAATTGGAATCCTTGACCACTGTTCATGGGAATGTAAAATGGTGCAACTGCTATGGAAAATACTATGGAGGTTCCTCAAAAAATTAAAAATGCAACTACCATGTGTTCCAACAGTCCCACTTCTGGGTATTAATCCAAAAGAATTAAAATCAGGATCTTGAGGAGGCATATGCACTTGCATGTTCATTGAAGCTTTATTCATGATAGCCAAGAGATGGAAACAACCTAAATATCAACCAAAGAAGAGTGGAGAAAGCAAATGCGATTCATACATGCAATGAAATACTACTCAACCTTAAAAAAGAATGAAATTCTTTTATATGCTACCACGTGGATGAACCTTGAGAGCATTATGCTAAGTGAAATAAGTCAGTTACAAAAGGAAAAATATTGCATAATTTTCTTATGTAAGGTATCTGTAGTCAGATTCATAGAAGCAGAAAGTAAAATGGTGATTGCCAGGGGATGGGGGAAGGGGAACTATTCAATGGATGTAGAGTTTTACTTATGAAAGATAAGAAAGTTCTTAAGATCTGATGTACAACAATGTGCATCTAACTAAATATTTGTACTACATGCTTAAAAAGTCAAGAGGGTAGAGCTCATGTGTGTTTTTTAGCACAATAAAAAAAGAAATAGACATGATTGCTATCTCACATCTCAGGATTGCTATTTTACTGTTAACATTTAACCATAAAATCTCAGTGGCATACAACAAATAAACATTTACTTTTTGCTTTCACATCTGTAGGTTGGCTGGGGTTCTGCTGATCTAGGCAAGGCTTGGCAGCAAGATGAGTTTTCAATTCAGATTGAGTCTATATATCACTCAATTTTCTGAGAGCCAGAAATTGTTCCTCTTATGTAATGGCAGGAGCACAGAGGATAATTCTAATTGCTCTACTAAGTTTGACTAAGTTCCCATTGGCCTTAGCAAGTCAAGCTCAAAGACTTGGGTAGGAAATATGCTCCACTAAGGAATGTTGGGGAAGAAAAGGGGAGAAGAGGAGTGAAATTTTTTGGACACTAACTTCTATACCACAGCCATTTTTGCAACATTCCTGCCAAACAAAGGTCTAACTTGATTCTAATCAAGAGCAAACAATCAGACAAATCCAAAATAAACAACATTCTACAACTGGCCTAGATTTTTGAAGAAAGGCTGACACAGAGAGTAAACAAATGAAAAAGATTAGGAGAAATTATTTAAATTTAAAAAATACTAAATGCAAAATTAAAACTTGATTGGATCCTGAAATTATAATAAATAGCTATAAATGGCATTTTAAGACAACTAGTAAAATTTGAAAATGAGCTGTATGTTAATTAATAGCATGCGAGTCTTTTTAAATTACTTGGGTGTGATAATGACATGGTGGTAAACAGGAAAACATATTTCTTTATTCTTAGAAGATCAGTGCTAAGGATTTATGAGTGAAATGTCATAACATCTATAATTTATTTTCAAGTAATTAATCAAAAAATACATGCATTTATATAGAGATTGAAAAGGCATATTAAAATTTGATTAAAGATAACTATGAATTAATCTAGGCAAAAGAAAAACAGATAGTCATTGGACTATTCTTTCCCCTTTGTTGTAGTTTCCTAATTTTTTTAATGTTAAAAGAAAAACAAAGGGTTGAATTAATTGCCTGAAGAATTCAGGACAATTTTAAATCACATTGAGGAAAACCTAGGGGTTTTACATTGAATTAAACAGATTGAGGGCTATAAGAATTGTATTCTTCAGAGGATTGCTTAGTGAACCATTTCAGTTTACCCCACACTGGTTGTAAGATGCTCGACAAACCTAAAACATTGAAGGCTTGATACAGAGCTTGGCCAATTAGAGCGCATAGTTTAACTTGATGAAATAATTAATAATGATACAGATAACTAAAGATTAGGGAAATATTTGAAGGTAGAAGGTAGGGATCCCAATAAGGGACAAAATATCTTCTAGGCCAGGAGTCCCCAACCCCCGGGCCATGAACCAGTATTGGCAAGTGAACAATGCTTCATCTGTATTTACAGGCACTCCCCATCTCTCACATTACTGCCTGAGTTCTGCCTCCTGTCAGATAAGCGGCAGCATTAGATGCTCTTAGAAGCACAAACCCTATTGCGAACTGTGCACACTAGGGATCTAGGTTTCACATTCCCTATGAGAGTCTAATGCCTGATAATCTGTCACTGCCTCCCATCATTCCCAGATGGGACTGTCTAGTGGCAGGTAAATGAGCTCAGGGCTCCCAGGGATTCTAAATTATGGTGAGTTGTATAATTATTTCATTATATATTACAACGTAGTAATAATAGAAATAAAGTGCACAATAAATGCAATGTGCTTGAAACATCCCAAAACCATCTCTCGCCCAGGTCCATGGAAAACCTGTCTTCTACAAAACCAGTGCCTAGTGCCAAAAAGGTTGTACACCACTATTCTATGCCAAAGAAGGCCCAGCTGCCAGAGCCAGGGTGTTTCCCCACTCCTTGGTAATTCTGGAAAGTCCATTTATATGATCATACCTCCATCCCAAACCACACTTTCTGGAAATAAAATCTGCTTTGGTTTCTATGAGTTACTTCCTCAACAAATGCATCCTTTAGCCAACTCACAGTTTCTCACCAAGAACCACAGCTCATGTTTCTTGTAAATAAGTTTGATAAAGCTCATTAAGAATTTGATCTTTTTCAAGCATCAAATTCTCACTTTGCTTCTGATCCCAAAAAATTTCCTCTTGTGGCCCTGGGTCCCTGTTCAGGGAAGAGCAGGTACAAAACTAGAGAGAACAAAAGTAAATTTGAGCTGGCTGTTATTATGCATATCCCTTGAGTGATTATTTTCTTATCCACATACAATAAATTCAGCAAACGTTTTCTGTTCCTCAATCTCTTTGGGGAATGGCAGTCCATCCTGATGAGGAGTCTGCTCATTAATAGAAAGGGGAGTTTAAAGATTTAGTATTGTTTAATTCCCATTTTTCTACAAAACAGAAAAAGCCAGTTTTCTCAATTAGGCCAGTACCTGGTAGAGAATAAATTTTATCTCAGAGAGTCACCATATTTTGATTTATTTAAGCTCTGGTGGCAATATCATTTTAAAGTCATTCTTTAGCACGTACGTAACAAATTTTTCTGTTTCAAAGGAAGTTCAGTTGTATAATCAACCTCTGAGAAATATCCGTGTGGTCAAAGATAATTTTATCCATAAGGTGAAGTTGGAAGACTTTTGGATTTTTCATTTCTTTATTCTTTTATTCCCTTATTTATTACACAACTTTTCTGTCCCAGTTTTATTAGTTTCATGTCGCCTCTGATGATTCTAAAACCACAGCTTTCAAATATAAATCAGGATTTCTTGGGGCCAGAATCAACAAAATCCCCAGCTCCCACCCACATGCACCCTCCACGGCCTTCCTTGATTGGGAAGCTAGTACTGTCTCTGTGCACAGGTCTCCTGAGGCAAGTATGTTTTTCAGACCAGTGCCAACCTTGACCTCAAATTGCTGGGTTTCAGGGTCTTTACGACTACTTTTGGCCCAGGAAAAGTGAACTACGCAATTACACCTGGTATAGCAAGGACTTAACCTGACAATGTTTAACTTCAACTGAGAAATCTAAAGTGCCCTATAGAAGACCCAAGTGTCACTCCACATCTTAGAAAAGTGCTTTGTGTCTGTTTGGTTTTTGGACAAAATAAGCCTGACTTCTCAAGGCCAAGAACAGACATATCGAATCTTGGTGGATTTACAAAGAACCTGGAAATATAAATCATCTTGTTTCTACTGTGCTATCTTCAATGGCTCTCTAGCGCTCCATCAAGAAGGAAACTATAGCCAGAGGGACCCTGGGCAAGGCAATTGTGTCTAAAATAACCTGAAGAAAAGTGTCTTTGGGCCCAATTGTTCTTAAGTTACAGAGGAGAAAGGCCAAGGGGCTTCAGTTCACAAAATTACTGGATGACAGAGTTAAGACTAGAATTTACAGCTCATATTCCTAGTCCGTCATCCCATAGTCCCTACTCTTCCTACCTTTTCAGACTTTATCTTCCATTTTACAGATATATGTGGCAAAATCCAAAAAGAAATCTGGCATCAATAAATAGGCAAAAGTTTGACCTTCTGCCCCCGTAAGTTTCTATTACTTACAATCATTTCTTAAAATTATGAACACTGCCTCAAACATGTATAAACAAAAGGCTTGATTTGAACTGTTCTGATTTCTACAATAAACTTCTGTTGTCATCTACCTCTGAACCAAATGTTGTCCAGCTTCTTCAGACCAACTATTGATGTTTTGTCCCTTTTTATTTAATAGCATCAACAATGTTAGCCACAAGAAAATAGTATTTTCCTTAGCTCTTCAATTTTAGGAGTGCCTGAGATTTCATATGTGATTAAAATGCCTTGTTGTTTTAATAGTATTACTAATTCTTCTTAATAAACATGTTAAAGGAGAGGAAACTTTATATAAATTTCTGTATATGTATGAAAGGTATATATAGGTACTATAAATACATACATACACATATACATATATATTTAAAAAACACATTTTATTAGATCTATGGGCAAAAATATGCATAATAAAGGCAAAGAGGATGTTATGGCAGTATTGCTTTCTTACAATTCTTAGCACACAGAATACCACAAAAAATAAATATCTGATTAAAATATTGAGCTTTAAATTATGTTAATTGCTATATAGTACCACATATCTTTAAAGTACTGGGGTGTATAAGAAACTGTTCTTAATATACCAAATGTACTATAACTCATAAAACTGCAGCATAAACTCAGCTCACCAAGAAAATATTATTTTGAGACCCTGAGTTTCCTGATTAAAAACTGTAGGTAGTTAAAGCCATAGCTGCTTTGAGACTCCTAAAAAGTAACTACATGTGTGAAAAAAAGTACAAAGAGGTGTTCCAAAACAAAAGAAGCCCTCTGAAAAATAAGTCTCTAAAAATATATGAAAAGTATTCCAGTCTTATGCAGACAATGGAGTGCTGATTTGGAAAATATAAGTGTAAGAACGGACAATGACAGATTAAAACTCATTAAAAGTAAATCAGCTCATTGTGTATCCTTAGCTGAAGGAAAATTATTCTTTTGTAAAAACATGCGTGCTCCTTTTTTCTTTTTATATGCAATAATCCAGCAAGACCGTTCTCAGGTTTTAATGTCTATTCCTACTCCTATGGTGTTGTATTCTACAAGAAAAAAAAAAAAAAAGGCCAAGGCATCCAGGTATCCAGGACATATGAGAAACTTTGTTGAAGAAACTTTATTTGACCATCAGCCACTGGGCCAAAACAAAAAGCAGACAATACTGTCATCATGGTCTCTGTGGGGGTTTTATGTGGAATTCTAATTAACCAACCCTCATTTTCTTTTCAGATATCGGAAAAAAAAAATCTGACTAAAGTTCCTAAGGAATTTGGAAGGAAAATATGAATTTATATGTGGCATACATTAGAGGGGGCTCCTGCAGATTCTTCAGGAGACTACTCGAGCATCTGTTTAAAACATTTCTGTAAGTCTTGAAATTGAAATGCCACTCATCAGAAACTGAAACCCCTAGAAAATATCTACTTACAAAACAGAAAACTGTAGCATTCCAGTGTCTTGGGGTTGAAGAATAAAGTTTAGATTATAAATTTCTGACGCACAAATCCCCTTTATAAGTCTCTATTTAATGGCTAGCCCGTCTTGGACTCTCAAGCCCCAGGAAGGACATGACGGGATGGCTTGTTCATTGCTCCATCCCAAAGGTTAGGGAGCACAGTGGCTAGCACACAGAAAGTAGCCAATAAACATTTGTTAAGATTTTTTTTCCAGTAACTCCTTTCTAGGCATGGAAGAAGCAGAGAAAATGAACAAGATCAGCAAACCTCAATTGAGAATTAGGAGGCTTTTAACAAAGGAGCAGAAAGAGAATGCAGAGAAGTAAATCTTCATCTCTCTGTTACTGTTGCTGGAACTTTTCTCCCCACCTTTTGAAGAAAAGCTCATGACAGTAACAATAGTAACAGTGGCATAAGATAAGCTGCACAGGTATTAATAAATTTTCCAGATTTTCTTTGATCTTTAACAAAGCATCGTATTTGCATGATTTGACCCAAAAGTCAATAATCTGCTGGGAAATCCATGAACCACTGATGTATTTTCGAACAAATTCTTAATCAATCAACACTATGTTGGGCATCAGAATTCAGTATTTGTTTTTGAATTATTGATCAGTACTCACACTTTAAAACCTATAAAATTTGCTTAAAAAATATGAAACCAGTACAGATGTTCACTCATATGATGAGAATCATACAATGTATAAAACTCAACATACCCGATATAACATTTTGGTTTTAGCTACCTGTTCATTTGGGAGACATCTGTGACATGTTTGGAAACTAACATAGGTGAAACACAGAAGACCTATAGACTCCCAGACAGGCTGGTGTCTATTCTTGCCTGTGAATTATTCTGAGCCAGTATCTTGCTGTTCATATGCTTCCTCTGACTTTGATAATTATTCCACTAGGCTGCATAAAGCCTGTTTTCACTCGGGACACAATTACCATAGGTAATTGCGTGTAGGCAAATATCTGCCCTTCCATTGGGTAGTCACAGCATCACCCGTGTTCCAAAGCACCAAGCCCCCTTTTCAGGGATGCACTTGACATGTCATCGTTGAAGTAATTAACATGCTTAGGGTTTTTTAAAACTGTATAAAAGCATCAAATTTTCACCAGAGACTTTTTGTTCTTGTCAAAATCTCTACCATAACAACCTGTGAATTACAATAGAAGGTAATTGGAACACAATGTTCCATAGGAACATGTTGAAATATGGAGCTCTCTCTCTACAGCATTAGCTAGGGAGACAGGTGCAAATATTTGCAAGCTCTCGATGCCATTTTCATGAGTTTCTGTTCACACTGTAACTAAAGAATTTCTTGTGCATGAGCCTGAACTAGTAACAATGGAATGATGGCAAGAACACATTAAAAGCGAGGAGTGTTCTGTGTAATGCAGACAAAGCAATTCAAAGCACAATACAGAATTCAGAGATTTTCAGTGCTCACTTGTCTGCACTGATAGTAGCAATAGCAATATCGATTTTATTTATTTACTTACATCTTGATCCAAAAGCTGTAAATGTACTTTATAAAATACAAACAACACACTAGGGTTCCTTTTTAGGCAACTTCAGAACTCCAGGAAAAAAAAGAAAAGAAAAAGGGAATGAAGTCAGAGGTGAAATTAATATAAAAAATGCATGCTATGATGTCCAAATTCGACACCGAGCTTTGTAGTAACACAAAGAGAGAAACATAAGCAAATTCAAGATGTCATTTTTCAAGAGGAGCAAAACAATTCCTGGTAAGCAGACTGGTAATTCTCAAATTCTATTTGGTTTTAAAAGGTACCTTGTGATTTACATTCTCCACTGAATTTGCTTTCCTAAATATTATTGATTTTTAGTTATAATGAAAATAGCTTTATTTATGAACACACATCTTCTAAACTGACATTATTGAAATTTTGAATTACTCAAAGTATATTATAAAATCAAACTTTTTATTATGATCAACATTTTAAGAACAGAAATGATTAAAATGTAATGCACCTTGATAATTATTGTTTCCTGAAAATTTTGCTTTAATTTTATACATACAGTTAGCTCTTCATACCCACACGTTCCACATCCATGGATTCAACCAACCACAAACAGAAAATATTTGGAAAAGAACACAATATAAAAATCACAGTACAATTAAAAATATTATAACTTTTTAAAAAATACATAATGTGGACAAGTAAACAGTTAGATAGATGAAATAAGACCTAATGTTTGATATATCAGCAGAGTCACTATAGTTGACATCAATCTATTGTACATTCCAAAATGGCTAGAAGAAAATAATTCAAGTGTTCCTAGCATAAAGAAAAGATAAATATTTAAGGAGATGGATATCCAAAGCGCCCTGATTTCATCTTCACACGTTATATGTGTCAAATTACCACTTGTACCCCCAAAATATGTACATCTCTTATGTGTCAATAAAAATAATTTGAAATACTGTATAATAACCATTTAAGTTGCATTTATATTAGGTATTATAAGTAATCTAGAGATGATTTAAAGTATATGAGAAGATGTGCATAGGTTATCTGAAAATATTATTCCATTTTATATAAGAGACTTCAGTACCTTTGGACTTTGGTATCTTTGGGGCAGAGAGGTGGGAGGAAGATTGTGAAATTTAAAATATATTTTTTATGATGGGTGTTTGTTGAAACAAAAATGTGTGAAAACCCTTGAGCTAGTCTGAAGAAGTGTCTGCTTGCATTCATTGGACAACCACAGGAAAACAAACACGAAAAATCCACAGAATTGAGAGAGAGAGAGGTCTGTGCTTCTGCACCTTGCACAGCGAGAGTGAGTAAGGCAGCTGTAGGTAGAGGAGGCAAGTTATTTGGAGGATTCTAAGTAAAGCTTTATAACTGCAGAAAGTCCCAAAAGACAATTATCTTCAACTACTCTCTTGCTATTACTTTTGATGATGAATTTTAATTAGTAGTACTAAGAGGAGATAATAGATATTAAAGTTATCTTTAAATCACAATTCAAATGACAATACCACACCTGCTTCAGGACCTAGTTCAAGGGAACCTGGGTCTGCGTGACTCTTCCACCCTCAACACTCCCAGGCACAATCAATGACTCCCTCATTACATGAGGATGCTACATGCCTCAGCTGGAGTCCTGACAGCTTTCTCATAGGCTCTCACTGGACTCAGAACCTTAAAAGAGAGATGGTGTCTACCCAGCAGTAATCACACTTCTCAGCACTTTGTAGACACTCAAAGCATATTTCTGGATAAAATGAATGCATGAATGAGTAACTGAATATTCACATGACTCCTGTATTTCTATGATGCAATCAAAATGTGTTCTCACAATGATGAACACCTGACATTCCATGATTCTACAAAGGCTTAAGAATTAAGAGGAAAAAAGGGGACTTTAATTGTTAATTTAATACATTTTAATTTTTCGAATTAGTGTTTGACACTTATCAAAGACGGCAGATGAGTTACAGCTCATTCACTGACACTTAGGGACTGGCAGCAGTTCCCCGGAGTACCATGAGAGAAAACATTCTGAGGCCGGCTCTGAGCTGAACTGGCAGAAGTGAATACCAACATTGTTGAATGGTGCACACAAGCAGTTGACATTGGCTCACAAGTCGCATCTATGATCTCCAAATACTCAATCAGAAGACCAGAATATTCACGTGCAAGGGTACTGAAAATTGATTTTGTTGAAAGCAGCACTCCCAATTGCCCCAGTTCCTCCCGAAAAACAACTGACTATAAGGAGTTTGGGAATAAGCAAGCAACTCATGCGTATGTTTCATTCACTTCGGTTTCATTGGTGACACTAACAGATAGTATAATCATGAGTTCCCAGGAGGGAGAGACATCAATGGAATTTATTATACAATATCTCTTCTCCCTGGGGTGGGGCAGAGAAAGAGAAAGAACAGCCACATAAACACTGCAACTCCTCAAACAGGTATTTAATAACTGCTATTAATATTTCTCAGTAATTTTTTGAAAATGAAGTGAGCAGCTGTGGTAAATATAGTCAAGTTGTCAAAACTTTTTGGTGTTTGTTATTTTTTGATAGTCGGCTAGTCCCCCATTTCCTCTAGGATCTCCAGGGTTGAAATAGGGTAAGCAGCTGTCTTAAATGCTACATGAGACATTCATTTCAAAGAGGGTCTTTTGTTTTGTTTCTTTTTTCTTAGATCTGTGTTTATAGCCAAGATCTCTGTGAAGTAGAAAGCAATGAACTCTAGAGGAAATTGTTTGCAAACCAAAGAGAGAATTCAAAATTACAGGTCAGAGCCATTTGCTTGGAGTTATAATGAAAATTCATGGTTAGATTTCAGAGCACTACTTGATCATTAAAGCATTGTTTGTAGTACCTTACTTGGGAAATTAGATAATGAGCTCTTAATCTCACCCATACCTCCAAGTAGTTCTGAATAAAGGTAAGTCACCAACAGTTGGAAGAGTTCCACTAATGTCCTCTAGTTTGAAGAAAAGCTTCCTGATGGAGAGTAGGCCCATGGAACCCATTACCTCCCACTAAAGTTAAGGAGAGCATTATCAGGGAGAGCAAAGTTAGAGAGAGCATTATTACAGAACTGATGGGCTGAGTTGGAGGAAACACGGTGAAGCCCACAAAAGGGTATGCATCCTGCTCTGGACAGAGAGGGATTTCAAACAGAACATTTAAATAATAATTTTAAAAAACGGAAAGAGCACAGTTAGGGCTGCATTTGGTGCTAGAAGAGCTCTCCATCTGTCCCACCTCCATATCCTCAGACCGCAAGGAATGTGTAGAAGGCAACGCTCAGGCACAAACTGTAGCTGAGGGAAGGAAGGCAAGGTGGTTCTGAGAAAGAGAAAACAGGTAAATAAGAGACCTGGGTAGAGCCACTCAGGTTAAAAAGGAGCAAGATAGAAAGGAACAACATGGAAACTTTGCAGACTATAATCAAAAGGAAAGAAAGAAAGAGGTAGAGAAAAAGAAGAGACCATAGTGTGCAAAGAGAAAGTAAAAACTCAGACTGCCAGTATAGAAGAAAAATCACAGTACTACAAATGAAAGCAGTTAGAATATGCATTATTTAAAAATTAATAAGAACACAACATCTGTAAAACAATTGCCCAAACTAAAGTGATAAATAGCAACAACAAAATGAAATGAAAGGCAACACACTAAATACATTTGAAACAGGAACAAAAGAATGCACATGATTAACAATCAATCACTTGAAACAGGAGTCTTCAGACTTTTCTGTAAAGGATCTAATAGTAAATATTTTAAACTGTGCAGTCCATGAGTTTTTGTCTGTCACAGCTATGAAACTCTGATGATGTATCCAGAGAGCAATGTGTAAATGAATTAGCATGACTGTGTTCCAATAAAACTTTAGTAAACAAAAACATGCAGAAGGCTAGATTTGGCCCATGGGCTCTAGTTTGCCAACCCCTGCTATAGAGAACTGAATATACATGAAATAGAAAAAATATTCAGAGATAAAACTCAGGAAAATTTCATAAGACTGTATAAAGAACTGAATCTCCAGGTAACAATAGGATGCTGGACACCAGGAAACATTGTACAGATCATTGATGTGATGCAGTATGACACTACTGAGACAGGAAGTACAGTGATTATGGCCACACTGTGGAGCTGTAAGACTTGGGACTAAATCCTGGCCCTGCCACCACAATTAAGGTTCTTCACTTAAATGTGCATTACTTTACTTGTCAGATAAATATGAATAACATTACCTGCTACCTCAATAAAATGGTCTGCAGGATTAAAAATATTAATATACATGAAATTCTTAGAATAGGACCTAGACATAGCAATTTGGCTATGATTATGATCAATAGCAAAACATATCCAAGTTAAATCATCAACCTTTAAAAATAAAGAAAAATATCATGCAGGAATCTAGATAGGAAAATTACCCACAGTAGGAAAATTCAGATTGGCCTCATGCTTTTCCACAGCAATATTTCATTCCAGAAGTCAACAGAACAATGTCTGTAACATACTAAAGGGCAGCCTGTGTAACCAAGAATAGTACACCCAGTCAAGTGTTGCAAGCATAAAGGCAATAGGCTGGCATTTTCAAATATGAAAGAACACTAAGAAGGAAGAACTTATAATCCCCTTGCTAAAAAAATAAATTAATAAAAAAAATTTTAAACTACATGACAATAAAATCCAACCAACCAAGTGATAAATTAAAAAGTAAACTCAGTAATGGAAAAGTTATGGTAAAAGGACTAGCACTGAGCAGAGCTTCCATTTAAATAGAGAACTCCTAATGATCAACAGAGGGAATTATGTTTGCAGAACAAAATGTAATGCTACAATGCTGACCAAAAAAAAGTAATTTGAAACAAAAATCAGGATGTAAAGGGAGGGGAGGAAAAGTGAAAAGTAGAAGAGTCCTTATCATCCTAGCAAGTTGCCTATAAATACGATTTAAAGAAGAAATATGTAATTAGAAATTTTTTTGACTTCAATCTTGTAAAAAGTCTTTATGTCCTTAGCGGGATGACATGAAAATCACCATTTCTTATTGATGAAGAAACATTGACAATCCTTTAAATGTCACTTCAGCTTCTTTTTCTTCTAAAATTTAACTAAGTTTAAATAAGCTTTAATCTAAATGAAATTAAATGTAGTATGTTTATGCAGAGAATGATTGCACTATTTCAGCATTATTTTTCACTTCTATATTCGTTTATCCATTCACTCTCTATATGTCTAGAAAAGATACACAGAATGAACAGAATGATGTTCCTCAAATAATTTTTAGATGATATAATTTAGGATGATTTCTTTTTTCTTTGTATTAGGCAGGTACAAAAGTAATTGCAGTTTTTGCCATTACTTTTAATTACTTTTAATGGCAAAAACCAGTTACTTTGGCACCCACCTAATACTTTACTCCACCATGTTTTTTGACAAGCAACATATGGAATTTCAAGCTGTCTGCCAAAGTCCTTTCTTCCTTCCTGCCTGCAGTCACGGCTATATTGTTTTCCACCCTCTCTCATACCCATGCTTGTCTATGTGACTAAGTTCTCTTCAACAGATGGTGAGGAGAAAAAGTAGTGTTCAACTTTGACCAGGCGTGATCCTTGACTTTTTCTTTCTGCTCTCTGCTTGGTGACTAGACCCAACTTAGAAAGCACATATTGTAAATGGCAGATGTGTCAAGCCATGAGTGTGAAAAAGTGTGTGGAAAGAGCCACTCAACAGCCACAAATGTTCACCTTCATTGTGTTGCCTGGTAGCGCAACAAAGGTTGAGTTCTTACGCCATATTATTGTGATTCTTCTTATAGACCATTCTATTCTTTTAGTATAATTAACAGAAGCATGCATTATTTTATTAGAATATATAGTAAGCCAATAATCTAAAAATAGAATCAAAGTAGTCTAAAAAATAAACAAAATGGATGACAAACTCTCTGCACATAAGCCACAGATGCTGATTAGTCTGGCAGTAGTGTAAGAACACATGTGGTCACCCCATCATGACTGAGGGTGCTCTCACAGGCTGGAGGGCCTGTTGATAATGATGTAAGTGGCCTCTCAAATCTTCTGAATTTTGACTTGTTTTGTGTGTCTACTTTTTAGAGAAAGTTGAGTTTATAATGCCTCAGAATATTCAAGAGAGTATGTTCCCCTTGAGTGCAGAGGATATTAGTCTTGAATATCATTACCCTTGCTATCCAATCAGACTTGGTTCTAAGACTATCAACTGGATCTAGACCAAACTTGTCTTCTCTAAACACTCTTTCATACTATTTTAAAAATTAATTTTGACACAGAACCCTTTTTCATAAATTAATTTAATTCCTTTGTCCAGAACACAGTCAGTCAGGGAAATATTGCCAATATTCCATCTATTGTGTTTTTGACATGTAACAAGAGATTATGACTCTATAGCAGTGCATAGGGCTATTGATAGCCAGTGAAATTCTTTGAATCATTTGGATACTAATCCTGGAAGCTAAGTATTTATAGGAAAAAATAATCTGAAAACTGGAAGGGACCTCAAGAGACCATTTGGTCCAGGCGCTTCAGAGTAAAGTATCAGATATTTTTCTAAACTTTTTAATTATGCTGCAAGATGACAGGTTTCCAGATTTTATTTATCACCACTGAGATAAATGGTTTTCAAATAATCACTGAGGAGAGGAACGTGGGAGGTTAAAATAAAAACTCTCATTTAGTTCCCTTCACACATCTGCCCCTGGAAAATCTTTTTTGGACTCCAATTTTTTTTTTAATTTTATGAAAGAACAAATTGGAATATGAAAGGCATGAGAATCCTAAACGTCTGGCTCACTTCCTCTCAAGAAATAAAAATCTTTCAACGATGTGTTTATAAGTTAGAAGCCAGACACAAACACTAATTTTTCAGTCCAGAGATATCCAATTTCCATTATAATGAATTTAAATCTCTGCAAACTAGAGTGTTTTTAGAAACCATGCCAGTCAAAGATGTCTAAAACAATGTTGCTTGATTCTTTTCCTAAGTTAGCTTTATACCAATTAGCTATTATTTCTAGTGAGTAGTCAGCCCCCTCAAAGATAACCATTCTATTCTCTTTATTCTTGACTATCTTATTAATTTTGACATTTTTCCTTTTATACATTAAGGTAGCAATAGCAGCACTATCAAATTCATCAAGTAGAGAAAGATACTTCCAACTTGAAATCTAATTAATTTTTCATGTTCATTATCTTTTAAAAGTGTTTCTTACAAAAGGACGTTATCAGCTCCTCTTTTCATGATAATTGATGCACTGCTTCCCCCACCCTTTTATTTTTTTCTAATAGGTTAGGAAAGACCTTTAATACTTACACTTACGATTCTTGCCAATGACTTTTTAAAGGATAAGTATTAAATATGTCATTCAAGATGCATAATGTGTTACAAAAATTAGATCCATTAGAATAAGAAACTCATTAAGGGGTAAGTTTAAAGGGTTTACAGAAGTACACCATTACTTTATGAAGTACCGAGTTGTTAATACAAAACATGCTAACATTCATTACCTTTTGTTACAGAAATCCTATAAACAAGAAAACTCTTTAAGTGAAAACATAACAAATTCTATAATGAATATTTTGAAACACTGGCTCTCAATTACATATAATAAACCACCCTAAAGGAAAAAAAAAAAATGAATGTTAAGAGAAAGGAGTGAGTGAGTGTGTCCATCCACTTGTGTTTTAGGAAAGAAAAGGGAAATAGTCAAAGTTACTTCAAGTACCTAAAGTACTAGCTGAACATTGAAAAAAAAATAAACCAATATTTTATGTAAAATTCTAATAATTTTTAATGCTGGCAGTAAAAACATAGAACTGAGTTAACTTTTTTTTTTTTCACTTGCCATTGGGAAACAATTCCCTATAATATACCTACCTACTAAGTCTGCTAAAGGAATGTCTGAGACTGTGTAAAAGGTCCCAGTCTCTCTTCCTAGTTGTTCTACCCTGATGAGCCATAAAACTATTGGTCACTAATAACTGCAGGAGAGTCCTCAATTGTCAGTTAAAATAAAATGCATATAGGCTTTTTAGTATTCAGAGAGAGGGAGAAAAGTAGGGTTAAGCCAGCTGAAATGAAGGGAATCCTAACTAGTAGGCTAGCAGGTCCCTTAAAACCGTACCTGCGTTTAAAAAAAAAAAAAAAAAAAAAGTGAGGGTGGGGGGCATGCACCAGAAGCCACCTGCTTTTCAAACTTAACTTGTGACAAAGCATTTGTCTCTTCAGAGATAAAGATAAATTGAGTCTCAGAGAAACTATTAGTCCTGATCAATCCAGGACTGTCTAGCATGACAAAAAGAGAACAGAAGGTCCAAATCCGAGCTACCAGTAAGATTTATTAAAACATATACTAGAGTGTTATTCATTGTCCACTCTTTTTCTAACCAACTGTGATGCTGTAGATGCTAATTCTGTCCTTGCTTCCATAGAATACCCTGAGTTGTCTTCTCAGCAACGGACGTATACTTTCTCACTTGGAATCAACAGAACATATTAGCAAATTGAAGCCATAGCTTTTGCCTAATGAGGGGCATTTTTCTCTGTGAAAATCTGGCTAGTTCATTAACTACGACTGAAACCATATACTCAGTTTCATTAGGTACATGTCTATGCAACTGAACTATCCAGCCCAAGAAAACATTAGAATGCGTGTAGCATGGACAGAGAAATCCTGAAGATTCACATAAACATATACCTTTGCTTCTCTACTCAGGCACAGATTTAAGAATATTAAAGAGAATATTTAAGGGAATATCAAAACAGCTAGCAATTTATTTTTAAAAAGAAGACATGACAAAAGAAAATTAGAGAACTAAAAAATTTTACCTGCATGATTCCATGTCTCACCTTTGGAAGAGAATGGGGTTTGGCAGTTTTTTGAAAATTTACATGGCAAAGCCCCTGCTGGGTAATCCACATCCCATGCCTAAGAATTCACACCAAAAATAAAGCAGGCTCTCAGGAGTCATAATTGCTTTTTAAGTTGACTTAGAACATAATTTTAACACTTTCTGAAATTATAGGATTTTTTTATGCATTTGTCCTACTTACATCTCAATTCATTTTTGCTATCATTAAAAAACAAGATGAGTAAAATTCAGAGAGGGAGGCTAAAAGGTGAGCTGTTTTATAGAGAAGAATAAGCTAACATTTCCCTGGTCATGACATATAATGCCATATAATTTGAGAAGAAAATAAAATGAATCTCATCTTCAACCTATGAGTCTTCAAATGTATTCTGAATAAACCCAATCATGACACCATTATCTTCTCCATTTAGTTTTCAATTAGATATGCAGGGTTTAAATGATCACATTTCCTTGGGAATATGCATACTCCCTCCCTGTAAGAAATACTATTGCCTGTCAACGTTTTGTTGATACCTTCTTCAGGAGAACTCATTTCTGTGTCCTACAAAAGTGGTTCTGCTGGCATGATCATTATCATCATTAAGCATTTATGAAGCACTTTGGAGTTATTTACTAGAACTCATGATATGCCTATAAGATAGGTTGGTATAATAGTCTTCTTATAAATGAGAAAATGGAGGTTAAATAACTTAGCCAAGGTTACATAGATAATTTGGATAAAAGATTCAAAGTCCCTGACTTCCTGTATAGTACATAAATGAAAACCCTTAAGTGGCATAAAAAGTTATCTGCTTCAAAACTTTACACCTTAACGGTTAGTGGGCATAAATAACTAGAGAGATGGTGTTTTGCTCTAACCCTGTGGCTGACAGAATTGTTTCAGTAGATCTGTGATGTCAAGGCCAGTTTCTCTGCAATTCTCTTGGTGGTCCCTTCTTGATCTCAAGATGTTAGCTCCAGCTTCAGGCAATATGTCCACGTTTGAGTATAAAAGAAAGAAGCTGTGTTACCAACCCTGTAGATTCCCATCAGGAAAGCAAAAACTTTCCAGAAAATCCCCAGTGCAATTCTACTTATAGAGCTTTGTCAAGAGAGGTTGGTCATATGAACATTTAACTTTCTATTGTTCGTAATAGATCAAGAAAGGCAGTTGTGCTGGTCAACCAACGGTATCCTCCAAAGTCATTCACAGAATTTTCTTTTGGATATTTATTTGCTCAACATTATTTGGTTGCGTTATATGCTAGCATTTGTTAACAGACCAGTGGGACCCAGCCCCCTAATACTTTTTAACTGGGATAAAACTTCTAAGTTGAGAACATTTTATTCACTGACTTAATTTGATGGGTGGAAAGAAATTATACAAAGATAGTCATAAATTAATTTGAATGGATTAAATCCATGGTCTAGTTTATTATGTTCTAAGGAAATATAGTTCAAAAATTACTATTTTAGTATAAGTAGCCACACATTTTCTAGCTTCCATGCCTTTCCTTTCCTTGTATCAGCCCCCAACAGATATATTTTCTTCATCCTCCTCCTTTTTATCTAAATCCGATCGCTTTTAAGGTTTGGTTTAGCTCCCACCTCTTCTCTGAATGTTCTCCATCCATTCAACCCATGATTCAATCACTTCTTCGGCATAACACACAACCTTATCTTGCTGGGACATTCATCACCTGCTATAGGGGCATTTGCCAATTATAAACATTCATTATATAATTTTTTTATTGACATTTGTCTCACATCCCCAAGGAGTGTGGTCTCTCTTCTATTTTGTATACATCCACACAGCACAATATATGGAACAGCAGCTAACATTGACTGAACAATCAGTATGTGTCAGTTAAATAATTTCTGCATATGATCTTAATTCTTTCAACAACCGTGTGTGACTAGTACTATCATTATCCTCATTGAATAGATGAGGTAATCCAAATTCACAGAGGTTAAGCAACTAACCTCAAAGACTAAAGTAATGCAGTTTGAATGTCAATTCAGGCAACCCCTCTGAATCACTATGCTTCTACTCATTCTTCAGTGAAAGAAGGAAGATGGAAGGAAGGAAGAGAGGGAAGAATGGAGGGAGGGTGGCAGTTAGCGAGGGAGGGAGGGATGGAGGAAGGGAGGGAAGAAATAAGGAAGGAAAAAAGAAAGACCTGGAGGGTAGCAAGAATGGAAAAGGCAAGCAGACAGGTAACAGACAGAGATGGACTTACCATAACATTCATGAAACTTAAGTGTCAGGGCCCTGCAATCACATAGGCTTTTCCCAGTCCTTGAGAGGGGCTCTAGCAATATGCTTTTGTAATTTTGTGAAATTATCAAGAGACAGTTTAACTGCAATTAATTAAGACATCTTTCTCTTTTCATTGTGACTCTGCTTCTGTTATACTTGCCCTCGTGTTCAGGGGCATTGGAGTGGCCATGGGTAATTTGGGATCCAGTTAAAGTAAGTTGCGTTTAGGATGCATTTGGATCTGGCAGAATGTATTTATGTAGTGTGCAGTCACTTGCTATATAGCTGCTATTTCAATCATCCTAGTATAGAAATGGCTTCTAGGAAAATTCCTATTGCCCTTTGTGTCAACTCAACAGCCTCGTTATATGAAGGTACCATATATCCCAAAGATAACCTCACCAAATGAATGTGGACTATGCTGCCTGACTCCAAAAGTAGATGGGAGTGCAGGAGAAACAAAGCTTGAAACACCTGGAGCCAGAAGCTAGTCTGTAGAAAATTCTTCCAAGTATTGGATACGTAAAATTGTAAGCAGGGAATCTGCCTAATGCCTAGTCAAAACGGAAGCTCTTGCCTCTCAGGAATATTCTAGCTAATGCAGATTATTCCATTATAAAGATTCTTATATTTATTTTCTTTGTAATGGGAATTGTACCAAATAGACTTTATCAGTATCCCTGTGTTTGTAGGGTGCAAACTTGTAATAGGGCTGCAAGCAGCAAATACATCTGTGAGTGAATCCACATTTTATGTATTCTCATGTGCCTTAGCATGACACTACCAATAACAAAAAGTGTAGCAAGAACACACTTTTTTGAATTGTCAATAGAAAGACAGATTCCATCAATTGTAATAGAGGAAAGAATGGATTTTATTTTTCTCTTGATATATATAGAGAGAATTACTAAATCTTTGCCCTATAAATAGGCAATTAAAAAGCATATAACCAATAATATAGAAAAAATGTTGGTGTGTCAAGTGGTAAATTAATTAAGGGATACAATGTTTTTTATAAACTGTATGATGATTGTGGTTTTGTCAGCTTTTAAAAATTGTAAGTTGCTATCATATATTTTTATTTTAGATGAATATTAATTTTATATTTGCAACTTTGTATTCCTTTTCTTAAAGAGGTCCCAAATATTGCCTGAGCTTCAGAATTGCTCATAGCATGGTTCTGCCTCTAAAAGAAAGAAGAAAGATAACACTGTCTAATCAGCATATAAATGTTTCCTTAAGAAATAACACAATGTGTACACTCTTACAAAAGACTACAGGTGTGAGCAGTGAAGATGTTTATCAGGGTGGTGAGAAAAGCATCCTTTCCCCAGGATATAACTATGGAAGTTCTGTTTGAAGCCTCTGTTAGAACTCAGGATTATCCAGATCCTTTGCAGGGAAGCTCGGTTGTAAAAAGTAGAAAAAGTATTCATCAATATAACTTTTGAAGATATTCAATGTTTGTCTACATACAACTTTTAGTACCAAATCAAATATACCAATTTAGTATAGTAATAACTATATGAAGAATAAGCAAAAAAATTTTTTAATTAGCTAAAGAAGAGTTCAGTTTCTGAAGCAGAAAGAATGAAAGCAGTTGGAGAAGGCTCTCAGCAAGACGAAGTTGCACCAGTGACTAGAATAGAGAACCATGTATGAAGATGAGAACCAAAAGGAAAATCACAGCTAAAAAGGGTTAGCAAGGAGAACTCAGAAAAATGATGGCAGAATGAGAGCCCAGCACTGATGCAGCACAGCTCAGTTAAGCATTGCTTCTATCCGCACTTCTGCCATTTGAGGGTTTCTGGAGCTAAATAAATGAATGGCTGTGACACAGGGCTAATAGCCCAGTTGGGATGAGTACATTGTCAGCCCACTAGCTCAGCTTTCACTAGCTCAGGCTATTACTAGAAAAGAAATAAGAAATAAATAGAACTAAATAAGAGAGAATGGAGAAGACACTGAGAATGTAGGAGAAAGATGAAAGAAGAATGACAGAAAAGAAAGTCCCACCCATTGTGGAGAAGGGAGGGGCCCCCACTTAGACTTGAAGAAGTTCCAGATCCACAGGTTGTCCCACTCTGACTCTATCCCGTACCATAATGTCCCTTTCTCTGCTTTTACCAAATACAATTTGTTGGTGGAAAAGAGGATTCTTGAGGTAGGGCTCTGGGCTGAACTAGAGCCTTGGGGCAACCAGTGATTTTCTAGTAGAAGGCAGGACAAAAAGAACCAAGATACCTTGGAATGAATTGTCAGCTGCTTTTGCCTAGATGTGCCCAAATGGTAAGAATAAGAGTAAATGCTTGTGCTGAGTATGAGCAGACCAGACATTAGGTTACGCACTTTGAAAACATTTATTGTGCACAGCAACACATTGAAGTGGCTATAAATATTATTTTCATTTTATAACTTGAGAAAGTTCAGGCCTAGAAAAGTTAAGAAATATGCCCAAGCTCACATAGCTACTAATTGGTGGAATTTTAGGGTAGTCTTCCTGAATACAGAGTTGAGGTTCTTTAAAACCACATCATAGTAACTACTATTAAGTTAGACTCAACTCTAACTTAAATTAGAAGTAACTTCCGTTTGTGGTTTTGCTCACTTAAAGCTCCAGATAGGACGTTATTTCAATTCTTTTCATTTTTCTGCCTTTTACATTCACCCACGTACATCTGTGTCTGCAGAGAAGGCATTTCACTGCCTTATTTCCTCAAGTAAAAAACATTAGAAGAGTATATTTTGAATCTCTCTTTTTTCTTTCATGTTTCTTGATAGAAAAAAAAACAGTCTCTGGTACCAGTCTCCTAAGGGAGCACTCCAGCCAAAAACTAAAGTCAGATTTTGGGCCATGTTTTGTATCCCACCCTTAGAGGGTAATGAGCTTGGGTTCCATGAAGAAACACCCAATGACTCTCAGCATTCCCTTAGAATCTGTGTTATCAAGTCATTCATTATAGACAGCTCTTTTGCATGAAGATTGAAGATAACTGTGCTGTTCTTTAAATCTCAGTATCTTACCAGTTTAGTACATTTATACACTTATAGAAAATAGCTAAGGAACTAATGGCCCACAAAATTTCTTATCTTAGCATGAAACTGTGTTTAAGTTAGAAGCCACTAGTTTTCCCTTTACCCTTCTATAACTTAAAATATCCAAAGTTGAATTATATTGTTTTACAATATAATATGTAGATTACTGTATTCATAAGTAAAAAAAAATTAACAACTTTCAACTTCAAAGGAAATTTAGCAAATGTGGCCAAATTATAAATCTTTCAGGAAAAAAGTTCTCCAAGACTCTGGTGAATTCTGACATAGATATTATAGTCATTTGGAATGTAGATAAGATTTCACTGAATGGTAGTATATTTTCCAACATGTGATTAACAAATAGCAACCCTGGGCTCCAGTGTTATTTCAAACATTCACACTGTATAAGCTCATGGTAAAGGTATAATGTTTAAAGGTTCTAGGTCTAGGACAAAAGTATGAAATATGTGTCCTAAGTGAAGAGCCATGGTCCCTGGGCTGCTTGAATCCATATGAAAGTGTCTGCAAAATTCTGGATCTTTGGATTTCAATCATACATATCAAATATTGACTTTGATATTGAGTAAGTCACAAAACTTCTGTGAATTCCAGCCCCTCCTTTGTATAATTGGGACCGAAATGCCTCTTCCACTGTTAGTTGAGTGCTAAACACAGCATGTATAGAGCACAAAGCATGGATAAGCACAAGGCATGGATCAGCCTATAAGGCATCACTTCTTAAATATCCTCCAGGCACTTTAAACCCAACACATGCCAAAAGTGAACTTATGAATTTCCCTCCCTCCACCATCATGCCTGTCCCATTCCAATGACTCAAATCAAAAATCATAAGAGGCATCACTGACTCGCCTCTTCTCCTTGAGTTTCCATATCTAGTTGTACCTGTAAATGCTGTCAAAACTGTCCCCTTAATAAATCTGGTCTCTGTCTTCTTTTATGCTAGCTTGAGTCTTCATTCTTTCTTCATGGAATCATAGCAAGAATGACTGGTCTTCCTACTTTCTGAGCTTTTTCCCTCAGATCCAACCTCCCCATTGCTGGTAAAATGCTATTTCTAGATTGAAAATCTGATACTCTTGCTTCCCCACCTAAATCCTTCCAGTGGTCCTCTCATGACTCCAGCATCACCAAGTCCAAGCTCCCAAAACAGAATAAGGCACTCAGTGTCCTCCTGTCCATGACCATGGTTTTACTCTTCACTGCTAACACTGCTCACCCCACATGTACTGTAACATTAGCAATACTGGGTCACTTGCAGTTCCTGGCAAGTCTCCCATGCCCAGAATGCCCCCACCCACTTCTCTTCCTCCCCTAGATAGGTGCTACTTCATCTAGACAGTCCACAGCAGCAGCTTGTTAGAAATGCAAATGCACAGGCCCTTCCCAGACAGACAAATCAGCATCTCCGTTATGGGGCTCAGGAATCTGTGTTTTAACATGTTCTCCATGTGATTCTGATACGTGCTAAAGTTTGAGAAGCACTGACCTAGATGATTCCTACTTATCCTCTGAAATCTAAGTTAGGCATCAAATCCACAGAAAGCCCTCTCTAAGGCTCACAACATGAATGAGATGCACTAGATGCCCTCTTACGAAATCTCATAGTGTTCTACGCATAGTGCTCATCATTCATTAGCAATTGTGTGTTTGGATGCTTATTTCCTTCCATAGATTGTGAGTTTCTTCAGGGTGGAATATTTATCTTAGGCTGATTCCCCAGTATCTAGCCCCTAATATTTTTAATAACAGTAGATAACACTTATATAGTGCTTATGATGTGACTTACCTTTTCCTAACTCTACCTACATGAATTCACTCAATCATTGCAATAACCCTAAAATATAGGTACTATTATTATTAACCCCATTTTGCAGATGAGAAAACTGAAACAAAGAGAGATTAAATGAAATTTCCAAAATAAGCCAGTGAAGAAGTAAGATTTGGAGCCGTGCAAGGCTGACTCCAGGGTTCATGTCCCCAGCCACTGTAGGGCACTGCCCCTGCAGAATAGAAAGTGAATGAATACATGAATTGTCTGGAACATGATTGCTCAGTGAATGAAACAACCACTCTGATTACCATCACCACCAGATTCCCACAAACCATGTTCCTTGCCTAATCCTGCACAAAAGGCTCTACTCACTGCTGCTTATTCATTGGCTCAAATACTCTCCCTTCAGCTCTCCTACTAAAATGTAGCAGGGGTTGATGTAATGTCAAGGCTGCCTGGGAAAAATATAACATTGGCTTCATCTCTTGGCCCCCTTTTCTTACTTTTTAAAAGATCAGGAACCTCATGTAGCATAGGGTTTGCCCCTTCCGATTACACCCCAGTCTAAGCCTTCACTGATAGTTATTACCTTAGAGTGTCCTCTTAGTGACAGTGTAAGAAAATGCTAAGACAACTTCCAATTCCATTTAAAACCATCAAAGGCAATCATCCCCAGAGCACTGATAGCATTCTCACTCCATCCTAATGTACAGATATAATGTGGTGGGATAACAGAAATATTGTGAAATGCTTATCAATGTATTTTCCCTTCCTGGTAATTGTTTTAGATTGAAATGTGACCTTATTTGCAGATTAGGTCTTTACAGAGCTAATGAAGTTAAAATGAGGTCATTAGAGTGGGCCCTAATTCAATATGACGAGTGTTCTTATAAGAAGAGGAAATTTGGACACAGACACATAGAGAGGGAAGATGATATAAAGACACAGGGAGAAGTTGGCCATCTACAAACCATGGAAAGTGGTCTGGAACAGATTCTCCCTCCCCGCCCTCAGAAGGAAGCAATCCTGCAATACCTTGATTTTATACTCTGGCCTTCTGGATGGTGGTACATATTTATATCAACTTTAGCAAAAAGACACAGTCATCCCTTAGTGTCCATGGCAGATCAGCTGCAAGACCTCCCTAAGGATACCAAAATCCACAGATGCTCAAGTCCTTTATATACAATGGCGTAGCATTTACATATAACATATGCATGTCCTCTTATATACATATACTTTAAATCATCTCTAGATTACCTCTAATACATAATACCATGTAAATGATATGCAATAGTTGTTATACTATATTGTTTACGGAATAATGACCAAAAAATTGTCAGTACAGATGCAATCATCCGTTTTTTCCCTACATTTTCAATCTGCAGTTGGTTGAATCCACAAATGCAGAACCCACAGTTACGAAGGGCCAACTGTGCAGCAACACAGATTTTTTTTTCTTACAGTCTTTTCATCATCCCTGCAGCCAGGGAAGGGGTGGATGAGGCCCTTCAGAGGATATAAAGAAGATGGGATATAGGAGCAGCTCTTGCCAGCTGAAAAAGAGCACAGAGCCCATCAAGAGTCAAGGGAAAGGGCCAAACTGGGGGAGAAAGAAAGGGAGAAAATGAGAAAATAGAGAAGAAGAAAAAATACGACAAGAGAGAAGGCTCAGAAGTGTGTTAAATTTCTGCCATCCCTAACTCCAGAGTTGAAGTTCTGAGAAGAGGTACAGTAGAAACACCCCTTAGAGGTATTACTTCTCATTTATCTGGCAGTTTGCAAGCCCCTTAGAGACATTCTGAGTTGGTCAAGATGCTAGAGTACTATGGTTCCAACTGGCAAGAGGGTAGAAGTACAATTGTCTGGGGGGACTGTTGAGGTGGATGGATGGAGACAGTACCCCTGATTCTCCCCAACCCAAGGATATAGTAGCCCCATGTGCTCCACTGGGGGATATGTGAGTGCTGAGGAAAGTTGTAGGCTAAGAGAAGCATGAGTCAGAACAGAGGCCACAGGGTCAAGTCAGGGTTAGGATGACGAGAGGTGGTAGTACCCCTGACTCTATCAGTGACTGCCAGTACATGCCCAGAGCACAAGGCAGGACTGGCCACACATCAGTGGACACTCGCTAGCTTGCTCAGTGACCAGATAGGGTGAGATATTGCAGAGAAAGCAGACAAAATCCCAGAGGACAGTAAGTAAACAATGGTCTTTACTCCCACGTGAACACTTAAGTATCTGCTTGCACGCAGAGGACATCTCACATAGAATAGAGACAGGTGAGATCCTCTGTGATGGCAGAGAGAGAGAAGTTTGAACTTTGAATGGATTAAATGTTTACCACAATGTAAATCCTATTTTTACCAGAAGATACTGAGCTACAGGTACCTGGTAAATGGAACTTTTTGCAGCCATCATTAGGAAGGGGCGTCCCAGGTAGGTAAATCTGGCTATAAGATAGTCATTGTTTTTATCTTGTTAATCTGAAGTGTACTGAGTAAATTTCTAACCTCATCCCATTAGATAATGAGCCTGAATGGCAGGTAGTTTAAACTAAAAAACAAACAAACAAACAAAACTAAAACAATTGACATTTTATTGTGCAAGGAGGTGCCACACTAGTCTTTGCAAGGGATTAAAAGATGCCTAGAGAAGCAGACCCAGAAGGCTTGCCAACTCACAATTGTTACTGTTCAGTGGGCACCCAAAGCAAAAGTTTCCACTGCCTAGGGTGACATACTTCACACTCCAACTTGTCCTTCTGGTGTGCAGTGCTGAATCCTTCTTAAAGGCTTTCAAAAATAGGCTGGAAAAAGAAATATTATGGTGGGGTGAGTAGGGTGGGATAAGTCATACATGGAATAATCTCCACTTTCAGAATCAATGAAGATTATGGCTTAGCTCTCTATGCAGCAAGCCCGCATCTCCTAATCTATATTCAGGTAATGATCTTGAGTATTATGCAGCTTGAAAACTTGAAGTGAATTTTCTGGGTGGTTAATAAGTGATCTGTACAAGTATTAATGAACAGTGACCTTGCGCTGGAACCAACGCTCCCTAAGTGTTTATCTCTTCATTACTTCTCTAATATCATAGTGTTTTGCCTCCTTACTTTCCTGACTCTTTACTGTGAGCCAATGTTTCTACCTTGGAAAATCAGGCATGCTAAGTGGGGACATTGGATGTGTACCCACATATCCTTCAGAAGTCATACCTGAAAGATGTGACTACATCTCTGAACTGTTTTCTTTAACTTTCATTGGTGTCCAGTGTGCACTCATATAGTCTGAAATATATGTATAGGTATGGAGATTTCAAATAGATCAATCTGATTTTTTCTTGAGCAGCCAATATATGCTATGTACTGTCCTGAATGCTAATATATTGAAAAGATGGAGACTATGTAGTCTTAAGAACTGTTTACAGAAAATTCAGAATAGTCTACATTTATAAGAGATGTACATGTAATAAAAACATTTAAAATGTGATACACCATAATCACCCCTTATCCACGGGGGATACATTCCAAGACCTCTAGTGGATGCTTGAAGTCACGAATAGTAGCGATCCCTGTATAGGCTGTGGGGCTTTCTTCTGTAAAAACCTACCTACGATAAAGTTTAATTTATAAACCAGGCACAGGAAGAGATTAACAACAAATAACTAATGATAAACTAGATTAATTATAATATTTACTGTAATAAAAGCTATCAGACACTGTGGCAGTAACTCCTACAGTTTGAAGTGCAGCAACAAAACTAGCATGAATTTCTGTTTCCTTCTTTGCAATTTCATGGACATAAGATTCATTCTTACCACAGATCTTAGCAACCGTGGCATAGAATTTTTTATTTAAAAAGTGGAAAACTTTCACTTTACACTTAAAGCAAGCACTTTAAGGCTTCTCTTTGGCATATCTGAATTTCCAGTATCATTACTCTTGCACTTTGGGGCCATTACTAAGTAAAATAAGGACTACTTGAACACAAGCACCATGTTCCAAGATGGCAACTCAGTGACTAACTGGCAGGTGGTGTAGACAGTGTGGATATTCTGGACAGAGAGATGATTCATGTTCCAGGCAGGACAAAGGGGCATGGCACGAGGTTTCATCGTGACAGAATGGTGGCAACTTAAAACGTATGAATCATTTATTTCTGGAATTTTCAATTTAATATTTTTAGACCATGGATGACCACAGGCAACTGAAACCTCAGAAACGAAAACTGAGGATAAGTGGGGGAGTACTCTGTGTGTGTGTGTGTGTGTGTGTGTGTGTGTGTGTGTATACATTTCTAGCAATTGCCTCCCACAGCAATTCTATTCATTAGGTAATAGTATTAACTCATTAGGTAATTTTATAGATGAGACAAATTGCCTAAAGTCCTGTTGCAGCTGAATTGTGGCGAATCTACTTTTCAAACCCAGGGCTCTCTAACCAATATCAAAAGGAACACTCTTATCTCACATACATTTCTATTTTTGAAAATACTGCACAAGAAACTCCATTTTATATATATATATATATATATATATATATATATATATATATATATATAGAGAGAGAGAGAGAGAGAGAGAGAGAGAGAGAGAGAGAGACTCTGTATCAGCTAATTATCAAAATTACCTGAGAAGCTTTTTGAAAAAAAAAAAATATATATATATATAGGTTTCACTTCTATAGATTCTAACTAGGTAGATCTGGACTGGACTTACAAATCTGGATTTTTATAAAGCTACCAAGCCAACTTTAACAACCAGTCAGGTTCAGCAGTTACTGCCATAAGAGCTCTAGAAGCAGGTCTACACAGATCAATAAAAGAAAGTGCTGAAAAATATTCACATTACTTATTGTATTTTTAACAATTAATTCAGAACAAAAGTAGGGGGAAAAGTAGCCAGGAATCCTAAAACATCTTGATTAGTCAAATTTTTTAGAGAAAGGAAGTAATCTTTCGTTATGTGATAACCAGAGTGTCACTGGAAACTGACTCATGGGGTATGAAAATAGTTAACCTCTTGTCCCTTGAACAGCAAAAGCTACAGTCTTGACAGATAGGTGTTTTTTCCCCTAAAATGGTTTGCCCTGGGTAGATTTTTTTTTCCCCTAAATTGGTTTCCCCTGGGAATTTTCTGCTAAGTTCATGTATTCACAGACTGGGATTAACTTTAAGACAGTCAATAAACGCAAGACCCTGCCTTCAGTGATAGACACACAGGTATGTGGGTTGTCTGTGCAAACCTTCAGGGAGAACAAGCATTGCCTTTTCAGGCTTTTTCTCAGGTCATGCCCTATAAATGGGGGGCACTGAAAAATATTTGTGGACTTAGGGTCTCATCCTTTCTTGCTTCTCTTAGAATTATTTCTCTTGAATTCATAACTTCTCCTACCAAAGAGTTAAACCTTATGAAAAAGAATAATTGGTTATCCAAGATTAACATAATATGATTCTTCTTTAGTCTTAATATCTGAGTTCTCTGGTTGATTAATTACGTCCAGTCCCCACCCACAGTATTGCCCTTCAATCCCAGAATAACTTGCTATGGGTTCAATTCATTTCAGGAGTAGGAGGCAGTCTCTGGGTGCTTAATTATGTATGTAGAAAAGAAATCGAAAGTTCCTCAGTGTTGTCTATCATGTGTATAAAAGTAAAAAAATGAAATGAGTTTGTTGTCATAGATACTGCCACCAAGAACAGATTTCTCTTAGTCTGCCCCTAGAAGACAAGATAAAAACGAAAAGGTATAAAGGTATTTTAAGTTTTCAGTTGAACTTAACTTGAGCACTATTGTTTCTCCACTCAAACATCTCATTAACAAAAGCACCGTAAACCTCAAATGTCAACTTTGAAAACTGTTATACTGCCGCCAGTCATTGCTGTTTTTGCTTTACCTCTGCCTGTCAAACTCAGAAACTCTCTCACTTACTCACTCATATTTTCTCTCCGCTTCATTTGTAATTTCTTGGCCAAGGTAGATGAGTAACTATGATGAACTAAACTCCCAAGTGTCAGAAGGAGACTAGAAAGAAAGCTATCGTGCACACACAAATCACTTTTATGCAGTGCAACTTGTCACAGTAAAAGGCCTCTCTTCCCGGCCCCCTCCACTTACATAGACTTTCAGTTCTGCCCCGCCTCCTATTCCCAGTAAAATTGCAGAGGTCAGGGATAGAGAAAGCAGAGTTTATCATAGCAGAAAGTGAATGTGCCGAGACTAGTAGCTTGGAATGTAGGTAATTGGTTGTAGAAGCAGCTGTCTGCAGGTCACCAGGTCTATTCCAGCCCAATAGAGGAGTCTACACATCTACATCTAATGTGAAGTCTGGAGACGAAGTACTTTTCTGGATAACATAGTTGCCTTTTTGGAGAAAAAAAAGTATTTTATATTAGAAAAACTCTCATATTGAAGTGTCAATATCCTATTTAAGTATAAATATATTAGATTTACTATCCCTTTTTTTTTTTCAGTTTACAAAGCAAGAATTTATACGAGGGTATTACCTTTGGGTGATTCTATGTTAATTGCTCTTGTTCAGACATGCTATACATAGATGTACCAATGGACTTGATCCCCTCTCCTAGCTTTATGTGATATGGGAGAAAATGGGCCACAGAAGAAGCAGCTATAATTCCACTGGAAAAGAGAAGAGTTACAATTACCTCTTGCCCTAATAGTATTTTAAGATTCATGCCAATGTTTATTCATTCAACAAACATTGATTGAGTACCAAATATGGCCAAGAAATGGACTATGTCCTGGGGCTACAGTGGTGATTCAATGTGGAGGAAATGCCTTCCTTGTACTTATGGAGTCCATGATCTAGCAGTGGAGAAAGATGATTCTATAACTAATAGCAATCAAGTACAATGTGTGTTGCTATGGGAAAGTTTAAGGAGCTACAGGCACAAATGGCAAGAGGAGCTAACCAAGGCCTGAAGGGAGGGATGGCTCCCAGAAGAAGTGACACCTAAGAAGGACCTGAAGTTACAGTTTTCTTGGCATAGCGAAAAGCATCTGTGAAGGCCAGGAGGTAAAAGAGAGCTTGATATATCTGAGGACCCAGAGAAACCCAGGTTAGACATGGAGGGTGAGAGAATGGATTAAATGAGAGGCCCATGAGGTCAGCAGGGCCAGCTGGGGGAGGCAGCACCACCCACAAGAACGCCTGTCCTGCTTCAGGGCAGTGCTTTCAAGATCTCTGGTTGAAACTCTCCCTGCTTTCCATCCCAAGGATTCCAGTCATTGCCACATTCCTTCACTTCCTTCTTACTCTCAGAGGAGGGCCTCACCTCTTCCTTTAATGAGGCAGTTCCCTCCTGTATGGCTTAAAATGGTTCTGTGTGTTCATTCAACTTCTCCTTGCTCCCATTTCAGAAGAGGAAGAGCTGGTCAATGTAAGAAGCCAGCATGGAACATTTATGGGGCTTAAAACTTTGTGCTTGGAATTGAGTGGATACAGTTATGAGAGAGAATGCCAACAAATAAAGCAAAGAATAATAACCCCCACAGCCCTCTCTCCCCTGTGGTGTCAGTACACTAGTTCAGCGGGCAGGAAGGAGAGTCTTGGGAGGAATAAGTGAATGAGGGGATCATGAACCTGAATTTGAAAAGGGCAAGGCTCTGGACACATATCCATTTCTTCCTTTCCTATCTTCCTTCTTTCTTCTTCTGAAGCAGCATTTGACATGGGAGTGAGGGGACAGAAAAATAACGCAGAAGGAGGTGTGTGTTTTCTGTATGAAAAGCAACAAAACAGAAAAGAACAACAGTCAGGCCTAAGACAAAGGGCATGAGGGGTGACCTTGCTCTGGCCTATGAGAAAAAGGGTAAAATGGGGATCCGGAGTCCCTCCTACTCAGCACATCAAAGTAAAAGAGCAAATAGGAGTTCAGGGAATAACAAAAACAATTACTAAAGGGAAAAAAAAGAGCCAGGTTGCTTGGTTGGTGCTTTCAGGAACTGTGAGATATTGACAGAAGAGAATTAAAGAAGTCACAGAATCACCTGAAGCCAGCAAGCAAGACATGCACATCAAATTGAAGGGACGCACTGCCTTCAAGAGTGTCGTACTGATTACGAATCTACCATTACAACTTACTTATAAGCCAACTCAAATTTACTTAAGTGAGTCAAGACGTGTCATCAGGAGTCAGCATCTCTCCATCATTCAGTTCTGTCCTCCTCTTTGGGGCTTCATCTTCAGGGTCCATGTGGTGGCAAGATGACCCCCAGCAGCTCTAAGACTGTAGCATCTTGGCTTCTAATTCCACTGAAAGGAGCACTTCTCTTTCCTCACCAGATGATAAAACTTTCATAGCTCTTACTCTGTGACAGACAGCAGTCTAAGAGCTTTCTTAGTGTTAATTCCTTTCATCTTCACAACAATCCTGTATTACACTGAGAGATAGAGGGGTGAGATAACTTACCCAAGTCACTCATCCAGTTAGTGACAGAGGTAGCATTTGAGCCCGGCTGTCAGGACCCAGAGTCTGGACTTTTCATCACCATGCTACAGTCTGATGTCAGTGGGGGGAAGTGGATCAGGTGTGTATTCCTGCGCCAATCCCCTTGAACCTGATGTTTTGATTAGCCAGATCTGAATCACATGCCACATAGATCTGGGAGCAGACTCACCACCACCTGAACCCTGGGCTGACAGTCGTCAGGATGGTTATCCAGAGAAAAACCAGGATGCCACCAGCAAAGGGAAAGGAGTGAACAGATAAACAAGATGTCCGCTACAGAGTAGAAGCAAAGTGCTGCCTACCCACACCTCTGATCCCATTCCCACCCATCTTCTTTTCTCCCCGTCTTTTCTTCCCTTCTGCCAAATACACAGAAATGCTATGTATACTATGTACCAGACACACAGATGGAACATTAACTAGAACAAAGCCTTTGCCCTCACAGAACTTATGTTTCTAGTGAGGGTAGTGCCACACAAAATATAAATGTGTAATATTCATCGGTGCTGTAAAGAAAAATAAAGCAGAGCAAGGGGCTAAGAATGATAGCAGGAGGAAGAAAGAGTGCTGTTCTATATAGAATGGTCAGCAGAAGCCTCTTAGATGGGAAATATTTGAGCAGAGATCTGAATAAAGTGAGAGACAGTGAGCTGTGCAGATTCTGAAGAGAGATCTAAGAATGAGAAGAGCAATCCCAAGGGCCCTGATGTGAGAACGTACTCAATGAGTTCCTGGAATGGCAGGGAGCCAGCGTGGCTGGAGTGGAGGGAACAAGAGGAAGTGGGAGAGAATGATGTCAGCAGAGCTTCTCAGTCTGCTTCTTCAGGGTCATCTTGCCTAGGCTGTAGCTCCTCTCTGTGAGCAGATAACTGGGAACCTAATATCTTGCCAAAGGAGCAGCCCCTATTTCCGACCACCTCAACATCAAAATCCCAGTAGCATCTCAGACTTAACATGTTGAAACTAAAATCCTCTTAGACTCAGACCTAGTTCTTCTCCTAGCATCTTCATATTTGCTGGCAACTACATAATTTCCTAGTTGCCCAGAAATGAAGATGACTTCTCCCTTTCACCCACCAAGACCCATTCAAATTGTTTTCATTTTTATCCTCTTCCTGGAATGCCTCTCACATCTGTTCCTGATTCCATTCTAGGAAGACTCATCATTTCTTGTCACAGACAATTGCAACAATTGCTACCTACTCTCACAATGTCCACCACACTCCTTCCCAAGCTGGCCATTACACAGCTGGGAGACTAATCTTCAGAACACACAACCCTAATCACTACTGGGTAAACCTCAACACATTCTAATGCCTTCCTGATCAAATGTAAACTCTCAATGTGGACTTAGTACTCAAGGTCTTCGATAAGGAAGATCCCAGAATAAGATACAACCTTGGCTCCTACTTCCAATCAGCCAAGCTGCAATCACTTGTCATTCTGGGCTTCTCTACCTTGCTAACTTGGTTTAACATTTTCTTCCGTTATAATGTATAATTCCAACACCGCTTCAAGGTTCCCTTTAAGTACCTCCTTTCATGTGAGCCTGTCCTTATTCTTCCAACTGGAAGTGATTTCTCCCTAATCATTTCTCAAAACCCTATTTAGCCCATTTCATCTTGTTTGACAACATAGTCTTTTATTTCTCTAAACTGTATTCTTAATTTCCTTCTCCAAAACTGTTTCTCCTCTCTCTTTTCCCTTCTCAATAAATAGCATGGACATTTATTTATATTTTTTCAGGTGACAAACCTAGATAACAATCTTGATTCTTCCCTTTCATCTCACATACATACCATCAGTAAATGCTGCTGGCTCTTGTTCTGACAGCCTCCTATTCACCCCACTGGCGAGGGAGAGAACCCTCTCCCTAAATAGTATGAAGATGACAAACACACAACACTGGGCAAATGAGAATGACAGCAGTTTATTAGTCACTTTTTTTTTTTTTTTTTTTTTTTTTGAGACAGAGTCTCGCTCTGTCGCCCAAGCTGGAGTCCAGTGGTGTGATCTCGGCTTACTGCAAGCTCCACCTCCCGAGTTCACGCCATTCTCCTGCCTCAGCCTCCTGAGTAGCTGGGACTACAGGCGCCCGCCACCATGTCTGGCTAAATTTTTTGTATTTTTTTTTTTTCAGTAGAGATTTCACCATATTAGCCAGGATTGTCTCGATCTCCTGAACTCGTGATCCACCCGCCTTGGCCTCCCAAAGTGCTGGGATTACAGGCATAAGCCACCACACCCGTATATATTCACAGCCCGGGGAGGAAGACACTAAATGCTGTGTAGGGTCACACTGGAGTTGCATTCAGGAACAGAGTAAACAAGAACAGGCTGTGGGAAGCACGCTTTGTAGTAACAAGAGTCTGAGGTGACCCCTGGTTCCAGTGGAAGGATATAATTGGCTTGTTTGAATAATTTTTCAGACCAACAGAGAAGTGAAATCCATTAGGTTAAGGACTGGATGGGGTACAGCTGGTCCAATGATGTGAGAACTAGCTGGGTGGGGGCATATCTGAGGAGAGCAGGGGACTTGGGCTTAGGCCTTTGGGGCCCTGTGAAGCACAAAGTTGTCAAGACAGCACTTCACATTGCATCTTAATTTTAACGCTTACACCACATTCAATCCTTTGATAACTTGAGGTTAAACTTTTTTTGAGAACTAAGATTTTTAGAGAGTGGAAGCATTCCCCTTGGAAGGGTCATCCACATTAACCAGGAAGGATAGGGTCACATGGTGGCCTAGACACCAAGAACATGAACTTAGAGGTAGCTCCCTTTATGGCCACTGAAGATAATTGATAGACCCGTGGGACATAAGTTGAGGAAGTGCACATCCCTAGGGGTGTGAATTGAGATTAATCAATACCTATGGCAATAGCGATACCCAGTAGGGGGTCCATTTACCACTTGATAATTTAAACAGGAGTTATTTGGGGAGCTCATTAGGCCTCACAGTGAAACCAATTGCCTGGTTTATAGTAAAAGTGGAAGTTCCATCGAATGTCTTCTTCAAGAGCCCAGCACTGTATATTCTGAGAAGTGAATGAGTGTCTTGTCACCATTGGTGATGTCCGGAACTACTTCACAGGGGCTAAGGAGTGTACTGGTGAAGACTTGTGTTGTGACCTTAGCATATGTAGAGACATCTCTTACCTTGATTTATATTTTGGGTATCTGTGAGGCAAGAGATTTCCAAAGCTCTTTATCCTGAAGGGGGAAACTCTTAGGCAGTAGTCCAAGGGTATGTAAAAATGTGTAGATGGGGTCATTAGAACACCCAGTTAGGTAAGATGACTGTGTAAAGTTTGGCCAATTGTGCTTAACCTTGCGTACCATCCTTTATCAGGGTTGTCTTAGTTAAGAGATGGAAACCAGCAACATTCCACTGGGCTCCATCATATATAATAATGGTAATTCCATCTGTGAAGTGTACAAAATCTTACTGCAAATAACTCCTTTAATTCCAAGGAGGTTCCTGGGTAGCCAAGGAGCCTGGAAAAGTGGTGGCTTTCTCCAGTGCCAAAACATGGCAAGAAATTGAGAACAGAGAAGGCCATCCTCTCCTGCAAGTAGAATATATAGATAGCCCAGATTTGGCCCCATCCTGTAGCAAAGAGACCTTGGTAGCCACGCTGAGCTTTGAGGGTGACATAAGGCATAATGGGCAGCTGGATACAGAGGGTAACAGCGGATGCAGAGTCTGTTAAAGCCTGTTTCCAGGAGAACCCAGTAAGTGGCAGGCTATTGCCGCTCTAATGATATATAGTGCAGATCTGAGGAAAGGCAGCTTCTTGAATTAGAAGTCCGTGGACAACTAACTATGGCCATCATAAGTAAGCCAGCGACTCCAGTGGCATAGAGAATGTTACTAAGGGCTCTACAACAAAGGACTCTCTAAGGGCACCAAGGGGAATTCCTGATTATTTCAACTGGACATATTCTAGAATCTTTTGTTAAGAGGGGCTTATTCAAGGTGGGCTGATTGCAAGTGACAGCCTAAATATGTCAGGGAAAAATTTAAAATGTGGACTATGCTGCCTTCAGAATCCCAAAATTACTAAAAAAAAAAAAAAATTAACTTATATAAACATTTGAAAAGGTCAATAGCTGTTTGTTTCTTGATACTGTCAGGAATGAAACATCTCTTGATTCACCAATAATTTTCAAAAATGTAGCCAAGGTGGCAGGGCTTTATACTATGTGGGACAATTGCCTGTTTCCTTTTTATAAGCTATTTTATATTTTTATGTCCTTAATGTGTCAAATGACCTCAGGAGGATGTCATCAATATCGTTTCATAGCAGTGCTTCTGGGAAAGGTAGATGCATTGAAGACGTTCCTTGCAAAGACCATGTGCAATGGCAAAGCTGCTGGTGTACTCCATGGGCAGCCTGGCAAAGGTGTGTTGCGTCTCTTCAGAGGGAAAGGCAAACGGCATCTCAGAGGCTGCTGAAATAGGCACTGAAGAGACTGTATTAACTAAACCTATAATAGCAAATATTTACTGATTGCTGATGAGATTTTTTAAAAGTAATTTCAAGAATATTGGGTGTTGAGTATGGGGACCTTAGCAGATGCAACCACAGGATTGAGATTGTAGTGATCTACCATAAAGTTCTGTTATTCTTTCTAGGTATAAGAAAGCACAAAATTGGGCTGTCAAATGGAGAAGCAGTGGAGATAATCATCCTGTTACTAATTAGATCTTAGACAATGAGGTTTGATCCTTTAAAATCCATATTTATATTGGGCCATATTAATGATATTAACTAGGGGGGTTATGTAGTTCCATTTTGTCAAGCCAATTTTTAGGTACCAAAGACTTAATTTAATTTTAATTTTTATTTTTTATGATTGAGTCAGATTATCCATGCTTACTGTGAGACATTTTGGAGCAATGGGTGCTATTACCATGGCAATTTAGTTCCCAAAGCAATAGTTTTGATGGTTAAGGTGAGTCATACTTATTTGTTCTTTATTTTATATTCAGTAACTCTCCCAAGATTATAGGGGTACCTTGTTTAAAGTTAGTACGCCCCCCCAGATATAACAATAATTTGAGCCCCAGTGTTGAAGTACATGAAGATCCACAAATTGTTAATTTCAACATATTAAAGTGAATTCAGAACCTATATCATAGAGACACTAAAGCCAATTAGCAGTTCTTTATCTTGTGGCTGTTTAAATTATTTCTAGTAAATTTTGAACTTCAAATTGGGCCAAATTATGGACCTATATTTTAATTAAATTACATATATATAAATTACAGAAATTTAAACATGCATATGCACATATGTTTAAATTTTCTCTCCTCCTGTATCCAGGTTTCTTTCTGTCCCTCTTTTTTTCTGTTTGTCACTGGATGTACTTCAATGGGGAGGGTCCCCTCTACTTTACCTATATTTTGCCTATATTTATAAAAAGTCTTCTACCAGAGAGCCTCAGTATTGTCAGGCTTAGGTGCCTCCCAGGTGGCAACCGTTGCGGTTTAAGGGCCCTAGGTTTAAGTCAGGTTTGCATAAACACCTTTGCTGTGCCACAGGGTACCAGGAGTGTTTTGTTGTTTGGGGTTTTGTTCTAACCCTGAGGATTAGCCTCTGTTGTGACAAAGCCACAGGCAGCCCAGTGATGCAGCAAAACAGCGCTGGCCCACAGCCCCGAGGCTGGGGAATAGAAACCAGCCTCTGCTATAGCACTGCCTTTTTCTGCAGGGGGTGCTCCCCTCAACTACTTATTTTCTTTCTGTACAAATTTCCTCAGTGTATTTTGGTTTTTGGCTGCGTTAAGCCACGGATTTCAGTTTCTGTCTCCATCCAGTCACTCATAGTGCAGACATTCTGGCCCTATCCAGAACCAGCTGGTTAGCAAAGAGCAGATAACTAAAGCTGCAAGTTCTTGGTGATGGTTGAGCCATGCTGCTTTTGCCATCCATTGTTCTGATTGCCTCCTATTCACTCCATTGGTGAGGGAGGGATTCCTTGCTTTAATTAGCACAACATGGACAAATACAAGCAACCCAACACTGGAGATGAAAGCAGCAGCAGTTGATTTGTCATACATACTCACAGCCCAGGATAAAGGACCACGCATACCATGCAAGGTCCCACAGGGTTGCACACTGGAACAGAGTGAACAAGCAGGGGCAATGTTGGGGAGAGACTTTGTAGTAACAAGAGGGTGCAGTGACCCCTGTTTCCCATAGGAGAATATGATTAACTGGTTTCAATAATTTCACAGACTGGCAGGGAAGTGAAATCTGTTGGGTTGAGGACCTGCTAGAGTGTAGCTGGTCCAGCTGCTCCAGGGACCAGTGGGCAGGGAGCATATCTAGCAATAGCGGGGAAACTTGCTGTGAAGCCTCTGGGGCCCTGTGAAGCTTAAAGATGTCAAGGCAGCAACTGCAACTTCATTTCAGGCCCCAAAGCTCTATCCCCTGGATCCATCCTGAATTTCATCCACTTCTCACCCGCTCCATGTCTACTGTTAGGTGCCAGCTCTCGCCTACCTCACCTGTTCTACCCCAATGTCCTCCTGTGCAGTACCTACACTTCACTCTTCTCTCCACTGCCCAACGCCACCATAGCCCATACTTTACCCACGTCTATGATAAATGTCTGCATTTTCTACTCAAAATGCATCATTATACTCACATCACACTTTGAATAAAATAAAAACCCTTGGCATGGCCTATAGGATCCTATAAGATCTGGGCTCCACCTCCTTTCTTTCCCAACATCAGTTCCTGACTACTCTTCTCATTGCACACTCTCCTCCAGCTACACATTCTTCTTTCCTTCCCTCCACTATGTCAAGCTACTTGTAATCTAAGGGCCTTCACACTTACTCTTTCCTACCCAAAGTCATCTCCCAAAAAATATTTGCAAAACTTCCCCTTTTCATGATTCAGGCATCAGCTTTAGCTTCACCAGGCTGTTCTTACCATGCTTTATCTTCTTCATAAAACTCATCCCTACTGGATTTTATATTACACATTCTTTTTGTTTGCGTAGCTCCTACTGCGATATACATTACAAGGCAGCAGAGATCTTTTCTGTCTATTTTCTTCTATATATTCAGCATCTAGAATGTGCCAAATATATAATAAGTGGCCAATGAATATTTGTTAAATGAAATAAATGAATAAAGGATGAGTGTAAAAATGAACAAATGAAATTGTCTGTATCATACTTGGCACAAAGTAGAGAAATATTATCTATCCTCATTAGTAGGATTATTAGCATTATAAGCTGACCTTTTCCTAATTATGAGCATGCACTAGGGGTCATATTATGATTAAGTTTACTTGTTATTAATAACTTAGAACCCTCTGAGGAATGGCACACTTCTTAATGTCAGGCATATCTCATCTTTTTTCCTATTTCTCCCCAGCAGCTACAATAAGCAAACACTAGGTGCTTAATAATTAAGAAGCTCACATACCATGTGTCAGTTCCCAGTCTAAGGACTTTATATTTATTAACTCACCTAATTCTCATTAAAAGCTTGTGAGATGGATACAGATGGACACTATCGATATCTTTATTTTACAGATGAAGAAATTGAGGAACAGAGAGGATAAGATATTTTCCCAAGGTCAGTTCAGTTAATAGATTTGTCAGCCAGGGTTCTACCAGAGAAACAAATCGAGAGACAGACATAGAGACAGAGCTAGAGAGAGACAGAAAGAAACGGAGAGTTCAAAAAATTGTCTCATGTGATTGTATAGTCAGCCTGGGCAAGTCTGAAGACTGTGGGGCAGACTAGCAGCAGGCCAGAAACTCCCAGGCAGGAGCTGAGGCTGCAGTCCACAGGAGGGATTTCTTCTTCCTTGGCAAAACCTGTTTCGCTCCTAAGGCCTTTCAACTGATTAGATAAGGCCCACTCAGATTATCAAGACAATCTCCTTTACTTAAAGTCAATTGACTGTAGATGTTAAGCACATCTACAAAAATGCCTTCACAACACCTAGATTCATGTTTAATTGAATGACTTGACCTAAACAACTTGACACATAAAACCAACCACCACAATAGATTTGAATCTAACCTTCTCACTTCAGGCCTAAATTCTTAAGCATTGTGATACCCTATGTTTCACCTAGTATTTTTTGAAAGAATGAAAATGAAAGAATGACTCCATCATGACAAAATAGATGACTGTTGTACTTCCTGAAATAATTGTATTCTCCCATTCACTGTCCTCAGCCTTGTTGAATACTTCAATTTGTAACTTGTTTCCAGGATTCTTTGAGCAGGGCCATTTAAAATATATTTGAAAAGAGATTTGATGTGTGAAGCTTACTCGTTTTCTAGCCGGAGGTCTCTCTATATGTTAGGGATTTGTAGTGGAAAACTCACAAATGGAATTTCAACACATCTGAATTCAAATATCCTGGTTGCCTGACAATAGGATTGGCAGCCTAACAACTTCCAAGCTGACACCATCTTGCTTTCCTGGGGAGAGTGTCTAAAAGCAATTTACACATTACAGAGGGCTGAGAGTGTCTTTTCTTTATCTGCCATAGAAGAGCACAGTAACCAATATCAGTATAGACAGTCAGAAAGTTACCTCTATATCCTCCTTAGACTGACTCAGAAGTTGAATTTTGAACATCAATCTCCTTCTTATCACTCCTCTACTTGCTTAGAGGCTGCCATCTTGCTTTCTAAACCACCAATCCATGCCTTTTCCTACATATTGTCAGGAATTCATGACACCCAGGAAGTACTAATTAAACCTTGGAGGATGCGAGAATTTTCTTTTGCTCAACTATTTTCCAGTCCTACTTCATTTCCTTTCGAACCAATCAACTGTCTGCAGCTTCTGCAGACTGAGCTTTTGAATAAGTAGTCTGAAACGAAAGCATATCTGAGAATGAACCCCTGGAAATGAGTACCCTGAGTGTAGTCCCTGTTTGAGGCTGTTGTTAATTCTTTTTAATTCTCTCAGATACTATAGAATGCTACTTAAATTTGTTACTCAATTTCCTTTAATAAAAACAGGATAATTGAATTCAGTAAATATTGGCTCAGTGTTTACATCACAAAAAGTACTCTAAGGGAAAAAAGGTTGACTGCAACACAGGCCCTTGAAAAGCTTTAACTATAAGAGGGGAGGAAAGTACACAAATCTAGGGTAGGTACATAAGAGAGCTTAAAGCTATGAACATGGAGCTTTTCATGGAGGAAGGAGCATTTCAGACTCTTTCTCTCGGGGAATCTATATCTATAGACTGGCCTTGAGCTGAGCACTGGCAATCCAGTGAGTGCTTAAGAAAAAAAATTAATATCCCTCTTTATGTGTGAGAAGCCAGATAATAAACAAATGATAGGTACATGAGAATTTCAGTGAAAACTAGACAGACCAATGGATATGGAGTTTCTCAGGGAAGGAATTCTTTTCTGCATGATAATTGAGGACATCCTCTTTGCAGAGGTAACATTTGAGCTCAGTCCTGAATTTTAAGAAGCAGACATTTGGGGCTAAGTAGATTCTATACCGATTGAGCCATACATGTAAACTCTCTGAGGGATATATACTTCAGTTGTCCAAGGAACAGAAAGAAGACCCACAAAGCAGGAATATATAATATAATAAGCCAGGAAAGAACAGTAGGCAGTGAAGCTGAGGCGGCGCCAGAGACCAGATCACCTAGAACCACTGCAAGCCACTGTGGGGTTTTAAGCAAGGACTGAAATGATCTGATTTATACTTTTACAAAATCACATTGGTTTCTGAATGGAGAATTGTTCATGTGGGTCATAAATGTAACTAGAGAGACCACTTAGAGGGCTTTCTGCTTTGGCCATCCAGGCTAGGTGCTGGCTTGGATAAGAATAGGCACTGGGGAGATGGTAAGTTCTTGGAATATGGGTAACATTTTTGATAACATAATTGATACTTGTTGACAAATGGTGGAAGAAGGGAAAAGAAGAAATCAAACAGACCCCTATGTTTTCTTCCAGGCAACGTGGTGCCTCATGATGCCATTCACTGAATTGGGAAGTGTCCTGAGATAAACTGAATCAGCAACATATAGAAGCACATTTTATACAAGATGAGAAACATGGACAAAGTCCTGGAATCAAGAAAGGAAGCAAAGCTTTCAGGAAAGTCAGTGAACATTTGGCTGGAAAGCAATATACATGTCAGGAAGCTAGGGGGCACTAGACTGAAGAGGCCAAGGTTGTATATCGAGGCTGTATAATATTGAAGGCCATCGATGTTGTGGTTAGGGTGAAGGGTTAGGTAAGTATTAGACAAGGAAGCCACAAATAATTCAAAAAATAAGAAAAACTGGAAGATCCTTATGCACAGACTTATTGCTGCCTTACTAAACCCAGAAACCAAAGGGACCCGAGTTGGCCACTCAAAAACCACACAGGCCAAGTATAGAAAGTGCCTATACGCCATCAACAACTACTCAATGTCAGGATCCTTGGAGGTGAGTTTTATGTACCCACTTCCTCTGAATGCTGCTCTTCATAGCAGGCAGATGGGCACCTACTTATTGAACACTGGCAGAGCAGACTCCCTTCCTGACAATCCCATTGCATAGGATCCAGCATCTTAGTTGCCATCATTAACAATAAAATGGCTATCAAGAATAAGCTATTTGAAACTCTCAATACCTTTATAAAGTACATCTATAATATCAATTTAAAGAGAAGTTGGGGGTTATCTAATTCTCTTTCCAAAATGCACTGTTGAAACATTTTCCCTACCTAAACGAGGGCCATAATTTTCAAAGAAAGAAGGAGAAACCACACCCTCTCCTCACCACCAGGCTGCATCAGGATGGCCTGGAGATCATTCAGGCTGAGGGTGGTGGCTCAGGCCTGTAATCCCAGCACTTTGGGAGGCCGAGGCGGGTGGATCACGAGGTCGGGAGATCAAGACCATCCTGGCTAACACAGTGAAAACCCGTCTCTACTGAAAAATACAAAAAATTAGCCGGGCGTGGTGGCGGGTGCCTGTAATCCCAGCTACTGGGGAGGCTGAAGCAGGAGAATGCAGGCCTGAATCTGGGAGGTGGAGCTTGCAGTGAGCCGAGACTGCACCACTGCACTGCAGCCTGGGCAACAGAGCGAGACTCCTTCTTAAAAAAAGAAAAGGAAAAAAAAAAAGAAGATGATGGCCTGGAGACCATTCAAACCACACATCTACCTCCCAGAATTGCTGAAACTCCTGCCTGCCTTACCTGCTTGCCCAGTGGTATGTGACTCCCCACCTCTAGAAGGATCCACATGGAAAAATGGAAGGCTGAGACCCTCTGAGTCAGGGTGCTACAGCCATTTGCTTTTTGTCCATTTAAGTTACTGATATGCAATTTTATATCACGAGGCAGAGTCTAAGGAAAAGAAAAAGGATCAGACAGCTTTTTGAAACCAAATTATTGCCTCTCTGACAGATACCACTGTGCTGCTTACAAGTATTTTTCCTATTAAGTTTTAGCAAGTACAAGGGCTATAGTAAATAACCTTTCATCTGCAGAAGCTTTTCAAGGAACAAATAAGGAGCAATGCAAAGTAATCCTGGGAGAAGTTTAAAGAGAGATCGTATCACCTGAATTTAAAGTAATAGAATAGAAGGAAAAGTAGAAACCTATATACAATTGCTTTGGGGAGGGGGGCGAGTAAGCCCTCTTTCTAATATATAATTTATATGCAAATTGTTGTTATTATAAAAATAATTATGCCTACTTGGATTGGAAATATATGTATATATATGAGATTACATTTGAGGCAATGACCAAAATCTGACATTAAGTAACAATACCTTGAGACATTTAGGAAGGTTTTGCTATCAAATAGTTAATAGAGAATTAAGTTTTACTTTCTTATTTTGAGTTTTTCTTTTTTTCTCTCTGCTAGATGAGAGAAATGATTTCTGTGGCATATGATGGTAGACTTGTTGCGAGGTGGTATTTTTATTTTTTCAAGGCTCAACTAAACATTTTATGCAGTAATAACCACATTTCCAGGAGAAGTTAGGAAACCTCATAATATTACACATGAAAAAGAAACAACAAGACCAGGAAAATGCTGGAGTTTGCACTGGTTTGAAACAAGCCGTGCATAGCTAATCAGTCAGAAAACCCTGGATTACAACCAAACCATAACAGAAGAATATAAATGAACAGAGGGCATGTGAATGATTCTTGCTGGAAAAAAAAAAAAAACTTGAATTATCAAGTAGTTTTCTGAAAACTGAAAAATAGCAAACACTCAATTATTGGCAGCACACATCCTCGATTAGGCAAATCTGTGTGTCAGTCAACCAGAATATACAATAGAATAATTTAGGTTCATTCTTTCTCAATCTACAAACATAATCATTTTCACATGGAAACTTGGCAATGTCACACCTCATTTCTCAGCAGACTTAAGAACAGTGTGCAGTCTTGAGGTGTTTTGGATCACCTTTACAAAATGAATCCCAGTACATTTCCACTCCCCTTACAGATTGTTATCACGTACAATTAAATCTAAACTGCACTTGTCAAAACAAGATAACAAATCATAGTCCCCATTGCAGTAGCCCTAGATTTCTTTTTAATCAGCCTTTGTCACCTGCTCTTAAAGTTTACCAATTGAACCATTTGCAATACAATCCCAATACTTACCAGTAAGACAGCCATAGTTAAAACTTTACACCAACAAATAATTAGTACCTAACAGCTTTATAGGATGTTTAAATGAAGCGGCAGTAATTTTCCAGAAATAAAAATTCAGAAAAGTGACAATTCTTTTTTTTTTTTCTTTGTCTTTCTGTTTTGGAAACTTGTATTATGATAAAATAAAACCAAAGCCTAATTTAGAATCTAAGATCTTTAGAGGAAGAATACAGTTTTACATATGCATCAACAGACTGAATGACTTTGTTCTTTTCCAGTTTATCAGTTAAGATGGGCTATGGCACCAAATCTCAGTGGCTTAACATGACAAAGTTTATTCTTCATGCATGCTAATACCTAATGTAAGGTAGCAGTGGGGATACTTGCCCAATGTATTCATTCAGGCAGGGACCAAAGCGAACAGAGGCACCATCTCAATACATGCTTCCAAAGCATAGAAAGGAAAGCCACACATATCACTTCTGTTCAATTTTCACAAATCTTTGGCAAAAGCAACTCAGACCAAAGCCTATATTCAAAAGGAGGATAGATATATTAGTCCATTTTCATACTGCTACAAAGAAATACCTGAGACTGGGTAATTTATAAAGAAAAAGAGGTTTAATAGACTCAGAGTTTCACATGGCCGGGAAGGTCTCACAATCATGGCAGAAAGCAAAAGAGGAGCAAAGGCATGTCTTACATGCTGGCAGGGAAGAGAGTGTGTGCAAGGGAACTGCTCTTTATAAAACCGTCAGCTCTTGTGAGACTTATTCACTATCAGGAGAATAGCATGGGAAAAACCACCCCTATGATTCAATTTCCTCCTACGGGGTCCCTCCCCATGACATGTGGGGATTATAAGAGCTACAATTCAAGATGAGATTTGGGTGGGGGCACAGCCAAACCATATCAGTAGAGATGTACAGTCCTACCACATGCCTGAAAAGCTACCTATTTCCAGTATTGAGGCAATAGTTTTACAAAATGTTTAATATTCCATATAGAGAAAACCTGAAATTATCAATAACAAAGTGAATAAATGAACAGTGGAAGAAAATCTTCTATTTTAATTAGAATCATAGATACTCATTTTCCCATTTGGGTCCCCTACTTACACATCAATCAATGAACAACTATAATAATAAGTGACAGAAATGGATTCTTACCCTGCCAGTACTGTGTGGGAGATGCTGGTATCCCGAGATCTAGTCTGGGAGCCCAGAAATGAAATGTTACTGACCATTGTATAACTAAAGGGAACTTGACCATGTTGTTCATAGACAGGAAGTTTTGCCTCTGCCCATTTGACACAGCCATTCTGATGCCATTGTTTTATCCAGGGAGATATAGACAGCTATTTTGACACATCTACTTTGACATAATCTTGTCAAAATTGCAAAGGCCAGATGTAATAATATTTTTTATTGTTGTTAAAATATGTAACAGACATTTCTAACCTTCCAAAGCCTTCCTTAACACCAGTATACACTGTAGCAAATCAGAGCAGAATAAAAACATTATTTGTGTATTATGTTTATTATGTAATAGTTATAAATTGTCACTGACCTTCATCCTATTATTGAATTTCTCTCCATTCTTTAATGTCAATTCCTCTCATGTGCTTGCTAGCACTTTCAAACATTCTCTACCCTCCTCATTCCATCCCAAAGTCAGCCCCTTCCTTGCTCCTCTTCACTGATGTTGTCTAGCCTCAGTATGTACAATCACTGAAAATTATTCATAATATATTTTTATCATCTGTAAATCCATGTTTTGCCGTGACAGGAGATTTTGTAAAATATTCATAATAATTGGTGCTCATTAAGTGTTGGACCAAAGATTGACAAAATGATTTCACAATTAACTCACAGGAATTTGAGAGCTACTCTTCTCAGATACTTACAGAGAGTTTTATTTTTGTATTCCCTCTTTACATTTTTGAGATTTTTCTATCACTTCTAACCTTTCCTTCTTTTGTAATGTATGTGTCCTTTATCTTTTCAATGTTAGACAGTGAGTTCCATCAACAAGCTCCCAAATGAAAATAACCCTTTTTAAATTTCATTTCTTTTTTTTTTTTTTTTTCCTGAGATGGAGTCTTGCTCTGCCACCCAGGCTGGAGTGCAATGGCACAATCTTAGCTCACTGCAACCTCCACCTCCCAGGTTCAAGTGATTCCCCTTCCTCAGCCTATCAAGTAGCTGGGATTAGCATGTGCCACCACGCCTGGCTAGTTTTTGTATTTTTAGTAGAGATGGGGTTTCACCATATTGGCCATGCTGGTCTCGAACTCCTGACCTCGTGATCCACCCGCCTCGGCCTCCCAAAGTGCTGGGATTGCAGACATGAGCCACTGCTCCCGGCCTGTTTGTTTCTAAAGTTGATAGATGCCTTGAACTAGGGGATCACTTATTATCATTATTTATTGACCTATTATGAAATGACTTAAGATGACATAAAAATAATGGAGCCTGACATTGTTCTTGATCGTGTATGTACGTGTGGCTGGTGAGTATGCACATAAGCAGCTCATAGATGGATAGATATACAGAGAGTAGACTCTTCCAACCAATTTTAAACTGGATGCAGTCTTTCAATTTTGTTGCCTTCTGAGACTTTAAATGTACATTTTAGTTGATAATAAAGCATCTTTATTATTTTTAAAAGGCGCTAAAAGAGTGGGATGGTGGTCAGAGGTAAGTATCAGAAATGCACATTTCAAAACATTACCTAATAATGAATAACAGAGTTTTAAATAAGGGGAAAAAATAGCAGTGGGACAGAGGCCAGGAATGAAATGTACACCGCCTTTGTGTACATTACTCATAAGTATATAAATGAACTTAGTTAATTTGTTGTTATACGTTAAAATAACTTAAAGTCAAAATTTCTGCTTCAAATTGTCAAAATGTGGTTTATATTTCCCAAGATTGTATATCTGAATAACTATTCTATTTATTTCAAATGATCTGCAGACTAACCTCAATGTGTAATGCACTGTGCTTAAGCATTTTAGAATAGATTAGAAAAAAACACAGAACTTGACCTAAAGATCTCTCCAACTGAAAAGATAGGTATGGTTAGTACCAGTGAGGGCAGAGAGTCACTAGCCCTGGATGATGGCTCTTGGACTTCAGAGAAGGGAAAGCTAATTTAACAGACTTAGGCCGGTGATTTAGAAGTCCACGGTTTCAAAAAGAAATGCATATCCATTCTTACGTATGACTATCCTTTGGAGGTTGGACTTGGGTTCATCATTCCGAAAAATTTGAAAGCTGAAACCACCAGGCACGTTTAAGTGTGAATTCCCCCAATTTATTTTCTGAGCATGCAAAATTTGATCTTCAAAATATCAAATGTGTGCAGAAGACACTCTGTGCTGAGATGCACGCATCTGTTGAAGTGCCAACTGGTCTGGCTAAAGAAAGAACAGCTGCCTGAGTCTTCAGGCAGAGATGGGTTGGAGACATCTCAGCCTCCAAGGCTAGTTGACTTAAAACATGGTCGGTAAGAAGAAAAGCCTCACCCTTATCCTGCGCCTTCAGCATCTACATCTGTTTCCTAAGTTCTCAGTGAACAGCTTGCTCCTGTTTCTTCACAGAAAATGTAAATAATCAGCATTTTCCAAATAGCAGCTTCATGGTACCTGCCAAACAGAGGCCATGTATTTAGCATGTATTTACTAAGACAAGCTTTCTTTCCATCATGGGCCTGAACAGAGTGTTCTACTCTGCTAGGTAGACACCTGGAGATTCATGCTTCAATTGCATTGCCAGGTATGCTACTTTTTGCTGTTATTCTCTTGTATGTCATTGTCCAAAATGTGTATGTGTATATATATATATGTGTGTATATATATATAAAAAACATGTTACGTAAGTAAAGGGTGAGTTGTGGAGAGAAAGAGTTTCAATAGATTCTATAATTAGGTTTTCTATCTACTAGGTTTTATTAGGTTATAAAAGTGAGCTCCATAATTAAGATTCTGTGGTCATCCCTCTTAAGGACTCAGTATAATATTTGTTGAATATGGTTGAAGTTCACAATTTGTATCATGGAAATGCATCCTTGGAAAAGTATGTAAATAAAGTCATTCTAAACATCTTAATCCTAGGCAAAATTGTAAAGTAGGTTCATGTTTTATCTTCAATGATGTCTTTTTTCTCTAAATTCTTTCTTCATTAGATTCTAATTTTTTGAATTCCCACACCAGTGGGAAAACTAGTGTCTCCTGATGCCCCCATCCCTCCAGTAATAGGGGGGAAAAAAAAAAGCTACTCTGATAAATTCTCACATTCAGCAAGTTTACTAGTCCTAAACAACAATGGGAACACAATGGATTGCTTCTGTCAAGTTGCCTATAGTCTAGTGAGGGCAACAGATACGTAAACAACACCTCCTCTCTACAATTACAGCCTATACTAATCAGTCTTACAATAAAAGGAAGCTCAAGTTGTAGCTGGAATACATGGGGCATCAGTTACCCAGACTCTTTAGACAGAGTTCTGCAATTGGTGACAATTATTTTGAATCGTGACAAAAAGATGATATCAAAGCAAAAAAATGGGTTTATTCTAAGCAGAGGCAACAGCATGTGCACAGTCACAGAAATGAAAAAGGAGATGACCATCAGGAGTGTAACCCCTCCCAACATGGGTTCACCTAAAGCCAGGTAGAGCCAACTGGAGCCCAAATCACAGATTCTGACCTGTGGTTCTGGGCTCCACACACTACAGACAGGCCAGACACATAGTCCTGACCTCAGTCACTCTAATGCCCCCTAAGAGTTTTTTTGTCGGGGCGGAGCAAGATGGCCGAATAGGAACAGCTCCAGTCTCCAACTGCCAGCGCCAGCGACACAGAAGACCGGTGATTTCGGCATTTTCAACTGAGGTACTGGGTTCATCTCACCGGGGAGTGCCGGACGATCGGTGCTGGTCAGCTGCTGCAGCCCGACCAGCGAGAGCTGAAGCAGGGCGAGGCATTGCCTCACCTGGGAAGCGCAAGGGGGAAGGGAATCCCTTTTCCTAGCCAGGGGAACTGAGACACATAACACCTGGAAAATCGGGTAACTCCCACCCCAATACTGCGCTTTAAGCAAACAGGCACACCAGGAGATCATATCCCACACCTGGCCGGGAGGGTCCCACACCCACGGAGCCTCCCTCATTGCTAGCACAGCAGTCTGTGATCTACCGGCAAGGCAGCAGCGAGGCTGGGGGAGGGGCGCCCGCCATTGCTGAGGCTTAAGTAGGTAAACAAAGCTGCTGGGAAGCTNNTGAAAACCATGACACGAGAAATACGTGACAAATGCACAAGCTTCAGTAACCGACTCGATCAACTGGAAGAAAGAGTATCAGCGATTGAGGATCAAATGAATGAAATGAAGCGAGAAGAGAAACCAAAAGAAAAAAGAAGAAAAAGAAATGAACAAAGCCTGCAAGAAGTATGGGATTATGTAAAAAGACCAAATCTACGTCTGATTGGGGTGCCTGAAAGTGAGGGGGAAAATGGAACCAAGTTGGAAAACACTCTTCAGGATATCATCCAGGAGAACTTCCCCAACCTAGTAGGGCAGGCCAACATTCAAATCCAGGAAATCCAGAGAACGCCACAAAGATACTCCTCGAGAAGAGCAACTCCAAGACACATAATTGCCAATTCACCAAAGTTGAAATGAAGGAAAAAATCTTAAGGGCAGCCAGAGAGAAAGGTCAGGTTACCCACAAAGGGAAGCCCATCAGACTAACAGCAGATCTCTCGGCAGAAACTCTATAAGCCAGAAGAGAGTGGGGGCCAATATTCAACATTCTTAAAGAAAAGGCCGGGCGTGGTGGCTCAAGCCTGTAGTCCCAGCACTTTGGGAGGCCGAGACGGGCGGATCACGAGGTCAGGAGATCGAAACTATCCTGGCTAACATGGTGAAACCCCGTCTCTACTAAAAAATACAAAAAAATAGCCGGGCGAGGTGGCGGGCGCCTGTAGTTCCAGCTACTCCGGAGGCTGAGGCAGGAGAATGGCGAGAACCCGGGAGGCGGAGCTTGCAGTGAGCTGAGATCCGGCCACTGCACTCCAGCCTGGGTGACAGAGCAAGACTCCGTCTCAAAAAAAAAAAAAAAAAAGAATTTTAAACCCAGAATTTCATATCCAGCCAAACTAAGTTTCATAAGTGAAGGAGAAATAAAATCCTTTACAGATAAGCAAATGCTTAGAGATTTTGTCACCACTAGGCCTGCCTTACAAGAGACCCTGAAGGAAGCACTAAACATGGAAAGGAACAACCAGTACCAGCCATTGCAAAAACATGCCAAAATGTAAAGACCATCGAGGCTAGGAAGAAACTGCATCAACTAACGAGCAAAATAACCAGTTAATATCATAATGGCAGGATCAAGTTCACACATAACAATCTTAACCTTAAATGTAAATGGACTAAATGCTCCAATGAAAAGACACAGACTGGCAAACTGGATAAAGAGTCAAGACCCATCAGTCTGCTGTATTCAGGAGACCCATCTCAGACGCAGAGACATACATAGGCTCAAAATAAAGGGATGGAGGAAGATTTACCAAGCAAATGGAGAACAAAAAAAAGCGGGGGTTGCAATACTAGTCTCTGATAAAACAGACTTTAAACCATCAAAGATCTAAAGAGACAAAGAAGGCCATTACATAATGGTAAAGGGATCAATTCAACAGGAAGAGCTAACTATCCTAAATATATATGCACCCAATACAGGAGCACCCAGATTCATAAAGCAAGTCCTTAGAGACTTACAAAGAGACTTAGACTCCCATACAATAATAATGGGAGACTTCAACACTCCACTGTCAACATTAGACAGATCAACGAGACAGAAAGTTAACAAGGATATCCAGGAATTGAACTCATCTCTGCAGCAAGCAGACCTAATAGACATCTATAGAACTCTCCACCCCAAATCAACAGAATATACATTCTTCTCAGCACCACATCGTACTTACTCCAAAATTGACCACGTAATTGGAAGTAAAGCACTCCTCAGCAAATGTACAAGAACAGAAATTATAACAAACTGTCTCTCAGACCACAGTGCAATCAAACTAGAACTCAGGACTAAGAAACTCAATCAAAACCGCTCAACTACATGGAAACTGAACAACCTGCTCCTGAATGACTACTGGGTACATAACGAAATGAAGGCAGAAATAAAGATGTTCTTTGAAACCAATGAGAACAAAGATACAACATACCAGAATCTCTGGGACACATTTAAAGCAGTGTGTAGAGGGAAATTTATAGCACTAAATGCCCACAAGAGAAAGCAGGAAAGATCTAAAATTGACACTCTAACATCGCAATTAAAAGAACTAGAGGAGCAAGAGCAAACACATTCGAAAGCTAGCAGAAGGCAAGAAATAACTAAGATCAGAGCAGAACTGAAGGAGATAGAGACACAAAAAACCCTCCAAAAACTCAATGAATCCAGGAGTTGGTTTTTTGAAAAGATCAACAAAATTGACAGACCACTAGCAAGACTAATAAAGAAGAAAAGAGAGAAGAATCAAATCGACGCAATTAAAAATGATAAAGGGGATATCACCACCGACCCCACAGAAATACAAACTACCATCAGAGAATACTATAAACACCTCTACGCAAATAAACTGGAAAATCTAGAAGAAATGGATAATTTCCTGGACACTTACACTCTTCCAAGACTAAACCAGGAAGAAGTTGAATCCCTGAATAGACCAATAGCAGGCTCTGAAATTGAGGCAATAATTAATAGCCTACCAACCAAAAAAAGTCCAGGACCAGATGGATTCACAGCTGAATTCTACCAGAGGTACAAGGAGGAGTTGGTACCATTCCTTCTGAAACTATTCCAATCAATAGAAAAAGAGGGAATCCTCCCTAACTCATTTTATGAGGCCAACATCATCCTGATACCAAAGCCTGCCAGAGACACAACAAAAAAAGAGAATTTTAGACCAATATCCCTGATGAACATTGATGCAAAAATCCTCAATAAAATACTGGCAAACCGGATTCAGCAACACATCAAAAAGCTTATCCACCATGATCAAGTGGGCTTCATCCCTGGGATGCAAGGCTGGTTCAACATTCGCAAATCAATAAACATAATCCAGCATATAAACAGAACCAAAGACAAGAACCACATGATTATCTCAATAGATGCAGAAAAGGCTTTTGACAAAATTCAGCAGCCCTTCATGCTAAAAACGCTCAATAAATTCGGTATTGATGGAACGTACCTCAAAATAATAAGAGCTATTTATGACAAACCCACAGCCAATATCATACTGAATGGGCAAAAACTGGAAAAATTCCCTTTGAAAACTGGCACAAGACAGGGATGCCCTCTCTCACCACTCCTATTCAACATAGTGTTGGAAGTTCTGGCTAGGGCAATCAAGCAAGAGAAAGAAATCAAGGGTATTCAGTTAGGAAAAGAAGAAATCAAATTGTCCCTCTTTGCAGATGACATGATTGTATATATAGAAAACCCCATTGTCTCAGCCCAAAATCTCCTTAAGCTGATAAGCAACTTCAGCGAAGTCTCAGGATACAAAATTAATGTGCAAAAATCACAAGCATTCTTATACACCAGTAACAGACAAACAGAGAGCCAAATCAGGAATGAACTTCCATTCACAATTGCTTCAAAGAGAATCAAATACCTAGGAATCCAACTTACAAGGGATGTAAAGGACCTCTTCAAGGAGAACTACAAACCACTGCTCAGTGAAATCAAAGAGGACACAAACAAATGGAAGAACATACCATGCTCATGGATAGGAAGAATCAATATCGTGAAAATGGCCATACTGCCCAAGGTGATTTATAGATTCAATGCCATCCCCATCAAGCTACCAATGAGTTTCTTCACAGAATTGGAAAAAACTGCTTTAAAGTTCATATGGAACCAAAAAAGAGCCCGCATCTCCAAGACACTCCTAAGTCAAAAGAACAAAGCTGGAGGCATCACGCTACCTGACTTCAAACTATACTACAAGGCTACAGTAACCAAAACAGCATGGTACTGGTACCAAAACAGAGATATAGACCAATGGAACAGAACAGAGTCCTCAGAAATAATACCACACATCTACAGCCATCTGATCTTTGACCAACCTGAGAAAAACAAGAAATGGGGAGAGGATTCCCTATTTAATAAATGGTGCTGGGAAAATTGGCTAGCCATAAGTAGAAAGCTGAAACTGGATCCTTTCCTTACTCCTTATACGAAAATTAATTCAAGATGGATTAGAGACTTAAATGTTAGACCTAATACCATAAAAATCCTAGAGGAAAACCTAGGTAGTACCATTCAGGACATAGGCATGGGCAAAGACTTCATGTCTAAAACACCAAAAGCAATGGCAGCAAAAGCCAAAATTGACAAATGGGATCTCATTAAACTAAAGAGCTTCTGCACAGCAAAAGAAACTACCATCAGAGTGAACAGGCAACCTACAGAATGGGAGAAAATTTTTGCAATCTACTCATCTGACAAAGGGCTAATATCCAGAACCTACAAAGAACTCCAACAAATTTACAAGAAAAAAACAAACAACCCCATCAAAAAGTGGGCAAAGGATATGAACAGACATTTCTCAAAAGAAGACATTCATACAGCCAACAGACACATGAAAAAATGCTCATCATCACTGGCCATCAGAGAAATGCAAATCAAAACCACAATGAGATACCATCTCACACCAGTTAGAATGGCGATCATTCAAAAGTCAGGAAACAACAGGTGCTGGAGAGGATGTGGAGAAATAGGAACACTTTTACACTGTTGGTGGGATTGTAAACTAGTTCAACCATTATGGAAAACAGTATGGCGATTCCTCAAGGATCTAGATCTAGATGTACCATATGACCCAGCCATCCCATTACTGGGGATATACCCAAAGGATTATAAATTATGCTGCTATAAAGACACATGCACACGCATGTTTATTGCAGCACTATTCACAATAGCAAAGACTTGGAATCAACCCAAATGTCCATCAGTGACAGATTGGATTAAGAAAATGTGGCACATATACACCATGGAATACTATGCAGCCATAAAAAAGGATGAGTTTGTGTCCTTTGTAGGGACATGGATGCAGCTGGAAACCATCATTCTTAGCAAACTATCACAAGAACAGAAAACCAAACACCGCATGTTCTCACTCATAGGTGGGAACTGAACAATGAGATCACTTGGACTCAGGAAGGGGAACATCACACACCGGGGCCTATCATGGGGAGGGGGGAGGGGGGAGGGATTGCATTGGGAGTTATACCTGATGTAAATGACGAGTTGATGGGTGCAGCACACCAACATGGCACAAGTATACATATGTAACAAACCTGCACGTTATGCACATGTACCCTACAACTTAAAGTATAATAATAATAAATAAATTTTTTTAAAAAAGAGTTTTTTTGTCCTAGAAAATCCACAAATTCTTCATGCTCCACCTCACTGATTAAATTAAAATTAAGCCCACTATTAGCAGTATTTGAATTCTTTGTATGATCAGCATATCAAAAATAGGAAAATTGAATAATGATACAAGAATAATAAACATTTCCGAGTACCATGGCAGGCACTGTTTATAGAATGTACACGTATTAACATTTTAATCCTCACGACCCGACAAAGTAGGTGTGTTGATTATCCATTTTGTGAGGCGTGAAGAGATGGTGCTGATAAGAGGTGTAACTGGCATACTGAGCCCGGCACCAACCTCCCACACCTCAGAGCACACATCATTTCTCTGCTTTGAGCTGAGGTTTCCAGGATCATATGCTTGGATGCTATTCACTGCCTGATCCCCAAATTCTAACTCTAGACTTCCTGATGGCAACAGAAGGAGCAAATATAGACTTCAGAACATTAGGTTTTATTCCTATTTTCAGAAATTAACCCACGCCAGCCTCACAATGTCCCTAGAGAGATATGTACCATTGTCCCATTTTGTAAATGGAAAACCACTGCAGGTTTCTAAGCAGGAGAGGAACAAAATCAAGTTTGCACTATGCAAAGATCATTCCAGCTACAGCGTACAGAATGGAATAAAGAGATGGAAGGGTGAGTGTGAGGAGATGGGTTAAGAGGCTGTTGCAGTGAGGGGTGTGAGAGATGATGGTGGCTGGGCCCCAGGTGGTGGCAGTGAAAAGGAGAGAAATGAGCATATTCAAGAGCCCTTTAGGAAGGGAACCCTCAGTTCATCCTCCAAACAGCAGCAAGATTTGGAAGGCAAGTCAGATAACAACTGTCCTCAATTTAAATCCTTTCAAAGGCTTCCTGGTGCCCTTGGGATGAAATCTGGAATCATTTCCAACAAGACTGTCTCCGGGACTCTCTGGTGTCTACATTGCCAGCCCCTGGCTCTCTGTTTCCATGTTTTTCACGTGTTAGTTCCTCTGCCTGAAGCCCTCTTCTGACAACTTCCACACTGAGGGCTCCTCCTTGTTTTTTAAGCCTCAGCTTAAATATACCCTCCTCCCAGCAAACTTCCTGGACCATCCCATCTAAGTAAGTACCACAGTATTGCCTACCTCAATGCCTTATCCTTTCCTTTCTCAGGCCTTAGAGCAATTTTTCATCATTTGTCTGTTTCTCATTTATTACCTATTGTTTGTCATGAGAAAAGTAAGATCATGCGAGCAGGAGACCTATCTGCCTTGTTCATCTAGCACAGTGCCTGCCCTGCCATGTAGGGAGTTCTCAGTAAATAAACTTACCAAATTCACAAAGCAATATGTATGGACAGCTTGGGAAGCTTCCATTTTCTAGCAGGCAGAGTTGGCTGGGTGATGGTGACCTTCTCCAAAGATGAGGTTTGGTGGAAAATAGTCAGATTTTAGGTCCAGAAGCTATGTGTTAAACATCCCTGAGATTTTTCCAAGAAGCTAACAAGATGAAATGGCCTATAAATTTTCAGACAACATGTACAGCTTGCTAAATCGTCTTTTTACTGTATTGTCTGTTAAACCCATATTTTTGTTTCAATTTCTTAAAAGTTGCCAGCACCATGAAAAGCCGCCATATTAACTAGATGATCAAAATAGCAAAAGGTCAAATTGAGCTGCATTTTGATTACCAAGGAGATTTTTCTGATTACTAAGGGAGAGACCCTAAGGGATAGATACAGTTTTAATTAGTTATTAAATTATTTCCTTTTACATTCTGGAGAACTTTCTATTTGAAATCCCACTTCCAGTGATTAATCTTTATCATTCTCCATAGAAGCCAATGTTTAGAAAATTGTATAATCCCTATATTCTAACTCAGGAAATTGAAGCAGGATGAGATTACCCTGGCAAAGAAAGAGAGTGATTTTATGGCTGAGTTGGTTTCAAATTCAGACTATATCCCAGGCTTTCAACACTCTACTAATGAACTGTGTACTATTTTCATTTCTGTTTGCTTACATGAGTATTCACCAAGCCACCAGCACCATGTAAGATTAGTATCCAAGCTACAAAGTCTTCTCAAATTGCTAACACCAGACATAGTTCAGACTTTAAATACCAGGAAGCAACTGGGAACAGCTGCTTTTGAATCAGACATAAATCTAAGCAATGCTGCAATATAGCAAAAGGGGAAAAAAGACCTTGTCTCATTAAATAGCTAACAGGAGAGTGTATCTGATAGTAAAATCTTGGCAGAACATAAAATACCTGTTTACTGCCAAAATCTAGTCACACAACATTAAGGTTACCTATTTAAGCACAGAGCACTGGCTTCTCATCATATATAATTCTATCAAGGAGTCTCCCTCATTGCCTTTAGAGTGGGTAAAAGCATGACTGCCAAGATAACCAGGACCCATCCTCACAGGAATTTATAGATAAAAATTAATTTCTCAAACGGTGTCCAAAAGCAAATCAGTGACTAATGGAGACTATCGAGCAAAAGCATAACCAACCTCCTGGAGCCTGTAGCAGCCAAAGCTTTTGAATAATTTTCCAGGGCAGCGCCTTAGTGGAGAACATAGACAAAATCCCATCTGGGTGTTATCAATAGGAACTATACAAACATGGTCTGTGTATTTTTTTTTTCTTCTTTTTCACGGCCCTCCTCCAATTATTGTATTTGGGTGTCTTCAGTTTGTTATAGCGCAACCAACTCATGACCAGAAAAAAAAAAAAAGTGTGTGTGTGTGTGTGTGTGCATATATATATGCATATGTGTGTGTGTGTGTGTAAAAAGCTATGTGCGTGTGTGTGTATGTGTGTGTGTATATATATACACCCCCTTTTTTTTTTAATTTTACACAGCCAAAAGATAATTTCAAGAACAATCCTGGGGAAAAATATCCCATGGGATATTTGTAATCAAGTAGCACAACATTTCTGATATAAATATTGCATAGGGACTGCCATGAAAATAACCCATTAAGTAAAATATTCCAAAATCGAATCTAATAAAGCTGGATAGAAAAATCCATTCTTCTGCTTTGGCATTGAATGTATAATAAAACCAGGGAAATGTTCGTATGCCATTAAACTCGACAAGCCCAGGGTAATCCAGAACATTCACAGAAAAGCACAGTAAGAAATGGGAAAATGAAAGGGTGATAGCATTCTGCCATGGCCACGACTAATAGATCTACCTTCAAATAAAAGAAAAAGAAAATCAATTCAGTTAGAAAGATGTCAGGATGGAGCAATTATTCATGGCTAATTACTTCTTAAAAGATGATGACAATGGGTTAGTTTTCCCTGATATTGATGAAGGAAAACCTTTGGGGAAATCATTTGCAAAGGTTAGCAAGGATATGAATTATTCTCTGGTATGTTGGAAGGCAAAGAAGAGGGAAGAATAAGTAAAATACTAGTACAGCCTAGTGAAGGTCATCAAGACAACTGAGCTGATACTATGAATTACCGTTTTCTAAAATCCAAACCTGTCATCAATGTGTCTCACAGTGAATTATTTCCTAGAAAAGATGATTTGTTATGAAATGTTCAGTAACTCACCAGACAAATGACTTTAAATAATTGTATTCAGTAGTACATTGTGAAAGCCAAGATTAGATGTAGTTGTTCTACCTATAAATTAAGAATCCTTTTGAAGCAATTACTATAGCACAATTTTAATGTGTGTTCTTGGCTTTGGCCTTAGAAAAGGTGGTTGTGTGTTTAGTGACACCTGCTCACAGAATTCACCTAAAAAGAAAAAAAAATGGTGGTTTTTGCAGGCAGTCTTTGAATATAGGTCAATTATAGATTATAGCCTAGAGCTCTGATCAAAGACCATGCATATTTGTAAGAAATGAGCAGACTGTGGCATATTTGGTCCATTCATTTTCATCATCAAAAGCACCTATAACTAACAAGAGGAGATGCATATCAAAGAAAGCCTTTCCCCTTGGTATGGTGAAGCAGGAGCTGCCTACTGTACACCAAGATTTTAAAGCAACCCCTATTTAAACTCTCTCTCCAAAATACATACACAGTTGGCTCTCTGTAGCCATGGGATCCACATCTGTGGCCGCAACCCACTACATATTGAAAATATTCAGGAAAAACACAGACGGTTGTATCTGTAATAAACATGTATAAATTTTTTTCTTGTAATTATTCCCTAAACAATGCAAAAGAACAACTATTTACATAGCCTTTACATTGTATTAGGTCTTATAGATAATCTAAAGATGATTTAAAGTGTATGGGAGGATGTGAGCATGTTATATGCAAATACTACACCATTTTATATAAGAGACTTGAGCATCTGTTGATTTTGGTATCCTCAGGGGATCCTGGAACCAATCCTCCATGGATACTGAAGGGCAACTGTATATGTATATAAATGGATTTGCATATACTAATGTGTATCTATGAGCTCATATTTAAGGCCATGTGTTACCCCCAGACAAAAATACATGCCACTGAGAACCATTAATAATGGCTGATGTACAGACACACTTTGAGCAGAAAACATGTGTATATTTGCTCTTGTCTAAAGTGCAGTGAACAAAATAAAGATCATTAGCTAGTACTGTTTAGTCATCCAGTCTTTGACACTAAACTTGAGTCAGTTACTGAGACAACAGGGTTAATTCCCACTTGCACAGAAATTTATTTTTCCTGACTTGCTGAAATCACAGCTGCAAATCCTAGTTTGAAAACCAGTTAAATGATTTCATCTTTCATTGGGCATTTTACTAGTCTCCCTTCTGTCCTGTTATTTCCTACTACTTCAGGTTGACTAAGCAGTTCCCTGACCTTCCCAGCTAACCCCAGCACTCTGCAGCTTTCGCCTGAAGCAGTTTTAATTGTGTCAGTTCCTCTACCTGCAGTGCTGTCTCTCCCTGCTCTCCCTTATAGATCTCTTATAGACCAATACATACCTCTACTCTTGGTTACCATAGCTTATTTATACCTCATTTATCAAGCACAAGCCAGGAAGCCTTCTCTGACTGCAGCAGCCCACAGTGAGCTCACCATTCTCTGGCAGTCCATACTGTCAGACTTCACATTCTCTTACTACCTCATGTGATTATTTGTCTTTAATAATTATGTCAGTTATAAACCACTTGAAAGCAGGCCAGTGCATAACACATCTCTGTGTCCTTAAAAATAATAGCATCATATCTCATTTATAGTAGGTGGTCACAATATATTTTGATTCATGAATGGATTGATTTTCAATGGCCTTCAATGTTTCTCCAGATTTTATGTGGGCAAATTAGCTTATAAGCAGATGGCATGCATATAAGCAATTGGATGAATTTTTGTTAACCATAACATACATGCCAAAATTCTACATCATGATGTTACTGGATAATAGAATTACTCTTAATTAAGTCAATAATATGAAAAACAAAATGTAGAAAACAGTCGTTTTTATCTTAGCTAAAATTTGCCCTTGTTGAGATCATTGTTTTAAGTTCAGAAATTCAGTGATCAAGAAAATGGTAACTCCAAGTTAATTTTCCTTTCATTGTTCTTATTTGAAAATGTTCATTCATTGCTTTTCAGAAAAGCTATTCAGAAAGAGGAAAAGTTGAAGACAGAAGCTGAATAAAGAAGTCTTTCAATGGAAGATACCTGCAATGAAACAACTCTTGCCTTCTTTTTAAAAACACTTCTAGAAATGGGGGGGAAAAATGAAGAAACAGATGGAGAAGGTGTCAGACTCTAACACTCTCAAGCCAGAATATAGAGTACAGTATAATGAAACAACAAAGTCCACTTGCTAAGTCTTAGCAAACATTTCTGAAAACATCCATTAGCCTCTTTTTCCTTTGAATATGTGACTGTTCTGCCAGAGTGTTGCTTCTTAGCTGGACATTTTACTTCAACAAAGAGAAAGAAAACCCTCCTTTTACCATCTTAACAGAATCAAGACATTAATGGGATCAAATTTTCATGGTCCAGAAGGATTCCAATAACTGATTTTCTATCCTCAGCTGTGTAAGGGAATTCACCATGTCTATTTGTTCATGCGTATTATAAACATTTTCAACATCTTTTGTGAAAATTTCATTATAACCAGCTAAGGGCATTGGGTTTTCAAACCTCTGGAAGTGTTAAGAAGAGTTTGGGTAGACTCTCTTCTGAATAAAAGAATGATTACTCTGATCGTTCTTCCTAAGGAATATTTTAAGATTATGAATGCATTGTATCATGTGCATTTAACTCAACTCTACTTTTTTATGAGCATCTAGTGGCTCTTAAAAACACAATAAAATTTGATCTAAAAGTCCACAAAAACTCAGATAAGAGAAAATTACCTATTTCTGAATCCTCTTTGGAGAATGTTTTAGAGAGTTTGAAAAAGGACATTGATGGATTCCTGCAGGAGGAAGTTTAAGAAGTAATAATATCTGAGCTGGGTGGAAAAAAAACAAAAAGATGCTGAAGTGTTTCCAGTGTATTCTGCTGATGCTTTAAGTTCTGCACTGTAGTAATTGGAATGGGATTTCATTACGAGAAGTTTTTACCCAATCACACCAACTGCATCCTTGTAAGAGTGATGGAGACTAAGCGTACCTGTGATGACCATTACCATAAGTCTCCAGGGAAACAACTCAGGAAGTTATCAAAGCTATAAAAGTATAAAGGAAAAGCATAACATGCTGCCAACAAGCCCAACACTCCAAAATACTTGAAGCTTTAAAATAAAATAAATAAATAACTTACAGAATTCCACCTAAACAATCATGAAAAAAAAGAGGCTTTCTTTTGAAGATTTTAATACTACAAACAACACATTTCCCTTGAGAAATATTACTCATACTTTTTTCTTCAAAGAATATACAGATTTAGTAAGATTGTCAAATACAGTGCAGTTGAAAGTTTAGATACAGTTAAAATTAGCCATCAAAGCAGATAATTCTTTCTATTGTAAGTTATTTAAATATAATAATTATTTGTGCTTCTTTTGTGTTTCTATTTCAGCTTCCAGAGGTGTGTATCTAAATAATACTTGGACAAGACATTTAATAGAAATCTGTTATATACGATGGCAAAATTCTCAACTCCAAGCTCTACACCTGGGATGCACATTTTCCTTCTTGTCCAGGGCTGTCTTTGAAATTCGTAGGCTCTTCATGCAATGTGATAAGTGGTTTAAGGGCAAAAGGTGGCGTTAGCTGGTGGATCTTTTTTCTAGCCTTTTTAGTGGTCTTCAGGCCAACAATCTGAGAGGCTGTCTCCTGTTTTAAAGTTCCTGCTTAGTGAAGAAAGATGGAGTGCCCTAAATCTTTACTCCCATAGGCAAGGGGATGTGCAGACCAGTACAGCAACCTCAAGCCTGCCTTCTTCAGAGCAGGACTTTCCCAGCTTCTGCCATATTTCTCTCAGGGCTTAATGGCATTGGTCAAGCCTAAACCACTCTGGTTCTAGCTAGAATTGACCAACAGTGGACCAAGAACATCTGGTTTGTACCTCCTAACTTGACTTACTATGTGAGGTAAGAAAACCGAAGTTAACTATTGCTAGCAGAGTGCAAAGACAAATGAGAGAACAAAGGTGAGAGGGGTAATTTTTAAAACTTCAACTAGCAGGTGGTTCTGAGTATTTATTTTATAGTAAATACAGCAGACTCCTGTTGTCTGCCTAACCCACATCTTCAGCAGAACCGAAGCTCTGCTCTTGACGGTCAAGGAAGGCAGAGGCCCTCTTCTCTCCCAGAAAAGAGAGAGAACCCTGCCTAAGGAAGAGGGAGGAGGACAAGGACAGATCTGTACATCCCTGGAACTCTCTGAGCCCAGAGTTCATTCCTTCTCCATTTTTAGAGTATTCTTCCTCTTTAAATATGCATATTCTATCCTCAGTTGCTTTGTTCCCACTCCAATAACTCTCCTCGGGAAAAGTCTGAACCCTTAGCTCCAATGATCAGGGAGGATTCAGTTTTTGTGAAGGCAGAAATTTACACAATTTTGAAAAAGAACGCAAAGTTGCCAATACGAAATTAGGTATGAAAGTGAAGGTTTACTAAGAATAAGAAAAGAAAACACAACACATTAGTGGGTAGGTCATGGCTGGTCCTAAGTGCTACCCACCAGGCCCCTTCTACCATCAGAGGATTTAGACCAGGGCTGCCACTGCTACCAAAACTACGACGCCTACCCTCACTCCCACTGTATTGATTTCCATTTTCACACAATTGTGCTTTAGAAAATTTCCCCTTTTGCAAATAAGGTGCCTAGTCAGTTGAGAGATTTAACTAATGCTTATGGGTCTTTTGTGCAATATTTCATTAAGCTGTTGTATATCCTGTTTGATAACTACAAAAGGAAATGAACACAGCTATTACAATTTAAAAAAAAATCTTTCGGACATATCTTTATTTTCTTTTTTCCAAGGATTGTCTTTTATTTTACATACATTTCTAAATTACAACCACATGTAAAAATGAATTTTATTTTAAAGACTCACCATTGCTCTGTAAAATGCACATAGATTTGCAAGATAGATAAAACATAGACTACAAATTGCTCTCAGTAGTTAAAATTCAATTGCATTGATGAAATTATGGGAAAAGGTTCATTTTCTGGTGCTGTCTTTGGGGTTTTTTGAAATCCTGGGTGCTGGCTTACTCACTAATTTGGTAATTTGCAATAGGCTTCCCAGTCATTAGTGCAAATTAGCAAGGTTTAGCTATAATGTGAATATTAATATCTTCATTTAGAACCATTCCACGTGCTTTCTCCTGGTTTCTAAGGACAAGTTGTTTTTTGAAACCTTGGAGAACGGCTATACAAAATACATGAATATGATGTTTATGAAAAGGTATTTGGTAGCCAATGCATTATTTTTCATCTCATATGAATAAAATGTCAGTGACTTTGGTAATATTGTGTTTCCAAAGCCCCAAAGACTGACAGACAGCTTCATGCACATATTGTGCTATATTAAAGGAATATTGGTCCTTGGCTAGAAAGGATTTTCTAGCCCAGTCTGAGCAATAACCACTTGATCACACATCTCGCTGGAGTCTAAGCTCCTGATAGCAGAATATATGCCTCTCATTTGATGGCTCCAAGCCCTCACTCAGCATTCTGCACAGTCACTGGGGCTGTGTGCCTTCAGCTACATGACCTCTGGGGCATGTTGAAGAAATGTTGCCTTCTGTCCATGACCCTTTTAAGACCCTTTAATGTCTTCCAAAGTTGTCACCATGGCGCTCTCTTGCTTTCATAATTCTCCCTGACAACCACTCCTCCTCAATGCCTGCTTTCACTGTAGTGCTATAATTTAAGTGCATGCCACAGACTTCCACTGTCAGTGTATTTTTTCCTAATAGAACAACACTGGAATTTTTCTTACAAATACACAAAAACTACTAACTCACAGATTTCTTAAGGATAACCTTCTCAGCCTAGTACCTAGTCTTGTTTCGCCCGACTCTGGCCTCAGAGAATTCCAATGCTTTCTCCCCATTTCTTCCCTAAATGTGGCATTATTTCAATTTAACACTTGTAATCAATCAGCTTTCAGGCAAGAATGATCACATGAAACAATATCCTCATGAAAAAGAAAGATAAATTTACCAGCTGAGACCTCCAAACAAGACAGTAAGATGGATGGGGGCATGAGAAATCAGAGTTCCTTATTTTTCTGAATTAAATCACCTTAAACTTATGGTTCTAATATTCCTGAAAGAATATTGAGGTTTAGATTTGAATCTCTGCTCTGACACATCTCAAAAACTCAGTTTCCCTTAATTATAAAATGAGGATAAATAATATGATCTCACAAGGCTATAGTAAGCCCTAGAAAGAACTATATGTAAAATACTTAGCACACAGCCTGGTGCATAGTTGAGCCTAAATAGATAGTGATGTTATTGTCTTAACTAAATGTATTATTTATGAGGTATGTGCCTGATTGTCCACTCTGGTCCTTACTGGGGCCCTGGGGTTGACTACTAGTGAAATACTCATTGACAAGGTTGGGCTCCTAATCCAAGAAGGATTCTGAGAGTAGCACGTGTACAAAGAGGCAGAGAGGCAAGCCAACTCTGGATTCTTTCAGAAATTCTAAGACTCAAAAAACAAGAGATTGTCCATACTGAATTCAAAGGGCCAAGTGCAGGAAATGTTAGGGACAAGATGTAAGAGTCAGGATGGAGATGAAGTCAGAACAAGAACAGATGGGGCACAGGTGACAGCCATCCTGCACCTCAAATGCAGGTGCCCATTTGCAGCTCACTCCTCTCAGCCAGTGAACATGTGGCTCTTGGATAGGTAGGGCAGGTGTAAAGGGACCAAAATGGGACAGAGAACATAGAATATAAGTGATAAGAATGCTTTCAGCCTATTTTTTTAAATGCTGCATAAATACATTTCTAATACTACCACCTTTGGAAAATACCTGTCTTCAAAGCCTATCTACCTGAAAGACCACATTTTCTATAGACCAGCAGTTCTATTTCCTGAAAATCCCACACGTGCTACCCAAAGTCACATTCCCTGCTGTGCAGAGGCAGCCAACAGATCCAACAGCTGTGTACACTTGAACTGTGTGGCAAAATGACCCTGTTGGGGCAGAGGGCTCTGTAGAGCATCCCTCAGAATCGCCTCGGCATGCCCTTTCCAGCTGCAGTCAATCTGTCAACAGCCTTTATTGGGCACTTGTCCTCAGGGCTGTGGACAGTTGTGTGAACCGATGTGGGGTTCTCTCCAGGAGAGAATGAGATGTGACCTCCTCTACACAAATGTTTGGGCCACCCCTTCACATGGTTAAAGGCCCTTCTCCCCACCCTATCTCTTGCTATTATATGTCATAACTTTCCTACAGCCACCATCCTGATGCATCTGTAAATGTTTAATACTTTAACACAACATGCCTCCTCTTTAGACTCCTCATGCCTGTTCTTGAAATTCATTGAACTCTTTCCCCGCAAGTTATCACATACTTCCTGCTGGTCAATGTGCACCCACTTCAAAACTTAATTTTCAGTGTAGTGTTTAAGGGTTTAGTCTAGGGAAGGAAAAAAAAGGGAAAAAGAAAAAAGTGAAAATGTGAGCCTCATGAAAAGGGAAAATCAGAACAGATTGCAATAAAGCTAAACTGTCTATTCATTTGAATCAAATGCTATAAATTTCTAAGCATAATGTTTGACAGTAAACTGTCATCAAAGCAACAGACTCATTATAAAAGTGCTAAGGGTATATAAATCTCATTGACTGCTTATCATTAACTGCACGGGGTGCTGATAGGAAATGCCTGGTTATAATTTATATTTCACTAATAAGGTCCATTTTAGAGTATAGCTGTCAAATCTATTACTCACCTTTCCCCAGTTTTATAGTTGTTCTGGACAGCACTGAAATTGAATGTTAAAAGTGTGGTTTCAAGCGTTATCTTTTCCTCTAATATCTCATCCTTGCATATTGAAGCATGCTTCACCTTTAATCAGAACTCAACAGCCAGATTGTTTTTCAGAAAGTAAACCAAAAGGTAGGGGGGAGAAACATTCTTTTTAAAAGGCAAGATACAACAGAGTATTATTTGCCCACTTTCAAAATGTAAAAGGTAAAATGCAATTATAATATATCCCAATTATTTTTTCAACATGCTATCCATATTAATAATTTTGGGATGAGGGTTTTGGTGGTCTGGGGGAGTTGGCCGTAGTGACAAAAAGCTGCCAATAAGTTACTACCATGTGGCAGGCACAAGACTGGGTCCTTCCACTTAGGTCATTTTATTTATCTTAAAGCTGGTTCAAGGACTTCAAGAAGTTTAATCAAGAATTATACCATATATTCATAACCACCTAATAAGGAAAAAAGTCACCATCCCACAAATGATGTGTACAGCAGGGTACATGTCCAAGGAAAATATTAACGCAAATACCAAAACAAAGCAACACAATGTTGAACTGCCAGCACACTTTAGGGTCCGTATTCTTGATATGCAAAACACTGAAAAAGTCTCAGTAAACGTGGAGAGTAAGTTTTCATATTTTTGGAATGTGATAAATGGAGTTACACATTGGATCTCCAGTGCACCAGTTCTTGTTCACTAGACACTTCCAAGGTATCAAGAAATAGAAAGAAGAAGATTCCAGAATGTATCAAGCTTACGCATTAGGCAAGGATATAAATTGAAGGCCACAGTGGGAGTTGAGTTTTGACAAAATGTCAAATCAATGAAGAACAGGTTCAGAATAATGAAATCACAGAACTACTAGGTCAAGACCAGCTCTGAACTGAGGAGTTCGAGTGTGACAGGTCTAAGAAAAAGCCTGCTGGACTAGGAGTTGTTGTCCCCAGCCAGTTGGATTTGACTTTGAAATGCTTCCTTTTTGATGGCCATACCCTTTGTGTATTTATTGCAGTAGTACTTATGAGCTCTCCTAGACTCAAAAGATTGTAAATTTTAAGAATGAAGTCACTGAACGGCAATACCACTCCACAGTGGCACTATTCTCAGAGTCAGTGCCCTTGGAACTTCTGGTGTTTCTAAAAACTAATGCCACTGTCTAGAGGACAAGTGGAAACTATGTTACACCAAATTCAGCTCCAATGGGTCTGGGTTCCCAATCCTCCAACTAGATCATTCAGGTGAAAATCAACATGATAGATTATGGAGAAATTAGTTGTTTGTGTCATTGATGCTTAATGTTAGTATCCTACTACCACTCCCTCTGAACTCTGCTATAACTCTCCAGAAACTTCCCCTTAGGAAACAGCTCTTTAACCAGAAATTGTATAACTTCTACTAGATGCCCATCTTGCTGTTTTTGTAAATATTTTGAGAATTCTACATTTCCTCTTAAGATCTTGTTCCCTTTCCATTCTATGCAGCCAACTAGCATTCAGCTTGTCCTCCCTTTGGCCTGAGCCATAAATCCTTATCTACTCTGTCGCTTCTAGTCTCCCCTTCAGCCTTTTAGTGAGATGAAAAGAGCACTAGTGTATTTAGTCAACCTGAATGAAATCCTGCCTCAAACATCGCTAGATATTTAACTTGAAGGAAAGTCACTTAACCTCTCTGAGCCTTTTTCCTCGTTATTTAAATGAACGTGTAAAGCTGATCCAGTATGCCCCTGTTCAAATGTGTTCAATAGTTCACAACTGCCACAGCAGTAATCTCAGCTCTTTTCCACTTACATTTGACATATTCTCAAGGGCACACCTAGCTTTTATAGTCACTCAAAGGAGGTTACAGCTAGGGTATTGGAGATGTGTAATCGCTACTCTCCAACTGCCATTTGTTACAACATCTCCTATGATAAAAATCTCTTATAGAGTATAAAGGCTAAGTTCCTTTGCTTGGCAACCAAGGTTCTCCATAATCTGGCTGCCTCTGCCTGCCTCTGCCTGTCTGTGTGTAGTCCCATCTAGCTCAAAACATCTCCCCTCCAAGTGCCCCCGCCCAACACACACACACACACACAGACACACACACACACACACACTTTAATACCCAGCAATACTGAACAACCGTGCCTTGAACAGCCATGCTGTCTTTTGTCTCCAGACCTTGGTATAGTTTCCTCCTCCTGAGGTGTTCTATTTTCTTTTCTTGTTTTCCTTTTTTTATTGGTATAAACTTATAACTGTCCTTGAAGTCTCAATTCAAATTCTATTCTAATCAAAAAAAAAAATTTCCCGACACCACCCACTCAAGCAAACTATGATTCTTCTACATCTATCCTCTTTCTATAATTTAAACCCTCTCTTACAGCAGTTATCACTGGTGCTTGTTTGCAAGGTTGGCAGCCCCCTAGATGTTAAACTTTTCAAGGGACTGTGTTGTTTGATCTCATTTCCAGATGTGCACAGTACCCAGCACATTGTAGTTGCTCAATAAATATTAGAAAGATAAATGAATGTTACCAATCCTTCTACAAAACCTCACCAGAAACTTCAAAAAGAATAAACTATTGTTCAATTTTGAGGCTACATAAATATGGCACTGGTCTCATACATCCTCCTGGCACTGTGTTCATAATGAGAGCTGAATAACAATTTGCTCAGATCATCCCAAGCCAAATGTAACTTCATCCAGGAACTTATCAAAATTGACCACATATATGAAGTCAACTGCCTGATAGAGTCATACAGGATCAAACTGTGAAACCGTCACACTCACTGGAGCCACTGACTCTACAGAGTGGGGAATGGAGGTAAAAAGATGACAGCAATTCGGTGCTTCTGAGGATCCATGAACATTACACAGGGAAAAACTGTGCTGTTTAATGTCTGGTTACAATCCTAGTTTTAGCCAGATATTTCACTAAGTTGAGAAAGCACATACCATAAATCCATCTCCATAGGTGGAAAAAAAATTCAATGTATATATATCATGGATAGATAAATGATGATATGACTTCCTTAATGGAAGCAAGTGTGTGTGTGTGTGTGTGTGTGTGTGTGTGTGTGTGTGTGTAAACTATGCAACTAAATGCTTCTAGATAGTCTAATCTGGCCAACAAGACACTCAGAATCAAACCTGTGTGTGACAAGCAGGGTAGTAGAAGAAATAAGGCAATCCTCCTCCTAATTTAAGCTCACCTTTTTATTACCATAAACCAGTGAGAGTATGCAATTCAGCTAGAAACACTGAGATAACAATAGCCTCACAAAGTGCTCCCAAATCTCCAGACATGCTAAGCAAAGAAAAGCAATTTTTATTTTTTGCTGATAAATGGTTTAATCAAACCTAACAGATGAGGCAATATATTTTAAGAACATTTTGTTGTTCAGATCATGGGGTCAGTAATTTTCTTTGGTTGAAACACATTACGGTGTAACTGAGTATGTGTTGTGGGGGGTGGTGAACTAGTGAGGGAGGATGACATAGTTTTCCTGCAATAGGTAGTGTATTATGTTCTATCTAGAAAATATTTTATAATTCTTATATTTCAAAATGTTATAAGAGGAGAAAGGCATCAGAATTGATAGGTTTCCTGTGATTTTGCAGAAAGAGAATAAAATAGCAATGCAACATTATGTCTCTCAAAAAGAACACAAAAAAATAAAAACTAAGGTAATAAAAGAGTAGATGTTGAATTTTAATACAGCTTTCAAAATTCAACACATCTTATATATGGTAGGAAGCCAACTTTGGCAAAAATAAATGATCACTAAAAATAATGATCAGGTCATCAAATTACTGTCATGTAATTTATACAATTTAATTCCATAAAAGAGATGATCCTAGGCTATAACATTAGAAAGACACTGCTTTTCATGGCCAGCTATCCCGAGGTCACAGCCAAGAGCTTCCAGCTTTCGAAGCTGTGTATCATGTGCTTACAGATTTGCTTTATGTTTTTGCACAGGCTTTTTTGTGCATATATATATATATGCATACACACACACACACACAGACACACATATATATATAACTTCATTAGTTTTAGGGGTACAAGTGATTTTGATTACATGGATATATAGTGTGAAGTCTGAGACTCTGGTACACCAGTCCTGAGTAGTGTACGTTGTACCCAATATGTAGTTTTTTATGCCTCACCCCCTTCCCACCCTCCCCTTTCTGAGTCTCCAATGTCTGTTATATCACTCTGTATGCCATTGTATGCCCGTAGGTTATCTCACTTATAAATGAGAACATATGGTATTTGATTTTTCATTTCTAAGTTATTTAACTTAGAATAATGGCCTCTAGCTCCATCCAAGTTGCTGCAAAAGATATTATTTCACTCTTTTCGTGGCTGAGTAGTATTCCATGGTGGGTATGTACCACATTTTCTTCATCCACTCATCAGTTAATGGGTACTTAGATTGGTTCCATATCTTTGCAATTGTACATTGCTTTTTTTATGCCTGAGAATAGACACTTTTAGAACCACACTGACTATAACTCTTAATGGAAAAACTCAGCATGTGTTTGTACAACATTGCTATGGGATAATGAAAGCCCTTCCCATTTGCAGAGCACTTTCGGCTTTCAGACTACTCTCACACACACTGTTCACTGTCCTTTCAAATTTCCAACAAACCTGGGATGCATACAGGAAAGCACTATCTCATTTTACAGATGAAGACACTGAGGCTGAAGTCAACTAGCTTTGGAGAATCTCTACTAGATTTCCCACAGTGTTTCAACTCCAGCCCAGGACTCCTGCCACCCTCACGGCTGCCGAGAAAGGGAGCTTTGCAGATGTTCCATCATGGATTTGAGTTTCAGCTCCATCAGTTCCCTCACTGGACTACTGTGAGGATGTTGCCAAGTCTTCTATCTCTTGGCCTTATAGAAAGCTGATCTCAGGCTCAGCTCACACTCCCCTTAGTTTCTCATTCAGCTACATCCCCTGGAGGTGCTAGAGGTTACTGCAACTAAATAGAGCAGAAATACTAGGAAGATAATCTCCAAGACATAAGACTTCTAGGGCAAACAACTGCCCCCAGGTTATCCAGTCATCCCAGGACTGAGGGATTTCCTAGTACATGAGACTTTCAGGGCTAAATCAAGAGTGAGAGCTTTCCTTGGAAGTAGGATTTAAGGAGCAGTCCCAGGAAAATCAGGACAGTTGGTCACCGTAGTTTTCAAAATTTTAGTTTAGTGTCTTTAGAAACAAGGACTTGACTCACCAAAGGTGTTTGGAATGCTCTTCCCTTCTATTTCCAATTCACCCATCAGTAAAATTTAGCAAGGACTCATATAAGATGAGCCCACTTATGAAAGACCCAGTTTAGGGAAAAATTGAAACTGAACTCACCCTTTATCTTACTTTCAGTCATTTGTTTAACATAATTGCTAAATGTTTTGTGCTTCATGATAAGCTAAGTATTAGAGAATACATTGTTAAACCATCAAGACTTAGAACTTGCCATCAAACAACTAGAGAGATAGATGACAAGCAATGAAGCATCTATACTTTAGTATGGAAAAGACAAAGGATGCTATGAGAGGACAAAGAAATAGGCTGGGCACAGTGGCTCACACCTGTAATCCCAGCAATTTGGGATGCCAAGGCAGACGGATCACCTGAGGTCAGGAGTTCGAGACCAGCCTGGCCAATATGGCGAAACCCCATCTCTACTGAAAATTTAAAAAAAAATTTTTTTTTAAAAATTAGCCAGATGCAGTAGCACATGCCTGGAGTTCCAGCTACTTGAGAGGCTGAGGCAGGAGAATTGCTTGAACCCAGGCAGCAGAGGTTGTAGTGAGCTGAGATGGAGCCACTATACTGCAGCTTGGGTGACAGAGCAAGACTCCATCTCAATTAAAAAAAGAAATGACACGAATCACACTTTGTTTTGGAAGGAAGAGAAAGGGAGTGGACATTCAAGAAAGGAATTTTTAATGCAGAGATGTTTTAGCTCATGGAACTTACTTGAGTATACAGAGGAAAAGGCATGGGGCTTGGGCTTGGCTGGAACAGTATACTCCCAGCAAAGAACAAGAGGTACAAAACCTAGGAGGCAAGACAGAACATGGTGCATTCAGAGTCTTAGGGCAGGGAATTCAATAGAGGAGCATCAGGAGATGGTTCTAGAGAGGCAAACATGATGGACTTTGTATACCATGCTAAGGAGTTAAGACTATTCTGTGTGCAACTAGGAGCCACTGACGGGTCTTAAGCAAGGCACACTCTGGTTTCAATTTGAAGAATAGATTTGAGAGAAAAAGGAGTAAGTCTGGAATGTAGCAACACAGGAGCAAGTGCTAAAAACTACATGAGGAACCATGGTGGCTTGTACTAAGGTAGTAGGAGTAAGGATAGAGAAAAATGTACAGATTTTTTTTTTTAACTGTAAAGGTAGTAGAATAAGTAAAACATAAAAATGGATTGAATATAGTTTGTAAGGTAAAGGAAAGACTCTAGGATGTCTAAATATGTTGATAGAGATAGAGATAGATATCTCATATCTGTGTGTATATATAATGAATTTATGTTTCTCATTTTCAAAGCAATTGTGTCCCAGATACACAAACTTTAAATTTTGCCTGAGTAATAAATAGAAGAGCTTGGGATTCTGTAGCTGTCTCCTGCTATTACCTCTTTAAAATATTCAGGAAATACGTGGTTATATTCATGAGGACTTCTGGAGGAGATTCTCTACAGACCTCTTGCAGAGTTGGTTATATATTTCCATCTCAGCCCATCTCTCTCTTCCAGTGGGTTATTTATAGAAAAAGACTGTTTCTTATTTATTACAGAATCATACACAGTAGGTACTCAATAAGATACATGGATGGATGGATGGATGGATGGATGGATGGATGGATGGATGGATGGATGGATGGAAGGATGGAAGGATGGATGGAAGGATGGAAGGATGGATGGAATGAAAGGAGTAAATGGATACTAACCTGACCTCAAATGATTGAGGAAGAATGGCCATCAATTCATGGAAATTAATGAGGAAATAGCGCTTTATGGTGAAAAGGGATTTATGGAGAAGGTACTGGATTAAATGGTCTATTGGTTCAATTTTGTTTTGTGGAGTTTGACCCTTATCAGTTGATTCTCATTGCTTAGTATTTATTGAGCCAGATTTTCTCTGTACTTAAGCTACTCCCTGGGAGAAGGTTAGGCACTTCTGGAAGCTGCATTAACTCTTTCAAGCCACTAGGGTGCTATTCAATGAATTACTTTTCAGTAATTAAAGATGCTGCAACACAAAAACACAATGTGCTGGGAAATTGAGAGCTAATCTCTCTCCTGCCTTCCCCAGCTGCCTATTTCTGATTACTGAAAAGATAGGGTGCAAATATGTGGGGATTACACAATGACAGTCATTCCTGGTTTCACATAGGAACCTACAGTAGTCTCCTCCTAAAGCCCATGAATTTTTCACATTAGAGAACAAAGATTAGCAGGATCAAGTGACTAAAGCACTTAACAGCTTTAATCCTTATTCCTGCACAGATTCACTCTGTGGTTTTGTACTTATCTCCTTCAAACTCTTTACCTTCTTTGCTCCTCTCCGTGCCTCTGCAGGATGATAAGAGCAGTTGTGAACCCAGGACAACCAATATCTCTAATCTTTTTTCTTCTAATATTAAAAATATATACAGCTAGGTTTGAATGACTGCCTCTCTTTGCTGGTGCCCATATACATGCCTGAAATCAGTTCATTAAACAGGCATAGTCTGCCCTGCCCCCACCTCGCTTCTTTAAAGCCAGTGATAGTCACCTTCCATTTTCAAATATCTTGTGCTGCTAGTTTGCATCTTTAATTACCCAGAGCACTGGTCTTGTTTTATATGACTTACAACAAGCAGTTTTGTCCTCAGTTCATTTAAGCAAAATCATCCCTGGTTTGAGCCAAGACATATTCAATATACAATTACCTGGTGGGTCAGGGCGCTGCCGTTTTGTCATTTTTACTGGCATTTTCTCCATTATTGCTAAGTACTGAGCAGTATAAGCTGTCAGCCACATGGCTGGCCCGAAGCTTAATTTTCCTAAATTGCACAATTCTTCAGAAACAGCTTACCCCCCAAGCACAGTCCCCTTGACAAGGGGCAAATAGGGTTAAATTTCAAACTGAGTTATACAGAGCTTGCCAAGAGCAATGGTAGAAGGAAGCAATTAAGCAGAATTTGGGTTTGCAGGGTGAATTAGACTTTTAGAGACAATGCGGAATTCTGTGTCAAAGTCGTGGCTCAAAAGCCTTTGAGTAGCCAGAAGTTTTAGATTATGTAGTGCTGGAGTAAAAGGAAGCAGGCAAGGTGAGGAAAAGAAATGCTTACTCAACACCCATTATGTCAAAGACGGTATGTTAGACATTTTTATATGCATTATTTCATTAATTCTGATAACCTTTAAGATAGATATTTTTATTCCCATTTTACAGATGAGAAAACAGAGGTAGAAAGTTTAGTGGATTGACCAAGGACTGCACAGTTAGTAAGTGAGGCAATCTTATTCAAACCTAGCTCTTCTGAATCCATGCACAATGTTCTTTGCACTGAACCACCTTGGAGATGGTTTAAAAGAAGTTTTCTTGGAGCAAAGGACTAATAATCTAGCATTATAGGCTCCCTGTTTAAAAGTCCTGGAATGTAACCGAGGAATACAAAATTAACCGAGTCCTGATGTAACCGAGGAATACAAAATGCCCAGAGTTAATCTTTCCTTACCTTCACCCCATTATCCTCAGTGCCACTCATCTGCTTTCTGCCTTGCCTCCAGGTGATCTGACAGAAGCATGTCCTAGGAGAGAAGAATCTCCTATTCCTATTCTGGGTAATATCTTAACCCCCTGCACTTACTTCTCATGAGGAGAAGCCCTTTGAAGTCCAATAATCTACACAGTCCCTTGCACCTGGAGAATTTGAGAAAACACAAATCAGCTTAGCCACTAGTATTGCATTAGCCTCAAAGACAAACTGTCTGTTCCAGCTTTTAATGAAGAGCAAAACAAGATTACTATTTCCTAAATCAGAGTGTCTCTGTGAGCAAGTGTACACCTCAGAGCACATTGAAATGCAAATGTTAATTATTTGGAGATAACCTGACAATTTCCCCAAGTCTTTGCTCTCTGGCCTGCCACCCCACTCTCTCTCTCTCTCTCTCTCTCTCTCTCTCTCTCTCTCTCTCTTACTCTAAAGGATTGAGAATTTGTTTTAAGCAACATTTATTACTCTGGCATTATCAGGTATTTCTGTTTTTGTTGTGTGAAGATAGAAGTTTAGCCTATGAACTCATAGCCACTAGTGGTCTACTTGAATGTAAAAACTGGGACAAGCCTAGAGATTGGACTGTTCTGACAAAATATGTGCAGTAGCTGCATTTCTACTCAGGTAGCATGTCTCACCTGGTCTCTTGGTGAAGCAGAGTTCAGCCCATGCAGTTATGGACCATGGCATGTGGCCACGAGTCTTCTGACAGCATTTTGTCCCACTGCTCATTCTCCCTGACCATCTGCTTGCCACACCTTTACACAACCTGACAAGTTTACACATCCATGAGCTTTGGGTCAACCCACATTGCCAAACAGCATGGTGAAGAATGAACTTCACCCAATCAGAGGTCTGGCCTTTTTCCTGGCTCCTTAGAGGTAACCTCTAAACCCTTGGAATTGCCCAACTGATAGTGGCGCCTTTGGTATTCATCATGGTCCCTCAGACCATACATGACCATCTGTGCTAACAAAGTGACTCATAGTGGGGACCTGACAGTTTATGCTAAAGAATGACATGGGGTGGAGCCAGCCACATGGACAGGCTTAGGATGGGGTCATGCCACAAACGGCAAACATGTGATTAAAGAATTGGAACTGGGCCCGGCGCAGTGGCTCACGCCTGTAATCCTAGCACTTTGGGAGGCCGAGGCAGGTGGATCTCGAGGTCAGGAGATCGAGACCATCCTGGCGAACACGGTGAAACCCTGTCTCCACTAAAAACACAAAAAATTTAGCCGGGTGTGGTGGCGGGCGCCTGTAGTCCCAGCTTCTAGGGAGGCTGAGGCAGGAGAATGGCATGAACCCAGGAGGCAGCGGAGCTTGCAGTGAGCGGAGAGTGCGCCACTGCACTCCAGCCTGGGCGACAGAGTGAGACTCCGTCTCAAAAAAAAAAAAAAAATTGGAACTTTAGGTCACATGAAATCAGCCTGACCTCTGGAGAGGAAAGGGCTGGAGACTGAGTTCAACCATGTGGGGAATAACTCAATCAATTATGCCCATCAAATGAAACTTTAATAAAAACTCCATAAACTAAAGCTAGGATATGCTTTCTAAGTTGGCAATGTTCTGCACATTGCCACACATTGATGCCACGAAGGTGCTGTGTCCCTGAGAAGATGAAAGCTTGGTGTTTGGGACCTTCCCAGTCCCAGATTCTACCCTATGTGTCTCTCTCGTTGGCTGGTTCCAATTTGCACTGTTTGCTATCATAAAACCGTAATTGTAAGTATAGCACTTTCCTGAGTTCTATGAGTTGCTCCAGCAAATTATCAAACCTGAGGGATTCCGCAGGGATCTCCAAGTTTGTAGCCAACTGGTCTAAAGTGAAAGTAGTGCTGGTGACCTCCACACTCGGGATGGGTGTCAGCAGTCTTTGACAGGCTTGACACTGTGGAGGACATTGTCCTTAACCTAGATTTTGGCTGATTCTCGGTGCAAACCTACTTTCTGAAAGCAGTTGTTTAAATCTAGTTCCACCTTGCTTTTTCTACTGGCCCTGAATCAAACCTTGTATCTTCCTCATTTTCTAACTCAGTCTCATTGTAACACTCCATTTAGTGTCCTGAGATGTGTCTTTCACAGGCTCACCCAAAATGTCAAAGGTTAAAATCCTTAATTTATGATCACTACTCACTCTGTCAAAAGAAAATTGTTTAAATGATTCAAATAGAGATTAATGACTTCATCCAGCCAATGCACATCAGCAAACCTCTGAAGACCAGGGACCTCTGAGTAGAAGAGAAGCAGGATTAGAGTTTTATAGTGTGAGAAGATGAGAGAAGTATGTGTCCCTGTGGTCCAGCTCAGGTAGCAGTTTCATCTTTTTATATATATATTCTTTTTTGTTTGTTTGTTTTTAAGATGGAGGCTCGCTCTGTCGCCAGGCCGGAGTGCAGTGGCACTATCTCAGCTCGCTGCAACCTCCGCTTCCCGGGTTCAAGTGATTCTCCTGCCTCAGCCTCCAGAGTGACTGGGACTACGGGCACATGCCACCAGACCTGGCTAACTTTTTGTATTTTTAGTAGAGACGGGTTTCACTGTGTTAGCCAGGATGGTCTCAATCTCCTGACCTCGTGATCTGCCCACCTCGGCCTCCCGAAGCACTGGGATTACAGGCGTGAGCCACTGCGCCCGGCCCAGTTTCATCTTTAACTGCTGTGAAATTTGAATTTAAAATGTTGTTCGGGCATTGGTGCAATCTCACCCCCAAAACTGTCAGAACAGTACTCTCAAGAGATGTTTTTACAAGCCTTGCCCTTTGCAGCTTAGTTAGGATTTGGGGATGGGGTGGTAGCATAAAGGGGAAAGGGAGAAAAAGAGAAAAGAAGCAAGGGTCAAAGGCAAGAGAATTGGGGGTCTCTCATGTCTGTTTCAGTCTTTCTAACTTCCTATGCATGGGTCCCCACCATCTAAGTGTTTGGAGGCTTAGTGTCCCCCGCTCTGCTCAGTGTTCTTTACCACTCCTGCCTCTTCCAGTCAGCCATCTACTCATTCCCCCTGCACACTGGTATTACTGTTGCAGGACCAGAACTTCCTACTGTGAGACCACACTTCTTGTAGATATATGTGGAACATAAAGAGATGCCTAGCTTTTCTTCTAGGATCTCCGATGTGACACGCAGTATCTCATTGGCATTTTACTTGGTGCCTTAGAAATGAGTCTTGTTGACTGCTAGGCTTTCTGAGCCGGTGATTCTGTGTTTCTGTACTTTCTGGAAAAATAGACCTATTGCAGTGCCAAGAATACTACTCACTTGCTCACTTACTCACTGCAACACTGCTCCTCCTGTAATCGCCAGTCCTCTGAACGCTGCTTCTTCCTGCCTCTTCCTGCCCCATGACAATCAGGGAGGGGATGTTTACTGAGCTGTTGGAAGCTTGGAGCACTGAGGACCCTTGATACGCCTAAATACTTGTGCTACTTGCTTTCCATTGTTTATTTTGTGGGAAATAGTCAATTCTCTGCACAGAATGTGAGATTATCCTTCCACATAAGAAAATGGGAGAACTGGGAAATTTTTTTTAACATCTTTGTAAAACAAGAGAGAAAAAGCTTAAAAGAAAGTCTTGCGATTTTAAAATGCCACATGGAATCTCTGATGCCTCTACTGTCTCTTTCTAAGACTAAGAGAAGGAAAAAGTCTCTGGAGTGGAAGTCAAAAGACCCAAAGTCCAGGTCCAGCCCTCCCCTCACTAGCTATGTGACCTCAAGAAGCTCGCATGACCTCTACAGGCCTCAGCTTCCTCATCTATGAAACGTACAGATGACCTTAGAGGTCCCTTTTAGCTCCAAGTTTCCATGGTAAAGAATACACATAAGAATACACGCTCTCCCAGGGAGGAGAAGAGAAGACAGGGAGTCAAACATGAGAGAGGCAATGGAAAGGAGGCCCTTCATGTGTGGCTGGAGCCAAGAAAGAATCAGATCCCCCCTTTCTTCATAAGGGGCTGCCTTGCCTGTAGTGACCCTGGACACCTTGGCTCTGAGAAATATATTAAACATCTGAGAACCGCTATTATTCCAAGTGATTAAATGAGCCACTGAGACTAAAGTGGACATTAAATTGAAACCATCCTGACTGATTAGACTGTCCTTGATTGTGTGCTGTTAAACAACCACCTGAGTGGGCATGCTGGGCCCACAGAAAGAAGAGGATTTTTACTTAACAATGAAATAAACCATTATAAACCTAAAGAGGTCATTTTAATAGTGGGAGTGGGAGGGAAGGTAATTTGAGATGATTCTATGAAAATTAGTTATCCTACCTCATTTGCATTTTTTTTTTTTTTTTTTGAGACAGAGTCTTGCTCTGTCTCAGCCTCCCAAAGAGCTGGGATTACAGGCGTGAGCCACTGTGCCCACCCCTTCATTTACATTTTAAAGCACAGTAGGCAGGTATTAAATAGACAGGAAACATGTCTTTGTTATGCCAGTTGCAAATATTATTGAAGCGTAAAAAATGAGGTGATATAGTTTGGATGTTTGTCCCCTCTAAAGCTCATGTTGAACTGTAATCCCCTGCATTGGAGGTGAAAGGACACAAAGACACAAAAATGCGTACCCGCTCCCCCGCCACAGCCTATTGCTAAACCCTTTGTTCTGCTCTCTAACCTCTGCACGTACCAGAGATTTCGTAAGTTCTGTAAGTACCTGTTTTTCTTTCTGAGGCCGGGTCACAAGACGTGTTTAAGTAAGATACACTCATGCTGTCATAAACCGGTTGTGCAACCTGACGCAATATAATTAACTGCCTTTGTGTAAAACTGCTCTCCCGCCTCAAGGGTTGAACCAAAATATCAGAAATGGCGGGAACCAATCATAGTTGGCCAAATCGCCCTGTTCAAATGTCAACCAATCCAAGACTTACATTGTGCAAAAACCCCCTGTACTTGTTTACTACTGACTATAAAAATGGCTCCTAACGCCTCCCAGGAGCTCTCCTGCCCATCTCGTTTCACGAGCGAGGGAGAGTTCCAGGTTCGAACCTGTAATAAAGGTCCTTGCTGCTTAGCTTTGACTCTGGACTCTGGTGGTCTTCTTCGGGGAATAAACGGTCTGGGCACAACAAATGGGGGCTCGTCCGGGATTTCCCCCAAGCCCACCAGACCCCCAAGTCAATGGATCTTAATCTGTAGGTAAGCCGGCTTTGTCACTGTCTCTGTCTCTGTCTGTCTCCCTGAAATTTCGCGAAATCCGTAATCTGTAATCTGTATTGGTCTGTTCTGTAAGTGGCACGGTCTTGGCGGACGCGCTAAAAGACAGCAGCTCGGGACTGGTGGGAGACGTCCCCCAGTGCCCATCTGGGGGCCTCCATCCTTGGTTGCCCCGTCTGACTCAGGTCGGAAGTCTGACACGCACTCGCGAAGGATCATCGTTTATCACTGTCTGTCCGTCATTGTTAAGTGTTACATGTAAGTCCAAAACGAAACATAAAACCTTTTCTTCCCCATAAAACCTTTTCTTCCCCTTCCAGGACCGGACCTGTCAGATACTCCCCTCTGCCTCACACTCATTTTCGTCCCTCCTTCTCTTTGTAGGAGCAGTCCAAAGATGGGCAACAACCAGAGCACGCCGCTCTCACTCCTTGTTACCAGTTTCAAAGATGTGAAGGCTCAGGGGCGTAACTTAAGCGTAGAACTAAAGAAGGGAAAGCTAGTTACTTTCTGCCATTCGGAGTGGCCCTCTTTCGGCGTAGGGTGGCCCTCCGAAGGAACTTTCTGTCTCTCTATCATTACTAAGGTAAAAACTAAGGTTTTCCTGCCAGGGCAGTCAGGACATCCTGATCAAATTCCTTATATTCTAGTGTGGCAGGATCTTGTGGAAAACCCACCGCCCTGGGTAACTCCATTCATCCCTGAGCCCTGCAAGGTCCTAGTAACGCGACCTACAAGACAAAGGACTCCCCCTGCTCCCTCGGCCCCTGTGCTGCCAGACAGCCAGGACCCCCTAACGTTAGAACCCACACTTCCCCCACCATATCCGCACCTTATCCCACAGGACCCAGTCCCCCAGGGTGGTGCTTCCATAGAGGGAAACCAAGAAGCGGAAGCAGCCGAGAGCGAAAGTAACCCGGGGGGGCCGGCCGGCCGAACGCGAGGCCGCGTACTGCAGGACCAAGCTTCCCGACTCCCTGACTCCACTGTAGCCCTGCCTCTCAGAGAAATAGGATCGCTCGATGATACCGGGCTCTCCCGTCTGATGTATTGGCCTTTTTCCACTAGTGATTTATACAATTGGAAGTCCCAAAATGCTCAGTTCTCAGATAATCCCAAAGATCTAACCTCATTGTTAGACAGTGTCATTTTACTCACCAGCCGACCTGGGATGACTGTCAACAGCTCCTCCGAATCCTGTTCACAACGGAGGAGCGGGAAAGAATCCAAGTTGAGGCCAGAAAGCTGGTTCCAGGAGATGACGGCCAGCCAACTGCAAATCCTGACCTCATTAACGCGGCTTTTCCTTTGACCCAGCCCAGATGGGACTACAACACGGCAGAAGGTAGGGGACGACTGCTCATTTATCGCCAGACTCTAATGGCGGGTCTCCGGGCTGCAGCTCGCAAGCCCACCAATTTGGCTAAAGTATATTCTGTGTTACAAGGTAAGACAGAAAGCCCCGCTGTATATTTAGAGAGATTAATGGAAGCCTTCAGACAGTTTACCCCTATGGGCCCGGAAGCACTGGAAAATCAGGCAGCAGTAGTAATGTCCTTTGTAAACCAGGCAGCACCAGATATTAAAAGAAAACTCCAGAAATTAGAGGGTTTAGAGGGAAAGCAGATTCAGGACCTCCTTCAGATGGCCCAGCGAGTTTATAATAATAGGGATACTCCAGAAGAAAAACAGTTCAAGGCAACCAAAGAAATGACCAAAGTTTTAGTAGCAGCTTTCCCCCAGGCAGGGAATGGCCAAAGCAGAAAGCAGAAAAAGCAAGGCTCTAGGCAAGGATTAGAAAAGGATCAGTGTGCTTATTGCAAGGAACATGGTCACTGGATTAAAGACTGCCCAAAGAAACGGAGACCAACTAACCCTACCTCCTTACTCGTTACCCAGGACTCTGACTAGGGAAGATGGGGTTCGGACCCCCTCCCTGAACCCAGGGTAACTTTGCAAGTGGAGGGGTCCCCAGTTCACTTCTTACTCGATACTGGGGCAGAACGCTCAGTCCTAACCAAACCAATTGGAAAAATGTCTAAGAAAACATCCTGGGTGCACGGAGCCACAGGCATCAAAAAATACCCCTGGACAACCCAGAGGACTGTAGACTTAGGAACGGGAAAAGTCTCCCATTCCTTCCTAGTCATCCCAGAGAGCCCCTGCCCTCTACTAGGGAGGGACTTGCTGACCAAAATGGGGGCCCAAATCCACTTTGAGCCAGAAGGGCCCAAGATAACTGATTCCCAAAACAGGCCAATATCTATCCTGACTGTCACCTTAGAAGATGAGTACAGACTCCATCAAGAGTAAAAGCCCCCCGATCAGGAAATTGACTCTTGGCTCCAGCGTTTCCCTGAAGCATGGGCAGAAACTGGGGGCTTGGGGCTAGCTAAACATCGACCTGCCATATTTGTGGAAGTTAAGCCAGGGACGGACCCGGTTCGGGTTCGGCAATATCCTATGCCCCTGGAGGCAAGAGAAGGAATTACGCCCCATATCCGCTGACTCCTAGACCAGGGAGTCCTACGGGCTTGCCACTCATCCTGGAATACTCCACTGTTACCTGTTCGTAAACCCAACAGTACGGACTACAGGCCAGTACAGGACTTAAGAGAAGTTAATAAAAGGGTCGTGGACATACATCCCACTGTGCCCAATCCATACACCCTTCTGAGTGCCTTACATCCCGAAAAACAGTGGTATACTGTTCTTGATCTAAAAGATGCTTTCTTCAGCCTTCCTCTGGCTCCCAAAAGTCAAGAACTCTTTGCATTTCAATGGACGGATCCTGAGAGGGGCATCAACGGTCAGCTAACATGGACCAGGCTGCCACAAGGGTTCAAGAACTCGCCAACCCTGTTCGATGAAGCCCTTCATGAAGATCTGGGTGAGTACCAGCGGCAACACCCTGAAATAACTCTCTTGCAATATGTTGATGATCTCTTAATAGCGGCCAGGTCCCCGGAAACTTGTGTTCAAGGGACGGAGGACCTCCTGAAGACTCTGGGGGAGCTAGGCTACCGAGCCTCAGCAACAAAGGCTCAGATCTGCAAGTCAGAGGTAACTTATCTGGGGTACCTATTAAAAGGGGGGCAACGCTGGCTAACCAAAGCCCGAAAGGAAATAGTCCTATGCATCCCTAGACCCCAGTCGACACGGCAAGTGAGAGAATTCCTGGGGTCGGCAGGGTTCTATAGGTTATGGATACCCGGATTTGCTGAGTTAGCCAAACCCCTATACCAGGCAACAAAGGAACGGCAGCCCTTCAATTGGACGGAAGAGGCTGAGCTGGCCTTTCAACAAATCAAAACTGCCTTGTTATCAGCCCCCGCGCTGGGGCTCCCTGATGTCTCCAAGCCCTTCCACTTATATGTGGATGAAAGTAAGGGTGTTGCAAAAGCCGTGTTAACACAGTACCTAGGCCCCTGGCAGAGGCCAGTTGCCTATTTGTCAAAAAAAATTAGATTCAGTGGCTGCTGGCTGGCCACCCTGCCTCCGGATAAGCGCGGCGACCGCCCTAATGGTCCGAGACGCTGATAAACTTATCATGGGGCAAGAGTTGCGCATTATAACCCCGCATGCCATTGAAGGCGTCCTCCAGCAGCCGCCGGACCAATGGATGAGTAACGCCCGGCTCACCCACTATCAAGGACTGCTGTTAAACCCCCTCAGAATAACTTTTCTGCCCCCAACCTCTTTAAACCCTGCTTCACTGCTGCCAAATCCAGACTTGGATGCCCCGTCCCATGAGTGCACTGAGATACTGGCTCAGGTGCATGGGGTGCGGGAGGACCTGCAAGATCATCCGCTCCCCGACACAGAACTCATCTGGTTCACTGATGGCAGCAGCTACGTCCACCAAGGCCAGCAGTATGCAGGAGCGGCTGTAACGTCAGAGACTGAGGTAATCTGGGCGGAACCCTTGCCTCCAGGGACATCGGCCCAAAGAGCCGAACTGATAGCACTCACACAGGCCCTCACCCTAGGGGCAGAGAAAAAACTAACAGTATACACGGATAGCCGCTATGCTTTCGCTACTGCGCACATACATGGGGCCATCTACAGAGAGAGGGGACTATTAACAGCTGAAAGCAAAGAAATAAAAAAACAAGCAAGAGATCCTAGCTCTATTAACTGCTTTGTGGAAACCAAAGAAATTGGCTATCGTACATTGCCCTGGGCATCAGAAACCAACTATGCCAATTGCTCGAGGCAACTTCTTAGCTGACCAAACCGCAAGGAACATAGCAAAAGCTCCCAGTCAGCTCCTCGCGCTCCAGCTCCCCGATCCTGGCCCGCGAAATTTGCCATGTTTTCCCGACTATACCAAACAGGATCGCGAATGGATGGACACGCTTCCCCTAAAACAGGTTCAAAATGGGTGGTGGACTGATGTAAATGACCAAACCATCCTACCAGAAAAAATTAGGACGGCAGGTGTTGGAACATATCCACCGGACAACCCACCTAGGTGCCCGGCGAATGTTAGACTTAATCAGGCACGCCAAGTTCAGAATCAGGTGCATAGCTGAACTGGCCAGCGATGTCACAACAAATTGCAAAGCCTGCCAACTGAACAACGCTTGCCCCCAAACCCAGACCGCCACAGGAATTAGGTGTAGAGGAACTAGGCCTGCCGTCTATTGGGAAATAGACTTTACTGAAATAAAGCCTGGAAAATATGGGTATCAGTACTTACTTGTCTTTGTAGATACTTTTTCAGGATGGACGGAAGCGTTCCCAACTAAGAGAGAAACTGCTCAGGTTGTAGCAAAGAAAATTTTGGAAGAAATCCTCCCCAGGTATGGCTTTCCCGTCCAGATAGGGTCAGACAATGGACCAGCCTTCGTTGCTAAGGTAAGTCAGGATTTGGCTTCCATTCTTGGGGCAAATTGGAAATTACATTGTGCTTATAGGCCCCAAAGCTCAGGACAGGTAGAAAGGATGAATCGGACTCTGAAGGAGACCTTAACTAAATTGACCATGGAGACTGGCGCTAATTGGGTAGTACTTCTCCCCTACACTCTGTTCCGGGCCCGAAATACCCCTTACAGACTGGGCCTCACACCATATGAAATCATGTATGGCAGACCCCCACCCCTGATCCCCAGTCTGAAGGATGACTTACTCAAACCTGAAACTGAAAATGTCTCTGAGCTCTTGTTCTCCTTACAAGCCTTACAGAAAATTCACCAGGAAATTTGGCCCAGACTACGAGAACTGTACGAAGCAGGACCTCCGCTGACGCCTCATCCGTTCCAGCCGGGAGACTGGGTCCTAGTCAAGCGCCACCGGCAAGAAACTCTTCAACCCAGGTGGAAAGGACCACTGGAAGTACTCCTGACTACTCCCACCGCTCTCAAGGTAGAAGGCATCGCTTCATGGATCCACTACACACACGTCAAACCAGTGGACCCAACATCCGACCTTCTCGGGCCATCTGGAGCACCGGTTACATGGACTGTAGACAAAGATAAGAACAATCCCTTAAAGCTAACCCTGCGCCGTCATCCCCATGGCCGTAACCATGTCTAGCTTACCTATGCTTTTATGCCTTATGCATCTGACTCTCCTCACTACTGCGCCGTCTAATCCCTATGTCTGGAGGTTCTGGCTCTATGAAAACAAAACTCATCCCAGGGAAACCCCCCAGGCGGGTAAACTGCTAGCTAGCACAGACTGCCCCCCCTCCGGGTGCAATACTCCAATTTACCTTAATTTCACTAAATTCCAGATTGCCCAACCGGGGATACCCATGATCTGTTTTGAATATGATCAGACTGAATACAATTGTAAAAATTACTGGTGGCATCAGAGTGCAGGCTGCCCATACCACTACTGTAAAATGCACTCACTCAGACAATGGACAGAACAGTCTGGGTGGTATTTCTACGGTTGGGGCTCTGGCATGTATACATGGATAGTTAGAGACCCCTGGAACTCCCGTTGGACCATGCCTCAACATGGGGCTGTCTACTACGATTCCACCAGCACATGGCCTAGTAGCCACCTATACCTATGGAGAAGTCTAGTCCAGATTCAACCCTTAATCCATACACAAATCCACAGACAAGAAACCAAGCTATCACAAGACTTGCAGCCCTTCTCCTGGCTAACCCTATTACAGGAAGGGCTAGCATTCACCAACCTCACCGGTTTAGGCAACCTGTCCTCTTGCTTTATGTGTGCAACCCTAGGAAGACCACCATTAACCGCTGTTCCCCTATCCTCCCCTCCCACAAATTATACAGATTTTAATTCATCAACAGTCACAATACCTGATGTGGCCCTGTATCGTGATCCATACCAAGAGAAATATCCCTACTGTTATTCTGCATTTAGCAACAGCCTCTGCAACCAATCGGCTACATACCCTAATAGCCCCATATATGCTCCCCCTGGGGTATTCTTCTGGTGTAATATGACTCTGTTAAAAACTCTGTCCAAAAGCATCTCTGACGGACAGTTATGTATCCCTGTTACACTAGTTCCCCGACTTACCTTGCTAACTCCGGCAGAGTTCATAGGCTGGGCAGGAACTGCCCCGACTGAAACCGTGTGACATAGACGAGCAGTTTTTTTACCACTAATTGCCGGAATATCCTTAACCACCTCTGTCATCGCAGCAGGGTTAGCAGGAGGGGCCCTACAACATTCCATGATAGAGAACGACAAGCTGTTACAACAATTCTCTGTTGCTACGGAAAACTCCGCCTATTCCCTAGCCTCCCTTCAGCGGCAGCTCACCTCCCTAGCACAGGTCACTCTTCAAAACCGCAGAGCCTTAGACTTACTCACGGCTGAGAAAGGAGGTACCTGTATGTTCCTCAAAGAAGAGTGCTGTTTCTATATAAATGAGTCAGGGTTAGTTGAGGAAACGCTATGAGTCCAACACCTACACAAACTAAGCTTAGAAATGAAGAAGCAACAATTCACTACAGCAGCTAACAATTGGTGGAACTCTTCAATGTTTTCCCTTCTGGCACCCCTTTTAGGCCCCCTAATGTCTTTACTGCTTCTATTCACTATAGGCCCCTGTGTGGTAAATAAAATTTTACGATTTGTCAGAGAAAGATTTGATACCATCCAACTAATGGTCCTCCGTAGCCATCACCAGCCTCTCCTGCACCCAGAA